>NC_138661.1:18042540-18642540 GCF_964273445.1 Streptopelia decaocto
TTTTTGAGAGCAGAACCACAAAGTAGCCTTGCAAAGTTATGTATTTTTACATTACATTGTTGATTGAGCTATAGTTTGTAAAGCATTTTTACAATCTGCAGAGCATAATCTCATTAGGAAAAAAAAGAAGTGCACTAAGTGCAACATCTTGTTATTACCTTAGAGCTTTCAAAATGAAAAGTAAAATTGTAAATTTCACAGATATTTAAATATGAGCACAGATTCTTTCCAGGTCCACATTGTAAATCATTCATCACCCAAGAAAATGGGAAGATGTCTTATAAGTGCCAGAATGATTGCACTTTGAGATGCATTGGGTGTGTCCATACCACTGTGCTAAACCACACCAGATAAAAAAGAATTAAAAAATTATATAATAACACAGGAGGATTAAAACACCCTTCAGCAGCGTCAGTGTGACAGCTTTGCCTTTACATGTGTCAAGTAAATTCATAAAATAAAACTAAAAGCATGCAGTATTTCTGTGGTTTTAAAAATGGTTCACCTGAGAATAAACAGCCTGTAAAAAGTACTGCTGATAAGAGTAACAAGCAAGTCAGCTTGGAGACTGCAAAGTAGTTAATACCAGTTCCTGACATCACAGGTTACAGGTCTGTTTCTCCAGTGTTACTGATACACTAATAATGACATAGTTTAATGCAGTGTAATCTAGAGACTTGCTTGCAAGGAGCCCAATGACTCTTATGAAATACAATCTTGCATTGCTCCTATCACTTCTGTCCTATTTTCAGTTTAAAGTTTGATAATAATAATGGGTGGTGGCATGTTACAGGTTCGCAGGCCAAAAAAGAGCAGGGGTCATTACTTAACACTGCTGGGCAGGTGTTTTTAGATATTGTCACGCAGACAGCTTACCCAAAGCTAACAGGAACAGCAGGGTAACTTGAAACATGAGCCAGCCCATGGGCTGCCTTTACTGATACATAATGGAAAGTAATCTAAACTAATTATAATCTAACAAACCCTTTGTGTAATGTGCCTTGCCCTAGTGTGAATATGGTTACAGAGGTTTGTTAATGTAAACATGGTTTAAAATTACCTGCTGCTTAATCAATCAAGCTGATTTGAAATTCTGGCAAGAGACTTTTGTGAAAAGAACAAACTTTTCTGAAGATTTAGTCCATTTGATTTTCCAACTGAGTCCCTCAGTTATACTTAGTGATGCTTTATTTGAATCAATTAATGATCCTTTTTCTCCCCATCTGCTATGAATCATTTCAAAGCACAGAAGTGCTTTGTGTATCATTCCGAAGAGGAAGTGCTTTGTATATTTTCAGAGAGTGGCTCATCCAGCAAATTAAGATTTAACTTCACATTTGAAATACAGAGTATTTGCCTTTGAAGTTTATGCACCTTTATATGAGGGCTGCAAATAGAAATTCAAATCAGTTTCCATTAGTGTTCTCTCTGTGGCTTAAAGCAGCTAGCCTGTACTTGAGATCTTGCAGACTGTGTCAGGATGAGAAACTGATGATAGAATCACTGTATCTTTGATGCAATCTTGTTTACTTCCAAAAAAGACACACAACACTTAGTTTCTCTCAGTATATTAAGAACAAATAACAGAAAGCAACTGACAGTTCCAAAGCAGCCATTTCAGACAGCGCTGGATGTTAAGCATGATATGTCTTGTACCAGCTCCCTGAACTTCCACCACTACATTTGTATTTTTCTACACTCAGCTTCTGCTCTGGGACAAAATAAATTGTTTGTCAGGTGGAGAAATATGGGCAGAGACTAGAGAATAGCTCATACCAGGGCCCTGCCCTTGCATGGGCACAATCTATGCAAGATCTCAGTTGCTCAGGCTTTTTCATCCTGCAAATGAGGCCTCCTGACTTCCTGCACCCTTCCAGTCCCTTGGGTCATATCCTAATACCTGCATGCCCTGCCCCATCACCTTACAAAAACACATGACCAACAAGCTCTAGAACAGCCACCTCATTTACGTGCACCTTTGGCAGGATACAGTACACACGTAAGAGGAGGAGACAGGACCTTTATCAAGATTTAAAACCACCACTTTCATACTTTTGACTTTGCTGACAGGAATACTCACCAGCTGCAGTAAGAAGAGACAGCAAATGATCTGCCAGAGGTTGTTTCTCTGTAAGACAACAAGAAGGGCTTATTTAACTTCAAGGCATTGAAAAAAAGTGAGGGTGGTATTTAAATATAGATTCCAAATCTACGGTAAGCTACAGAAGATCTTCAGCAGTGCTCCACAATTCTCTGGGCTGGGTCCAGCCACCAGTTCTCTATCTTGGCCTCTTCTGGCACCGAGACAGCTGAAGGATGCAGGAAGACCTTGCCTGCAGGCCACTAGAGCCAGACCTTCCCCTGCCCCCTGGATCCACACTGGCCAGCTGCCAGAGTACTGCACACTGGAGCCAAGGCGATGAGTACTGGCTGGATAAAAATTCCTAATGTGTGGAAAACTTTTTCTTCCCGGTCTTACTCATGCAGAATGGAAGTGGAAGCCCATAGGACAAAGTACAGTGACTTGTACTGCTTTGTTTGCAAGGCAGCAGCCACAGGTGCTTATTTTGATAAGAAAGTATGATACTGCCTAGGTTACACCCAGTCACGTCACACATGGTCACAGTGCTGACAAGACACTTGTTCCTCCCAGGGAATTCCAGCTGGAGGTAAGCAGGTGAGTGATGCTCTGCTCCCTACACACCATAAAAATAGCACCATGCTCCCAAAAAGATGTGCCAGGCTCCTGCTGTCAGGTCATTCAGGCTACTCCCAGGATTATGCCATTTCTTTTGGGCTGACATATCTGACAGCAGGTACTCAGTCACTGCATCCATTGCTCCTCGCCAAGCAATTCTCTTCAGATATACTCACTAAAGGAATGATTGCTACTATGTATTTACACAAAGATGGTGTCCTTGAAATGTGGGTGTCTCTTCAGGCTGTGGGGAACCTCCAGTGAATTGTACCTCTCCAAACACTACCAATATCAAACATCCTTGCCTCCACAAATACCTCTGATGGAGAGATATTGACTTTTGTTGTTCCAATCCTTCCTTCAGCTCTTAGACCAAGAAATACTGTGAACAGGAGTGACCTTATTAAAGTTTACAAATATAAAAGGTGAGTGTCACGAGGATGGAGCCAGGCTCTTCTCGGTGACAAACAATGGTAGGACAAGGGGTAATGGGTACAAACTGGAACACAAAAGGTTCCACTTAAATTTGAGAAGAAACCTCTTCTCAGTGAGGGTGACAGAACACTGGAACCTCCCCTCCAGGGAGGTTGTGGAGTTTCCTACTCTGGAGACATTCAAGACCTGCCTGGACGCCTTCCTTCTTCCCCTGCCTAGACAGAGACAATATGAGACTCTATGCCACGTGAACCTTTGAGGACCTCAGCTTGGCAGTAACATGGGGGATAGAAGACCTGGATGACGTGGCTGTTCAACCAAGCAAACAAGAGTGTTGCTACACTGACCAGAGTGTCCAGTCATCTCTAGGAATACGAATGAACTAGTTCTATAGACAAATGGCAATCACACTGACCATGGGAAGAGAGATTCTGGTGTGGTGGTGCTGCAGAGTACCAACAGTGCCTTCACTTGCCCTGCCCACTTCTAAACCCAGAACTCAAGACCAGCATGTGACACAATCCCACCAGGCAACTGTCCTCATCCACCAGAGTACTCCTTGACAAAGTGGAGAATGAGTTAACCTATAGCCACAGGCAGCAATGGTACCTGCTGTCTAGAAGAAAGATAGGTTTGAACTGAAGTGTTGTGTTCTGAGAAGGAAATCCCCAATTACTTTATGCAGCCTGATGCCACAGTGCGTGGAAGGTTTGATGCAGTCAGTCTGTCAGGGCATCCTCAGAGCGTCACTATTGGTGGCAGCAGCACCGTGGCTGTGCAGCAAGTGCAAGGGAGAAGATTAGGAGCTCTGCTAGGCATGAGTCCTAACACGGGTCATGCCACAAACTTCCCACATAAGTTTCTGGTTACAGACTAGATCAGGTATCGGATGACTAAATGCTGTCACTCTGTTAGCTGTTCCATGGCTCATACACTATGCTACAGTGTTCAACACAGTTACAGCTGACGGTGAATATCTCAAACCGCTGCCTTCATGTGCAGTTTCAGCAGAGAAATCAAGATGTTGAAAAAAACACACAGTTCACCTTTCTAGCTCATAGAATTAACCCTGAACTTTTATTGCTTTTCCCTGTGTTCCATGGGTAAACAGAGTAAGGCCTGTAGGCCTATCACATTCATACCTTTTATCATCATTAAAATATTATTTTTAAAAGAAGCAGCTCGGTGTTAAAGAGATGACTCACAATGCTGCAGTATCAGTTAGCTGACTTGAAAGAGATGTTAATGTCATAATTTTGATTTTCATTACCAGACAATAAGAAGGTAAGGGCTGAAAATGTCTTACACATCTATCACCTCATTTTATATTTTTAAAATATAAACAAGCTACAGATGTTGGTTTATCTTGCTGTGCTTTACTTCCAAAATTCCATTGTCATACAGATTTGAGCCCATATTTTGTATAGAAGCAACATAGAACAAAAAAGTAAGCTATTACTATTTTTTGTTTATTCATTTATTTAGAGTTTTGTTCCCAGATAGAGTTGAGGTAACATGGATAAAACGTTATGTCAGAGCTTACAGTTTAAGGACTCAAATCTACAGTGCTTCTATGAATGTAAGTAACAGAGATAAGTAGTCCTATTGAGTTCAAGGACAGATGAAGTACTTACATATTGTACTTCATTTGCATAAGTGTTTGCATATAAGCCATATACTATACACAGATCTAAGCAAGATGTGACAGAAAAGGTAATTTAAAGTAAAGACAGAAAAAGATATAAGCAATACACATGCTTTTTATACACATGTGTATGGAACAAGTTAACATCCTTGACATAAAATAAGTTATAATTAGTACTGATGAACCATACAGTTTGGAAATAAGGTTTAGCTCTTTTCTTTGGTCTGCTTCACAACTACTGATCCTTTTTTCTGTTTTCTGTATACATGCCAGACAGGCAATTGCAATAATGTACCTTAAAATTCTATAGCTGCTATTTAGGAGGTGCTTTAAGATATTAAGTTTTTAATAATCATTTTTGTTCTTGGTTTTCTTTTCACATAACTTATTATATATCCTAAGTATGGAGAATGTGATAGTTTTATTTTGTTTTCAAATGGGAAAAGACTCTTGGCTTGTTTGAGCATTAGGTTTTAATTTGGCTGAATTTTCCTCCTCTGAAATGGATTTTTACTTTCCATTACATCATAGTGCCTTAAGAATTTAATGGTGTGGATTAATGCATGAATAAAGTCCAAATAATTCAAAACAGTATTACAACAGTATTATTCAGAAGACAGCATTAAAGATACAACAAGCCCAGTACCTTGACTTTGATAGTAGCCAATAATGCATACCTAAGGAAGAGTTTAACATTAGAGCTAAAGTTGACAAAACTCAGCTGGTATATCTTTCCAGCATTCTATGAGCTGTGGTTCAGGAACTTCGAAGCTAAGGGTGATTTCTTTATTTGTAGAGGTTAATGTAAAAACTGATAGTGAAGTGGACTTTATCCCATATAACTGCAGTTTGCAGCATATCATAATGGATTCTAGTAGCTGCCTCCTAAACTAATTTACTCAGGGAACCATCTAGGTGCAAAAGCCAAGAATATTGCATGGATCATTTTATTAGAATTCCAGTTCCAAAGCTAATATATTTAAAAGTAAATGAACTATATTTATATTAGAATGAAATCTATAAACACAGACATTCCTTTAATCCTAATTCCATAAATATACATATTCTCTTGAGACCAGAATCTTAGAAGAGTGTTCCAAATACAATTAATTAGCTAGTACTGGCAATATCTCCTCCCAAAGAAGGATCAGACTACAGAGTGCATGCAATGAAAAAGACAAGACAAATTAAAAGCACTCAGCAGCTTGTAATAACGGGCTCCAAGTCTAAATGTACAGTTGAAATAGAGGACTCACATTTGCAAGAACTAAACTGTGAAATTCTGTGGGGTTTGAGTCCAAAAGAGTAATCAAATATGTGGGGTTTCGATCATGTGGGAAAGGGAGAAGGGAGCTTGGTTCAAACCCTGGCCTATTTAGCTAGCTTCTTGTTTAACACAATTCGTATGAACAAACGTTTTTGGGACCACTTGGAATTTTGAAAACGAAGTGAGTATTTTGGATCAGCATTTCTGGACAGAAAAAGATAAATCTACAAAACAGATAATTGCTCAGCTACTTGGAAAGATAAACAAACAAAGAACAAACACATAGAGTAGGGTATATTGTATGATATACTGCTGTATCATACATATCAGAGAGTATTTTTAATAATATGCAAAGATGGAAGAACATTATCATTTGAATATAGGCTGAAGGTGTGTCTCACAATAGAAAGGAGAGGATTTTAATTAGCTAAAAGGAAGATGAACATGCATTAGTTACTAGAACCTGCTAAAATTTTCAGTCAGACTGATGGAGCCATAGAAGACTGCTATTACAAAAAACAGTTGCTACTAAAACATTTGAAAAGATGATGGTTTCAAATGACTTTGAAACTCCATTCTCTACTGATAGATCTCCCTAATGGAAATCTCTTTATTTGTTCTCATAATACTTGTCGTTGTAAATTAACTGACTTTGACATAGGAATCTTGGTATACAAGGCTGATTTTGAATCTATTAAGCACTTCTCAAACTGCAGATATATGAGATATGCAATTATTGTGTCCAGGGGAAAATTGACAGAAATAATGCAAGTTTGCTGAAGCATGAAAATACAAGACTGGAAAGAAGCGAGACTTTCTTGCTTGACATGGAAAATATAGTTTACCAGAAGGCATATAAAAGAATATGAAACCAAATATAAAAAATATCAAATCTGTGTCCTCTTGATCACACAATAAACATGCTTTTTTTTTTTTTTTCCATTTACTGGAAAGTTTTAAAACTAAGCATTCTGAGTAGCTCCAGCTTCCGTTTGGAAAATATTACACAATATTTTCCACTCCTTTTGAAGAGGGAAACTATTGCCATCAGTACTTGGTTTCAAACTCCAGGCAAAAAAAATGCATGTGCGTATATATAATATATATGCCTTCATTCCATGGTTGATCACATAAAGCAAACTGTTCTCAATTAAAGAGAGTTATTTCAAGACTGCATAAATTTAACAGAATAAAAGACAGTCCAAAATGAACACCTTCTAGTTCAAAGAATAAAATGATCTGTATGAGACTTTTCCATGGTTACTAAGTATACGAAAGAAAATATGCAAACCAAAGTGTATTAAGCAGGCATTGTTTAGGATATAATCTATGTATATCAAAAATACCTAAGAGTATTAACAGAAATGCATCTAACTTAGTGACCTTGGGGTCATGAGTTAAGCAGAAGTCACATATCTCAAATATCTTTCTTAAACAGGAATAGAGAGGATACCATGCTTGTAGATGTCCCATTTTGTTCCCAACAGACATATATTTTTGATGAACAACCGATTTCTGACCTTTATAGTAATTATCAGCTTAAGTGAATAAGTCAACATTTTCCCAGTTCTCAGTTGTGCTTGAAGGGTTTTCATCCATAGTGCATTAATGCACTATGGATGAGGGGTGGCTTTGTATGTTAAAGAATCACTTGACTCTGTTAAACTTGAGGTCAGCAGTGACAAGGTTGAGTGCCTGTGGACCAGAGTCAGAGGGAAGTCCAACAAGGCAGACATCCTCGTGGGTGTCTGTTATAGACCACCCAACCAGGATGATGAAGGAGATGAATTATTCTACAAGCAGCTGGCAGATGTCTCAAAATCGACGGCCCTTGTTCTTGTGGGTGACTTTAACCTGCCGGATATCTGCTGGGAGCCCAATACTGCACAGAAGAGGCAGTTTAGGAAGTTCCTAGAGTGTATAGAGGACAATTTCCTTCATCAGCTGGTAAATGAGCCTACCAGAGGCAAGACCCCGCTAGACCTACTGTTTACAAACAGAGAAGGGCTGGTGGGAGATGTAGTGGTTGGAGGCCGCCTGGGGCATAGTGACCGTGAAATAATAGAATTTTCAATACTCAGAGATGCAAGGAAAACCATTAACAAAACCTCTACGCTGGACTTCCGGAGGGCAGATTTTTGCCTATTCAGAAGTCTAGTTCAGAGCATACCCTGGGAAACAATGCTTAAAAACAAGGGGGCCCAGGAGGGTTGGACATGCTTCAAGCAGGAGGTTTTGAGAGCACAGGAACAGGCTATACCAGTGTGCCGAAAGGCTAGCCGGCGGGGAAGACAACCGGCTTGGTTAAACAGGGAGATTCTGAATGAAATCAGAAATAAAAAGAGACTTTACCGACTGTGGAAAAAAGGGCTGGCTACTTATGAAGAATTTATGGAAATAGCTAGATCATGCAGAAAAAAAATCAGGGAAACAAAAGTACAATTTGAAGTTAATTTGGCCAATTCTGTCAGGGATAATAAAAAGTCCTTCTTCAAATATGTTAACAACAAAAGGAGGGGCAAGGAAAACCTCCATTCTCTGTTGGACTTTGAGGGAAATATAGTTAACAAAGATGAGGAGAAAGCTGAGGTACTTAATACCTACTTTGCCTCAGTTTTTACCAGTAAGACAGGTGGCCCTCAGGACAACTCATCTCTGAAGGCGGTTGACAGAGATAGGAACCCAAATAGGCCCCTTGTATTCCAGGAGGAAATAGTTGGTGATTTACTGAGCCATCTGGATCCTCACAAGTCTATGGGACCAGATGGGATCCATCCTAGGGTGATGAGGGAGCTAGCAGAAGAACTTGCCAAGCCTCTCTCCATCATCTTCCAACAGTCCTGGCTCACTGGGGAGGTCCCATATGATTGGAAATTGGCCAATGTTACCCCAGTCCACAAAAAGGGCTGCAAAGCTGACCCTGGCAACTACAGGCCTGTCAGCCTGACCTCAGTGCCTGGCAGGGTTATGGAGCAGATCATCCTGAATGGAATCACACAGCACCTTCAGGATGGACAAGGGATCAGACCCAGCCAGCACGGGTTTAGGAGAGGCAGGTCCTGTCTGACCAACCTGATCTCCTTTTATGATCAGGTAACTCACCTGGTGGATGAGGGGAAAGCTGTGGATGTGGTCTATCTGGACTTCAGCAAGGCCTTTGACACTGTCTCCCATAATATACTCCTGCAAAATCTGGTAGCCCATGGCTTGGACAAGTGTACTCTGCGCTGGGTTAAGAACTGGCTGGAGGGCTGGGCCCAGAGAGTGCTGGTGAATGGGGCTGCATCTAGCTGGCAGCCAGTCACTAGTGGTGTTCCCCAGGGGTCGCTGTTGGGTCCAGTCCTATTTAACATCTTTATTGACGATTTAGATGAGGGGATTGAGACCATCATCAGCAAATTTGCTGATGGCACCAAGTTGGGAGGGAGTGTCGACCTGCTGGAAGGCAGGAGGGCTCTGCAGAGGGATCTGGACAGACTGGAAAAATGGGCTGATTCCAATGGGATGAAGTTCAATAAGGCCAAGTGCCGGGTGCTGCACTTTGGTCACAACAACCCCCTGCAGCGCTACAGGCTGGGCGCAGAGTGGCTGGAGAGCAGTCAGACAGAAAGGGACCTGGGGGGACTAATTGACAGGAAGCTCAACATGAGCAATCAGTGTTCCCAGGTGGCCAAAAAGGCCAATGGTATCCTGTCCTGTATCAAAAACAGCGTGGTCAGCAGGACAAGGGAAGTGATCCTTCCCCTGTACTCTGCATTGGTGAGGCCACACCTGGAGTATTGTGTTCAGTTCTGGGCCCCTCAGTTCAGGAAAGACATTGAAGTGCTGGAGCGAGTCCAGAGAAGAGCAACAAGACTGGTGAAGGGACTTGAGCATAAGACCTATGGGGAGAGGCTGAGGGAGCTGGGGTTGTTTAGTCTAGAGAAGAGGAGGCTTAGAGGTGACCTCATCACTCTCTATAACTACCTGAAGGGAAGTTATAGCCAGGTGGGGATTGGTCTCTTCTCCCAGGCAGTTAGCAATAGGACAAGGGGGCATGGGCTTAAACTCTGCCAGGGGAAATTTAGGCTGGATATTAGAAAGAAATTCTTTCCAGAGAGAGTGGTCAGGCATTGGAATGGCCTGCCCAGGGAGGTGGTGGACTCGCCGTCCCTGGAGGTTTTTAAACTGAGATTGGACATGGCACTTAGTGCCATGATCTAATAAACGGACTAGAGTTGGACCAAGGGTTGGACTCGATGATCTCTGAGGTCTTTTCCAACCCAGTCGATTCTGTGATTCTGTGAATGAGGAATTGGGGGGGGGGCACCTTTTTGTTCTGGCTCGGTATACTGCTCAGCCCAACGGAATGCCAATCTGCAGCAAGGGCTCCTCAGCATCCCTGCAGTGTGATCTAATCTCTTACCTGCACTGAACGCTTGTCCTGTGACAAAAACCATAAGCATATGTTTTCAATTACAGATTAAAACTTTTGCTGAAAATAACCTCAATACCACCTATAAAGTAACATTTAGAATTAATTAGATTTTTTGTAATAAATCAGAGTACATTTGTAGCTTCTTTGAAACAGGTTATGGGTATTGTAGGTAACTTGCCTGCTTGGATATTTGCTGCATGAATATGTGGACTTTAAAGGCAGATACATGACAAGCAAATAACCAGGAGCGACAAGAGATAAGCCTCTCTGAAGGAAACAGCTAGGATTAACAATGAACATTCTTTAAAAAGGGGATAGTAAGATAAATAATAAGACGGATAGGCAGGCTTTCTTTAAATGTTTTGGTTTTGTTTTTATTCTAGACGAGGCTGTATCATAATAAGACTATATGGTTTCTATATTTGTCACTTTAAAGAATCTCAGCAGAGATAAAGTTTCCAAAACCAAACACAACAACCAAATCAATAGGTTCAAAATAGACTGAACTGTAGCCCAAAGCTTCAACTATATAAGAGGATGTGCTGTGAAGCTTCAACCCAGAGAGGTAAAAGCATTAAAAGGAAGAGACGAGTGATGATGTGTGGATGCGCAGCATCACCTGCAACTCTGGCAATAACGTCCTTGACTCTGTAATTGAAGGCAAATGAATGTTGCTGGTGCTGCAGCAGAGGCAGGGAGTGGGGGGAACGCTGCTCTCCTGGGGCGTGTGGGTGGGCGGGCATTTACTTCTGCAGAGGAAGAGAAGCACTGGGAAGATGAGGCAACTGTTGCCTTAGAGAAGGAATGATTACTTTTTCATGGGATATCTGAAGTCAGAAAGGGTACACAAAAGGCTACAGAGAGCATAGTCCTGGTCTGGCTTGAAACACAATATAAAATAAGGAATTAACACTCACTCTGTGTTTGTAAAAAGCAGGGAGAGATGCATGATTTTTGTAGAAATCCCCTTCATCTCCTTCCTACATATCCATCAAAGGATGGTGCTCCAGGACTGCAGTGGGTTCACGTCCAACACCAAATGATTTATAATTCCATGGCTTTGGCACTTGCTATCCAAAAGCAATTATTTGTCTTCTGTATAAACCAAACCTGTACCTTATGTTTGTCCACTGTCTTCAATCACATAGCTTTCTAAACAAAAATGTTGTCACACAGTGGAACAGTTTAGCCAGTTCATTAGCTAAAGACTTAGGAAAACAAAGGAAAGAATCTCACAACAACTCACTACCATCCAAACCCAAATGCTTTGCTGGGAAGACATTGTAAGGAAACACTGCAGATAGATGTTGCTTGGAGAATGAGTGATTAAGTTGAAGTCATGCCCTACCTTTTCTGCATATTACCAGTAATTCTAAGAATCTGTGGGGTTTGCTTCATTTGCCTTCCCATTTTGAAGATGCATCTCAGTAGAGCCGTAAGAAGGCAACACTGAGTCCAATGGGAAGCAAATCATGCACTACAGAGTTTCTGGAATGAGATGGTGGATTTGGTGTAATAAAATCTGGTTGAATTGGAACGTGTTATTTTGGAGCTCGAGAGAGATGTGGTATTAGTGTAAATTTTCATTAAATCCCAGAAAATGCTGGGGGGTGAGGGGCTGAAGTAGCTCAGAGTTAGTGGAGTTATCTACAATGTCAATAATGCACACTGCTGTAACGTTCCTCATCAATATGTTAACAAGCAGCCACAGCAGAAAAGTAACTTTGAATGTGACATGTTGTAAGGAGGAGGATGCCAAACCTCACTCGTAGCCAGACTTAATAAATGGCAGCCAAAGGAAAATTGCCTAATGGAACATTTCTTTGCATAGAAGTCTAACACTCTGGAGAAATGCAAATCCTGAGGAATTTACAAAAGCAGTGTAAAATGCTTTCTGATCAACTGGGGTTTTGATATCCTCTTGAAAAACTGTCATAGCAAACACTTTACATCAGAAAAGAAGTGTGTTGAAACTGAAGGTTGTAACATCTAAACAACCTAGGTTTCCCCTATAAGCCCTTTACCTAGGAAAAATGAAAGAAATGAGGCTGTGCACGGATTGCTGAAAGCTCAAAGAACTGCTACTGCCCGCTGCGTAACCTGGACATAGAGCAAATATTTTACTGGACATAGTGAGGTGGGGGGGACTAGTGCTGCACATACAGGGTTTGCTTAAGAAATAGGGGCAGATCCAACAAAAGCATAGAGGAGATCAAAGGTAACAATTCTTCACTCTCTTTTTCAGCTAAATCATTATGAGTCATCAGATGAAAGTAGCAAACAGCAGAGTCAAAGCAAAGAAATGGAGGAGGTCTTTATTCATAGACTGCATAGTTAAACCTTAGAAGTTTCTTACCACTGTTGTAACACTACACAACTGCTACGGTCACCACTGGAGATCAGCTGCTGAGACAGACATAACCCTCGTTTGTATCCTGCCTCTCACTAAATCAGTATGAGATGAGAAATTTAAGAAAAACAGTAATGAAACTACAGAATTGCTAAGTACCAGTTAGCAGTTAGCTCAAGTCATACAATTTACAGTACATTACAGTAAATTATGCAACCTCAGTTAAAAATCCCCATTTTGTTTTAGACATATTGAAAATTTTTAATTCATTATTATATATACTGGTTTCACTACCTGACTTTTCACAGTTGTATTTTATATCTGGTGTGTGTGTGTGTATGTTCAAGGAATCATGTTTATCTACTGTTTTTATAATCCATTTGATTTTTCTTCCATTCTTTAGAACTAAGGGTAATCTTTCAAATATTTAATCAAAGCATTTTCCTGGTCCTTTAAAAGAAGTTTTAAGCTGTAATGCTGCTTATATGAAATAATTAATATAACATAACATAACATAACATAACATAACATAACATAACATAATATAATATAGTGCCTTCCAGTCTGATACAGTACTTGAAACTAATGGAGTTTTCATATTTTTTCTGAGAAGCTTCAAGTTCTTTCCAAACTCCAAGAGATATATCACCTGAGTCTGGAAAATATTTCTCTTAATTTATACATCTGTTTCAGGACTTTCTCTTCTGTTATTTCAATTCATGGGAGCATCTTATATTTTTAAATTTGAAAGAGTAGGTTCAAAATCAATAATCACACAACTTTTTTCATGGTAAAGGAAAAAGGAAAAAAGGAATCTCAGCAATATTGTTCACTTCATTAAATCTCTGTTTTGCTCTACAGTAATTTAACAGATGAAATATCTTTAAATACGTTAGTAGAAAAAATTGTGGAAAAGAACTTATTTGTTTGAATTTATACTTTTCAAAAACTGCCTTTCCCCCTTTATTTTATGTGGTACTTCTGTGTGCCTCCTTTTCAGTAGGCTCTCCTTATGAGCTACAGTGCATACCTTTAAGCTCTGCCATTTAATCTTTTTTTTTCCCTCATGTTTTTCCTTCCTTCTTTAGGGGTGGAAAGCAGATGTATGGCTTCTGCAGCGATCAGGATGTACTCATGTTCCCCATGCTGAGTTAAAAGTTTTAATTTCCTCATCTCTAGCTTTCAGATCATCTCAATTAGCTTCTCCTGTCTCAAGTCCTGTTCTCCAAAGTTTACAGTCAATTTTCAAAACAGTGAGAATTCACATGAGTCTTCTGAAAAGGGTTTTGAGTTTAATTACACTGCAGTCGGTATTACTCAGAGGTTTAATGACACCATTATGTAGAACAGCCCTCTCTGTTTCTTCCAGCAAATCTGAAAATAATTTCAAATTATTGTGAGTGAGGATTAGGATCCAAGTCAGTTCCTTGTATTAACTAGAAATTTCATCTCTGCCTAACTTCAGCATTTTAGCAGATCAGATATTGAAATAAACTCCTATTTCTGTTTTAATAGATAGCGCTGCTTCCTTTCCCCTTTCAATAGTGTTCATTCATTCTCCTTTTCCTCATGAGAAATGAAGTAACATAATGAATATTTTTATTGTTTCTCTTTTATGGCTATGTAGATTTTTAACAATTAAACTTTTGAAACTGTTGCCTGGAATAGTAATTGTAACTGTACTGTGACTGAATAAAAAAGAAACAAATGAATTTTCAGTGAAGAAATGAATACTAACTGAAACATGACTTCAGTTTAATCAAAGATGTAACCCTAGAATCAGTAACGCATCTTCACTTAGACGCACTCTTTCAAGAAACGATCCATTTCCTGACAGAGTTGTACCACTTCCGTTAAGAGAATTATTAGGCTTGGATGCTTAGCATAACTTCTCCTTTCATGGTAAGATGTTAAGTGGTTTTAGAGAGATAAAACTGTTGGCCAGAGCAGTTTCATACAAAAATGCTTTAAACAGCAAATTTACCCACCCAATCTACTCTTCTGACCGTTATAAACCACAAAACATTCAATTGCAGATTAAAAAAAAAAAAAATCACAGAGAATATATATAACTAGAAACTAGAACTAATGCTGTACTAAAATCTCACACAAAAGTTGTTTTATGTCATGACTTTCTTCCATGGGGAGTTCTTCCCTAAGTTAAATTCTTGGTTACCAAAATTTGATCCTCTTTTTCTCTTGCTGTGCAAATGTTCTCTGTGGAGAGATTAAGGGGAACATTTTGGCTTTTCAACATTTGTACTTTGAAACAACACCTATTTCTGTAACAATCCAATGTCCAGAAGAAAGCGCCAAACGCCTCCAACTTTAGCTCCATAGAAACTACATTTTTCATATGCAGCTCCCCTTCAGAAAGTAAGTAAATCAAGTACCTCAGAACTGTAAAGCAGTGAAACCCTGGAAGCACACAGCTACAGCACTCATTTTCTTCTTTCTCTCATTTCCTCTGAGAAATCTGTACACTGAGCATTTCAGTTTCACCTCAGCCTCCGAACCAGCTTGGCACACCACCTCTTTTACAACCAAAAGGGAGATATTGTGAAACTTTTTCTTAAATGAAGTCCTATTAATATCTTTCCATGTGAGTATTTCCCCCAACATTTTTTTCCTCTCTCTCCTCACAATTAAGAATGGCAAGTAAATACACATGCTTTTGAACAGTTGTGTTGTGGGGTAGAGAAGGGACATCTATCTTTAGAACTCTGTTACTTCATGTTCCCAAACTTGCAGCACAAGCTCAACCCAAACACTGAACTGTTGGTTGATTGACCTGTCAGGTTGCTCTTATTGTACACAAGAATATGAAAGTGATACTTCAAAAAATACATTTACACTATGAAGGGAGAGCGGCTCTGCATCACCCCATAGTTTTAAATCATTTTTACATCAAATATTTTTCCTTTTAACATTGGAGAAATAAACTATGGAATACACATCATATAAATAGTATTTTTTTGTTCAGTGTCATAGCACACACAGAAATGGGTATTTAAAATGCAAGTATCATCTTCAGTCAGTTACATTGCACTCAGAGCTGCACTTCTAAAAGCAGAGTTTACATAGCAAGGGTAGTTTTACTTCTGCAAACTACAAAGGAATCTCTGACAGACCACCCTGTACTCCCTGTGGGTCCATAGCCCATCATTGTTTCTGTACTTTCACATGCCTGATTTGGCTGCAGGCTCAACCCAAATTTCCTCTTTCATCTGACTCTGTGACTGTCTCCTGGTGATTTAAATGGGACAAAGGCAGAATCTGAGCACTGGCACATGACTACCCACACTTCTGTCAGCATGCTTTTGGGAATGGTTGGGCCTCTAAGTAGCACCCTCCCAGGCAATGTTCTCATACAAGCTGGGGGCTAGCATAGCTCAGGAATGGTTTGCAATCTGTGTAAATCCAGTAGGCAGCACCAAAAAGGCCACCCTGTTTTGAAGGGGAAAGAATTCAGCTATATGCATGCGAGTCATGGCATGCTGTGCCACGCCACTTGCTCTGACACCTAAAGAATGAGTCCTAATCCACTTTATTTTCTGGTGCAGATGTAGCCTGTATGTTTTCACCTACCTGTAAAACCTATCTACCCTTAAGGCTGACAAAACTGCATCCTTTTACAAACAATCACAAAAGCATGTGATACTGCTTCAAAGACAAAGATGATGAAGATAATGAACCCAGCCCACTATGCCTGGACCATTCCACTGAAGGTAGGTCCACTCTTAAAACGAACACATGACCAAGTTTAATCCTCCACGGCTCCCAAGAGTTCAGTCAAAATGAAAACTTGGGCATAGTCTTGTAATCACAGACTACTGATGGGAGGTTTAGGATTTCAGGGCAAGTATAGCTCTTTCATTTGTCAAATGGTGGGATTCTTTCCAAGCATTCAGTAGGGCTGCTGTGCTGGATATTTCTGGATATGACATGAGAATCCTACTGCAAAAATATTTTAACACTGGAGAGACTGTTATGTAAAAAAATGTGTTTTGTTTTTTTTTCAATAAAATGACCATGCTGCTCAGTTACTTTTTCCAAGGTGCAAGTAAATCAGTGAGTCCCTCAGTGATAAGAATGAACTTTCAGTTCATGCAGTAGTACTTTCAAAGCCCGGTCACAACTTAAACCTTAATATACAGGATAATCACTGTGTCTTCCAATAAGCATAGTCAGCAGCTACCACAATAGATCACTAACCTGGGGTTGATGTTTTAGGGTTATTGTGTCATTCTTTAAAGCTGTTTTAGCCGAAATCTAAAAGGAGAAAAGAGGTTTCAGCCTGAGGCAGATAAAGCCCATCAAGCTATGAATATCTGAAACCAAGACTATTAGCAAGGACTGGGTTCCTTGCCAGCTCCACTCACACTGAGGGCTAGTGAGGAATGCAGTGGAGTCAGACTTCAGTTTCTCTCTTTGGAGGCTGCCAGGGACAGTTAGTCCAAAGTGTAGAGCCACTGCCTGAAATATAGTACTAGTGTCTTTAATATGTAACATCTGGGACACAGAATAATCAGAAATGGTTGTTACTCCTTGTAAAGAAGTAGTAAAACTGACACTTCCCACTAGTTGCACAAAGGAGTCATCAGTTACAAAGACGCAAAAATATAACAATGACATTTATCAGTTTATTTCGTATTTTCATTATTTTTCCTTTTGTAGTTTAATATGCTGATGTAACATTTATTGCCCCTGCAATATAGAGGCTTCTAAAATCAAGTGACAAAGGTTAGTGAATCAATTATTTTTCAGTTTGAAAAGATCTTCTGTGATCAGACTTTCTACATTTATAGTCTTGATATAATACCGTTGGAAGGGCAGTAACTAGATGGACATTTTCAGTGAAGTTATGTGTGTACCATATGCTACAGGGAGACACCTCAAGAGAACACCTGCAATGCTTTGTGAAAAACACCTTCCAAAGTTTTACTAGGAACACTATGAAACCCTTAGCTAGTATTTTTAATTTCTGGGAAGAAAACTAATCCCAAAAGCATCCTAAAACCAAGCTTTGGTACTTAACAATTCTCTGATAGAGAGCTCTTATCAGCTTTAAATAGTTCAACTCAATCTCCCAACAGGACATGGTAGAAATGTGTATGTATATATGTACATGGATTTATATATATATGTGTATCAACACCCACAAATATGTAATACTGGAATGCGAATAAAGTATTAACAGAACATATTTTATTTCACTGATGTTTGATGTACCAGAAACAGACCCTGAGTGAACACATCTGTTTTATGTGACATGGCATTGCAAATCAGCATCTTGTTATCCAGTGTCAAAGGATAGGAAACAGCAGCATTCAAAAGGAACAAGTAAGAAATTGCTGTGAGAAGCGGAGAGAAAAGTGATTTGTGCAATCTGTCTCAGGAAATGTGAAGTGCTTCAGACGTATCAGACTGCTTCCAAAACATAACAGACTGAGAGGCTTAAGTGAGATGAACTGCTCTAACGCGATTCAAAACACATCTCCCTTAAAAGCGGATCCAAGCCCCGCTGCCAGCACGGCGCGTACCGCGCGGTGACGGGACCGCACGCCCCGGCCCGCGCAGGGCGCTGTGACCGGACACGGCCAGGCCAGCCCCGCACAGCGCGCCACGGAACGCGACCCCCGCACAAGCGCGGCCTGCGCCGGCATGGCCAACCCAGCTCCTCTCGGCCCTGTGACCTTGCAGCGATCACAAAAGCTCTTCTATCCTCTAGTAAATTCATCCTCTGCAACCTCGCAAGACGACGGCTCCGCGCGCTGCCCCGCGGCCGAGCCGCGGACACCGCCTGCTGCCCCAGACCGGCTGACGCCGCCTCCGGCGCGGCCCGGGGCGCCTCTCTCCCTGAAGCCCTCTCACCCGCCGCCCCCATTTTGCTGGGCCTGTAGCCTGCGACACCGCAGCGCGCACCGCGCGGCCGCGGCGCTGTCACCCGCCGCTGCGCGCTGGCCTGCAGGCGGACGTACCGACGTGCCGCGCTCACGGCGACAGCTCTCCAGCTACCGCAGCCCAGGGAGGTGAACGAGCCCGCCCGGCCGCGCCGCACGGACTGGCCGCCGCTGTGGGTCCGCGCACACCGCCCGCGCCGTGGGGGGGAGGCGGCGGCTTAGCGGGCAGTCAGGGCGCTGCGAGAACTCCCCGCCCGGCCGTCCCTCCTCCCTGTCCTGTCCTGTTCCGTCCCGTGGCGAGGGGCTGGCCGGGTCCGCTCGCGCGACACTGGGGCTCTGCTTAGCTCCCACCCGCTACCACGGCGAGCAAGGAAACGCACAACTTCCCCCATTCACTCAAGTACGATGGAACCGGCCCATAAGCCGAGGGAAGGGAGCCATCGGCGCTCCCTCAGATGATTGCCAGCCTCATTGGTCAATCAGAGCCTTCCCTTTTCTCTAGGCAACCCAGCGCCCGCCCTCAAGCGGGGGGGTAAGTGGGAGAGGCGGGCGGGAATGTTTACAAACAACATTAGGGAGTAGAGGGATTGGGGGGAAACCAGGGGGGCGGAGCCCGCGATTGGCGCAGCCGCTGATCCAATGAGGGAGCGCGCCGCTCGGCGGAAGGAGGCACGCAGGGCGTTCTCTGCCCAACAGCCGCTGGGGTTCGCGGGCGCGCGCGCCCAATTAGCGCTCGGCGGGGGGAGGGAAGGGGCGCGAGCGCCTGAGTAGGAGACGCTCCTTACGGCGCCCCTTCCTCCGCCCCCCTCAGCCTATCCCGGCTGGGCCGCGCCGGGCTCGGCCCCGCTCCGCTCCGCTCCCTGCTGCTGGGCGGGGAGGGCGGCCGGAGCAAGGGGGAGGGGAGCCGCAAGGACATGGGCTGGCTCTGAGGGCCGGGGGAGGGAAGCCGACGTGCGTGTGCCTCCCTGTATTTTAATAACCGTTTGTTGTTGGGTGGTGGTTTTATTTTGTTTGGTTTTGGGTTTGTTTGTTTGTTTTTGTGGGGTTTTTTTGTTTGTTTTTTTTTTCCGTTTTCCCCGAGGCGAAGGGGAGAGCAGCCGCCCCCCGCCCTCAGCGCGCCTGCATGGCTCCTCTCCCCCGGAGCGCCCCTGGAAAATAAAATCCGCCTCGGGCCAGGTGACGTCCCCCCGCCTCCGCGCTCACACACACGGGGAGCGGCAGAGGCGGGGGAGCGCCCGCCTGTGCGAACATGGAGGGACCCTCGGGCCCGGCGGAGGAAGGGGAGCTGCCGCTCCTCACCGTCAAGCATGAGCTGAGGAACGGTGAGCGCCGGGGGGCCGGGAGGTCATGGCGGGGGCGGGGGTGCCGGCGGGGGCTCCGAGGGCAGCCCTGCTGCCTGGGAGCAGCGCGGGGGGTGGCGGAGTAGGGCCTGGCTGCCGGGAGCTGGGGAAGAAGTGCTGAGGAGAGAGGTTCGGGAGACTTGATCGGGACCTGTAGGGAAGCCTCTGTGAGAGAAAAAGAGGATGAGCTGAAAGACATGGGCAGGAGCGTGGGAGATGGGGGCAGGAGGTCCCTTCTTTTATTTCTGAAAAAAAATATTTCAGTTGGACTTCTGCTGTATATTTGGTTCCCCTGTCCCACTTCCCCAGTGGTATTTGACGCTTTTGAAGGAGATAAGGCTTAGATTTTAAAGTTGTGTGTTTGACTTTTATGGCTATGTCAGTATTGGGGGGGAGGGAAGCTATTTGTTGCAGTCCTAAATGATGTCGTTTTGTATGACAGCTTTTCTCTGACCTCGGTGAAATGCCGGAATTGTAGAGAGGGGAATGTGCCAACATGTAACCGCAGTTATCTGGCGTTTCAGTCTGTGAATCTTCTTGTTGCTCAGTAGTTACTTGAAGACCCTCTGGAGAAGTAGTTTAACACGTGAAACATGTATGACCTTTCAAGATACAGCAGAAATGCTCTGCCGTAGGTTGTTGTGTTGGGGAAGATCTTAATATATTTTTAATAGGAACTCTGTGCTTCTCAGAAGTTTCCAGGCAACTTGAATACTGCAGTAAATCTAGATTTTAGTGTTAATTTAGAACTGCGTGTAAAACATAATCAGGATGTATATTCTCTGTATTTATTAACAATGGAGGTGCTCTTAACCCATGACCCTCATTCCTTTTCTCTCGTCTTCTTTTTTTTGTACATGATGAAATAAAAGTAAGTATATGATGCTGTTCATCACAAAAGTTTGAGAGAACCGCCCCCTGAGTTAATGTATTTGACATTCTCTAATAGGCTGATGGGGAAGGTAAGCGGTGGTGCTGGGTCTCTTTGATCACGTTCAGCCTGGTGTCCCCTTGTCACTCAGGTCTAGGGGCTCAGTGGAGGTGCCCCAGCGGAACGTGGCTATCACTGCAGCCTTAAAAAAAAAAAAAAAAAAAAAAAGTTGCTCTTCCTGATGGCTACGCAGAAACCAAAAGGACTGTAGTTTCCTCCTTTCAAGAAGCAGCAAAAGAGCTGGGGGAAAATTAATTTACTTGTCTCGTTGGGTGTTACTAGATTTCAGTGTGCAGGAGAAAAAGGTGTCAAGGGAAGGCAAATGGAACACATTTATTCTGCATATTTACCTAGCTATGTCTAGATTTCTTTTGTAGAAGTTGAGACAACACATGTCCTTGTGGCATAGTTATCTAAAGATAGTTTGAGGAATAAACGCTTTCATATAAACTAGACGAAGACCTGTCTGATATAGCATAATAAGCAATTCTTATTTCAATCCTGATCTTAAAGTGTGAAAGATTCAGTAAGTACTGATACTTGCTTTTAATTTTAAAATTCTCACCCTTGTTTGTGCACTTTTAAGCTTCTGAAATTCAGCTTGATAGGAGTCACTTGCTTCTTCCCTGCTCATTCTCTTCTCCTTATTAAGTATTTAGAAAATGCATTCTGAAAAATGCTTTCTAGCAATGGCTTGTCTATTTCTGGAGCATTAGGGTGGAGGAGGGAGCTGCTCTGTCAGGTACTCCTGGGAGACTCCTACTCCTGAAGGTGTCAATAGTGTCATCGCTATGCAAGACATATCAAGGTACTGTTTCAGAACTTTTCTCCACACAATGAACAGAGATATGATAATTCGAGGAGAAGAATTGCAGTCAGCTTCTGTTGATATAGAAATATAAGAATAATCTCTAGGATACTTCGGATATTAGTTTTTTGTACTGAGTCTGGCTGCAAGGGTGCCTAGCTGCTGGCTAGGATCAGCCCAGCGCAGTTTTAAAGCGTGCAGCAGGATTATTTGCTTTTGCTTCGTTTCGATAAAGAGGGTGAGGGGATGTGCAAGAATTTGAGCCAGAGGATCTTAATTGTTCTTAAATACTGAGGTTGTATACCATGAATATACTTTTAATGTGCAATTTGTTTAGAGTCTAGTGTTCTGCTCTTCTCCGTGTTCTTTCTTTGATCTTGTTAGCTCTGGGAGTAATTGAACGATTTAGAATTATATATCGAAAGTAGCTGTCAGTTGGCAGATGAAGAAGTGGTCACTTTCTGCAGTGCTTTGAAATAATGTACTATTGTGGTAGCAATAGTAGCTTCTTTGAGAAGGGAGTGTCTCATTTTCATATTGTGGAAGTTATTGCTTGAATCTCTTGATAACAAACTCAGAGTACAAAGAATTATATATTCCAATCAACTAAATGGAGGTGAACCTACAGTTATACTTTACATTCCCAATTACTTGGGTCTTGAAATTGCTCTAAAAATACTATAGAACACTATAAAACTTGAATTTAAGATAAAGTGAGTATCTTCAAGAATGAAACAGATGATTGTTCTTACCTTCAAGCAAGTATTGCAGCATGTGAAAATGCATAGTTAGAGCATATGCAGTGCTATTTCTACACAGCTCCCAGCTGATTGTTAACCCTGTCATACCATGGTGTGATTTCTTTTAAACTTTGACTTTGAAATTACAGCGCTGGCTTTGATATGTAAGGTCAGCCTTAATTTAGGTTCTATATTCTGTGTTTTTAGAGTCCTAAAACTCCTCTGTTGCGTGACCAAAAAGCAGTTGCTGAAAAAAACATCACTTCATAGCCATGTAGATTGGGTCTGTGATAGGGAAGGAGCTGTGGTGCATAACACTTGAGTGCCTTTGTGAGATGCCATGTGATTAGCTGTACTGCGAATACTGGTCACCTCTCTGTGTATATATACCTTATTTTAGTGATGCAAAGAATCAGAATGTCCCCCTACTGCTGGGGAAACTGTAAGCACGCATGTCCTACAATTACTGTTCCTTCAGTTGGTTATCTTGCAGCTTAGAAACAACAGTGACTTTTAGGATACATTTCAGTTAATAACTATATTCTCCCAATAGATTTAGTTGTGTGGGTTTTTTTTTTTCCTTTTTTAAAATTTATTTTCTTTCTTTTCCTTTTCCTGTCACACAAGCCATTTTTTCCTCAATAGAAACCTCACACATTCAGCCACTTCAGAATAGTCACCATCTTTCTTTTCTCACTTTGGGAAGGAAATGAGTTTTTGGGGAAAGTGAAATTGCCTTCTCTATAGAATTGGAAGTAGAAGGAAAAATATGCCAAAGATCAAATGATAGGAAGTAGTGACTGTTTCTGATTCTCACTGAAGCTCTTCAGTGAAAATAATAAGAAAAATAAACTTTCTGCAGCATCTGTTTCTGGAATCTTGAAAAGGTTTTAGTTTTTGAAGGCTAACCTCAGAGTTAATACAACTTCTAATCTTTTTGGAGACCTAAGAAGTTGTGTGCTATTTACAATGAAAAAAAGAATATTGTTGCCTCTTCACATTTTCTGTTTCCTGGTGGTGCTGTGGAACTGAACAATGGCAAATGTAAAGCCTACTAGAGAAAAATCTTTGTGTGATGGGGAGTGATATTGACAGAGAGGGAAAGACTTGTGATGTACAAAAGTAAGAAGGAAATAGAGCTGTTAACAGTGAGATTTCCTTCCCCCCCATCTGGTTTGCTGCTGTCATAACCCTTGTTTTTGGGAAAAAATAAAATAAGGATCAAAGGATCCTGTGTGTGACTAGTAGGTAGGTTGCCCGTCTTGCAGGATGTGTGTGCACTCCCTGCTTTGCCCAGTGAGAGGCAGAGATTAGCAAAGCTGGTATCTTGAGGGGGACTTGGGAGATTTTCCACCAGTGTATGGTCAATAGGCTGTATATAGATTGTTTGTTTCTATTTAAGATGTTATTTTCCTTTTGTCAACTCCATTTTGAAGAGGATACTGGATTCATTTTAATGCTATCACAAACTTTGGGTTCAAGAACTTGCTTCAGTTTGTAGATTGACTATAACATGCCACATGTGAAAAGGCACGTACAGCCCCGAGGTCATTGTAGCAATGGGCTGCAGGCCTCCAGAGGCAGAATTTGGAACTTCCACTTGAGTCAAATAGTCTTAATTTATAATCCAGTACGAAACTATAAAAGGCTTCAGACAGTATATACATGGACTATTTGATGGGTTTCATATTACAAATTCTTAGTTACCCCTTCCTGAATGAGAACTTAAATGAGAATAGATTTATTTGTAAACTGTAAGGTTCATGTTGCATTGTAAGGCATTGTGAAAATTCCTATGGCTAAAAAACATGATGAATCATGTATTAGAGTATTCAGTCCTCGCTATGGAGCTGCACCTGGCACCTCTACAGTATTATATTTTTTTTATTTTTAGAAGGAAATGTTCTTATGAAAGTTTAAAGATGCTACTAATATAATATTTTCTGTAAGATACAGATTTTTTTTTTTTAATTTGACTCTATGTACTAATTCTGTATATTGTTCAGAGATTTGGAGATATTAATAGTTGAATATTTGGAAGATAGGATTGCTTTTACTTCTATTTTTCTCTTGTGACCATGAAAATATATATGTTCTCGTGTCGCTGTGGGAAGTATAAAGAGTGTTTAAAGAGAATAAGTTTATGAATCATCATTAGTACAACTTAAATCTCTGGGGTTTATTCTTTATAGAATCCACACTTTAAAAAATCTTCTGTATTCTAGGAATTTATTGCTGCTTCCAGTATCTGTGGTTATGATCAGCTTTGATAATGAAGGAGGAGAATGACTATTGATCATTTATTTATTTATTTATTTATTTATTTATTTTCCCTCAGGCTTTGGAATCTAACAAACCTAGTCAAAATGATCTGTAAAATGGTCTGGCGCTATTGCTCGTTTTGCTCTCATTGCTTCAGTGATACTCTGTAAAATGTCTAATCTAAATGAAGACTCTTAGTCACAGTATTCATTGTCAGCCTGTTGTTCCAGTGTATTCAAATGTGACTGTTTAAAAGCTCTTGTTGGATTCCACAAAAGAGTTAGAAGAGTTATATATGACTTCAGTGCACTTTAGGATGTTATTCAGGAGGCAATTCAGAAAACACTTGCCAGAATTGCTTACACATATGAGAAAGCCAGGGTATCTGAGGGTGTGATTTGCAGCTGTATTCTTCATGTAAATATTTCCCTTGGATCCCTTTCGTTGCTTGGCATCACTTGATATTTTATGGTAAACATTCTTTCATTCTTTCTCTCTCTTTTTTTTTTTTTTTTTTCTTTTAACCATTATACAATCCTAATGATGAGGTGCAAGCTCTGCTAGGATTTCTTTGCTTCTGACTCATTCTGTAGATAGGCAGATGACCTGGTTTATGAAGGACTCATGTTACACACAGTCACTTCATTTGTTTTTGTGTTTTGTTCTGGGCTCTATTGTGACTGTTTCCTCTTTCAATTTTTTTGTTGACTTCTGTAAATATTTTATGCTGGCTTGGACAGATGGTTATAAAAGCTTTACCTGAGAGAGGATAGTTCTGAAGGTAATTCTTGTTTCCTGGTTAATGTCTGCATAAACTAATACGTGAATACCTTCTGTCAACATTTAAAGTGTAAGTAGCTCTTCTTTTGTTGATAAATTTGTCTACATTCTGTTACTTTTAACACTGTGTCCAGAGTGCTTGTGATTAAATAAAGGGTATTTTTTAAGTGTTATACTGATTTCTGATGGTAGAGAAGACCCAAGTTGATTTATATCATGTACTTAGGTATAATTCCTTTTTTTAAAAGGTATGCACGATCTTTAGGTATCTGTAATTTTGGTCTGACTGTTTCAACTCTGTTCAGCATTAAATTATCTATAGCAACTTCATTCATGAGCATCTTGCCAATTTTGTTTTTTTGGCTATTATGTGATGTGTAGTGTTACTGCATATTAAGTTTCTAGCTAACCACAGAGGTGCTTCTAGGTTGAGTCTTGGTGACCTCAGACTGATTAGTGACACTACTGACAAACCTCATAGCAAAATTACCTCTGTAATAGTAAAAGGGTTACTGCTGATGAATGCAAATGGATCTTAACATGGAGCATTTTCCAATTCAGACTATTGCGAGTCTGGATCGTTAATCTCAGATGTCTGTGCTTTTATCTGTATTTGAGCTTCTGATGTGCAAATGATAACTTTGGTGGGATAATCTTCTGCAGCTTCAGTCTATTTTCCTAATGGTAATGATAATTTCCTGTCATGTTTCCCACAGCATTTCATGCTTCTGAATTTCCACTTATTGTGTTCTGCTTAGCTAGTACTTCAGAGATCTGTCATCATTTTTGGCTTCCAGGCCTTCTAGAATAGGATCAGCAGCTTTGTGAGATCTTGAATATTTTTCTGTTTCAGATGGTCTTCTCCTTGAGCATCCAATATAGAGAATGAACAGTTGTCACCCCAGTTATCCTAGTTGTGATCCTGGAGTTCAGAGTAACATGAACTGCATTTGCTCTTCTTTGATATGAGTTCAGAACTGTCTACGTGTTTTATTTTTGCTCTAAGTTGAAGTAAAAATGGGACTAAGTGGATAGTGCAAAATTACAGCTTATGTTGAAACAAGTACATAATAGTTCAAACTAGGTGTCACTTGGCTTTTTATTGTGTAACTTCATGGAAGTGGGAGAGGTCTGACTAATGTTATTGAATGTGGAACAGCAGTTAAATTGAGTTTATGGTACATTTTGGATTAATAGATAGAGTTTAGGACTTGATCTCTTTTAAGGACTATAGCCAGCACTACAAGCTTTCACCGTGTTACTGAAGATGCAGTGTTTTTCTGTATTCCACTCTCTCAATGTGCCTATTCAGTTCCAAGAACACAGCAGAATTAAATGACTATTTTGCTTTCTAGAAGGATGTTTAATTGAGAAGATTTCTGCTGACAGCTCTTAAAGGATGTGAGATGGTAAAACCTTTCTGGAGCACTCCATAATGGAAGATGCAAATCAGTGGATTTCTCAGTGAAAAAATTTCTTCCCATTCTGAATTCAGCACTCACTTAGCTGGTATCCAGAGAAGTTCTGTGTCCTGAATCTATTCAGTGACATCCACTGCTTCATTAAAACTGTGGGCACTCTAGCCCTGGTCTATTTAAGATGGTCCCTGACTCCTGCTGTCGCTGGCAGGAAAGGCACTGTTTTGAAACTGCGTATACTGAGTACCATTCTTAGTGCTTTTTAAGAAGAGTAATATGTAATATTAAGTTGCTTCAAGACAGACTGCTTTCTGTCTGTGACTTGATGTGTTCCAATTATAGAATCGTAAAATCACAGAATAGTTTGTGTTGGAAGGGACCTTCAAAGGTCACCTAGTCAAACCCCTCTGCAATAGGCATGGACATCTTCAACTAGATTAGGTTGCTCAGCACCTTGTCCAGCCTGGCTTTGAACATCTCCAGGAGTGGGGCATCTATCACTTCTCTGGGCAACCTGTTCCAGTTTTTTGCTGCCCTCATTGTGAAAAAATTTCTTCCTCACATCTGGCCTGAATCTCTCCTCCTTCAGTTTAAAACCATTAGCCCTTGTCCTGTTGTAACAGACCCTGCTAAGTCTGTCCTCATAGACCTCTCATACACCCCTTTTAAGTACTGAAAGGCTGCGATAAGGCTTCCCTGGAGCCTTCTGCAGGCTGAACAACCCCAACTCTCTCAGCCTATCCTCACAGCAGAGCTGTTCCAGCCCTCTGATAATTTTTGTGACCTCCTCTGGCCCCTCTTTGACAGGTCCCCATCTTTCCTGTGCTGAGGGCTCCAGAGCTGGACACAGGACTCCAGGTGGGGTCTCACCAGACCAGAGCAGAGGGGCAGAATTGCCTCCCTCAACCTGCTGGCCACGCTCCTTTTGCAGCCCAAGATACGATTGACTTTCTGGGCTGCAAGTGCACATTGTGGGCTCATGTCCAATCTTTCATCCACCAGTACCCCCAAATCCCTCTCTCTATGTGGGGCTGCTCTCAATCCCTTCATCCCCCAATCTGTATTGATACTGGGGGTTGCCCTGATCCAGGTGCAGGACCTTGCACTTGGCCTTGTTGAACCTCATGAGGTTCACATGGGCCCACTTCTCGAGCTTGTCTAGGTCCCTCTGGATGGCATCCCATCCCTCGGGCCATGTCAGCTGCACCACTCAGCTTGGTGGTAGTTGCAGACTTGCTGAGGGTGCACTCGATCCCCTTGTCTATGTCATTGATGAAAATATTAAACAGTTTTGGTCCCAGTATGGACCCCCAAAGGACACCAGTTGGTTGTTACATTGAGCTATTGACCACTGCTTTCTGGGTGTGACGGTCCATCCACTTCCTCATCCACTGAACAGTCCACCCATCAAATCCATACCGCTCCAGTTTAGAGAGAAGGATGTTGTGGGGGACCGTGTCATAGACTTTGCAGAAGTCCAGATAGATGACATCTGTAGCCCTTCCTTTGTCCACTGATGTAGTTACTCCATTGTAGAATGCCACTGCTTGGTCAGGCAGGACTTGCCCTTGGTGAAGCCAGGCTGGCTGTCTCCAGTCACCTCCCTGTCCTCCATGTGCCTTAGCATAGCTTCTAGGAGGATCTGTTTCATGATCTTCCTAGGCACAGAGGTGAGGCTGACACATCGGTAGTTCCTGGGGTCCTCCTTTCTACCCTTTTTAAAAATAAAGTAAAAATCATATTGTTTAGACACTAGCTCAGGCTCTTACTCCTTTCCTGGCACAGAAGTGCATCTTCCTTACTGCTGACTTCAGCAATGACTGGTATAGCACTAGCTGCAGTATTTGTTCTATTTGCAGTGAAAATAGTACAATAAGCTTCAGTTCAGCTCCTGTGGTGCATATTGCCTTGTTGGTTTGTTAATTATTCTGGTGCTGTCTTGTCTAGTACATGTTATTGAAATGGAGCTGATCACAAAAGTAATAATAATTTTACTGTGCTGTGGTGGTGGTTTTTTTTTTTTTTTGTGGTCTGTTTGTTTGTTTTTATGTTTAGTATTAGGATGGCTTGTAGATTCCCTCAGATTTGCAAAAAACACTGTCATGTGTACTTCTGTTTGTACAAGAAAAAAACCTTGAAAGCTGTTTTAGACTTTCCAATATCCCAGTAATTTCAAGGGGTCTCTCTGTACTTATTCTGAATTTGACTAATCATTCGTGAAGATTAATGATAAGAGTTTAAAATAATATTTTAGATGAGATTTCATCTGTGCCTTGAATGACAGCATGCATGTTACCTTATCCCAACAAGATGCACTTTGCGTATGTGTACAGATTCCTAGGACTGGATCAAGTCACAAATTTGCGTTTTCATTTATTAAATGTTTGAATTGTTTTGTACTTTTTCCTCCTTTGCAGACAGATGTTTTTCTGAAGCTTTAAGTCTTCTGTTGGCTTTGAGTTGTTGAGCTAATGTAGTTCTGTGAATGGAGATTAACTATACTTTTTGATAATTAATCCAGAAAGCAAACTGTCTTGATAGAGTTTCTTAGGAATATCAAATCAAATGAGAATTTCTGTTGAACACTGTAAGTTGATTTCAGCATCTCCTGTCAAATAGAGTATTCTTCTTTTGGTTAAGAGATCTTTGTACTTGAAATCTGTGGTGCTGCTATTATAGAAAGCTTCTTGCATATCTTTCCTAAGCTTTTTTTTTTTTTAATTAGCCTTTAGACATAGTTTGGCTGGAAATTGCTCTTTGAGAGGCATTTTTTAGTGGCTGTGCCAGTTTGTGCAGCTTTTGCTGGTGGATGCTGCATCCTTAATTGTGTTAATAAAACTCCTATGCAGCTGCTCATTAAAGTGGATCAGGGAACTGAACTTGGTTAAGAGTAATCAGAGTGACTTTTCTGCCTTACTGCTTTTAACCTGGATCAATGAAAGATAGAAAAAATGGGAACTGCATAAAGCTTGCTTTTAGCAGCTTATAAAAGAAAAACAAAACAAAACCAAACAACCCAACTATAACAAATCAAGCCACCACAATTAATTTCTTAAACAGGACTCTTCACTTCCCTGGTTAGAAAAAATACCCATTAGACAAGGAAAGTACTGAAAGTGGTATAGATCTGTGTAAATGTAGAACCTCCTCCTCCTAAAATGTGCAACAACTGAAATAACTTTGTAGCAGCTTAGATTTTTCCACACTTGTGGGCTCAACCTCTTTCCTGCTTGATAATAGCGGAGAGTCTTTATAGGTTTTGTAATCTTATATTAAAAGCATGGTTATTTGAGCTCTGATTATGTCATCCCAACTACCATATAATCCAGGAACATGAGAGTATTTGGGGTGCTAGGGCTCAGGGGTGACTGGACTGCTTTCTTTAGAGATTACAGACAAGATGAAACTCAACTGTTTTTGGAGGTGCACAGTGATGCGATGAAAAATGGTGTATATACAAGCTAGATAGGCTTCAGTTATTATTCTGTGATCTTATACCTTCAAGAATGCCCATGGCAGCAAGAAAATTGTTCTCCTTTGCTTTTTGAGTTAAAAGAATACAATATGCAACTGGAATGTCCTTTTAGTGCTGCTTATTTTGTTCATCTGCTAACTTGTTTTTACTGAAGCTGTAGTAATGTGTCAGAATGATGTTTTAGTGTACTACATATCTGACGTGACTTTTTTTTTTCCTTCAGCAAATTTGACAGGACATGCAGAAAAGGTTGGCATTGAAAACTTTGAACTCCTGAAAGTTCTTGGAACAGGGGGTAAGATGCACTATGTTCTAAGTCGAATGTTGAAAGTGTTACTCTGAAGTATTGTTTTGTATTCTAGCTGAGGTTTTTGGTAATTTGAACGTTCTTTAGGAAGATCTATCACTTTTGTATTACATAGCATCATTTTATTCACTTTTTTTCCTCACAAATATTTTGGGAAGGTGAAGGCAATGCGTTCTAGTTTACAGTGCCATTGAAGATGTACTTTTTTAAAAAATGAAAATAAATGGCTTGAGATTGGTGACAATTTAATACAGTTTGTGCAAAATCTGATCTAAGTTAAGGTGTAATCTTCATAATTTCATTAAATTTTCAGACTATGTTTTTGTGAATTTCTGGAAAAAAAGCAGTAGAGCTAATACATTATTGAACAGGATGCTCCACTCTTCAACTATGTTTTAGAGTTGATATTGCCTCTAACAATCTTGCAACAAACTATAAATCTTTTTCTCCTTTGTCGAAGGGACACACCCACCAGCAGCCTGTACACAGACCAAAAGTAATAGCTTTTATTCTTCTTAGTGTGTTTATGCATTTTTTTTTGCCAGTGTTAACATCAGATGCAGTGTTGAGTAGATTGGGATAATCAGAAGGTGGACTATCATCAAGGTCTGTAGAAGTTATAAGTTTTGATTTTCACATTTAGCTGTCATACAGATTCTTTCATAAATCCATTAAGCCATGGAATCACTTGAGAGTATATTTTTCTGTTTCTGAAGTATTTTTTTGGTATTTAAATTTAACAGGCTTAACAATTCACCCTTTGGTGTAAAATTATAGTAGTTAGCGGTAGACGCAAGGAAGCTTTAATATTCATAGATATATGATGCATATTCATAGGTAGAAAAGCAGCTGTGCTGCTCTGAAATGGTCAGTATTGGTCTGAGTGGGGTAGAGAGAAATGAAATTACTTATAATTACACATTTACGTGAGGATGTCTTTCTCCCGCTCATAGAAACATTGGCTGGATTTTTAATTGTATGTGTGTGTGTATCTGAAAGCTAGTCCCATACCTGATTTTTTTTTTTTTCCCTTTTTCATTGCCACTTCCACTAGTCTGAGATCACAATATTGCAACTATTGCATTGGGAATATAAAGTACATTTTGCTGGTTTCACAGGTGTCAGTCTCCAAGTTCAGACTGGTAGTAGCTTGACTTCCTTCTACTGTCTTTAGGCAGTACCTCTGAAATAGCCCTGTCTTCTTCATGAACAGTATTAGCCAAATATTTGTTACCTGGGATGCTCTTAATCATAGCAGGTAGTCCTTAGGCTCATAATGCAAAGCTATCCTATTCATTCAGGTTAACAGGGTGATTTTTGAGTGTCCCCTTTCAGAAAAGGCTATTTCAGTGCATTGACAGTGGGATTGACAGTGTGCATATATGTGAAGAAAAAAAAGCTGAGGAAGCATGCCTGTCTTCATCCTGCTCTAGTAGTCACATTGCTCCATAAACATCTTCTGTCTTCATAGACTTCAAACTGACTTAGTAGACTTCAAGAACTAAAAGATTCCTGACGACAAGATTCCTGTAGACTCTAGGAGTCCTGAAATGGCATTTGTAGGAAGAGTAGTACTTTTTTTTTTTTTTTTTTAAACCAAGGAGATGCTAGTTGCACCTTTTAAATATGTAATTTCAGTCATAGCCTGAGGTTCATGCTGCAGAAGTCTAGACCATCAGGGAAAGCAAGAAGTTCTGTTCAGCCTTAAGCATGTCACAGTGTGTCAGAGCTTGTTGCTTGCCAGTTGCTGGACAGAGTTAAATGCCAGTGACCTGATCAGAATGGAGCTGGCTCTGTTTGCTTTTGGGGAAGGGACCATCTGAATTGGCAGTGTTTGCAGCAACAAGGAATCACTGAAAACAGAACTGGAATGGACTTGAAGAAGTCCTCTAATTGCTTGGCCCAGGACACAGTCAGTTATACCTACATCATCCCTGACAACAGTTCATTCTGAAAAGCCTCCAGTAGTAGAGATTCAGCAACTTTCCTAGATGTTCTTGTGAGGCTGTTTAATTTCCTAGCTTGAGAAGCATAATGGGGACTGCAATAAGTAAAAATCCTCTCTCATTTTTACAAGAGGCTTCTGAAGGAACATTATTTCACAATAGGCTATACCTGTGTTAAAGCATTTCTTCTGTAAATATCATCCAACAAAATTTTGATGCAGCTCTGAAAAATGTCTCCACTTGTAGTATATTTCTAATTGGTGTGGTCAGAAGAGTTTGTGTCCTTTTCACTCACTTGACAGAGCAGAAGGATCATTTAAGACAAGTCTGCAATAGGAGCCTACTATTCCAGATATTTCTGACTTATGTTACTGTGATTATAGACAGTTTTCTTCATGTTGCTTCTCATTTGGTTAAGATGATTTTGAAATGTTCTACTATGAAATAAGTTTTTGTAAATATTTGATCTACTGTTACAGAACCACAGAGAATTTGTACACATTGACTGCTGTTAGTTTGATAACCTACAAGCCCCTTTGTAAAAATTTAGTTTTTAGGAAGTTCTAGAACTACCTTGTCAATAACAAGAATTGTTGTGCAAAGGCTCCATCTTAAGTATGGAAAACCAACTTAAATGCTGTAGACCTTGCAGTACCTGCTGCATGTGAAAAGTCTGGGGCTATACATTCAGTTATTTAGCTATCTTACTGACTCTGTCTTGTGTAATGTACCTTGCTTTTTTCCCCTCAACTTCGATAGCAGAGAGATTATTTTTCAAAAACTTCATAAGACTCTAACCACCTGTTATCATGCAAATTTTGCTGCATCTTCTTAAGTGTGTTGTGTCATGAGTTGCAGGGTCCTGTTTAGGCCTGCAACTTCTTGTTCTTATACTTGAATTGAGGTTGGAGGAATCAATATGACTACTCTGACTTCTCAGTTTTTGTACCAGAGTATATGTTTACTTGGGGGAATGAGAAGAAACATACAGGAAACTGTCTATCATCACAGTAACATAAGTCAGAAATATTGGGAATAGCAGGCTCCTGTTGCAGACTTGTATTAGAAGATACTGTGCAAGAGTAAGGCCTCCTTGAGAACTGGTACTCTCTTGTACAAAACTATTTGTCTGCATTTCAGTTGTCATCCTGAGGCTTGCTCTCGCAAAAAAGTGAGGAAAAAGTTCAGAAGACATTTGTATGCCTTCTGTGTTGATAACTAGGAGTCTTAATTTTCTTGTTTTGTAGTTTTCATTCTACTGGAGTAAGAAAGGAAATATTTTCTTCAATGTATTTCTAATTTTTATCTGTGTATAGTTACCAATCTAATCATGGTGAAGCTAGATGCCATCCTTCTAAACAGAAATGGCCTCTTTGCTAGGTTGCAAGTTACAAGTGCTTATTAGATGCCCTTTGCCTTTTAGACAGAAAAAAGTGATAAGTTGATATATTTCAAATTTCTGAAATAATGAAGTACTTTCAAGTGGGGTTGTGTTGGAGGGGGGGGCCTGCTTTTGGTTTGTTGTTGTTTGTTTTTTTTTTTTTTTTTTTTTAATTTTGGTCTTTTTTTCTCCCTTTGTTTTTAATTGGGGTCTGTGAGCAAGGCAGGGTGATTTCTGGGATTTAGAGATCTTTCCAAACAGCCGTTGTATCTTCATTTGTAATTTACCCCCAAATTATGGGCAGGATGATAAGAGAGAACTGAGTTGTTGTTTTGGTTTTGAGGTGTTGGGGCTTTTTGACAATTTTGAGAGCTTCCCTGTTTGTTTACACTAGTAAATTCTATGAAGTTGAAGATGGGGCTGAGGGTTGACGTCATCACAAAAAGTATGCTCTGTTTTTTTTAGGAGCAATTTAAAGAAAAATAAGGAAGAGCGCATCTGATGGCTACTGTGTATGTGTTGCTGTGTATTTTTAGGCAAGAACTATCTTTACTCTGACAGTGAAAGCTTGATCCTGGTGTGAGCTTTTGGCTATTACTGACATTACTGTAATATAGCTAATGGTAAATAAAAGCTGTAATGCTGTTTTATAATTCTTCACTGGGGAGTTATGCAGCATGCAAAGTGTTTTTAAAAGATCTGATACTTAAATGGTCTACAATAATGCAAGGCAGAATACATTGAAACCTCACAGTCATATTAAGTGATGACTGTACATGCTATTTTAACTAATTACAATATTTTAAATATAGTCTATGAAGCAACTGGAATAACTAAAGAAGATACTCAAAATATGTTAAATGATAACCTTACTTAAGTATATATAGTTGTGGTAGTTTTGTATAGACTTGGTGGTGTTTTTTTCAGGCAACAGCAGTGAAGGTTTACTTAAATCTTTGTTTTTAAGTTCAATTTTTTAAAAAGTCAAAAAAAAAAATTAGAAATAGTATCCTTGGGTACTGATGTTTCCCCTGAGAAAGTATTTTTTTTGTGGCAACATTTTCATGCTATGGCTTAGTGTAATTTCATACTTATTTTCTTTAATTTGCATTTTTCCTTTCTTCCATTCCTTTTTGTCTGGTTTGTTGTTGCACATGCTTTCTCAGTTGGAAGCATGCTTGTTATATTTTGCTTTTTGGTGTTAAAAGAATATCATAATACACACGTTCCTCTTTTCACCTGAGTCTCACAGGAAAAGACAAGGAAGCAGAAACCTAACTTAGTACCTGTTTAATCTGAGTTGAATCCTTTTATGTTGCATTAAGAGCTATTAATAGAATATATTGCCCCATTGAAGAAATCAGTAACACTTCACATCAGTAAAACAAAATACATGACACTGTGACACTGTAAATAAAACTATTAATAAAGTACTTATTGCTCTGGGAGCAAATTATTGCTTACTTGACTTCTCTGACTTGTGTGTGTTCTACTCAGTATATACTTTCTGAAATTCCAGTCTCTTTTTGTTTTCATTTAAGTCCTTTTCTCCTGCTGTTTCGGTGTAGCCTTGCTAATTTGAAATTTTCAGAGTTCCTGTCCATTGAATTAATGTTTCCAGCTGCCCCTCCTATCTAGTTAAAGGTTTTTTTTTTCCCGTGACATAGAAAGCCAGTGTCTATTCTATACAACACGGTTACTTTACAGCAAAGTAATCTAGTTGCTTCCAAAAGCTGCTGAGGAAACAACGAGAGGAGGTGGCTGTGTTGGTTTGTGTGTGCCCACCTGGCTTATTCTTCGTAAATGTGTTTTTAAAACAAACAATAAAAATTGTAGAGTGCATTCCAGGTCACACATTTTTCTACACATAGATTATTCCATTTTTTTTCTACTTAACTGTTGTTTCTTCTGATTTTAATAAATGCCACTTTCATTCAGTCTTTCAACTGTGCTTAAGAAGAGAAAATACAAGTGGTCCCTGAGCATGTCACCTAATAGTCTGGTCTACTAATTGAAGTAAAGTCCACTAATGAAAACAAAAAATAATTAGAAACAAGAATATACCTGCCATATAGAAAGGAGACTATTTTATACATGATGTTTTGCAATGAAGTATTTACATGGCAAGGATATTGTCCTTGTATGTGGAAGATATTACGTAGAATGTAAAGCATATATTCGTATGAAGGGAAGAAAATTGATAGGATTAATGTCAGATTTAAGTAAACAGCTCAAAAAAACTTGTCATACAAGAAGGCATAATGAAATTCTGTCTAAGAGGTCAAAGTATTCTGATAAAGACAAGACTGTGAAATTGTTAGAACTTTCAAAACATATTGAAGAAAATAGAAAATGCTATCATAAAAGGAGGAGAAAGAAAGAAGTGGGGCTACTGTGCCCAGGAGAGTGAGCCAAAATTAGGGAGCGTCTAAAAATAATTCCAAACTCCAGTCAGTGTTTTACTTCAGTTTCTGCTGAGGACAGCCATGGTGAATACTAAATGGAAGGTGGGATGGCTAACTGGAGAGAGAGTTTGAAAGTAGGAAATTTTTTTCTGTAAAAAGAGGGGACTGTGTTCAATCTCAGAACCTGGACAAATTTGTCCTATTCATCTGCCACAGAATTTTGAAAGAATCTAGAAATGAGATTGGAGATCAGTAGCAGATTCTCACTGGAACTAATGACAGAGGTAGTTGAGTATAACTGTAAATGCAATTCTACATTTAAGAAGGAACAAAGTAAGTAAGATGTTAGTTGCTCTGACTTCGTCTGACTTCAGCAGCAATTCAAAGCAATTGTGATGAAAATGATTTACCTTAATTATTGTGATAACTAAAAATGAATGGCATGCTCATCTGATGGTATATTGTCTTACGTATGAGAGCCTTCTTCTAAAAACTTACTTTTAGAAAGAAGAAAAATTAGGCACGTATTGCCTTCCATACCTTTTTACTGTAATAACTTTTTTTTTTAAACTAAAGGTAAAAAGGCAGAAGAAGCACACAAGCAAAATACAGATAGAACATACGTTTCAAGATGTAACTTACCCTCTCCTGTCACTTTCTGCCATTCTTATTTATCATGTCTCACTTGTTAATAGGACAGTTCTTGTTTGTGGGAAAATAATAATGTTGAAAAAGGTGCATTGAAGATTCTTGCCTATCTAATATTTAAGTAAAGATGACCAAGAATGTCTCATTTTCATAGGTGGACAATTAAAATACTTGTTCAAAAAACTAGAATTTGATCTTTAAGGTTTTTGCTTGACTGCTTTTTTTTCCCATTTTTAGCTGCTAGACCTATATGCCTTTCTGACATTGCCGCATCCCGAATTTTAATTTATATGGACAGATATCTGCACAGTGAGAGTTCTGCCTCTAAATTCTTTAGGAAGATAAAATCTAAAGATTATTTTAACAATAAAAAGTGCAGAGGAAAGAGGTCATTAGGCATATATAATGCAAGAATACAGTAAAAATTATTTAAACCATTAAATATTTGTTGCCTCTGAGCCTTTTCCTATTGTTGTCTCATTATTATTCTTATACTAACAGTAGAAAAGTAATTTAAGACCTGTAGCTGATGTTAACACTTGAAAACATTACTTTAAAACCATCTGTATACAAATGTCAAGTTTTGATGGATTTAGAAGTCTGCATAAACCATCCTTTGTGTGATAATAACAATTGCTTGCCTTTTTCTCTGTAAGTTGGCTGGCATGATGCAATGGCTTAATGTGCTTGCATTTATACAGAAAGGACAAAAAAAAGCAAAGAATACTTTATTTTTAATTGTCTTTCAGCAAGTGTGTACTTTGGAATATTCTAATGACTTGCTGAATTGTTACTTAACGATAGTGTGTATTACTATAAATGTGCATTCATGAAAAAGGCAGTGGTGAAAGGAAAGTTTAACCAGCAATTATATTATTCTGCCTCACAAATCAAGTGGGAATTTAGTATAAATTGCTGGTATGAAATCTCTTATTCATCTTACAGGCCTGATATCCATATCAATCTGCATTTAATAATTGTTTTTTTTTAATTTAGTTCAGATTTTTATTTCTCTTATTAAACTGCGAGGTCAGTCTGACCTAGTTTATGTGTATGTGTATATATATCTAGCATGTATTATGTAGTCTTTTGGTTCTTCCATCATTCAAAATATTTTTAATGCATTTTGAGGGTATTGAGTGACTGTGTGTGTTTCTTTATGGGGGATATATTGTTGGCTAAATATTTCTGCCTTGGAAATAGTTGAGATAGCATTAGATTTTGAGAATAAACATTAAAAAGTGACTTTCTGAGAAATTCAAAAAAGCTTTTCTGAAATAAGATTATCAGGTCAGGGTATTCTTGCAATTAGCTTACATGCCTTCTTCTCCTTGCTGCCACTCAAATGAATTACTTTTGCAGTGTTGTCTTTTAAGTAGATTTCTTGTGATATCAGGGACTCTGGTGTTGAATATATCATGAGTCATTTGATTAAAATAGTGCTACTTAAGATTTATTCTCATCAAAACTGCTGAGAATCCTCATCATTCTGTCAGTCTTTTCAGATTTCTGAAGAAACAATTTGTACCATGGTAAAGCTCTATGTTGCAAATTCTTCTATGATAACACTGCTATAGTGTCTAGAGATTTCCTCACAGCTATTGCACTTACCAATAATTTTCTGCTATGTTTTATGTAAAGCTGTAGTAGGTGCTGTTAATATACTGCTAGCATTCTGCCACTTAAGATGCATTATTGTATGCTTTTAGAAAGTGTTTTTAAAGATGCGGGTAGCCAAGTGTTAAGATCTAGGGGCTTTTGTTGAATTCAGCTTCACTTAATGTTTTCCAACATTTCTGATAAAACTGTTTCCCGGTTACCTAAGGAAACCCCCATTTCATGCTCTAGACTGGGCTTTGCAGAGAGGCACAAGGAAGTTCAATGTCAAGCTCCAGTTGAAAACTGGTAAAAACTAGAGCTGCTCCCTTAAGCAGTTGAAAAATGCCAGCTAAGGCCATTCTCCATGCTGGTTTTGTTGTGTGTTGTTAGAATGCAGAAGTGTTATCTACTTTTTTGAGAAGTAACTCCTTAAAAAGATGTATAAATAAATAATACTTTTTGAAGCAGCAATTTTAAACCAGTGCTCTGTAGTAAGGGCCTGTTTTTCAGATGCTAAAAATAATTTAACATTTGAGATTGGAATAATAGATGAATAGCATTAAAATTGTTCATATGCATAACAGTATTACTGTGGTCACATATTATGGTCTATACAGCCTTGATGTAGATTACTTATGTCTGTACACTGCAACAGGATTTATTGCCCATGCCTATTTTACTAAGGTAATCTTTTTACATCTATGGTTATCCATTTCTTGATGACCTGCTGGTGACTATTGAGTCAAACTTAAATATACTTGAGATTTCATAACTGAAGTTGAGGAATGTGATATAATACTGAACATCTTGAAAAAGTTTGTCGCTGGATATCTCACATTTGTCTCCCAAAATAGAAAGGTATGTTTACAGTAACCTATTCTGACTCTATTTGCTATTCTTGACAGATATATTGTGAAAACTTATTTTATGAAAGCTCTTCTTGAGAATAACGGGTTCTATAAAGAATGCAAGCATGATTCCTTGGTGTGTGATGAGTCAAGTAAAGAACTTCTTAAAAGAATTGTTCGTTAAATGAGCAGCATCACTTTTGTATACTGAATGAACCAGAATGCAGTTGTAGGAAAAAAAAACCCCATGTCAGTTGATAATTGAAAACTATTACCTGTCTGGAAAAACAAAACAAACCAGGAAAATTCTGGAGTTACACATAATTACCTGGAGCAGTGTATGCTATAGCATTCTTAAAGACCAACTAAATTTGAGTGTCTTGCATCAGGACAGTATAACCTGTCTAATGTATTTACAGTTTCGCCTTGGGAAAGTAATGTGAAGATAATTATAGGGTTTGGACAGAACACCCAGCTGGTTCAGTGTTCTGCCTCTCGTGATGGCTTAAGGAGACCCCACAAGTAGATGGGGAGGCACACATTGGTGCTTTCCTCAGTGACCGTGTGGCAGCCGGCAGTTTGGGGTCTGCCTGAGCCACAGATTCTCTTCTGTGTTTAGCAGCACTTGCCTATGCTCTCCTCTCCCACAAGAATTTCTATCATCTTTTAAAATTCATCTACATTTTTGACATCTGCAGCATAATGTAACAGTAATTCTACAGCTTAACCACTTGTGTGTGTTTTTGGCAGTTCTTAATCTTAATACCTAATGATTTCATTACCTTAGTTATTTTATTTCTAGATAAAAGGAAAAATTGTTCTTACCTTCATGCTTTTTTTTTTTTTTAATGTGCTAGACAGTTAAAAATTTAAAATACTCTACTTTTTCAGGCTAAATAAAAAGTATAAGTGTGTTTAGTTCCCTTCATAATTAGAAGAATTCTTTTATCCTTTTCTGTATTTTTTTTAAGGTTCTCCTATACCTTTTTTTTTTTTTTTTCTGATGGGGGAAGGGAGCTGGGGACAGAAGAGAGGAGAAACCAAAATAGCGTACATCACTCAAGATAGGAGCAGGCAAAGAGTTCATACCACAGCATAAGGGATTTCTGGTTTTGTGTTGAAGGTCTGAGGAATGATATGTTTGTGTCATTTTTCCCCTTCAGTGCTTCCCTTGAAATTCTAACATTAATTTGCTTTTTTGATTACCATTGATGTTTTCTCATAGGATTGTCTGTGGTAACTCCAGGTATTTTCTTTTCCCTAAGTTATAGCACCATGCACAATTAATTATTATACTTCATGTGGATTACTCATTTACTTATTCGGAATTTTATCTGCCATTTTATTTTTCAGCTACTTAACATGTTGATACTGTGGTACAGTTTTCAGCAGTTGATTTCTGTTGAGTGGATAATTTACTAAATCAAGAATATCACCTTCCTCACTGTTCATGTATGACTGAAACAGGCAGGATGAATTGTTGTGGTGACCTCCTTTCACTAAAAAAGCTGAATGTTTATTTTTAACCTTTTTGTGTTTTATCTACTAATACAGTTCTTGATTCATAAGAGGAGCCCTCTCTTCGGATCCATGATTTAGTGGTTTTAAGACCCTTTTGTAAGGGAAGTTGTTAAGTACCTTGTAAATCTAAATAAGTCAATCATATCATTGTTCCTTCCTCCTGATTCCTTTGAGTGATTATTAGTAGAATAATTACTACCATCTACAAAAGTGACACTCATTCTGGTCACACAGTGTCCCCTTTGCGTGATTCTAACCTTTATTATTTCTGCAGGTTTGCCTAGTAAAGGTGTCAAATTTACTTGTGTGCAATTCCCAGAAGCCCTTTTTATTTAAGGAAGGGGGGGAAAAAAAGTTGACATTTGCCACTTATTACTCCAGTATTGAGTGTATTTTTAACCAAATACGTAAACAGAACACCTAGATTCAATAATTTAAGACTCTGGAAAGACTACTTTTTGGTCCTGCTGACTATTTCTTTTAGTGTTCATGTTCAGATAACTTTTCTTTTTGAGATAATACCTCTAGCTTATTCTCATTCAAATCCAGTATTGGAGCCTTAGAATGTTCTTATGTACTAAATACTGATGGGAAGAATTCATTAGCTTTTCTCTTGGTTTTTGGAACTTCAGTGCTATAAAACTAGTAATGAAAGCACAGTAGTTGTGCAGATATGGGCCCACTGTTTTGAGGACAAAATAATAGCCTCTCTTGTATTCGGAACCCTTGCTAAATTCTAGGTATGGGAGTTTTGGTTATTAAAAGGAAGAAATCATAAATCTTGAAAATCGTTTTTAAACGCTGAAGCTCTGTTTGGTTTTCCCACTCTTGCTATGTTCAGTCCCGAAGCTCATTTGGTTGAACTTTTGCTCAGAAACGGTCAGACTGAAACAAAAAAAACCCCAGATGTTCTGGAAGATTTTTGTACTGAATAGTTACTGTTTGCTATAACAATGAGTAAATGAAAATAATTATATCAGCCACACCTGTAGTACAAGTAAGTGACTGTAGGTTTTTTTTCTCCCCACTTTTTCTCTTAAGCCTATGGAAAAGTGTTCCTAGTAAGGAAGGTAAGCGGCCATGATGCTGGAAAGCTGTATGCCATGAAAGTACTGAAGAAAGCAACAATAGTTCAAAAAGCCAAAACAACTGAGCACACAAGGACAGAACGACAAGTGTTGGAGCACATTAGGCAATCACCGTTTTTGGTCACGTTACATTATGCCTTCCAGACGGATACAAAGCTTCATCTCATTTTAGGTGAGTAGTTTTCAGGATTCAAGTGTTACGTTAGTGGGGAAAAAAAAAAAAAATCTTCCTTTTCATCTCCTTAGTGTTTTGTAGGGTGTTTTTTCATGTGGTCTTAAGTACTGTGTGTTTGGAGATTGCATGAGAGACTATAGGAAGTAAAATTCTGTTCATCTTCAACAGTGTGTTTGTGGTTTTCCTGTTTGAACTTCAGTGTTCTATTCTGACTTGGGGCAGAAGACATGACAAAAAAGTTTCAGTGACTTACATGACCATAAGTACCTAAATCAGAGAAATATTTTCTTGAACTTACTTAGAGGATGACATTTTGATTTTCACTTTTTTGACCATTATTATATACTATATTATTATGTATTATATACTGCATACTACAATGAATGAAAAAGTTCTTGATCTATATGAATGTGGGCATTAAAGTGATTCAGTTTATATTCTCTGCGTGCTGCTCTTGTGTCTGTGACACAGAGGTTGTTGGTAAGGTGGAATGATCAAATGTGACTTTATTACTGGTGTTAGTTGGCAGGAAAGAAAAAAAAAGTAAGGATACTTAAGCAGAAGAGAGCCTTCTAGTTCAAACATACTGCACATTTCATTCTTAAGAACACATTGTATATTGTCTTCAATGTGATGGGTGTTTTCGAAGGGTTGTCATCTGTCTGAGAGGACAGGACTACCTGTCACTGTGCTGACCAGTTAGTACGCTGTTTTAGCACTGAAATGCTGCAGGTCTTTCCTGAACAAATGCACTCATAATGTGGGTGATGCCAGTTAAAGATGATTGTGCTTTTAATTATTTATGGCCAAATACCTCACAGCACTGGAATCTGCAAGTTGTTGGTATGGCTTGTGGCTGTAAAATGCTGGTGAAAATACAAGTATTGTGGATAGTTTCTTGTTTTATGCATTGAGAGAACTTATCAAAATGAAGTATAGTAACTTTTGTAAATCTCCTATTTACAAGTGACACTTGATAATACTATTGTATAGCGAGCCTTATTAGAACATTATTAATTCCACTTCTGTCCTGGCCATTTTGCTTTCCATTTTGATGTGAAGAACCACATCTCTTTGTGTAGCATTTGTAAGGTGGGCAGAAGATAGATCAGGAACTTTCTTACGGTTTTCACCTTGGATATAACTTCCATATGCACATGTCTCTCTACTCCCTACCACCACCATCCTTTTTCAGGACAGTAACATTTTGGGCAAAGATGCTGAGTTTAAGGAGTTATATTCCTTTTTGCTTTATTCCCCAGTTTAATTGCCTTTGAAGAGTCCTGTCTTTCTCAGAGAGACAAAGGATTTTTCCTGACAATGAGGAACATTTACTTCATGAGCTGCAAAAGGGTGTGAAAATCAACTCTAGACCTCAGTACTTTATGAAACATTTCCTCCCAAAACTTGTTGTTATGAAACTGTTTGATCTTTGAGTATTGAGATACTTGTATGTGTTCAGTCTTTGAATGTTAAGAGGCAATCCAAAATGACACAATTTTGTGCTGAAAGTAGAGCTTGTTCATAAGGCTTGGTACCACTCTAAAATTAGAAATATTTCTACCTTTCAGATCAGCGGCAAATTTTGTGTTTGGTGTTTAAGATGTGTCTGTAACAAAAATACAAGCAATTTGTAGAGACTACTTAGAGTATTATAAAAGAACAGGAAAATGGATGACCACGTTAATGCTTGGATGCAGAATACATTTTTATAGTGAATTATTTGAAGAAGTAAATGAGCCTTTAGTTGAAGTATAAGTTTTGCAATTCCTTTTAGCTTGTAACTTCCATTTATTGAACCTTTATTCACAGGCTGATCTGGAGACTAAATTAATAAATATTTATTAATATTATATGAATCTATATCACTGGCTGTCAATGCTTAGGTAGGTGTTTTATGCACAAACCTTAGTTTCATATACTACAGTGAGATAAAACAGGTATCTGAGGAGCTCAAGCTTAAATTGAGTGTTTACTAGGTTCCTTTCGAAAATGCAAGTTGAAAATTTTAATATAATTGCAATATATTTTTGATAGAATACATTTGAGATCACATTAGAACTATTTAAAACAAACAAAAAACTACCACAACAAAAACCAAAAAAACCACACCAAAAAAACCCCGAAACCACACATGCACAAAAACAAACCAAACAAAACAGCAAACCAACAAAAAAAACCAAAAACAAACAACCCTCACACCTGAGATAGATGTAGTTACCTAAAAATAAATACACAGTAATGGAAAACTTAGGTTACAAGAATAATCAGAAGGGCAGAAAAACCCCCTATATGAAGGGAAAATTAAAAGCTTGACATCATGTTCTTATAAGAGTCTAAGGGGAAGGGAGCCCAGTAGTTCTGAAGAACATTACATGGTGGATAGTGCAGTTTGGGCACATGCTCACTGTAATACAATGTTAAGATGATGTTTAAAGCAAGAAATTCAAAGCCGATGTGTAATTCAAGGCATTTTGTTCTGTTTTTTACTTCCCCATGAAGTCTACATGCATCTATTCTCAGAATATCAGTTGAGGCCAGAAGGATTTTCCTCAACTGGGCTTCACACGCTCCATGACAAAAAAATAACTCTTTGCTGCAAGTTTTTTTTATCTCTCATTATATAAATCTGTAAATCACTGATGTAGTTATGGAGTGTATGTGTTTCAGAGTCTTCTGAATTTTTGGGGAAACCAGTCTCTGTTTTTTGTACCTACCTGAATTTAGTATATGAGCAACACGTCATTTCAGTTTCAAGAGGTTTTGGAATTGGAGCCTCAGTGCAATGTTTAATACAGCTGTGGTTAGTGTAATAACCTGTGTAGAATTAGGCTTGTTTTGCCACTTCTCTGGCAGCTTTGGTTTGTATCTGTCACAGTGGCTGGGAATTCAGTCCTAGGTTAGCTGTTCTGATTAGAAATACTGTAAAAAAATTTACTTCTCTTATCTTTGTTTTATCCATGATTAAAATGACAAAGTTTTTTTGGAAGAAGAAAGCAATTGTAAAATGCAGGTCATTTATACTTTATATTTTTTTTCATATGCTTACTTAATCTTCCTCACATGTTTGATTCCACTAATATTGCTTCCCAAACAGAGAACTGGAGGAAAGAGTTCAGAATGTCTATAATTTCTATATATGCATTTTCCTTCAGAGTATTAACTTACCTGTGAGAGGATTGAACCTTTTAAATGGATTTACATATTATACCAAGGAATCTATAGCAACCATATTCAGGAAAAGTGTTGAGTAGGAGGTTGTGGGGCATGTTCCCTGCTCTGTATATGTAGACCTCAAATACAATGTGGGGGCTGTGGGGTTGCAAATTAATGGCTTTAATACATCTTGTGGCATAAACAGCTCTACCTCTGCATTGTGTTTGTGTTGCAGTGGAGCTCTGTTGTAATCATTACTTTTTTTCACCCTCTGTGTCTGTGGTAAAACCCTTTTGTCATAGCCTGCAAAGAATGAAAGTGTGGTTGCCATGAGGGAATGTACGTGGAAATAATCTAACAAATCTCCTCAAGTATGTTTTGCCATCAAAGTTCCCCTTACAAAGGGTAAAACTTATAATTGCTGTAGCTGATTATTTCACCTAATACCTGTTTTCTGAATTGCCTTTCTCTGTATCAGTCTGCCTTGTTGCTCTTAAGTTTTTCATAAGACCATACAAGTATTCTGTTTGTAGATGCCATTTGTACTCCTTTCTTTTAATATTCCTAAGTAACTAAAAGACTGTTTTTTTTTCCCAAAATACTAATCTTTATAAATTACAGATATTTGAGGCTTATTTTATGGTTTTGCTACTTATTTAATGGTACTTATTTAAAAGTTGCTTGTGTTCTTCTGTCAGTACTCTAAGAAGGAAATTGAGCATTGTAGAACATGAGATATTACTGAATTAAACAAAGTAAAAGCATCTGATCCCAGAATATCTTATTAAATAACTTTAAGTACCTATTAATATTCCAATAAGAAAATTGTCAGAAAGTGAATTTATGTGTTTCTTTGTTCTACTTTTTAGACTATATAAATGGAGGAGAATTGTTTACTCATCTTTCACACAGAGAGAGATTCTCAGAAAATGAGGTGCAAGTTTACATTGGAGAAATCGTTTTGGCACTTGAACATCTCCACAAGGTAAAGTAACTTTATCCTACAACTATATTGTTTTCACAGCATACAAAATTAGTAAGGAGAACAGGTGTCTATTATGTTTGGGTTTTGGTTTGGTTTTTTTTTTGATTGTTTTAAATTCAGAGTAACTTTATCTAGCAGTGGGACATTAGTTCTATAATTAGAAATACTTCCCAATGTAATGTCTATTCATGTGCACCAGATTAAGGATACAAGTATTTGTCTGCAGCATGAAGAGTGTTATTGATAAATGATTGTTAGCTTTTACTAATCCATATGAAGAGGAGTATGTCAGCAAAAGTAATTTGTAGTCGACATAAACAGTGTTAATGTTGCACAGCTGTTCAGTTGTCCCAGCTTTGATGCAATTAAACAGAGTTCTGAAATTTTGGCACATGTGACCTTACAGGTTCTTCACAAGGAGAGGAGGAAGGACAGGCGCTTATCTCTTCTCTCTGGTGACCAATGAAAGAATCTGAGGGAATGGCAGGAAGATGTGCCAGGGGGGGTTTAGGTTGCCCATTAAGAAAAGGTTCTTCACCCAGAGGCTGTTGGAGCCCTGGAACAGGCTCCCTAGGGAGGTGTCACAGCCCCAAGCCTGACAGTGTTCAAGAAGAGACTGGACAACACCCTCAGACACATGGTGTGAACTGTGGGGTTGTCATATGCAGGGGCAGGAGTTGGACTCGATGATCCTTGTGGATCTCTTCCAGCTCAGGACATTCTATGATTCTGTGAACTGTAGATGTGAAAAGTGTTCTGAGAGGTAGTAAGTAGATTTGTAGGCTATTACAAAGCATGAATGTATGGTCTAGAACACTTGACAGAAGCATCCATTTTCATTCTTAATGATAGCTGAACTAAGTTTTGCACTCAAGAGCAAGTGTTCAGTCATTTTTAAATTCAAACGATACAGTATGACCTTTAAATTTTAAGATGTTAATGCACAGTGTAAATTCTGATAAATTTTGTCTCAAAGTTATTTCTTCAAAGGTATTTTAAAATCGTCCTTTTGAGGTGCAACTTTCAGGTGTCAGGTTACCTTAATAATGGGAGTTTTGCTTGCTTCTTGTTTAAATGCGTTCAACAATATCTCCTTGATGTGGTTATACTGTTTTGAAAATACTTTTTCTTATATTCTGTTTGCAGTTGGGGATTATATATCGGGATATAAAACTTGAGAATATTCTCCTCGATTCTGATGGCCATGTGGTGCTGACAGACTTCGGTCTGAGTAAGGAGTTTCTCACTGATGAGGTGAGTATTTGAATCTCCAGTAAGTGTACACAGAATCCAGCAAGATCACAAAGTTAGGTTATGTCTCACTGAAATCATAAACACATTTGAGAGGGGAAAACTGCCTTCTAGACTCTTGCTTCATAGAACAAAATCTGGCAGTGTGTTTTACTGAGTTTTGAGCTTTCAGTTCGTTGGTCTTTGGCCTAGCAGCGTTGTCAGACACTTCTGTCTGTTCTAATTTTCCCTGAAATTCCTTCATGCTCCCTTCTGCTGTCCGTTATGTGAAGAAGGAGAGATCCACCTAAGTCAGGTTATCATTTTCAGGTGCCTTTTTAAAGACACTTGACTGTGCTAATACTTTGCAGTGACTAGGCAAATGGTATGCTATGACTCTTTTTATGCTAATAATAATTAATGTATTATTATCTTGTCTCTTTCTCATCTCTTTGTGTCACTTTTGATAGGCTTAATTGCAAGCTTTTAGGATAAAAGCTTATCTCATATTAAATATGTGCATAGTACCTAACATAGTTATCTTTGACTGTTGACGTTAGTTGTTAATTATTTGTAAGGAACAGTTTTATCTCCAAATATGCTTTTTAGATTTCAGAGAGTCAAAATTGCGCAGTATTTTACTTCTGAGAGAATTTAAAAATTACTATCTTTTGGCTTTCACTTTAAGTATCAAAGGTATTGAAATCTGGGACTACAGATGAAAAAGTCTTTGTTAGAGGCAGCAGAGGGGTTTTCTAAAAATAGATAACTAGTAGTTTTCTTGAGAATTATTTGCATTTCAAATGAAGTCTGGTAGGATTTGGAAGGTACCATTTTAAGAGAGATAAAATGTTACTTTCTGAAGCAGGGAAATAGTACCGATAATGTAAGTATATTCCTTTTAAATTATAGCTTGAAACCAAGAGGAGGTTCAACTGACACGACAAGGGATTAGCAGCAGTTTTCCAGACCAGTGCAGGAGAGGAACTACAGAGAAATGCAGTTTTCAGCAGGAAAGAGCGATAGTACAAGGTGTGGGTAGGGAGAGCAGAATGTGCTCAGAGTTGTGAGAGAAGCTGTGCTGGGCACACAAGGCAAAGCGCAGTAAAGGGAATGGTGTTACTGCACCCATGGGAGGGAACAGGAACAGTCCTCCAGCCTTCGAGCCAAAGTTGAAGGAAGCCAAAATCTTCCCTGTAATAACAATGTCTTAATGAATCAGGACCTTCTCTAAGTCTCAAAATAGATGGTTTTAGGAAATATACTTATTTCTCACCTGTGCTCACCTTTGGGATGTCATTTACAAGCAGTGCAAGGAAAGGGGAGGACTTGGATAAGCATCAAGAGACACCTGTCTGCTTTTCCCACACTGAGTTGGATTCCTCTTTCTGTAGTCATTAAATAAAGCAGTCTTGTTGCTTGGTCATTTAATGTTGGTTCCTCTGACTCTATTCCATTCTGTTTTCAGTATATACTTCACAAACCTCTTCATTTAACCATATTTTTTTCTTATTCACCTTAATATTTTATATTTGTCTTCCCTGTCAAAAAGCTTGAAATTTCTAGTGTTTCTTTTAAGGAAAAAAGTAATTGCAATTGCATTGTTTGCTTTCAAAATCTAAGAAATCATCTGCACTTGACTACTGTTTTCATGTGTGCTATTGTAATTTGATGACTGAACCTAAACATGATTAGAATGACCCATTTACATCTAGAAATTGTATTGTGTCTTCTGTAGACAATTCAGGTACTACTAGAACACTTCTAATTCACATTACAAAAGATACTTAACTTACGCTTCTGAAGCAATGTACTTACAAGAGGTAAAATTTGCCTGTGTAACTGCATAGCTTTGTATCTGTCTTCATGCTCATTGCGTAGCACTTTTAAATAAAATTACAAAACCATGTAAGTCAGATAAAAGTGTAGTGTTTGCAATTCAATCAGAGCAGTATAGTTTCCTTTCTTCCCCTTTCTTCACACTTCTTCCCTGGTCCACCCTGCTTCTTGCAAGAACTTTGCCACTGAGAAAGTATACTTATGCAAGTGGAATTTATTCTAGTAATGCTCCCTCTTTGGATTGTATTTAGTGAAACAAGATATATTTAGGTTATTAAGAAAGTAAAAAAATTATCAGCAATAAGAAGCATGAACTATGTTTAGAATTCTTATCAGAGAGCGTACTTTCCTATGTATTTATGAATTTCAGATGGTATGGTAGTTAGGGATACTTGCTAAGGAAATATCATAGTTCAGTGTTTTCAATATCACTGCTTTTATCTGGTGGTCATTAAATATTTCCAGGTACCTGACAAAGTACAGAATCTATTGGAAGCTGTTTTAGAATAAAAAGTGTAATATTTCTTGACTATAATAACAATAGCGGATTAATTGACTCTTCAACACCAAAGCGCTAGGAAGCTGTTTTTCCTAAGTACTGTGAGTGAAAGGAAGCAAATGCATGTGACTTCTAGGAGAACAGAAACCTATTGATTTCTGCCATGCAGCTACAGAAGCACGAGTGTGAAGAGAGCATTGTCAAGTATCCCTTTGTTTTACAGTTATTGTGTGAAAGTGCTTGTAACATGCAAGAATTACAAATCCAAGCTGAAAGCAGTGCGCTTAGTGCGCTTTTAAGAGCTCTAAAGTGTTTTATACTACTGTTTCACTAAAAACTGAAATTTGTTTTGTACAAGTGAAATGGCACTCTGGTATTGCCCTTGTTTTATCTATAAAATGAGTCTATGTGCTTGTACTTGCATACAAAAAGAAGAAATATCTGACTGGAATAAAGTAGTTGAATAAAAAGTAGATCAGTATGAAATGACTTCTGATATTCAAATTTTATTTAATATCTCATGAAGACCTACAGTTTGGCTAGTCTAACTATAGAATGGAATTAGGTAAGAGATTAAGAGATTGAGAAGAATAGTACCTTTTTAGTATTAAGTTTTATGGCACATGCATTCTTAGCCACATGATGAATATAAGACTTGTCTTTCCAATTTTTAACTCTAAACTGAATTGTAAAGAAAATCAGAGTAAAAGAATACACATTGTAGGCTTCTGCTTTCATGCGTCTCAGTTGATTTCCTGTCTAACTGGGATGCAGAATATATTTGCACATGACATTAATAAAAATTATTAGCAGGGGTGTGGGGAATTGATAGGACGGACAGACTTTGTATTGAACGTTCTGCAACATTTTTGTTCACTGCATTTCATTTACATTTAAAAAACCCAAACCCCATAACTGGGGTTTTTTTTGCCATCTTTTTTCTTGTATAGTGTCTTCTGGATTTCTGCATCTTTTAATCTCATTAATGGCTCTACTTGTATGCTGAAATGGTTTTAATTTGGTTAATATCAGTTTAATGTACTCATCACACCTGGTCTTCATTTTAATGTCTGTTTTTAAAATGTGACTTGATTTTTTAAAAATATCTTCTCACATTTCTCTTAGTTCTGTAACTATTAAATATCATACTTTAGTGTATATGGAGTTCTATGCATCCTAGAAAAAATAATGTAAATGCATTCATTGAATTATTATAGCAGTAATCTATTCTATTGGACCATGCATGACAATTAACATTTTTCTTTTAAATTAAATCCCACAAAGTACACTTTGTACCTGAGTATAATGAAATACTGAATTCTTCTGTATTGGTACATGTCTTCTGCATTAGCTTGTTTTGAAGTTTTTGTGTTTGCTTAATGAAGTTTAAAAAAAAAAAGTAAGTATTGAACATTGTCAGTCTTCAAACTGATATATCTGAGAGCATGCAAATGCCTTAGTAATGAATCATATAGGAGTTGATATTCTGTATGAGGGATGATTGAATTGTAATCTAAGTCAGTTGGATAGATATCGGTTTACTTCTGTCTGATGTGTAGAATGAGTAGTTCAGCTACATGATTGTTTTCCCATCTGAAAATCTCTTGATCAGAGTTGCAAATTTAGTTACAACTGTCAGATGCTTTACACTGTTGAATTGTTGTTTGCTTTCGTTTGTTAGCTGGTTGAGTGAACATTTTGTTCTGGAAAGAAAATTTTAGATTTCAAAGGAAATTTCATGAAAGGAAAAATGGTTAAACGGTGGTTAGTCCACTGTGAATTTTGGTAGGTGAGGTAGGAAATGTTTCATACACTTTCTTAGAGCAGTTTAAAGGTATTAGGTTGGTGTAAAAGTAATTGCAGTTTTGGACCACAAATTTTAAATCATTATAACTAGGCTCAAACACATCTTTATTAATCAAAATAGGAACAGTTACAGTCAACACGTTTTTGCCAAAGAAAAAGAAGTTGGTTGATTCCTGTAGCATGAAAATCTGTGCTTTGGGTTTCGACAAAAACTTGGAAAGCATTTTCTGCATCCTGCTGGTTGTGGAAGTGTTTTCTATGCAAAAAGTTGTCAAGATGCTTGAAGAAGAGGTAGTTGGTTGGCAAGAGGTCAGGTGAATATGGTGAATTAGGCAAAACTTCATATCCTGATTTGTTCAACTTCTGAAGTGTTGGTTGTGTGTTGTGCAGTCTGGCGTTGTTGTGGAGAAGAGTTGGGCCCTTTCTGTTGATCAGTGCCGACTGCAGGTGTTGCAGTTTCTGTTGCATCTCATCGATTTGCTGAGCATACTTGTCAGGTGGATTGGTTTTGCTGGGATTCAGAAAGCTGTAGTGGATCAGACTGGCAGCAGACCACCAAACAGTGACCATGACAGTTATTTTTGGTGCAAGTTTGGCTTTGGGAGGTGCTTTAGAGGTTCTTCTCTGTCCAACCACTTGGCTGATCATCGCCAGTTGTTTAAAATCCAATTTTCATCGCATGTCACAATCCAATCGAGAAATTGTTCATTGTTACTGTTCAGAATAAGATGACACTTCAAAACAATGATTTTATTTTATTTTTTTTTTTTTTAATTTTTGGTCAGCCCAGGAGGCACCAGCTTAGTGAGATTTTTCACCTTTCCAGTTTGCTTCCAGTGCCAAATGACCATAGAATGGTTGACATTGAGTTCTTTGGCAATTCCTCGTGTAGTTGTAAGAAGATCAGATTTGATGATTGCTCTCCATTGGTCGCTGTCAAATTCCACTGGCCGGCCACTACACTCCTTATCTTCAAGGCTCAGGTCTCCTTTATGAAACTTCTTGAACCAGCACTGTGCATTCATTAGCAGTTCCTGGGCCAAATGGGTTGTTGACAATGTGATTTGTCTCCACTGCTTTACAACCCATGCTGAACTGGAATAAAAAAATCACTCGAATTTGCTTTTTGTCTAACATAATTTCTATAGTCTAAATATAAAATAAACAGCAAGTAATTAGTAGCAAAAAAAAAAGGCAAGAAAAACGCATTAAAATGATGTATAACATAACCACATGTATTCAAGAATGTATTCCAACATCAAATGGAAAATTTCAACAATGCAAAAAACGCAATTACTTTTTCACCAACCAAAGTTCACAACAGAGGGAAGTGACTACAACTCTACTCTTGTTTAGTGCTGTATGAACTGTCATCTCACTTGAGGGACCTGGTATTTAACTTTAGAAGGCCCTTTATAATTGTCCAATTTAAAGTGATAAAGTCTGATCATTGAAATTTGATAAGGGATCCCCTGAACACTGAGCATTCTCTTGCAAAGATGAGTTAAAATAATCCATACTGCAGATGACCAGTACTATATCTGCTTGCATTTTAGTTAAACAGTGGTTCAGTAAAGTAGACATAGCACAGTTATAAGGAGTAGATTTACATTTCTGTAGAGGAAAATGTAAGAGTAAACTGAGTGGTGGGGTTAGTCCACAGAAGTTAACACTAGTTATAGATCTGTCTGGACAATTAGACAATATTTCCCATATTTTGGAAAAGGAAATGAAACTTTATTTGGTGTACTTCTGTTGGTGTTTCAAGTGTCCTGAAATTTAATGTTGAGAACATACCAAACACTCCAAAGACACTTAACTGAACTGGACTCATTTAATTGCAAAACTAGGTCAATAATGATCAGATGGCTGTTTGTGCCTTATGCCGAGAGGTATCCTTTTTACAGGGCTTGTCACAAAGATGATTCTGTTTTCCCAGCATGGAGCAGTGATGCAGGAGACTGGGACACAAAATATGCTGTGAGATTTTGATGCCAAAAATCTTAAAGTGGCATTAAGAATTTTTGCAAGAGAGTTTATGAAGTCTTACAGTGACTGCCCTGAGAATTCTGTTTTCTTATTATACAATAATACATCACTTAAAAATCACATTTTGGGGAGAAATAGTGATCTGCGTGTTCAGTAACCAGGTATGTTCTAACAGATCTTAAAATAATGTGTTGCTGGTTAACTTAAGAAAATTCTGTTTCTGTTTTCCAAAGGGGAAAAAAAGTAACTTCTTGAGGGCAAATACCACCCTCATCAACCTTTTTTTCTCATGGATTTTTTTTTTTAACCTATCGAATTACTATGAATACCGAACTTCAATGAAACTTGGGCAGCCAGGTGTGAAAAACTTACATGACCAGATATTCATAGCCCTATGAAAATGAATTTGGAACCAGATGGACTGTATTTGAGCAAAACTGTCCAATCCTACTCTACCTTTTACATCTGGTGCTCTCTGATAATATAAATTATTATTTGGCATCTCCTGCGCAGTTTTTTCTTTATATTTTCTTTTTTGAAAATAAATTTTTGAAGGTTTGTGGTGGCAGCTTGTAGAATTCTTCCCTGAATCAGTACTCTTTTACACCTTATAATTTTGTCTCTATCTGAAGAAAGAGGATTTTTTCAGGTTTTACTTTGTATACTGTTCTTCTATCTTTTGCTAATGATATCTCTCTCTTTGCAACATCTATGGTTTAGGGAACAAGTCTTCCAAAAATTGGAATTTTCAGAAGAATCCAGTACAAAATGTTCATCTGGGCTGCCAGTGGTACATGCTTGAGTTTCTCCCACACAATAATGTGCTGTTTCTGATATTTTTTTTTTTTTTTTTTGCTTGGAGAACTGAGACACTTGTTTTCTCTTAGTTATTTGCTTTACAAATCCATTATCAGAGCTGGTTTAAAGAATTTCTTGCAGAACTACCATTGCATTGCACTGCGAATACAAACATAGCCATTGTATAAATCTGTGGAAAGGGTTTCTTGAACCTGTACTCAAGATTAGTTGAGGGCTTGGCCTTGCATTGAGTTATGTTTTGGGGCCACAGCTGTAGAGGTCACATGTCTCTTGGCTGGCAGTACCAGGTTTAGCTGTTCTTGTTCCTCCTTTTAAGTGCATGTTCTGCTGGCAGCTGCTGTCCGGCAAATCTCATTCTTGAAGAATTCAGTAGCCCAATTCCATGTCTGTTGGGGAATCAGAAGTCATTATGAGCATGTCTAGCTCTGGCATGTGGTACAGTAACCAACACAGTATTTTGACTTACCTGGCTTCAAGTAGGAGCAGTCACCAGGATGGGATTTTTAATTAACTTCACCTTATACATTTAGGTTTTTTTTTAATTAATTCTTCTTGGGATAACATTTCAAACTAGTAGACCTTTGATCTGCCATATTGCAACCTTTCTGGTCTAGCCTAAACCTTTACTTTTGTACTACAATCTTCATTATGATTTTGTTGAATGCAGCAGAGTGGTATAACTAGTGTGCCAGTAAACATTTTTCCTGTCTTTGTTCTTTCTCCTCTGACTCCTACAAAGATCATAGTTTTTGTTCTGATTGAAGTTACAGCTACAGAATCAAGAATCTGCAGCTAAGAGATCTCTTGAGTGAAGCTGTACTCTTTTTGGTATGGACAGCTTAATTATCCACTGTTATGTCTGGGTATTATGACCTAAAAAGCTCCCAAAATAATTTAAAAAAACCAACCAAACAAACAAAAAAAACCCCAACAAACCAAAAAACCACAATAAAACAAACAAAAAACCCAACAAACAAAACCCAAACCCAGACCAAACAAAAATCCACACAGTTTAGCATGTACTTTGTTGGAACAGGATTTTTGTTTTTCATTTTAAATTTACATTGTATCTTTGAACCATGAGAGGGCTTTTCTGTCAATTTTCACATGCCTTCCTAAATTGAGACTGTAATTATTGTTATTCTGGACAATTAAGATGATGGTGAAGAATGTTACAGATCTGATTTCTATGGAAACAGGTGTGTGTTGTTTTTTTTTTTCTTGGTGCATTTTTATTTTTGAGGTAAATATCAATAAAATAACTTCCAGATAGTATGACTTTTAAGGTTCACTGAAGGTATGAGGCCTAGTTCTGCATGGAATTTAGGCTTTTCATTCTTTACTCGTGATTTTCCTGAAATGCAAATTCCATTCAGCAGGTCAGCTTGTTAGTAGCAGCCCTGCTGTGTGACCTACAGCACTGCAAGTAAATTTCTGTATATGAGTATTCTTTTCATTTATCATATGACCCCAGTTTTCTCATTAAACTTACCAAAGGAACTCTAATCGCTCTCTTAACCAGAAGCGTATAGACAGTTTGCTCATAGCTGATGTAAGAGATACTCTGTGTGATACTGCTGAACTCTTCTGCTGCTCAAGTTCCTCAGCCTTGCAGGCTGTTTCTAGAGGAAGTGTGGTTCTGGACTAGTTAGTCAGGGAGCAGCAAGATGGGGAGACCGTGTTAGAGTGGGCTGGGAGCTAAGGCTGACAGCGAGGCAGGCGTGGATCAGTAATGCTCGCTGACCAGCGGTGCAGTCCCACAGCTGCCAAACAAGATTGGAGCAAGTCCAGGGGCGGTAAGACAGGCTCGGACCACAGGCCAGTGCTTATCAGACGAGCATGCCGTGAGGAGGGATGCTTGAGGTCAAGTCAGGATTTGGTGGAGTTGGTGGATCAGGATCAGTGAGTACGCAGCCAAGTACAGGCATACCTGCAGCACAGCTGGCACAAGGATCAAGAATGGGAGCCTGACCTTCAGCTCCCAGCTGAAAGTGAAGGAGGCCCCTGACAAGGCTCCACACAGGTTACTCAGCTGCATAGTTTCAGTGTTGGTCTTGAGCACAGATTCCTTAACCCCTTGGATTGGGGGAAGAGGTTGCAGAGCCTGTTGATAAACTCAGGGCCCTAATGTGGTTATCCTAGAAAAGTTTTTACTATTTGTGCTTTTAGCCAAAACCTAAGTTATGGCTTTCAGAACGTGACATACTCTTACAGCTGTACAAAATAGTAACAATAATGATATTGTCCTTTGTGTTCTAGAAATTCTGCTGGTTTTTTTTTTTTGGTACCCATTTGGTGTTATTTGCTACACTACTGATAGAGCTTGGAGATGATCTAATTTATGCAACCTCAAGTTAGCTTTGATATTCTGCTAATACAGGAAGAAAGACAACTTTGGATAGGAAACATTTGTTTAGAGGTATAAGCAGCTAGAGAAGGTAGTTTCACTACAGCATATTTCCCTGGGTTAGTCAAATGAACAGTGAGACTTCTCTAGCACAGTACAAATACTGGCATCTGTTAATAGCTTGAAATGACCTATCATTGAGCATTTGAGGAGGTTAAGAAATTGATTATATCTTGTTGAAAGGACAAGAAAATGATTTCATTTAATAATCTGTGAAAGTCTTTAGATGGGCCCATAATCCCTAGTTAAGGCTGAGTATTACTCTTCAGTGCAGTAACATAATACATCCTTTCTAGCCTTTATTGTATGAATTTGCTTATTTTTCAACTAGTTATCTTTTTCTTCAATGACCTCAGGAGTAGTAGAATGAATGATGGTTTGGTCAATTTCCAAATACACATTGAATTAATTAAAATTATTAGAAAGGATGGTTTAGCATGGATTGTTTAAAATGTTGTTCCTCGTTAACTAAGAAATTAGTAAAACTGTAAAATAGAAGGGTCATTTGCCATACTATTGTGGCTGAAGTGATTCCTATTATATTGATACTGATAAAGATGCACACTAAGGGGCTGCAGGAATCTCACAAAAACACATTAGCATTATTCTTCAAGAGGGTTCAGTACCTGTTCAGGTTGTTTCCAGTACTGTTCCCTCTTGCTGCCATTTCTAGTTGTTGTGGTTTAGCCCAGCAGGCAGTTAACGCTGCACACAGCTGTTCGCTTGCTCCCCCTTTCCAGTGGCATGGGTGAGAGAATCGGGAGGGGGTGGGGGGAAGGGTAAACCTTGTGCATTAATGACAGTTTAATAGGATACAAAGGGAAAATAATAACAACAATTGTAATAATAATAATAAAATATAAAACAAATTATGGACAATGCAATTGCTCGCCACCCAGCTAGTTCCCAAGCAGCAGTCCCCTGGCTAATTTTTCCCTAGTCTATGTACTGAGCATGACATCATACAGTCTGGAATATCCCTTTGGCCAGTCTGGCTCGGCTGTCCTGGCTGTGCCCCTCCCAGCTTCTTGTGCATCTCCAGCGTTCTTGCTGAAGGTGTAAACATTGTTTGGCAACAACCAAAACATCAGTGGATTATCAATATTCTTCTCACACTAAATCCAAAACACAGAACTATACCTGCTACTAGGAAGAAAATTAACTCTGTCCCAGCCAAAACCAGGACACTAGTTCTGAATTGCAGTCTACTTTTCTGCCTCAAAAGGGTACTTTTGAGTTAGACCTGTGAAGTGTAAAGTGCAGGTTTCATCTGGGATGACTTGTTAATTACCAGGTGAAGTGTCACAATCCTGGCCAGATATCTATTACAAGTATTTATGCCAAGAGTGTTAGGACTTCTGCACCTTCCATTTAAATTAGTGCCAGGAGCTCTAATAGATACTCTGTATCTTTTGTGACACCATTGCTCTCCAAGCACTTTTTTTACTAAAGCTTTAATGAGAGCATACTAGGGATGTTAGTTGGCATCAATGAACCTTCAAAACAATTATACCATTTATTGTGTCTTTTGTTTGAGCAGACTGACTTTTCCACTAGAGACTTGCAGCTAATGGAAAAGAGCAAGCAGACTTCACCACCCAAAGACCATAGGAGAAGAAGCATATGAGAAGTCACAGAAATTGTTCTGTGGGTTTCCTGTTCAGAATTTGTATGAAGCACTACTTAAGAAATAGAATTTTTCTTAGGTACAGTTGGTATATCGATGATCATACCATAAAAGGAAACGGGCATTTGAGGAACTTTACAAGCAGTTCTGGATTCATCCGATATATCCTTGTTGCGTTAAGAGAGTTAATTTAGCAGAAGTTAAACTCTCTTACATTCCAGCTTGTCCTCAGTATTTCACTGTGTGGCTGGGTGCAGCGGAGCTCAACTCCGGAGTGATGCCCAATTACATCGAATGACCTCAAGTCAGCACTACAAGTCCAATCGTGCTCAACAACTGGTCCAGTGTTATGTTGAATTCACATGATTACAGATTCACTAATGCTGCAGGGTCGCGTCGTGGTCATTCATTTTATGCACTTGCACAGATTCACGAATAGTATAATATAAGCTATAAGTCTGAGCGCATCCATCGAGACGTTCTCATTACTAGATCCACAAATAATGAGGTTTATTAAAGCAACATGTACAAGTTCTTTTAGATTGCTGTTGATAAAATACAGTCTGCAAAAACACACTTTAGTAGCAAAAATACATTTTAGTTGCAAGAAATATGCATTGGTACCAAATATATATACAAATTCTAAGATGACTATGCAGTGCTACTAGTGTGATTAGAAATACAAGTTTGAAGTCTTAAATGTCCTGGGGAAATACAAAGTGTAACCAAGTGTGCAAATATTACCCAAAATCTTACCCTCCTTCTGGGAGGACATAGGATCAGCCTGTTGACTGATCCTAGAAGTCTACAATGCTGTCTCCTCAACTTCTCAGTGATGGTGTGTTCCCTAACTTTCTGCTATTGTTAGGGTATTTTATACTATTTTCTATGTTTAGGTGGAGCTTTAGTGACTCTGGTCATACATACCTTTGTTATTGATTGGTATAAAATCATCTTGCTTCCATTTTAAAGGTATAAATTTGAAAGAATTCAGGACACATGGTTGAGGGGGAATAGAGGCGTGATGGAAATGGGTATCTTTTGTGTTTTGGTATTCTAATGAGCAAAGTTGATCCACGAGACAAATGTCAACACATCTGTTAGCTCAGCAACTAGAATTTCAGATGGAATGGAACATTTATCTCTTTTAATTTACAGCAGCTATGTGCATGGTATCATCTCGTTCTGGCTGTGGTATCCCCACATTGCTCCACCCCCCCCGTGCTCCTTAGTGCCAGCACACAGGGCTCCCCCATGGACTAACATCCAAGACTGCAGGCCAGGTTTGGGCAGGGGGAACCACGCAGAGCAGATTCCTTACCTGCTGAGCAGCTGTCTTATGTGCTGAAGATGAGGATGTAACTTTGTTCTCAATAAGTGTGTCTTGGATAATCAGTTTTAATAATTTGCCCCCTCAGTAATTAATTCACAATCCTTGCAGTCTGTAACGCTATCCAGCACAATTTGCACCAGTCTTTCTACAGATATGAGAAATGCCTGGCAAAGCCAAACCTTCTTGAAGAATCTGCTGCATTAAGTCCCCTTTCTTGGTTTTATAAAGACTTATGAAGCATTCTATATACCTAAAGATTTTTGTACATCAGGGAAATGTTTCCTGGCACAGTTAAAACATGCTATGCTTCAGTCTCATTGAATCATAGAGTTGTAGAATATCCTGAGTTGGAAGGGTGTCGCAAGGATCATAGAGTCCAACTGCTGACTCCACATGGGCCACCTAAAAGTGAAACCATGTCTCTGTTTTCCAAACACTTTCTTTAACACTGACAGGCTTGGGGCCACGACCACTTCCCTGAGGAGCTTGCTCCAGTTCTTAACCACCCTCTCTCTGCTCCCCATCATGAGAATATCATAGGCAGCAATAAGATTACCCCTCCGTCTCCTCTGCTGCTAGCTGAACAAACCTAGTATCCTCATCTGCTCCTCAAAAGTCACATCCTCTAGTCCTTTCACCATCTTTGTTGTCCTCCTTTGGACACATTAAAAAACTGCACACAGTACTCAAGGTGGGTGTATAGTGGGGCACCTTTTTTTTTTTTTTTTTTTTGACTTGTTAGCTATAATGTGCTTAATGCACCCAGGATATGGTTGGTCCTTTTTTTCCACTTGGCACACTGATGGCTCATACCGAGCTTACCGTCAATCAAAACCCCCAGATCCCTTTCTGTCGGGCTGTACTCCAGCCTGTTGTTCCCCAGTCTTTTCGTTGGTCTTTAATTGCAGGAGAGATCAGCTGCCTCTGGTTTCTTTCGTTAGAGATTGGCTGATGTACCTAGGAAACCCTAATGGACGAAGGTTCTCTCTTTGTATTTCTTCTCCCTATAGGTTGCAGTATCCAGCAAGCAACCATCTGGGCTGACCTCCTTGAGAGCAGGCAGCAGCCCTGCAGATCTTATTTAGTCTAGAACATAAGCTGGAAGTGCCCCATCTTGTGCAAGAATTACAATACTGTAGTGTCAAAGAAATGTTACCATCTGACATTAGTTTCTGTTCCATGTGACCCCTTCCCCAGTTGTCCATCTTATCTCTGTGCAAAGAGATCTTTTTTGGCATCTTCATCTCCCAGGAAATTACCACATGCCCTGCACCTGGTAATATAAGACTTGCCCTCCATCAGAGAAGAAAACATGGGTCATGAATACTTACCAATAACAGTCAAGATAATAGATTTTCACGTGCCAGAATGTTTATTCACTAAATAGAATTCGGAGCAAGGTCTTTATATTAACTATAACATTGCCAGTTCCAAAAGGTTGATTTGAAAATTTAAATCTCCTGGAGACTGTCTTTCTTTTTATCATATATATTACATGCAGACTGCTTCCAGTTTATTATAGGTGGGAGGCATTTTCATGGAAGAGTGGTGGATTTCACTTGCATCCATGAGTATTTCATAGAAGTTGGAAACACAGCAGTAGCTCACATGAATTACATGGTGTACACAGTCATGTGAGGTATAACCTGTTAGGTCATTACTTAAAGAGGAAACCCAAGATATGCAGAGTTTTAGCTAAACTGTGATTTTTCATCAGTTTGATTTTTTTCGCCTATATACCTGATCTGAAAGTTCGTATGGAGCATTTTATTACCCATGCAATAAGGAGGAATTCTCCTTGACTTTTAAGTAGAAAGACCATGTCTACATTAGATTAAAAACTTTGTTTGAACTTGCTCTGTGATTTCAGAGTACCTCTAACAACAGCTAAGCATTCCTTGTGTCTTGCTAGGTCGTAATATTTTGAAACCTTCATAATGATGAGATCGGATTAAGCAATTTAATTTGCTAGCTAACAAGTATGGACAAGCATAAGAGTCTCATAAGAATGTTGCTGAAATCTGTGGAAGAACCCAGCCAAAACATACATAATAATTCAATTATTTCTCCATTTAAAAAAAAAAAAAAAAAAAAACCAAAAAAAACCCAAAACAAAACAACAAAAAACCTGACAAGAACTAGTAAGTAGTTCTTGCCTGGACTGGAGGATTTTTCAGTGCCCTTGTGGAAAGTCAGTCCTGAAAGCAGCCCCGAAGGCTCTCAGGTGAGCTTCTCTCGAGCTGGCTGGTTCCCTTCTGCTCCTCTGCACCTTCTTGCCCTGTGTTACCAGGTGCTACTTAGTCATTGTTGCTGACAGATGAAATATATGTCAGTCGAGGCTGCAACTCTGACTCCAGCTGTAGAGGATGTCTTAGTGTTCTTTGGCCCAACAGCACTTATTGTGTCTAAGTTTTGGTTTTGTTGTCGGTTTTTAATATTGAATATGCTAAAGGAGTAATTCTTAAACTGTTTATGTTCCTAGAATATTATATGAGAGTACAGAATGCAAGGAAATTGAAGTCCAAGACAATTTAATAACTGAGATGTGCCCTTTCCCTAATATTGTGTAGTTTCCATTTCTTGTAATTCTTACACTGGAAATTATGTACAGTAGGGTTTAACCAAACTTTTTAACCATGTCCTACTATTGCTTCTATTAGCAAGGAATTACTATTAGCAAACACATAGACTATAAAAGAACATTTAGGTAAGAGTAGCTTGGATTTTATTTTATTTAATTTAGTTGTGAAATTCATTTAAGGACTCAAGTTTCGTCATTTGAAGGAATATGATAGTAGCGTGGTTTCAGAACGTTTCATATCTAGTGCTCAGCATAGTAGTCTAGCTCAGTTAAGAACAAAGTATTTGTGCATTAAGTAGCTGGAGAACAGAAGCGATCTGTTCTGTTTCAAAGGTGACCTTTCATGTAGTTGGAGAAGTGGGTCCTAATTGTGAATGCTGAAAAGAATGGCGTCAGTGAATACTTGGCTAATCCTCTGGCTAAAATATGTTTGCACAAAGACTATTGTGAATAAAATAAGACTTAGGATTATAGGACCCAAGTGTCTGTTGGAGCAGTAGCATGTGAAGAAGTACTTCAAAGGCTGTATATTTAAAGATTAAATAATATATCTTCGATTGGCAGAATGATTGTCTTAAGACACTTGAGTGCTTTCCATATCTGCATTACACAGATACTCAAGCTCTGAAGCATTTCCCCAAAGCAGTATTTGTGTGGCAAATAGATGCTGTTCTTAGGCTTGGTGGACATGTGTAGAACAAAACTTGGAATATGCCTCAGTATTCTGAGGCAGATACTCTAGGTAGAGCATCTGGTTATTCTTCGCAGGTGTGTTGATTTTATTTTTTTAATGTTTTTGTTAGTATTCTGTTGGCTAGCTTTAGCTCAGGCTTTCCAGCATTCACACCTGTGTAGTCTTCTTTCATAGTTTGTTTGGGTGCTTTGCTTTGATGTGTGTGTTTGTTTTGTTCACAAGGCCTCTGAAACAAGATCTTTTGGATTCTTAAGACTTTGTTTGATCTTTTCTTTGTTTATGCTCCCATTTTTCCGATGGTCAAATGGCATGCTCTGATTTGCTCAGTCTGTCTCTTCCACAGACAATTTGGCAGCAAATAGGTGCATTTTGTGCTTAATGTTTGTATACATTGTATGTTTCTCCTGATGTAACTTCTGGTTACCTGTAGAACTCTAAACAGAAATCTTATTTTCTTTGGTACTCAGCAGCCACACACTGAAGATGTCATTGACTCAGGACATACCCAACACATTAGTCCTTGCCTGCTCAAATCTTGAACTCGAGATGAAGGTTATCTTCTTTTGCTCTGGGGCTGCTTCGGAGCTCCAAAAGCTATTCTCTGTACTTTCCTTCAAGCTGTCTTGGGTGCCCTGCCTGCCATGCTATGAGTAAGCATGGCAATCACAAGATTCACTTTCCAGTTATGCAGATATCAGTTTCCAGAGGATATGGTTGACTTGGGTTTTTTTGAGTCCCTGAACTAATGATGTTCTCTGCTTATTGAAGGAGTTCTAATACCATGTAGCAGTCCCATGGGATCTTGTCCTCTGCTCTAAGAAATCTTTTTTTACTTTACAAATACCACTTTGGCCCTGACATTCAGACAGATGCATCCCTGTGTCCTTCTAGCTGAAGATGTCTTCAGCCAAATATTAAAACACAGTTTGTTTTACAGATGCAGATCTTTAGGTGCATGCACTACAGTAATGCAGGGCTTCAGCCCCTAGGTACTGGGAAACACCTGCCCTGAGTCTGTTGTCTATATTTCTTTGCCGTGTTCCTATGCCCTTTTGGATGTGTTAGGACTTTGAGTGAGACATTTTCAGTGCATCTGGGCTATGTGAGTTTTTGTGGCACTGGAAACTAACACGGTCCTTCCAGCACAGTAACTTCTTAAATCAGACATAATGGAGTAGCCCTTTGCCCAGATAGCTGGCTGCCGAAAGGCAGTTTGGCCCGGCAGAGATAGATAAGCCTTTCAGGAGCATGTTGTGCCTGTGTGATTCCTTGGCTCTCCTGAAGTCTCATCTAATTCCTGTGGTTCACTCTGGAATTACTGTTCTTCTCCCAAATACCCTGTTATAACCTGTTGAACAGTTATGAGACTTAATAACTGTCTGAGCTACCACTGCACATGTTGCTAAACTGGGTTTGCATTTCTGCATACTAGTATGTGTGCTCTCAAGAACACATCCTTATGTTATAGTAGTGACTATTTCTCTGTCAAGCTTTTCCTGTAGATGTGGAGAGTTTGATTAGTCTCTGCAGAGAAATGGAGTTTCTTCCTCTTGCTTTTTTTGCCACCATGAATGTGCCTTTTTTACTTGATGAGGGAGCTCGTTAGATAACTCTGACGGCATAAGTCCTCTCTGTCTTTGAGAAGGAAAGTTTACACATGTGCTTTCTGCAACTTAGGTAGTTTCAAATGCCTGCATAGCCATTCTGTGGTTATAAATCAGGGCACATGATGATACCACAAGATCATCAAAAGCATGATAGTACAAGACCTTCATCCTTTTGTCAGCACTTCTGCCTGAATTCTGGAGCTAGGTTTTTTGATCTCTTGAAATAGTGTAGTTGTGGTCAACCTGCCAAGGTCAGTGTACATAGTCTTAGCAAAGAAGACACTGCTCTGAGGTTTTTTTTTTTCCTTTGGTGAAGTGACTGTCTTCCAGGACAAATGCTAATCCACATTTCACCTCTCCGTCATGGACAGTCACAGAATTCTCATTCTCTGTCCTAAAGCTGCCCAGTGACTAGGTGCTGTCAACATTCCCTGGTTGGAAGACAAATCATATCCTTTCTTTTTTTCATGAAGGAAAAGGAAAATGGGATGCTAAAATAGATAACCTGGAGAAAAGGCTGCAGGGATCACATAGACATGGTATTAAAAGTGCCCTAGGAAGCTAAAGCTGTTATGTTTCACTAGGATGCTCCCATCAGTCAGAATGATTTCAAGGAACTCAGAGGGTGTAACTGTCTTTTATATTGCCCTAAGTGGAGTGGGAAAAGTTAGAGCTCTGCCCCGTGTGTGGTACTAGAGTATTTGTCAGAAACATTCTGGTAATACATATTGGCACATCAGCAGTGTCAGTGTGTAGCTCATCTCAAAGAATAAGCGTTAAGAGAATATAACTTGTTTTTCTAATTTAACAGAGGGATGGTTTAACAAAGCGAGCTGCTCGGCTGCCCAGGTGAATCTATCTATGTTCACTGGTCAAGAACTCAAAATTCTCTTTGTATCAGTGGCTTCATGAAAAGATGTTGCACCCTTAAGCAGCTAACCAGTTTGAAGCAGCCACTTTGTATACATATACTAAAAACTGATATTGTGTAAATGTTCAGTAAGGATGCTGAACTTGGTAAAGAAAAAAACAAATCAAACTCAGCTGCTATGTGCTAGAGGACTGAACACTGTCTCCAGATTATCTGTAAACATGGAAGCACTGCTGATTGGGACATAATGGCACTCTTTCAAAGTCAAAGTCAATATTGTCATATTAAGTTATTAGAGGTGGGTCAGCCATGCTTCTGTTTCCTTCCGTTATTGCCTGATTACTTGCTGTTCTGCAACGGCGACCCGCAATGTTTAAGGTATACATGCTGAGTGAGGGAAGAAAATGAGCATTCTGCATTATGCAGAAAATTCTTAAGGTCGAGTGTTTGCAAGATGTGCGTGTACAGTGAGAATTTATCTGTAGGCAATCCAAATTCAGTTGGTGTTTAATAATTTCCTTTCTTGTCTTACATGTCATAAAATAAAAGCATTAATGTGAATTCTGGACTTTGGACTCATGGTATAAAAATGAATTAAACGTAAATTAGGCAGAGGGAAAATACAAAATGGGGTTTGGTTGTGATTTTTTAAATTTTGGGGGCGCTGCATACTTGATTTGTGAGTGAGATGTGATTTCACAAATGAATGATGAAATACAGGGACTTTTTGTCACAGAATCAGAGGATGGCTGAGGTTGGAAGGGACCACTGGAGGTCACCTGGTCCAACTCCCCTGCTCAAACATAGTCACCTACAGCCAGCTGCCACAACCATGTCCAGAAGCCTTTTGAATGCCTCCAGGGAGGAGCATGTCAGTACTCTGTCACCATCACAGTAAAAATGTTTCCTGATGTTCAGAGGGAAGCTCCTGTGTTTCAGTTTGTGCCCATCGCCTCTGGTCTGTCACTGGGCACCACTGAAAAGAGCCCGGCTCCCGCTTCTCTGTACCCTCCCCTCAGGTGTTTGTCCACATTGATCAGATCCCCCCAAGCCTTCTCTTCTCCAGGTGGAACAGTCCCAGCTCTCTCAGCCTTTCCTCTTATGCTTCAGTACCTTAATCTTAGCAGCCCTTTGCTGGACTCTTTCCAGTATATCCATGTCTCTTTTGTACTGGGAAGCCCAGAATGGGATGAAAAAGGAAACTGTCATTGGAAGTAAGATTATTTGAAAATGGTTTTAAACCTACATGTAACGCATAAGAGTAAAGACTATTAGTGACTCCCTATAAGAGGCATATTTAACAATGACAAATTTACATACATACTCTTGGTGAAACAATACTATAAAAACTGTGTTCCGTAAGAAACCGCTAGATATTGTAGGTGGGGCTTGCAATTTAATAAAACACAACATAAATGGAGGGGTCTGTAACAAGTATCCAGATTTTGTGACTTCAGCTGTCTGAACTTCCTACAGCATCTTATGAAGGCAAATCTGTGTCAATTTGTAGTTGAGTCAGAATGCTTGGCTTTCAGATAGTTGACCTTATTAATGTTCTGGGCAGTGCTGTGGTCCTCTGAGCTTTTTTGTGTGGTTAAATAAGAAACTATTAATAGTTGGTGTCAGAGCGTTTTTTCTTAATGCTCACCCTGCAACAGCCAGGAGCTGGGCTTCTGGAATATGATGCTAGTATATGTAATGGCAAATCAGTTTTGATTATGAAGAAAATGCTCAGTGGGACTATTTTTTTCTCCTTCCCGATGCTGAGTTCCAATTTACTACTTAATTTCTTGCTAAGAACTCTGTGATAATCATCTGCTTGCTTCTTCTTAGCTCTGTTCAGCCTCAGATTTCAGCAGCAGACCACTTCTAAACTGAAAAGACGGCAAGCACCGAAGTATTTACCTATGTGAATTAGGATTTGGAGTTTTTGTAAATCTCATGACAAACATGTCCCAGAGTGTTTTCTTTGTAAATGCCTGTTTGTGAATTACACTATGAGTTTTTCAAATTGAAATTTAATTGTAAATTTATTTTAATTATACAATACCAATTCTTTAAACTTAAAAAATTATTTTTGGGGTTTTAAACAATGAATTTTACAAGGGAAAAATACTGCACACGTGAATTTAAGAAAGAAGTAAAACTAATTTTCAAATATTATTTCAGAAATGCCATCTTTCATATTAAAAGCTAAAATGATTGTAAATGGTAAAAAAAGGAAAAAAGTAAATACAATTGAAAATGAAACCCACCAATTATGTATAGTAAGGATTGTAATTGTTCACCAAAGAAGCTACTACTAATAATTCTGCATATTTTGAAATGTTTTGAGTGGGCCTTCTTACCAGCAAAAGGTACCTGAGATCAAAAGGGTTCTCCTGTACCTCTCTATACATTCATACACAACTCCCCAAGCTGTTTCTTGTCACTGGCATATCTTGTAGCCCAGCTTTATTACACAACATGGAAACAAAAAGGACGTAATTTTGTGGATGATTTGCTGAATTGGCAGCTAACTAGATAATAGTTTTCATCCATTTCTTTTGATAGAGTAGCATTATAAATTGTTTCTGTAAATCTCAGCTTGGCTGCACTATCTTTACTCTTTGGAGAGGTAGCCAGTGAGGAATGGTCTTGTTTTGTATTTTTCACTCCCTTTTCCTCCTTTCCCTTTTCCCCCCGCTCCCTCCCTCTTTCCCAGCTGAAGGAAAAATGGACAGAGGGATATATGAAGAGCTTTAGGTTGCCTGATGCCAGGATGGAGGGCTAGGAATTTCTGATTTATTTTTTTTTGCTTGTTTTTGCTTCTTACCACACTATTTTTCTTTTAAATAACAGGTACTGGAAAAGATAATCAAAGCAAAACAATAGATGTGTCAAAAGAAAGTTTATTATTTTATGGTTTTGTCTCAGAAGTTAATATTTCAAGTTAATATTGGAACAAAATGAGGCCTCTTAACTGAGGATTTTACCCCCCAAAACCAGTCACAGTATATGTATTTTAATAAATACAGTTTAATAATATGCTGTTGGACTGTTTAATTTTTATGCCTCAGGGTAGCACTGAGCACTATTTCTACTTTTAGAAGCTTCCTCTTGTTAGCGTAGTACATTCTCTTATATAGCACCTGTTTTAAACTCCAAATCTGAATCTACAAATGTAAAACCTGACTTTTGAAATATTTGCTTTTTTGAACACTCTTCTTTAAAGGACCTATCAGGATCTCTCCCCAAAATGCTAGAAGCTTGAAGGATAAGGGAGGAACAGTGTTGCATGGCCCAAACACATGTGCTTTCGTCATTAGCAAGGTACAGCATGACCTCATGTTGACCTCAAAGGTAAATCGCTATCAGGGAACAATTATACATGCCTGTGAAAGCAGCTTAGTTTTGAGCATAATCAAGACAATAACTTCAGTGTGTAGAATAAAATTAAATTTACAACTCTGTCTGTCTGCCTTTCTCTTTCTCTCTCTTGTCTTTCTCCAAGTCTCTTCTTGAGAGAATGTTGTGGTTTTTATATATGTGTGTGTTGCAAAAGAAAATTACTTTTCTAGAGGTCATAATAAATTCCTATATATGGGGAACCCAAAGGATCTTGTATCCAATTTAGTCAAATTGTACATCTTACAATGAAATGCTCTTTTTAATGGAAAGGTTTCATTTTTTGTCTAGAGTATTGATATTGCAGCCTTCAGAATGTGTGTCTATATTACCTTGGGGAATCTTGTGTAGTTCTGAAATGTAGAGATCACTTAGACTTACGGGAAAGTTTTAAAACTATCAATACATTAATTTTTGTGTGCTTATCTTAGACTGTCACACAAACCTATGACATTTTATTTTTTTGTAGAAGACTGTAAATATTCTGTAGCATGATGTGATACATCTCTGCATACGATGCATTATGATTTAGCTAGCAGTTCTGAGCTATTTGGAGAAGAATTGCTGCCAGCATCTTGGAACTGTTAGCCATATCTGTCCCATATGATTTGTATAATATAATTGTTTGATGTGAATGTTATTTTCTCTTTTTTTGCTAGAATGAAAGAGCGTATTCCTTCTGTGGAACGATAGAATACATGGCTCCGGATATCGTAAGAGGAGGAGATGCAGGACATGATAAGGTATGTTCTATTCAAGTTTATTATTGGGAAGAAATCAATTCTTTAGGCAGTGCTATTGTTCAGCTTGAGGATTTTTTGTAAAATATGATAGTGTCTTATTAAAGCATGCCTTATTTCAGCTTATCCTGAAATGGATTATTGCCTATATTTAAAAACAACAATATAATGTATTCTTAGTTTTTAGTCTCAAGTAAAAGGCATATTTATAAAGGTGTTGAGGATTATTTATGTTGTGTTCAAAATTTGTTCTGAACATGCAGTGGGATGATAAAACTTAGCTGACACTTGCTTCCTTTTAAATAAAAAACTATTTAGTTCAGAGTGGAAAAATGACTGTGTTCTGGCTAATCCTGATATATTTTTGAAATCGTACATCAGGGAAATCTGTTATCTTTCTTGAAATATGGAGTGGGTTATTAATGTTATAAATGTTCTCAGATTGTAAAAATCAATTCTGCATAGCTTGAGGTTCAAGTTTTATTATGAATTAAAGTGTCAGTAATTTATGGGAAAGATCAAGATAACCATAATTCACAGATAATATTTGAAACCTATTCCCCGAAAGAATTTACAGTATTCCTAGATATGTTATTCACATTACTCGCTATACTGAGAAGTTCAGAGAATATTTAATCTCTGGGGTTTTTTGCTGTAGATTGAGTTGATTTTCTTTTGGGTGTCGTGAAATATAGGTGGTCACAGTTCCTCTTATAACAGCCTTTTCAGCACTGGAAAACGTCATGTCACGCTCCGTCTCCTTTTTCTAGACTAACTGGACTTTTGCCAGAGAAGCTTCTTTCTTTTTCTCTCTGCATTCTGCTTCTCTTTTGCTCTGAGTTTGCCTGTGAATTTCTGCAGGTGGGGGCACTGTATTTCAGCTGAGAGCTGGCAGTTTGAAGGACAGCAGAATGATTACCTCCCAGATCCTTCTCTTAAACTTAACATAGAATGTGCCTTGTCTTTTCACTGCATCATTGTCTCACACCTACTTTGTACTCCACTCTAACCTCTACATCTTTATCTACTGTACTGCTTGCCTAGTCATTATTAAAAATGGAATTTTACAGACTTATGAGTTTCCTTTCCTGCATTCTATTTCTTGGTTTAGTCTTGCCAGTTTCAGAGCATCTCTCCAAAGCATCAGTCACTTTGCATTGTGATTCTGTCTCCTGGAGTCCTTACAAATTCAGTATTGTTGCTGATTTTATTGAAGAGGAATCTCTGTTCTGTTATCTTTGATTCTATCTGATACTTTCATTAGATGTAGTACAGAGCCATACAGTATTCTGTAAAAAATAACTTCATAGTTTGATACCAAATGTGAGCAGATAAATAAAGGTCATTTTGCAGTTACCTGTGTGATGATAGTTGTTTCCAGCACGCACCCTTTGCCTGCCGTTGGCAACGTCACGTCACACAGTGTTAGAAGGATTTTAGTGTTTTTCATACTTACTGCATATCCAGCAACTCGAAGATCTTATTTTAAAAAGGGGAAATTAGATTGCTTTAGTATGCTGTGCTCTCATTAATCAATGTTTTTGATTTGTAGTTTCTTCTGGATAGCTGTGTTATTTATCTAAAAGACTTGCTCTAGTATTTTTTTTTAAGTTTAATTTCTGATTCTACAGATCCTCCTTTTCCTTTGGAAAAACATATGCCAAGAAAAAGTTGTTCTTTGGGATTTTCTCTGATTGTGTATTTGCAAATGTGATTGCTAAGAGTACAAAGACTTCTTCAGCTAGTTCTTCGAGGCAGTCTTGGCTGAATATATGAAACATCAGATTTAGTGTATCTTGGAGCAAAAAACCTAAAATCTGAGGCCAAATTGTCATCATTTCACTAACTATCTTCCTGTATTGTATTAGTGTTGTCATCATAAGTAAAGCAGAACTTTTGGAAGTTTCACTGAGTTGCAAATTTCATGGAAATAAAACTGAGAAGTTCAAGCACCTGTAGTTAAACTAATTTTGTTGAAATGACTAAACTGCTTCCTGTATTATTCATAGCAGCCTCTTTTTAAAGTTAGGAGGTATCAGAGAGATGAATAATATGATTAGTATATAGGAAGTCAAAGATCACATCTGTTGCCAGGGAATATAAAATAAAATTCCATAACATGATTTACTGTGCTCTTAAATTGTGATTTTTGAAAGTTCCTTAGTTTCATTCTCAGGTTCCTGGAAGTTCAGGTTTCTCTACTTCTTAGCAAGGCTTAGGTTTCTATGGTATTTCAAGTACATTTTAGAATTCTTATCCCTTCACAATGGTAGAAATAAAAAAGAACTTTAGTAGTTGGTGGAAAGAGTTCATACTGAGAAATAAGTTGAAGAGGCTAAGTGGAGAGATTTAAAAAGAAAATTCATTTATTCTAGAAAATACCTCCAATCATTACTGCAGTTGTTTGTGATTTATTGTATACAGGTTTGCTTTTGTATAGATAGGTGAGCTTTTTGTATGCTGTTTGTTTTCTACATGCATTGTCTTCTTCCTTCTCATGTTAGCTATTTTACTTCAATGTATCATAACATACATAACTATTTTTGTTCTATAGGCTGTTGATTGGTGGAGTGTTGGTGTTCTTATGTATGAATTACTAACTGGAGCATCACCATTTACAGTTGATGGAGAGAAGAATTCTCAAGCAGAGATTTCTAGGTAAGATTCAAAACAGTAAAGTACATGTGCTTGCTCACAAAGTGATGCTTCTGCCAGAATATGTGTTTTGTGAGAGTTTTAATCTAAAATTTAGAAAGAAAGTGCTACCAGGGTAACATTTTTGTGCTCTGGTTCTATTTAACAGAATGGCATCTGGAAGCAGATAGGTTTCATTAACCTCAGCAGGTTATTGAAATAATCGACTGACCTTTACAAAAGACCCGTTCTGTGTAAACTACAGTGAAACAACAGCTTTGTAGATATTCAACCCTCTTACATGTTTACTGGTGAAAAGGAAGTCAAATGAAATATGAAATCATATGCAAATAGAATTATCACATTCAAAATCTTGATACATAATGAACCATATATTCAGCTAGAGAGTTTTTTGTCAGTTCTTGCTAGATCACTCCATCAGACTACTGGCTTAAAGTGCCAGGATGTATCCTATTCCCACCTTTTTGTCACAGGTAATATTTTATTTTATTTTATTTTATTAGTTTATAACATGAAACAAACAATGTGATCTTTTCTAGCCGTACTTGCATAGCTCAGAAGAAACGTCTATGATACTTATGGAAATGAAATAACCTATACCATTCTTAAATTTTACATGTAAACTCTTCCTGACTGTCAACCTTGTTATGTGCAGTAATCTCCAAGGTTTAAAGGTTAAAGGTTTGTTTTCAGTACCCATGTAAAAGCATTGGAGCATTTTAAAAAGACAAAGTAATAAGCATACCCAGACCATATGACTGAAATCTTCCTAAAAAATGAGCATTTCATATTATTGCATTTCTCTTGGTCTGGGGAGCTGAGGACTTACATTGCACAAATTAGTAACCACTGTTGAGATCAGCTTGGAAGTCCAGTCCCCAAACTAAGAATAGTCTTGCTCCTATTGGAATATATTATTATGGTCCTGACCTTCACCTCAAGTCACTTGATATTTAAAGTTATAATGGGCAACAGAACATACATCAATTATTTAGATAGTTTATTTTACTTCTGTTATAAATTCAGTCAATATCTTAAAGTTTGAGACCTGTTTGTTAGTTTCTAGGTCTCTACCAGAACAGGAATCTTGGAGAGACACTAGAAAAAAAATGGGGGAGGGGAGAGGAATCCATTAAGGAAGCAAAATTGAGGACTTCACTCTCTCGGTCATTATGATGGAGTTAAAACTTAAATTAACTCTTTCTGACCTATTTAAAGCTAGAAATTCTGTTGATTGCTTGCTTATGCCATGTCCGAATTGGTAATTTTGACTCTCAAGAGCTACTAAATGGAACTCTGAAGGAGTGACAAATTTTTTAGAGAGAACCTTGACCTAAATTTTACAGATATAGCTTTTCCCCCAAACTGGGAAAATTTTAGGTATTTATTCTACAGGATTTGACTTTCTTTTTGTAGGTCTGTATATGCTTTTTAATATCTTAATCTTTCTGATAATTTGAGGTTGAATTTGAAGCTGAGAAACTGCAAGGTTACTAACATCCATCCTCTGATAGCTAAGAACCTAACTTGTGATCTAAATTTAGTTGCAGCAAGTTTACTGTGGTGTTGAGCATTATACTTTTGTTCTGATTGCTGTTCACACTACACATTTATAGGTAGCAATCCTGTAGTCTTTCAGCTTTTATTTTGTTAAATTTAGAAGGTAAATTCTTACAGTTTTCTTTATTTAAAGATATTCCCTAGTCTTGCTGTTTGCTGAAAAAGCCTTTTCTTAACTTAGCTTGCGTTCTGTCTTACATATGGACAGTTTATTCCTTGTTGATGTTTGAAGCTAATCTCATTTAAGGGAAGTAATAATTCCCCATCTGAACAAACAGACGTTCCTTCCTTTTTTCGCGGGTTCCTCTTGTTGATGCCAACAATGGACTGATAGATCTAATTCCTTATCCTTTCCTATCACTTCCAACTGACAAGCCTAGTTTATACCTGAAATTTCATTAGTCCCAACTCTATGACTGCTTTTCAGAGATGATTTCATCTGTGTTCTGTTACTTCAGTACTCCTAAGACCCTAGTTTCTGAATCCTTGCCATTGGTAGCAATTTCTGTGTCGGGTGACATCCATTTTGTGTATTTGCAGTTTATTCTATAATGGATGTTATGTTCCTTTTAAGAGTGTGGCTGAGCACATGAGACCATGGCTTTTTTCTCTGTCGTGGCTGCTGCCCGGAGTCAGGTGGAGCCTTCTGGGGAGCGGTGGTTGCTGTGTGCCCTGGGAAGCAAGGGGAGCATGTTTGGGGCTTCCCTGGAGACACGGCAGCACCATCGGAACAGATGGGAGATACCAGCAGGCTGGGGCGCTCCTGCAGCCCAGGCAGAGGCTGAGAATGGTAGGGAGCAGAAGTACATCTCAGAGAAAATGGAGAGAAAATATTTTTCTAAGGAATGAAGGGGACTGTGTAGAGTTTGCTGCAGCTTGGGAAGCTGTTGACTTACTTGCTTGAGAGCATGCCTGAAAGAAGTGATCCTCCCTTCCCGACATACTAGCTTGTTAAATTTAGAAATTATTGTTACCATATTCATGGCTTTTCAGAAATGCCCTCCTTGTATTTATTTCTAGCATGAGTAGGCTGAGCTCCTTCAAGAAATAACAAGCTGAATTTTCAGTACCTGTCTCTGTCCTGAGCTTGTCTGGCCTAGAAGCCAGATAATTTTGTCCATGAGGATACATTCACAATTTACACTTAGTGTCATTTTTGAGTATTAATTCTTCCGATTATGTCTGCAGCCTTTTCTATATGAGTTTTCTGTTGAACTGGGGGGCAGGTCCTAGATAGTTTTAGACTTACAATTAAATAGTTTGCACATTTTCTTTGTAACTATCTTTGGTCTTTCTAGTTTCATTTCTGTTCTAAACTGATAAAAACTGAATTGAAGATAATGTCATCAGATATTTACAGGTGCCAATGGTAATGAAATCACTAGCACTGGCATGGAGATATGAGTTAATACAAACTTCTTTCTCAATGGTAAAGTTATTCTAAACAGAAGTTGTATTACCCAACCTACATATGCTTTAATTTGCAACAGATTTAGAGAATTAAGTTTTCTCTTACTCAGTCTCAAGCCTTAAAGCACAGTTTCCATGGCTTTTGATTTTTCTGAGTTTAAGGAAAAACATCTTCTAAATGAATCCAGGTCCTTTTATTTTACCTCAGTGGGAAGTAATCTTAGATATTTTTAGGTAATTTTATTCCCTTGTGTGGTACAATGGCTGTGTGCTGTTAAGTTTGAGCACGAAGTTTCGTTCTGAAATATCTAAAGGACAATTAAGTTCTTCTGTCAGAAATAGTTACTGTGTGGTTTATATGTTTTTTTTATTCTTTCTAATGAGAGATTGTGTTCAGTTCTTTTATCATAACCTTTTTGACAACACTGTGGACTTTCTCTTATGTCTCTGTCTCTCTGGCTGTGAAGAGTTGTTTTTGTTTTTTTTTTTTAAATGCTTGGTGTTATGGTTTATTAAACTTAATTAAAAAAATTCACAGATTTATTAGAGTATCTCTCCTTTTCTAGTGTACCTTCTCCCCATTCTTCTCCTTTCTTCCCAAACCTTCCTTTCATTTTTGAGAATTCTGGAATTCCATTGCTGCAGAGCCATGGATGGGACCCATCTTGCAAGAGCATAGGCAAGGGCTGGGTTTGATTACAAACCCAGTATTTTCAGTTTGACCGTGAATGATTTTTAGTACTGACTTTAAAGATGGACAAATCCATTTATGGGTGTTGACTTTTGAGGGTCTTGTCATACATACAGGGATTTAAAATGAGCATGAAGCTTTTGGAGTATTATTTTGCTGCTGTATAGCAGCTTAGAAAATCTTACCAGCTTTGGGGTGATAAACAAATAGATATCTATTATTTTCCATTTTTACACATATATACATCTGTAAAAAAAACTGTAGCAGCATATGATGCCATTTTAGCATACTAATGCTAATGCCATCCTATGCTTTTTATTTGACATAGTTGGTTAGACTTTATTTAAACTTCATAGAGGACAGCTGAAATTTGACCAACCGTTAGATGCTGTGAAGGTATTTAGTCCAAGATTCTGTGAGAAGTCTTCTCTTGATAAAACTGTTGGGAAGATGCATAGCAGGTGTATACACAGAATCACAGAATGTTAGTGGTTGGAAGCGACCTCAAAAGATCATCTAGTCCAATCCCCCTGCCGGAGCAGGAACACCTAGATGAGGTTACTGGGATTCCCTTCTTTATTCTCTACCTGTGAAGACTCCAGTGGTTGTTAGATCTTTTAAAGGACAGAGCAGTCATTAAATCCAACTTGTAATTTGCATGGTGTCTAATGGAATTTTGTCCTAGAGTATATAGCTGTCTACCTAGAATATAAAGCGTTTATTCTCTTAGATGATGGGAGTCCAGAGTCCAAGAACTGGTAGACAATAATGTAATGATGCTTTTCTAACAGATAGCAATGAGTTAGAAAATCTCTGCCACATGAAGAAAACCATTTGGTGCTAGACTTCATGTGAATCACATCATGTCAGTAACTCTGCCTACAGATCTCTTCAACCTTTCAGTAAAGCAGATGGTTTTAAGAAAATCATAAGTATTGCACCAAAGTCTCTGACTTGCCTAGAACTTGGGATGCACATACAGATCTGACTGCTCAAAGCTGCAATTAAATAATCTGCCATTTGTAGTCTGAGATGACAGGGCATTCAGTAGAGTTGTTCTCAAATGTGAAGGTGAAAACTCTGCTTTGGAAGCTTGTCCCTCTATCCTTTAACAGGGTTACAGCCTGGAACTCTTTTCTTTTATTCTTTGAACATTAGGATGGATAAGTATCTTTTTGATGCTTATAATACAGTTCTGAGGGCACTGATAATAGACTATAACAATAAAAGTTCTAGCATAAACCTGATGTTTATGTTGGTCAGCTGTGATGATCCTTTCATTTTTTGTATGATCTAATTGTGTCTTTTACCTGGCGGAAGCAAAAAGAACTTCAGGTTCTGCATGTTTGATGCTTTCTTATCATCTCTTCCAGAGTCAAGTTCAGGCTAATCAAAGTGGAGGGTGAAAGGTGGCTTCCATCTCAGTATCGTGTATGTTATATCTGTATCTTAACCAAAATAGTTTTGTTTTGTGGTAGTGGGGGTTTTTTGTCTATAAAACCTTTCTTTGGTTGGCATCTAATGTTTACCACTTCCTTAGCATTTTCATCCTCTTTCCTTGTAGTTTTGTTTCTCACTGTTTCTATTTTAAAGAAGTTCTGTAGTTATGTTTTCCAATAATTAATTGGCATTAGTTTTTTTCAAGCACCCCATCTTTAGTTGGTTTTCTATAGCTTATGCTTTACTTCTCAGTGGATATATTTAATAATAATTTTTACAATATAGTTTATAGATGGGTCAATCTAATGCTAAAAGATAAATGGATCAGTAAGTCAAATTGCCAAATTGGTCCTGTTGTCAATAGATGTTTTCATGTTCTTTGACATAAATTGGATTTTCCCAGGTATGTGGTGTATCAGAATTTTGACTAGGTCCGCTTTTTACAGAGTTAATTAAAATGAAAAATTAAGAAAATATCTTTCAGCTTCTGGTTAACAGCGTATTTTCCCCTTTCATTTTATCTTAACCACTGGGAGAAATCTGCTGTCTGTGTTAGAGAACTCCCAGTTTGTCTCTATAAGGCCTTTATGGACCATTGCAAGGGTATTACCGCCTAAGTCCTGAAGATAATCACCCTGGAATGAACAAGGTCAGAATCCTCTCCAAATTCCCTTTAGACTGGCATTGTAATATACACCTTTAGCACATGAGTTTTGCATTTATGGTTGGTGTTAAATACCATGCCTTCTGTAGAAGGATGTTTTATTCAGCCAGCAAACACATATCCCTTCTCTACTGCTTTGATAAAGAACAGATAAGAAACCTATGGTCAGTCTATGTAATTTTTAAATTACATAGATCAGTGGTGTCAACTCAGTTTTTCATAACAAAATGAGCAAGTTCCTTGGCTGATTGGTCAGGCTTAGCAGCCTGCACCTGTTACACAGGAGTGGCTCTGAAGAGATTGAGAAAGAGGAGGAGCATTTGAAGGTCGAAGTGCCATTTCCCTACTGTATCCTCCACTCACTGAAGATTAAACGTCTCTTCCTTCTCATCATTTATTACCATGACCTTCACGTTCCTGTGTATGCTCTTGGTGTGTAGTATTCATGGGAGAAACTCAGCAGAGCTGAAGTTGCTGACGCACTGTCCCAATGGTGTTGGCTCCCAGCTCTGCAGAGTCTGCCACAGAGAGGGGTAAGGTGGCAGGGATCCAGGACTTCAAAGTGATAATCCCCTTGACCTGTGCAATGGTTGGTTTCTCTCAGAGTGTTTTAGGTACAGCCAGAGTGCTCTCATCAGCAGCACAACTCATCCCAGCTTGCAGGGGTTGTACTAGATTAGGAGAAGCAGAAAATACGACAGTCGTCCTTCAGCACCTCTGACCACATTTGCCACTTGGAATGCTTAATTCTTCCTGCTTACTTCTGTCACTGTTATTGGACCACATCAACATGAGATGGACAAGAGGGGGGGAGGTGATTCCAAAAAGGAAAGGAAGGTTGATGCTGAAGGCTGTAGCTTCTTTTCAGAAGCACAGATGTCCCGGGAAGGACTTGGGACACATGCAGCTTCCTTCCTCTGGACACTTTATGGGCTACTGTTACAGCCTTGAATGACTTATCTTCAGTACAACACTTCACTAGTGCTGCACTCATAAAGCCAGACTCTCTTCACTTGATCAATAGTCTTCACCAATATCTGTTCTCCCACATGTTGATCCCATATGGTCTTTCATCTCTGGCAGCTTGCTTTCCATCCTCAGTAATGTGTATGCAGCTTCACATACTTGAATTCTGTTATAATTGTAAGTAGTTCCTGGAACTTCTAAAGAAATTAGCTTCATTCTTCACTACTTACATAGTGTGGTTCTCTGAATTCAGAGCACTGTTAATATTTTGTAGTATCGGTTCACCTCAGAGGTATTTCTGAATGGATGCCACTGGCATGTGTAAATGCAGATCACATGGAGTCTGCTTGTACAGCACGGCAAAATGCTGCCTTCTCTGCAGTGGGCTCTAGGAGGGTTAACAGATGGAAGATATCCCTCAGTATGATCATAGCGTGCTTTTGATGTCGCTAAATACCACTTCATTGTTAATTCTGTCTGTAAAAAGAAAGAATTTAAAACAATAATCTTGGCAAAAGGCAGAAATTACTGGTGCTGTTGCTACAGAAGTTTTCCATTAGGTAAAATACAGTATTGTGCTGAACTATCATTGGCAAAATATGCATGCTAGTCGTTTGACAGCTATAATCTGTCAAATAGGGGATTGCTTCCTCCAATATTTTAGGGAGTGATTTCTACCCAAAGAGCAGAATGTCAAGTAATATGAAAAGTTAGTTTATAAACCTGTCTCAGTGTCAGCTGGGACACTCTGCTCAGTTACCACATCAATGATGTCACCGATTGCAGTTTCCAGGCTGACTGAAGACATGCCATATGTCACTGAAAATTTGCAATTAGAGGGATGAGGTTTACTAGTGTTGTTACTATTGTTCTTCTGGCTGAGAATTTTCTGATAACTTCGCAGTGCAGAGTTCTATAAAAGACTTCCCACTGTTTATGTTCGTTTCACTCTCTTTTTCTTATGTGAAGGTTTGTATTTGCATCAGCAGCCTGAAAAACAGGCAAGAATCTTATTGCTAGCACTTAGCAGCATCAGTACTACAGAGACTGATCTTCTGAGGCTACACACAGAAATCGTGTTTATTTTTTTCTATTACCAATGCCACATATCATCCCAATTCAGCATCTTTTTTCAGAGACATTTTCAAATTTTTATCTGACTTGGCCATCTGTAATCTCTAACATTTTTCAGACTGGAGAATGCTCTAAAATCTGCCTTTTGGATTTTAAGGACATCCCAGAGTCTTAATCCTATTTGCTTTAGAAATCAATTTTAAAATATACTGACTTAAGTTTTTATTTTCCCCTTCTGAGAGCCCAAAGACAACTTGTCTCTAGAAAGAGACCTATACTTCTCCACCAGTCCTACGGCGTGAGAATCCTCTTGTTCAGTAATGTTTAAATTTAGCATTAACATCTCTTATTAAGAAATCATTTGCCAATATTGTGCTTTCTTTTGCTTTTCTGTAAATTGAAGTGTGTACAGAAGCTGAAGACAAGGCTTATGATTGCTGTTACTTCTCCTCGCAGAGTGGCTGTGATTTAGATTTATTTATTTAGATTTATTGGCAGATCATTCTTACATCATTTGAAGATGCTATATCTTAAATCTCAGACTGTATTTTCCCAACTCATTTCAGTGTTACTTAAACAAAGAGGTTAGCTTACTTTGTCTTTTCATTTACTTGAAATTGAATACTACATTAGTAGTTAGTAGGGATATGTGCATATTAAACTTGTTTTTGTCCTTCCACACTGGCAGGACAGGATTGTGTAGGAAACAATACGTTTGCATCTATTTTTGGAGTAATCCAAGAAGTTACGTATTTCAGGATAAAAAATTTCCCATGGGATAGCTGTCTCTAAGGATGTGTCATGCAGTAACTTTAAAAAAAATTTAGAAATGTCCTGCAGTGATCAACTTAAGCTCAGAGGGATATAGCTATTGAGATTTTAGTGGTGTCACAACCTCATGTAATTTCAGTGGCACAGTCTCTCAAAGCTTCAAAATCTGTGTTTAGCGGAGGTATTCTGTCCTTCTTCTATATCATGCTTCCTGAAGACACAACAGTGAGAATATGTATATCAATATAGAGACACTGAGTTGCAACATGAGGAAGCAATGTGCCCTTGTGGCAAAGGCAGCAGATGGTGTCCTGGGCTGCACTGGACAAGGGAGTTTATCCTTTCTCTCTACTGAGTGATTGGGAGGCCACGGCTGGAGTATTGGGTCCAGTTCTCGCCTCCCCAGTACAAGAGAGACATGGACATATATGAGAGAGGGTCCAGCAAAGTTGCCCTTAAGAAGATTAAGGTACCGAAGCACAAGAGGAAAGGCTGAGAGAGCTTGGACTGTTCCACCTGGAGAAGGGAAGGCTTGGGGGGATCTGATCAATGTGGACAAACACCTGAAGGGAGGGTACAGAGAAGCGGGAGCCGGGCTCTTTTCAGTGGTGCCCAGTGACAGACCAGAGGCGATGGGCACAAACTGAAACACAGGAGCTTCCCTCTGAACATCAGGAAACATTTTTATTTTGATGGTGACAGAGCACTGATGCGGTTTGTCCAGGGAGGTGGTGGAGTGTCCCTCCTTGGAGTCATTCAAAAGGCTTCTGGACGTGGTTGTGGCAGCTGGCTGTAGGTGACTATGTTTGAGCAGGGGAGTTGGACCAGGTGACCTCCAGTGGTCCCTTCCAACCTCAACCATCCTGTGATTCTGTATGCTAAAGGATTTTGTGTGTGTTTAACCTGTTGATGTGTCTTTGATATGTGTTGTCCCTGTGTGCATTCTCCATTTTCCTTCAGAATCGGGAGATTCAATATCTACATTTGGAATAACTGAAGGAAAGCTTGCCTTCCTCTTTATATAAAAACTGTGGGACCTACACATATAAAAGATAGGTATTGAAATGTGATTCTACTTAGGCTTCCAAGATGCTGAACTTCCACTAGCTTTGTTTGATACCTCCTAGTTCTTGTATTGAAAGAGCCAGTGAGGTCCCTATCCCCTTTCTCTTTACCATTTCTCATTTCGAGGGGAACATTATGCCCAGTCCCCTTAAGTCCCCCTTTCACTAAGCTGGTATTCCTGGCCTCTTTTGTAGATCTTCATGTGAAACACGTTCTATATTTCTGATTAATCTTGTTACTCTTCTCTAAAACATTTCCAGTTATAGTGCCTTCCTTTGAGAGCGCTGCACACAATATACAAGGCAAACCTCAAATGGCCCAAGTTAGTGTTTGTTTTTTTTCTCTCTTTGTTTTCTAACTTTGGAATTGTTTTTTTTAGGGGGTTTATTTTGAGAGCTATTAAGCATCAAGGTGATGTCTTTGTGGAGCTATCTGTTGTAGCCATGAGATTTCTTTTGAATAGTGATGGTAAGCTTAGTATGTATGAAATGAGGGTTGTTTTTCTTTGGTGGATTAAGTTACAGAATTTATATCCTATGGAAGTTGTGCTTTATGACTTCATTTCCTCAAACCTGTCTTTATTATAAAACAGACAAACAAGTTGGTCTCACATTTGTCATCCTTCTGTCTTTGGGTGCAATAGAAGTTTAAGAGAAATGTTAAACACTACTAGCAGTATAGTAGCTCTTTGATTTAACACTCAACACATTAAGTAATTACCAAATGATTGTTATTTTGTTTGTTTTACAGGAGGATATTGAAAAGTGAGCCACCTTATCCACAAGAAATGAGTGCACTGTCTAAGGATATAATTCAACGTCTCTTGATGAAAGACCCCAAGAAGAGGCTAGGTTGTGGTCCCACTGATGCTGATGAAATCAAACAGCATCCCTTTTTCCAGGTAAAACAAACAACAAAACTCCCCAGATACCACTTACTCTACGTTAGTTCCTTTGAAATCCAAGTCTAAAGAAACTCAGTTGTTTGTTAACAGAATAGCTTAGAGGCTTGTTAGCTGCATGAATAATTGCATTGAAGTTAGTATATATATATCCATGTGCTTATGTAAACGGATTTTGTGCATACTGCAAGAAGGGTAGATTTTTAATGTATTCTGTCTGTTTCTAGCAGTAACTTGAAGCAGCCAAAAGATAAGCTACTTAAACCAGAAGGCTTAATGGAAAACACTTAGATTATATGTTGTGTTCGTTTTTTTTTTAAAGAAAGTTTACCACTAACACTATTTATAAAATTTGAATATTGATAAAATTCACCATTAGTGATAAATGCCTCTTCTGTATTTTCCTTTGCCTAATTAGATCTTTAGTCTTGTTTAGCGGATTTTAATTCTGTTCAGATTTCAGCGAATTAACATTTGGTGTCAAACAATGATGAAGATTGGATTTGTGAACAACATCTGTACTGTTCCATCCATTGCAATTAAAATTGTGTGCTTACTTTGAGAAAACTAAGTATGTATTTCCGGTGCTTCTGAAGTTTGTTTTTTTTTTTTTTAATTAGTTTAAGTTTTGGAGTATTTAAAGCTGGTAGTATAAATTAGACCTTTGATATAAATATTTTCAATGTAGTTATTGTAACATTGAGCATGGGCAATACCTTGTGTTTTTAACTAATGAGTTTCTTCTCATCCCTTCTGTATTTCCTTCTCTTGTAAGACAGTGTGACAGAGAAGAGTTAAACTTCCTTTATTCATTGTTTGTTTTGGAAGTTATGTTTTTTTCCTCATATAAAACTTTCTAATCTTGAATTCGTTTCATTTCCACTATTTTATAATGATAAGGGAATTTTCTCAGAACTACTGTATCTCTGCTTCCTACTTCTAGCCATGCATTTAAGTAAGAATCCAGGGGCATTATGCTCTCAGGGCCCTGGAAGCTGAGATCAGTAATGAAGCACAGAGATCAGCAATGAAAAGCTGAAGATACAGCATGCATGCAGTACAGCTTGCAAAAATATAAATGTTGTTTCTTCTGAAATAGAGGAAGACAATTAAGGGCTGTCACACTAATTGTTTGGCTTATCTCCACTGTGAAATTTCCTTTTTTTTTTTTTTTTTTTTTTTTTAAAAAACTAGATTCTGTCCACTTACAAAGAAGTATGATTCTTCCTGCCTTTACCTAAGCAAATTAGTAGGGCATAATCTGAATGCTTTTCATCTGCCTGTGAAAAATAGCAAATGGAGTTAGGGCTGTTTGTTTCTGGACAAGTGTCTCTTTCCAATATCTGTTTCTGTTAAATTTTCATGTGATTCAAACGTTTTTCCTATTTTTGGTTTAGAATATGAATTGGGATGATTTAGCTGCCAAAAAAGTACCAGCTCCATTTAAACCAGTAATCAGAGATGAGTTGGATGTCAGTAATTTTGCAGAAGAGTTTACAGAAATGGATCCAACATATTCTCCTGCAGCAACCCCTGAGACTTCAGAAAGAATATTTCAGGTATTTTAAGAATTCACATTAATTTTAAAAAATCATTTATTGAACAATTCCACAGTGTAGCGAGCTTTTCTCTTTCCTGCTTTCTAAGTTTTTGGGAACTAACTATGTAATTTCCAATCCCCGGTCCCAGGACGGTTCAGCAAGTGAAAAATGAGAAAGGTGGAAAGAGTCCTACTGCAAACATAAAATTCCATGTCTCTCCATTCCCAGCTGAATGTCCTACCTGCTGGGCTAAAGTCAGTCTGTCCTTTAGTGACTCTTCATACCTTGAGGGTTTTGTTATCTTGACTCAGCAGCCTGGGCTACCCTTTTCGACAACAGTAGTGTAGTTTGCCCATGTCCTCATTGTGCTCTAGTTGAGATATTCCTTTGGGAAGTGGGAGCTAACTGCAGAGTTGAAAGTAGGTCTTCCACATCTTGTAGGAGTGCTCTGATTACCAGACTGCTAGATACAGATCAGTAACAAAGCTTTTCTTACCATCTTCTCCGTGCTATTAGAGGATGATCCCTTCCTGGGTTGCACAGTCTGGATGTCAAATGGGCAGAAGCAGCTCATGTGCAGTCAATGTGGTACCAAAGCTGCGGAGGTGAACAGCAGCTCAGATTGCTTTCTCTCTTCCCCTTCCTTGTGCTTTGTTGTTTTTTATTTGTCTTTTTGGGCAGCTTGATGCTTAGTGTACAGGAATATAGCATCATATTTTGGAAGTTGTTAGATTTGTAGTGACCGTAGCAAGCAATTTATGCATGCCATAATACAGTCTGATTCATCCTGCAGTGGTAGTCACAGCTGTTCTTTTTATGGTACTCAAACTGAGCACATCATTAATATGAAGCTTATTTTGTTTTGCCATTTAAAAATTATTTGATGCTTACATCACAATATAAAAACTAATTCATGCCTTAGCTTAAAGGTGTTCTGGGAAGCTAGCTAGTTTGAAATATGAGCCTTTATCACTACTGCAAAACAATTGGAGCTGAACCAGACTTCTAGCTTTATTTACCAGAATTTTTGTATTATTGTTTTATCTATAACTGTGGAGAATCATGTATTAATAACTAATTCCAGGAAGATATCTGTTCACATTCAACAGAGTAATATCTACCCATCAATAAGCCAGTTACGGTTTCTGTGTTATGTTACGAAAATGCTGATTTCTTTGAAAAATTCTCCTGAAACTTGTCATGTTTTGTATGCAGTATGTCAGTTTGTGTGCAACAATTTCAAGCCATGCCCTTTTCTGTTGTCTTAATGTCATAGGGATATTCTTTCGTTGCACCTTCTATTTTGTTTAAACGCAATGCAGCTACAGTAGATCCTCTTCAGTTTTATATGGGGGATGAACGACCTGGAACTACAACTATTGCCAGAAGTGCTATGATGAAGGTAATAATAATATCAAGAGCTGAATTAATTTGGTTAACTTGGAACTGCATATAACTTTCAAAGCAGCAGTCACAAGCTAGGTTACAGGTCATGAAATAGTCATCACTGATTTATCTGTTCTCTGTAATGGCTCCTCAGCTGATCCAAACATATAATTTGCATGTGGTACTATTAAGAAATCATTGAAGTTTAATCTGAAAATGAGATGATTGTCTAGTTTTCCAGAAGGCTAAAGTATAGAAGTAATAGTAATTTGACTCCTGATAGTTCTTATTCAGCTAACTGTTGTAGATACTTTTGAAGCTACTTTAATTATATCCGAATTTTTTCTATGAGGTATTTGCCCAAAAGTATGCATAGTTGTGTGAAGCCTTATAAGAACACATGCTATTGTGATGTCTTCAAATGAGCACATAGTTTTGTGGATAAATGTATGTACAGCCATCTTTAATCCTGTTTGTCTGAATATTTGGTATCTTAAGCTATTGTAGTAGTAATGATTTATTTAGTGATTATGTTTGTTTAATGTAATGTAAGATTTATTCTTGTATTGTTAGAAAAAAGTTTAAGCATTTTATTAAATAGAAGTTAAGATTATATTTTTTCAAAAAAGAGAGCTCTGTTGCAGTTTTAAATGTAGATGAAAAATTCTCATGAAACTTTACTCTTTGTCTTTGACTGTGTATAGTAAAAGTATTCTGCAGAACTAAATACAGACAGTTTCCTAACAGGACTCTCCATTTTATCATCATTATGAACTGGATCTGAAAGAGAAACCATTGGGAGAAGGAAGTTTTTCCATTTGTCGAAAGTGCTTACACAAGAAAACTAGCCAAGAGTATGCAGTAAAAATAATTAGCAAAAGGTATAAATATTCTGTAAGACAATAAATATATTTTCTGTGCTTACTGTCACCCATGGATTAGAATAATGTTCACTACATTTTTGAAGTGGAAAAATAACTTTAAAATAATTTCCTATTTGAAGAATCTACAGAAACTTACAGTAACCTTATGACCTTTAAAAGATTTTGAGAATCTTTTGAAACAAAATGTTTTTCTTGTTGGGGAACACACAAGAAGCAGCTTAAGAGTACTTTTCTGGTTCCTAGTTGTATTCTACCTGAAATTCCCCTAATTTTGCTCCTAACCAGGGTAAGGTATAAGGCCCTCTTATCTTTAGACCTAAGAGAACTGAAGGTAGGCTTGTGCTAGCTGACTTTCCTAAGCAGCCCAGTTGATTGCCTAGGATATTCCTTTATAAAGGATCTGTAGCATGAGTTGCCTCAGATCCAATTAAGTGTGTGTGTGTGTGTGTGTGTGTGTGTGTGTGTGTGTGTGTGTGTGTGTGTGTGTGTGTGTAAAATCGATTTAGCCTATGGAGTTGTTAAGTTGCATCTTGTTTCCTGGATATTCTGGAGAGAACACCACGATGGAGGCAGCTCCCTTGCTTTGTACGTGGGGACCATCTGGTCCTCTTCCAGAATAGGTACCCCTGGCAGCATCTGCCTAGAGAAAAATAAAGACAAGGGATTCTTTGAGGGATGTATGGATTTTCAACTTCATTTTGCAGTGTTCATTAGTAACTATGTCCCTAGTGTGTTGTAGAATGCTGTCAGGAAAGGGAAAGTGTAAATATTCTGCTATCAGAATGGTAGTTCACAGTGATCCCTCCTACCAAGACATTTGGCTGTACCTCTGTTTTTCTAGACTCTAGAAGTAACTGTCCGCCAGACTGAAGTGCTTCATCACATGCTTTTTGGATAGGAAATGTTCAAGAATAAGACACCTAAATATAGGTGTCTGAGTCAGTTTTCTGAGGTCTGCTACGAGGCCTACTCAAAACTGTTAGTGGAGCCTACAGAGTGACTTGAGTGACCAGGCAGTAGCAGTGGGATACAGCAACTTGAACATAGGCATCTACCTAGTGCCATTTTAGCATCTATTGGCATCCTGTCTGTCCTCCAATTCCCTTCAGTTTTGTGACTCCTACCTTTATGTAGATGTCTTCATGGCTCATGTCTTCCAGGCTCTCCTATGTTTAGGCCACTGAATCCCACTCTAGGTCTGCATTTTACAGTGAACTAGTTCACCCCGTAAGATGCATTAACTAGAATTTCACTCATTATAATGAGACCTTATGCAGGTTGTATGCAGTAGACACCTACCTTGGCTATTTTAACCTGGAAATCTCTGCCTTGTGTCTACATTCAAAATTTCTGTGGTGCATGCAGAGCTGCAGATCAATACTCTCATCTCATGTTAAGCTAATGGATTTCTTGTTTCTGGATAACAGTGAGCAAACTAGTATTGACTTTTCCCATAGAGCTAAACTTTTAGTAATTATGTCCCTAAATGATATTACTCACAAATTCTTTTGCTCTTTCTCCTTCGTCTTGGTGGACCAGGCTAAATGAAGGTAAGAAGTGGTCTGTATACAGAGATGTTTTTAGGATCGCAGGCTGTGAGCAGACTCTGAGCATGTTTGTGTAGTATTTAGAGGCAGCAGTAAACCCACACTCTGAGTGGCTGGACACACACCAGCCTTGAATAAGAAACTGGTTAAACTGTAAATAATATTGCTCTGAAGACCACATTAATAACTCTTGCTAAAACAAAAAGGATAATAGATTTCTAGTAACTTCTTTGCCTCAAAGTCAGGAAGTCTTTCACTCCTACCCATGAAAGGTGCCAAAAAAGTGAATCCTACACCTAGGCAAACTTTCTCATGGTACTTGAGGTGAAAGCTCAGATCAAGAGTTCCTCTGTGGTGTTGCTTTGTTCGTAGTGCTGAGCCTGCCTCCATCCAACAATTCGAGGTTTATCTGTGTGTCTGAAGGCCAGTGAAACAGTGAAGTCCTGTAAACTTGCTTGAGTGACTGTTTTAGAGCTTCCCATTTGTTTCTCATGGTATTGTTTGTTTAAAATCCAAGATGGTAACTATTTCTAGAGGGGAAATTCTCAGAAAAGCCTGTGCACGAATTTCAAAGGTTTATGTTCATGATACTGAACCTTTTTCACCTGTTTCCTAGGTCCACCTTCTCCTGATAGTAGTTTATAGGGGAAAGACTATTTGAGTCAGGTTTTTTAATTTCTTAAGGAACTGAAATCACTTTCAGTTTAAACAAAATCATCAGGAGAGATGCAGGTAGAACAGCTTAGTTTACTTGTTGATTATATGAAGCCTGCAGAAAAAAAGAATTCTCTTGCACAAAATTCTCATCACAATTCTGGTCCTAATTAGGGAAAAAAAAATGCAACCAAAAATGAAGAACACATGTGGTGAGAGAAATTCTGCCATTCTCTCTAAGTCAGTACAGGATTAGCCTTTCTTGGACAGAGTTTTGGCAAAAAATTTCAGGCATTATTTGCCCAAAATAAATCAACATACGCATTTAGCGGAAAATAAAATGTTCTGCTCTGTCCTCATTCATGTAGTTTTTATAGTGTTCACTCTGCTCACTTATTTCGGCTATGGATTTCAGTACATAAAAGAGAATTTATGTGATGATTTCTGCTCTGGAGTTAGTCTCTTCTTGCCTCTTCCATTTTGGACTTTTACAATGGCCCGTTTAGGATTTCATTTATATAACATAGTCCATATATAGATGATGTTACTTTTCTAGTAGGAGCTCACTATTCCCATCCAGCTTTGGAAATATTTGTCTCCTATAAGAATGGAAAAGGTTTGGGCCAATAATTTTAGTCTTCAACATAAAGCTGAAGTAACAAGTATTTATAGGAACAGAGGTGAAGTCAAATTGCCCTGAACTTAGGGAAAGGTTTGTTTTACATATAAACTATTCTGTAATATCATTTCAGATTTTGCTGTAGCAAGTTGCAGGTGCATCAAAAACATTGTTTGATTTGCGTGTGGTTTTTTGATGTCCTAACTTGGAGAGTTTTGCTCAGCTCACTTTGAATATACTTTAATTGTTTTCAGTGTTAATATTCAATATTAAAAAAATCTGGATTGCAAGCAATTAAAAAAATAGGTGTAATGCTTTGAATGTGCAATTTGCTCAGTAAAATTGGTACAAAATGACTGCTCAATTTTTCCAGAATGGAAGCCAACACCCAGAGAGAAATAACAGCTCTGAAACTCTGCGAAGCACATCCGAATGTCGTGAAGTTACATGAAGTTTTCCATGACCAGGTATTTTGAAGAAACTGTAATCAGCATTTGCCGTGTGTTTTCCCAAGAAGTTTTAGGAGTTATGCATAATGTTACTGGGGAAGCAACTGTTTTTCATAGGACTTTTGTCCAGTCAGTATAGAAGTTCTGCATTCAAGGGAACTTGCAGTTACTCTAGCAAATCGAAGAAGTATTTGGAAGAATTAAGAGTTCTGTTTCTGTCCTGGGTCTACTTTGTTAATCATCTTACAATATATTCATTGTGGTGTTTCCATATCTGTGATACTGAGGTAGCTAGTCATCTTGGAGTTGTCATAAATCTTAAAATAATATTTGTGAAATAATTTGGAAATCTTGCATGTGAAGGTTACATATCTTGCATTTTTTGCTTACACGTTAGTAACTTAAAGGAGATAACCAAATAGCTTGCTGAATTACTAGATATGAAAGCAGAGCCTCTATTTGAAAATATACTGAAATCAGTTTAGGGTTTATTTAGATACCTTAGTTGTCTTTTTCTTAGTGTAATGCAAGCTCCACAGCCTGTAACAAGCCATAATTTGATCTAACTTGGAGGCTGGCCCTGGTTTGGACTGGGGGTTTGGACCAGATGTCCTGCAGAGGTCTCTTCCATCCTAAGCTACTCTGTGATTCTAGCCTATGATTTTGTAGTGGAACGTGGGCTTTCTTGCCTTTCCATGTATCCCAGTCTATCCCCATCATGCTGTTTGTACAAGGACCAGCAGAGTGCTCACGTGGAACACTTCTAAAATGAGCAGAGGATGAAAAATCTGTACTGTAGTTTTTAATGACAGGGAAGCCTTTTTTTTGCATTTATATACAGTATGAGTACATGTGTACAGGACACTCTTTTCCCTTTCCTTTGAGTAAAATGACTGTACTCAGGAATATCTAAAAAAATAAGTTCTTCACATTGCTCTTCAACTGAGCAGGCTCCTCTCAACCAGCCAAACCATGGCGTTTTTAGTTGCTCCTGGTAGCTCCCAGGTGTTATCTTCCACATTACTCATGCACAATATTCTTAAGACCAGAACTGATAAAAATTTTCTAGTTTTGACATTTCTGCGGTTTGTCTTAAAAAGAACGAAGTTTCACTTTTTAACTTGTTCTGATACTGGTCTGATCAAATTGTTCATTAGTGATCTGACCATAAAGTATTGGGTTGCAGTATTTTTTGGTGAGCCAGACGCTTTCTAGCAGAGAAAAGACTCTTCATCCTTTCCGACTTTCCTGTCATCTATTCCCAAGACAAAAAGAAAGTTTTTCAGTATAGGATATCTGACAAGCACTGCTGGCAAGGTGACTAATAGACACCTTGTTTGTACTAAGGGTTACTTCTGTCTTTCTGCATGGTTCTGCTTCTTGATATCTAAATACCATGCACCTTCTGTTTCTGACTATTTATTTGAATTTCATTTTTTGACCTCTTCCCAAAACTTATTTTCTTTGCCTGCAAATATTACTTTTGTTACTGTCATTCAGGGAAGGAAATGCTAGAAGCCATCATGTGCCTACATCAATTTCCTGTTGAGAATGCTAACCTCACTTTCCTGTCCTGAGAAGTCTGCTGCTTGTTCAATAGCAAGACATTTGAATTGCCATTGATTGTGTGCTAATGTCTTACAATCAAAGAATTCACTACTTATTTTCTTGAAAAGAACAACAATCTAAACAACCATTACTTTCTTAATTTAAAAAAAATACTCTTTAATATTTGGGAAGATGTCTATTGTGATTGTAATGATAGAGTTGCTTTGACTACTGTTCCGCAGGCCATGAAATCAGAAGAAATTCTCAGTAATCTTTGATTTCACAGTAAAGTTACAGGGTGCTTTTAAAGGATTTGGTAACATTGAATGGCTAACTCCCTATGCATGTTAATAGAAATGTGTCTCTGCATCAGGACAGGCTTAAACATCAAAAGTCTAGCTTTTTCCAGCTTTATTTTTTTAGTCTAAAGAAAGGCATTTAATTTCTCTACAAATTAATCCATTTGCATGGAGGCATAGTGGTTTTGTAAATAAATATGGGTGAACGTGGGGACATCATCAACATTATTTAGTCTCAGTGAGACTGACGGGAAAAATGTCATCTGATATGCAATTTGGTGCTGCTTGTTGACTTTCCAAATTGCTATGAGCAGCAGTTTTATTTCTTCAAACTTTAAGAACCTATCAGAACAGCACCTAGCTCCTGAATGAATGTTGGTTTGTAATGTTACATTTCTAACTTGCCATATTTTTCTTTATTGTTTCAGCTTCACACATTTCTAGTAATGGAATTGCTGAAAGGAGGAGAATTGCTTGAACGCATTCAGAAAAAGAAACATTTCAGTGAGACTGAAGCCAGTCATATTATGCGCAGACTTGTTTCAGCAGTGAGCCATATGCACGATGTAGGAGTAGTCCACAGAGATCTGAAACCTGAGGTACAGTGACTTGCTTATATGTGTTTAGACATTAAGTGATTAAAAATCTGGAATGTGACATATTTCTCCAGCTTTTATTACAGATTTTTCTACTTGTATATTTTTCAATAAAATGTTATCACTTAGCAAATTCTGTAGATACTCTCTTCACAAGTTAAAGTAACTTTTAGGAAACGTTTTTAATTTTGTAAGCAATTTAAACTCTTGACTTGTTCAAAAACATTCTTCTCCTTCTTGGGGACAGTTTTTACTAGTGGTTAAGTATATATTTATTGTATGAAATGGTTCACAAGCAGAGCTAGGTTGCTTGGGTACTTTGCCACTACATTTCTACCTTTTGTTTGATCTTGATTCCCTCAGCAGAACTTCTTTTGGGGGTAGCTGTGATGCCCTTGTACTGTCTTCTCTCCCAATTAAACACAAAATGAACCATAAGCTAATGCAGCCAGCTAATCAAGATGTGACTTGAGCTCAGTGAGTTTAGTAGTTTCCCAAAAGAAGCAATGTATTTAATATGTATCTTTCAATAATTACTTGTTCAGGTATTTTTATTATGCAGCAACATCTTGCCTTCCAGACAATTCAGTTTACTATGTTAAGGGTGACCCCTGGCTTTGTTCTGCTTCCTGGAGCCAATAGAGCCCAAGAACAGTGTGGATAGGTATTAGTTCATCCAGTAAGGATGTTATATTGTGTCGGTGATTACAGTCATAATCCCTCAGGAAACAGCTATTCCTTTTGTACCTGGAGTTTAAAATGATCTACCATTCCTACCAATGTTTCATCCTTTTGTAACATACCTTCTGGTATATTACAAACTTAGTTCTTTTATATTAATTCCAGTTCAACAGGTAAAGAAATCAGCTAGGTGTTGGTATTAAACTGGTTTTGAAAATCAGTCCGAAATATATGTGCTTGAAAACATCTCTGCACTGGAGTCTCTGTTCAAATTAAACAATTTTATAAAGAAGGGCTGTTGTGAAATTCTAAGGTGTCAGTTGAAAATGTGACTTTCGCAAAAAGTTTCTCTGCTGAAATCTTAAAGGAAAAAACCCAACTTTTGAAAGAAGTCGTTATTCAAAGGCCAAAACCCAGAAATCCTTTCTCTTTTCCTATTCTCATCATTTTAGTCTTATTACCATCTTGAATATAAAGGGCAGATTCTAGAAAGCAGTGCTTCAGCTGCATGGTGAAAGAGGCAGTCTTCAATTCCACATCATGTTCAAGAACAGAAGCCTGGAAAGTCCCAGTAATGAAGGGTTAGCAGACAGCTTGCAGAATGTGTTGCCTCCACAAGGTTGGACTTAAGCAGCCTGTCTCCTTCCTGCTTGTTGTTTTGAAAGTTACTATTTTAGGTTCAGACATGAACTTAGCATGGGATATGCAGGCTTCCCAATATAGATGTGGTTCGTTCATCTTTCTGTAAAAAGATACAATAGGAAATTTTGTTGCTTTGCTAACAATTCCAGGCAGATTTATTTGATGTTCAACTTTGACATCTAATGCTTACTGATAAGTCTATTTTAAAAAAATATGGCTGGTTACAAGTCACTAAGGATGAGGCTTTTAATTGTTGCATGGACTGTAAGGCTCTTCTGTTTCAGCAACAGTGATTAGATCACATATATTGTTCTGCAAAATAGAGCATAAGTACTCCATAGAAAATAGAAAATTCACAGAAATAAAGAATTTGTGCAGCATATTTGACCATTTGGAGCTTCGCAGTAGAGGATTTGACGACTGTTTCTGTGAAGTGGTTATTAACTGGGTTCTAAAGATATTAGAAAAAACATACCAATGTTGATAATGTTGTTTCTATATCCTTAAAATACATGTGGAATATAGCTTTAAGTATGGATTTGTGTGAAACACACTTCATTTACCTATTCAACAAAGTAGTCTGAACCCAACTTAGGACATTTGGACTGCAGCTTTCTTTCTGTACAAAACCAATTTTATTTTTGTCATAAGAAGGGATATATTTTCAAACCGATGTTACTGCAGTTATTTATTTACTTGTTGGCTATGTAACATCACCATAGGAAAAAAAAAGGCAATTGTATTAATCACCTATCCTTACTGTATTAATATTTTTGCTGAAATTAGGCTTCCTTCGGATCCATTTTGCACAACATTTTAATATGGAAAACTGACTTTTCTGGTTGTGCACTGAGCTATAGCACCAGTACAGAATGCAAAAATACTGGTTTGTATCAGCTATTCTCTTTTGTCCATAATGAATGCTCTCAAGTTCTCCTTATTGATCTGCTTGCAGTCTAGCAATCATTTTTCCCCTTCTTAATGAGTTTGACTTTAATTTCGTGTTGAGTCATTCACCTTTTGTATTACAAAATCACATAGGACTATAGGATTTCTAATGTTGAGACATTTTCTAGCATTGCATAGATTAAACAGCAAAGGCAACAGCGAAATTCTACTCTCCTCTCTTCTCTCAGCAGTTCAAGCGGGGAGTAGCAATATTTTATAATTCATCTTGGCCTCAGCCAGTTCTCCTAAGACTTAGCTTCACTCTTGTATCTTTCCTGACAAATATAAACACCCAGGGAGAAGAAGAACAGGTTGTCTTAAATCTTCTTCCAAACTGATAAAAGCTTGTCTGTCTTCAAGTCTGAGATGCCACATTCCAGTCTGCAAGGCTGGAATTCTCAGGGGCTGCTGCACCGAAGTTTCTTTAACTTGGTGTAAGGAGTAGGCCCGTGGTTCGAGGTTGGACTCCTGCGTTGACCTTCAGTGCTTGAACGCTGTTGGTCCCAGGTCTCTTCCAGAAAACATCTGTACTGACTTCGAGATCCACGCCAGACGGCAGTCAGGACAGTGCTGAGCTATGCGTGCGCTTTCTTGTCCTCCATCCTCACTTTCAAATTATTCTTTTGCCTGATTGTGCTCATGGCAACCTGGCTTCAGTGTGTTACCACTGGAGGACCAGAGACTCTTCAGCGTTCCCCGAATTGTTTTCCCCTCTGTTCTCTGCTGAATACCCGTTCTCATTATTGATCTCAGACAGAACTGTCCTGCCTTGCAGATATACAGGAGGTGGGTAAACACAGCACATTTTCTTAAATCCCAGAGTACTGTTAGTTCTACTTTTCCATTTTTTTCCCCACTATCTCTCAGTTCTACTTTTCTCTAGATTATGGGAAGTTTTCTGTAATAATAAATGTAGGGAATAAAACAAACTATTAAGTATTCTAACCCATTTTCTACCCAGTGCTGGTATTGATTTTGTCTTTGCTTTTCAGAATTTGTTGTTTACAGATGAAACTGATAATTCAGAAATAAAAATAATTGATTTTGGCTTTGCTCGTTTAAAACCACCTGATAATCAGCCTCTTAAGACTCCATGTTTTACTCTTCATTATGCTGCCCCAGAGCTCTTGAATCACAATGGTTATGACGAATCTTGTGATCTTTGGAGTTTGGGAGTCATTTTGGTGAGTGATGGAGGGTTTTATTGCAACTTTATTGTATGTGTTTACTTTTTGTTCAAATGCAAAGGATTTGATGCATTTTCAGACTTGAATTGGGTAGAAGCTGAATTCAAGTGAGGTAAAAATACTGCTGCCTAAATCATAGGTTTAAAGACAGATGTTTTCCAGGGGTGGAGAATGATTTTTTTCTAAGCAGTAAATTAAATTCAACACTTCTGGGAATAGAAAAAAAAAAAAAACTTGATACAGTCGTATTAAAAAAAAAAAATAAAATATATATATATATAATATTATCGGGGGATTTTACAGGCATCCATGTAATCTTCTTACATTATCAATTCAGAGAATGAATCTGCATTCTGATTTACAGAAAATTAATTTCAGTAGATATAAACTGGGTAGAAATACCATTGTGTTTTGTTTGTAGTTTCATGAAACATACAAATGTTTTTTCTAACAAGGACTCCAGAGGAAGTCTTGGCATATTTTAAATTTTATGTAGCCTTGAAGTTATGCCAGTCCAAGTTTTAGTGCATAGTGCTGGTGAAGCAAACAGCAGCACTCCATATTTATTATAGTAATAGGATTGTCAATAAATATGCTGTTTGTTAATGCTACTTTTGTTCTTGTGACAGTACACAATGCTGTCAGGACAGGTACCATTTCAGTCTCAAGACAAAAGTTTAACGTGTACCAGTGCTTTGGAAATTATGAAGAAAATTAAAAAGGGAGAATTTTCCTTTGAAGGAGAAGCTTGGAAAAATGTTTCTGAAGAGGCTAAAGAGTTAATTCAGGGTATGTATTTGCAAATATTTCACGTGCCTTGTATTTTTATTTCAAAAGATAAAATGTAGAGGGCTATACAGTATCTGAATGTTGTGATAAGCATCAGAGTGCTTAACCTAACAGAGTAGAATCTGCAGCTTGAGCTCTGTACTGACCTCTAATTCAAGTTATGGGTAAAGGTGGACACATCAGAACCGCATTACAAATTGCTTGTACTCCTAGCAGAGAGCTTTCTAGTGTAGTGAGATGCTCATAGAAGATTAGCAGGGTTAGAAGTAGCTGAAGAACTTCAGAAACAGTGAAGTCACTCTTTTAAAACATATTTAAGAGCAAAGTTTTTCTTTTATGTTGTTGTTGCTTTTGTAAAAACACCAGGTTATAAGATAAACATTTTAAAAGCTGAGCTTTTGCATAAAATAATTACTATCATCTTTTCCTTGGACTGTTTTTGAATGTATTTCTGAGCCACTTAATTCACATTTGCCATGCTTTGACTCCCCTTAAGCTTTTGACCATCTAATTATATTTTCAGGATGATGTAGACACCAATCTTAATTGTACTAAGATGGAATTCTGAGTTTCTGTAGAAGCCAGCTTATAAGGAATTTTTCTGCCAAAATGTAGGCATCTCCAGATTCAGATTTCAGTGGATCAGGCAGAGAATCTGAGACTTACTCTTTTGAACTTTGTCCTAGATAGTTTTTAAGTGGAGATATCATTTGGTACTTCTGAGTTTATGGAAAAGAGATGTGAGTTATCAAACAGTTAAATAGCAATTTCTTTCATTTAGTGATTCTTCTGGAGAGGATGATAGTATAACATTGTGTGAGCCTTATCTAGGATGAATATCAGCATACCTAGGATAAATATTGTCAGGACTTACTTACCAAAGCAATGTATGAGATTTTATTAAAAATAATTGAATTTTCTATTAAAAGAAGATAAATAGCTCACGATTTAAGTGAATGTAATGTGCTTCTATCAGGACTTCTAACAGTGGATCCAAACAAAAGAATTAAAATGTCGAGCCTGAGATACAACGAATGGCTTCAGGATGGCAGCCAGCTGTCATCCAACCCTCTCATGACTCCTGATAACTTAGGCTCTTCAGGAGCTGCGGTGCACACATACGTCAAAGCCACTTTTCATGTAAGTTCCAAGAGCTCTTATGTCGTGCTAATTATGTAATATGTTGATCTAGATTTTTGTATGTTTCCTTTTAATTAAAAAGATGTAAATATTTATCCTTATAATTCAGTGATTGCTTATAGCTGCAATTTTTTTTCTCCGTACCTAACATCTATGATTGAAAACATGAATGATGGGGCAAGAATAAATTTGTTGAAGATGTTTATGCTAATGGCATTCCGAGGACTGAGAGACAGCTATTCATGAAATAGCTATTATAAATATTCTGCTTCTTAGAGAAAGCTATTAAAAGGCCTTCAAACTTTATAAAAAAGAGAAGAAACTTTTTATTTAAGTAACTGACATTTTGTCCTTATTGTTTCAAAATTGAGATGAAATTTCTAGAACGTATCGAGTTCATGTTTTTAATATAATGGAAACTTTTTTAATGGACTTGCTTGTCTACCATTGTATGTTTACAAAAAACATTTGAACTTCAACTGTATTGTACAAACATAGTGTTGATTCTCTTGATCCCTTCTGCAGAGAATATACTGAAATCGAGCAGATTTGTGCCAAAATACTTGCAGATGCTTATTACCAAGAAGAGAGGTATTAGTAAGTAAGAGGAGCTGGTACTTGAAGAGGTCCTGATAATGCAACATAATTTGGGTTGAAAGAAGAACTGTAATTTAACTTAGTTTCTGAAAACATAGTCTTAAGTAAGTTTAAGGCTTAATAAAAAATATTTCTAAGTGAAAAAGAACAAGGAAGAGAAGATGCCAATTAATAATGCTATATAGTGGCTCTTAAATGCCACTAAGTGTAAAGGCTAGTGAAGTTGTTACAGCTACAAGTAAGAATTAGTAGGGATCTGTCAAGAGATTACAGTTTACCTTATGACTTACCATAGAACATTCTCAATAAGCTATGAGCCATAAAATGTTTTAAACCTCTTGAAAAGCTTAGAATTACCTTTTATTTTTAAACAGGCCTTTAACAAGTACAAAAGGGAAGGATTTTGTCTCCAGAATGTTGACAAGGCACCTCTTGCAAAGAGAAGGAAAATGAAAAAAACAAGTACAAGCACAGAGACACGTAGCAGCTCCAGTGAAAGTTCACATTCTTCTTCCTCTCATTCTCACGGTAAAACTACACCTACAAAGACACTGCAGCCAACAAACCCTGCGGACAGCAATAACCCAGAAACCATCTTCCAATTCTCTGACTGAAAAGCAGAGAATATCCTGTCTTGAAGATTTAAGTGGTTATAAACTTGGTAGTACCTGTATTGTCGTCTCGCACCCTTGTTCTCTGTAGCTTACAGGCTACAGGAATGTCTGTCGCTTTAAAAATGTATTTCAATCATAACTTTTTAGCTTTATATTTTGGAACATTTCTTTTTAGCGTTAAGTTTGGTATCACTGGATATGGTATAATACTATTATACAACCAACATTATACTCTCTTAGGGCTAAATTACTAGTGTGCAGTCAAGCTCAAGGTAAGGAGCTATGCTGCTCGTGGTACAGCGTGGAGGAAGACTGTTTCGCAGTGTCAGAATCTTCTTCGCGGTTTCTTCCCCACTGTTCAAAGAAAGGAAAGCTTTCTAACACATACAGAACTATTGGATCTTCTGGTTTTACCCAGCTGCATGAAGAATGTCATAGAATTTGATTCGTCATGTGTGTAAGGAATCATTGGTACAATGCACCAAAGCGGTATAGTATTTTAAGGCCTTTTAAATTTGTGGTCATGTTCTCTTCAATTTATTTGAATTTTAAGAGAAATTGAAATTTCATATTGAATGCTTCGGCAAATGATCACATGTTAAAATATCTAAAGAATTAATTATAATTTATGTTTTCTTTTTATATTTACACAATAACTTGAAAATACGAAGATTTTTTTGAAGATGCAAGAACTCCAGTTTCAACATTTGTTATTATAGGGTCCATACCAAATGTATACCAAGTTATTTGAATTTTGCATCGTGCAAATACGGCAGTTTAATAGTAACTGTAAAATATTAGGATGTATGTTTTCTTTTTTGCACTTTATAACATCGAAAGGAGATGTTTTCTAATAAAGTGCACTCAGATCTCTTTTCCTACAAGGTGCTGAGCACTGTTTTACTGGGTTGAATGACCTGAAATCCACCGTATTTGGTGGTTGTGGTTGTTGTGAAGGAGAATTCTGTACTTTGCGGGAGTGAATCCCTGTATATTACCCACTGTTTTCATTCCTTACTTTAAACTGCAAAGCTCTTTCTATCTTGCTTATACATTGTATATAACAAATACTAGACCTGGGCACCTTGTGTAGTGTAGATGTTAACAACTTATGCACTGGGAATACTAAAGGGAAATTATATCAAACACTGTGCTTCACAACTTGTTCACTGTGGTGTTCTACAGTGAAGTATTTCCTACTGTGATAGTATAGTATGTACATAACTGTTTGGAATCATAAATGTGACTTACAGAAACATCAGCATAAACTTTTAAATCAGCATATTTTATAAATTTATGGAGAGCTCTTTTATTGCTCGTATTCTCAATGACTAGGGGTAACTTAAGTGCTAAAGCTGACTCCAGTTTTGCAAATGCTTACATCTGTAAGTTCCCACTGAGGTCAGAGACTCCTTGTGTAAAGTTAATCCTATGCCTAAATTTGTGTGATGGAAGACTAATTGACTAAGGGATTTTATTAAGAGCTTGCTGTATCCTAAAGTAACCTCCAAACCCTATGCAAAAAAAGTTGTAGGAATTGTTTATATCAGTGATTTTATTTATAGACTTGTATCAGATATCAGTATTGACAAATACAATACATCCATGTTTACAGGGATCATGTGTATCAAAACAAGGCTTTGAAGCCCAACATGTTTGTTCTGTGTTTCTTTAATATTAATAATGGCATTCTGAGGTTTTGGAATTGCTCATGTGAAATAGTTTACTATTTTCTTGATGTGAATGTCAACAGTAATTGCAGCATTAATTTCAGGTTGATGTGAATATTGAGATTTGCACTGTTTATGTAGAAGTAGTATATTTAAAGATCAGTATATGTAATAATAACACAACCAATTTTAAGTGGCTGATGTTAAAATATTGAAAAGTAATTGTCAGTGTAATATATTCAGGTTTGCTTTCTGAATGCTCTCTTTGGAAGTAATCTCAATAGTCAACATGGCTCATTTGTAAAAGAATACTGTCCCTCTCCCCAATAAACTTGGTGTAAATACAACAAACAATCCACCATTAATACTTGTTATGCAGACAGTACTAGTAAATTCGGAGGCTGGAGAACAGGTTACTTGTAAAGTTTGCACTTTGAGGAGTTTTTGGAATTTGTTGTCTTCAGGACAACAGAACAGCAGTTTTTGGTTTGATTTTGTCTAAGTGTAAGGAACTTTTGGATAGCAGGTAGATTTGGAGTATTGTGACCCAGCTGAAATAACTTCTTATTAGGATCACAGTACAGTTATTTCCCTGTTGGGAAATTAAAACTGGTGCTTGACAAACTGATAAAACAACAAAAAAAGAATGCACAAGATGCTAAATGCTAGAGGTAATGTCAGAGGTTTTTTTCACATAGGTTTTGAGACTGTTGTGAGACTAAGATTATTAGAATACATCACTTGTATCAAAGACGAGTTTTATAGATGAATGTTTCTGTGTCCTCCTTGTGCTCTAACAGTAGTTATTAAAGAAAAATCTAAAACCAGGGTAATTCTTTTTGTCAGGGGTAGGTACATTTAGGTGTCGCCTTGCGTTTGCTTTGAATCAGTTACCTGAGGTAGCTGAAATGTTTATCACCTCTGACTTTGTGCCGCCTCCAGGCAACAACTCTTGAGGAGGTGTGTTTGACACTAAGCTGTCTGAATTTTTGGATTACCATCTTTACATAAGCAGCTGCTGATCTCCATTTACGTTAGTAAAACTGAATTGCAAACTAGGCAGCTCAAGAGCGGGTTCACTTCTTGATCAGACGTCCCTGCAGGAGAATAATTACTCTTGGCAGAACTGTGTTGTCTCAGCTTCACCTATTGCCCAGCCTTGCACTCTAGGTCATACAAAGACCATGGGCCAAGTTTTTCACAACTGTTTCAAATCTGAAGTGTACAAGCCAGTCTTCATTAGTACTATAAATACTTCATATTGCCTTGGTAAAGAGGTGTTAAACTGTAAGTTATGTTTATACTCAGATTAAGTTTCCTTCACAGTGCTGCTATGCATCAAGCAACTTTAATGTCTAGTAATGGTATCTCTCTACTGTCAGAAATGTAATGCAGTCTGCAACATTGTGGGCAGGTTTGTTTGAAAAATCGAATTTCTTATCAGTAAAGATTTCAATAACTAGTGTGGCTATTAATCTAATCTTTAAAGTACTCGATATTCTGTAAAGCGATTTCTTTGTAATACTTTTAGAAACATAAATATTAGTAATTAAGAAATAATTCTGCTAAAGGATTTAAAGGAATACAAAGGAAGTAACATGACTTATACTGTTCCTCTGACTAAGTGAAATTTCTACGCTTTTATATAAGTAAAAGCAGCTGAAATATTTATTGTTTCTTAATAGAAGGGACAGTGCATTTGGCATATGTATTGTTTACTGCCGTGAGAAACGCTTTACTAAAATGCTTTACTAAACAGTTTGGGGTAGGTAACATAAAAATACCTTATTGCATCAGCAGGGATTGAGACTTTGAGTTGGCATTGCTGATGTATGTATTTTCTCAGCCCTTTTCCATGGCTCCTTTTCTGAACAACATAATGACACATGCACAACCATGTTCCCTAGTGCTCATCCAGGAACAGAACAAATTCTTGGTAGAAAATATACACAGAATGATGATGTGTGTTTATTGGTTGTGATGAAGTGTTGCACAAGTGTCTTACATTTTTAATATGTGCATGTATTATGTGCATGTATGTAGATACATGCTGTATTGCATGTCAACTTACAGTAATATGCCTTGTTTAAGAGAACCTGTACTTAAAGAGTTCTTGACTCACACAGATTCAGAGGACCAGACAAGGGGGCTACCACAGAAGAAGGTGGTTATGGGAAGCCAGAGATGAGAGGCTTCTGGGAAAATGATTTCAGGGGTAAATTTCTCCCCTTGCTATCTCCATGTGTATTTATTATTTGCTGACACCAGATTGCAAACTTTCTTGCCAGTTACCCAGCATAAACACATTTCCTAACTCTGCAGGTCTGTGAGTATCTGTGTGTGTCTACACACATATGTGTATCTTTATGTGACATTTTGGTCTTCAGTTGTAATTTTTTGTTATTCCCCAAATATCGTTTCAGGTGTTTTTACCAAGCTGGTGGTCTTGATTCTTTTTTCCCCATATGTGACAGTCTTTCTCAGCACTGATTTTTACGTTGTGAAACATGACATTGCCTTCGGTTGAGGTAGTTGACTGAATATTCTGGATTGAGAGAACAGGAAATGACGTGGCTGTGTCTGCTGTAAAGAGATAAAAGTTCTTTGATCTTTGTCTGCCTGTGAGAAACACTTCTCAATTTACTCCTTTGACCCATAGGGCACTGGATTCTGTAAAAAGTAAGAAATGCAGAGCTGTTGGCTAGCTCTCGCCTGCCATCCCACATTTTTATATATCCCTTGTTCAATAGATTCTGGATGTTCAGAACACCTGTGTTGAAAAGAAAACTGAGGATGATTCCTGTAGTCTGCACTCATAAATAAAGTGATGCTTTCAATTACATAGACCAGCTGGAGCAGTCTTGTTTGTTGTGCCCAGAAGCAAGAGCGGAGAAATGTAAGATGCCTGCAATAATGTAAATTTGAAGAAGACCCATGTATTTTGACTGAATTCATGTTCTGCGTGTTGGAAAGGGAAGCCTGCATCTGTTTGGGAATCAGTGGTGAGTGTTTAGGTAGATGAGATGGTATGAGCCGCTCTGACAGCTTACTGTCACCCACAGGGCCATTCCTGATCCTTTCTTCTGGCCACATGCTCTACCCTTTCCCTGGTTCTAGTGTTTGTGTCACCTCTCAGTCAGCACAGACAGGGAAATAAGAATGTTCTGCTAACTTAGTTACAGCATTTTGGTTAACACTGGATTGATTTCACAGGTAATCCAAAGTAAAGTAGTAATGAAGCATTGCAAAACCAAATATGGTATAATGCTGTGATTTTTGAAAACTAAGTTTTATTCAGAAGTAGAAAGGAATCCATACGATTCACATATAAAAGCACTTCAAGATTGGCAACCTGTCTGTATTAACAAAATTCCTGCAGAAGTCTGCTAATGTCCTTTGAAATGCCAACAATAAAGCAGAGAAAAACAGAACTCTAATTGCTCAGAACCTGCTCAAAACCTACCACAGGTGAAACTGCAAACTGCTTGCAAACTATCTGCATTTTTCTTAATACAAAGGTAATTTTACTTTGTCAGCAAATCAAGCTTCAGATCTTAAAATTGGTATCTCAATCTCATTTATGTTCATGTGATTTTCGTTTTTTTTTTTAGTATGATTATGACTACCCAAGTACATTTTACATCAGTTATGGGTGTGATTTTGTGTGACACATTCAGCTATGCTAAAAAAGCTTTCAAGTGTAAACTAGGCTTTGGAATTGCAGCAAAGTGAGAAGAAGGGGGGGAAGGTGTATTTAGAGATGATGATGCAGAGAGGGGACAATGCTCAGGGCTTGTCTCCGGGTTACACTGACAGAGGTGACTAGGCCATAGTATCATCATATTGTCTGTAGAAGCTTACTCATTAATAACAGTATGTATCCTTTTTCCCTTTAAAATCAGTATACAGTGGAGAAGATAAACTAAATTGATTCACAAAAGCAGCAAGTACCTCAAAGCTTTTCTCAGATGTCTCCTTAATGAGTTCTCATCCTTTAAAGATACAGCTCAGCTGTGCATAATACTCCATTGAAGTTCTGCCTACTGGAGGGAGCAGGGGGGAGCAGGATCTCGCTGTCTGGTGATTGTACAAATTAGAACTCAAGGTGCTATATCCTTGCTACTTTAAAGTTCAAGTGTTGTTCTATTTAATATGCATTGTCATCTCAGTCCATCTGTATGCAGCTCTGGAAGGTCACTTAATTCAATTTGAAAGCTGTCAGATAAAAAGGAGAACTTGAGATCTCCTTCAACACCAAAGAGAGAACAGGCCTTTAATCTTAACCTACATCTGGATTACAAAAATGAATAAAAGCTTGGCATTGGCATTCAGCCTTGGCAGTCTTAAGATTCTACTGCAGCAAATTTTGATGCTTACAGATATCTTTCCTGCACTGTTTTCACACGTAGAGAAAGAGACACGCAAAATTACTTCCTGTCAGAAAAAAAATATTTTTTGCTGTAGCCCCGGTAGAAGAGATAATCTGCAATTTCTGCCTTTACCTCTGAAGCTGTAAAGGCAAAAAATGAATTGGTGACAGATTCTGACATTCTGTTCATTTGTAGTAAGTGGAACAGGGCATGCTGTTTCTTGTGTCGGTGTGGGCAGGGAGGGGGAAGATGGAAAGAAATCACATAGAATCACAGAACGTTAGGGATTGGAATGGACCTCGAAAGCTCATCCAGTCCAATCCCCCTGCCCGAGCAGGAACACCCAGATGAGGTTACACAGGAATGGGTCCAGGCAGGTTTTGAATGTCTCCAGAGTAGGAGACTCCACAACCCCCCTGGGCAGCCTGTTCCAGTGTTCTGTCACCCTCACTGAGAAGAAGTTTCTTCTCAAATTTAAGTGGAACCTCCTGTGTTCCAGTTTGCCCCCATTGCCCTATGTCTTATCATTGGTTGTTACTGAGGAGAGCCTGGCTCCATCCTCCTGACACTCACCCTTTACATATTTATAAACATTGATGAGGTCACCCCTCAATCTCCTCCAAGCTAAAGAGTACCAGCTCCCTCAGTCTTTCCTCATAAGGGAGATGCTCCACTCCATCATCTTTGTTGCCCTGTGCTGGACTCTCTCCAGCAGTTCCCTGTGCTTCTGAAACTGAGGGGCCCAGAACTGGACACAATATTGCAGGTGTGGTCTCACCAGGGCAGAGTAGAGGGGAAGGAGAACCTCTCTCGACTTACTAACCACTAACGGCAAGAAGGGAGTGCTGAACGCTTTGCCTCACTGTAATGTGCAGGACATTTGACTTGCACACCATTGCTTTTAATCTTAAAATCTTTGAGAGAAAAAGCGAACAAACAAAAAACCCCAAACAAACAAAAAACCTATCCACAGTTTCACATGTCAACTTTTTATTGGAGGGAAATGGTGCCACTATCAAATGTTAAAGGCAGCAGCATGGACATTGATTTCCTTAACTCACTATATACCAGTTTTCAACAGATTACGGTGAAGTTGTGGTTTTTTTTTTTTCCCCTGACAAGTATGCACGTCTTTCAGATTCTTAGTCACGTGAACAAAGTGCAAAACCTTGTGGCAGAAGTTTAGCAAAAAGCAAGATAAGTAACTGAAATGGTTTATTTTACCCAGTATCAGAATATTCAGAAAATGAATGAGTATAGGGTTCTGGTTTTGGATATGGAAAAGCACTAGAAGAGAGAATCTTTTTGTGAATGCAGTGGTGGAAGAAATACAAGAAAGCTGTTTTCTGGAAGACTGCTCAGCACTCATTGAAGATTTGCAGAATGAGATAGCAGCTGAATGCTCCTGTCTCTAGAACTGCTGAAGCCTAACCATGCTGATCTGGAGGCTGGTAAGCCCAGCCTGTTGTTGGCCACAGGTTTATGAAAACCTGCTGTTGGGGCTTCTGTCTTGGAGGTACTTCCCCTTACCTGCTATAACCACCAGGGAACAAATGGTGTTTGGCAAATCAGGTTCTTCAGCTGTGTTGGAATGATAAATGTAATGAAGGTTTTGATCTTTGCTCAGCTTGTTTTCTTCTCCAGGCCATGGTGTTCAGAAATAGGAAGAGATTTTTTTGTTGCCCTAAATTGTGTGGTTAACCACTGTGGTGGCTTCAAAGTTAATGCAAAGCAATCTGGAGAAGTACCATGTGTCATTATTAACAAGTCAACCCTGGATTCCCTCAGGAGAGATTCTTGCCAGAGCCGTGCACAGCGCAGAGCAGCAGCGTGGGTATTCCCCTTGGATAGCTGGTGACCTGTGTGTCCTTCGTTCCTGGCTGGGAACTCTCCTCACAGAAGAATTAAAACAAAATAAGCCAAACACATAACTGCTAGGCAGATAACACCTGGGTAAAGGCAGTTTTGTAGGTAATAACCAAGGATGTTCGTTGGCTGTTGCATTATGCAAAACTTCTATGGCAGTTTGGGGGAAATACCTGAACAAGTCTCTAAAACAGACTTACAGTACTTGAGCTATTGCTGAACTCCAGCCCTGTCGGGAGCTAGGTTTTGGGGAAAAATGAGTGAGTATACCTATATGTTTAAGTCCTATGGTATAATACCATCAGTATACCTAAAAAATCTGACATTGTTTTACCATGCGTTTGGGTTAAGTAGGTTACGCAGGTTTTGTTCGTGATTTTGTTGGTTTGGTTTTTTAATTACTGTTCATTTTTACTCCCATATTTTATACTTAGTTCTGTTCCTTTCCTGAGCTTTCTATTTATGTTAACCCTCTTATCTCTTTGATTTCCCTTGTCTTTATGCTTGCTCTGAGAGTCAATGCATGGATCTTTGTGCCCCCCAAAAATGTAGAGTCCAATATCCAATATATAAAAAGAACAAAAATAGTAAGGAAAGCTATGCAACAAACCCTTCCCGTTATCAGAAGTATCTAGCGTAAAATTCACTGGTCAATGAACAGATATCTTACTCTTCAGACAACTGTTACATTTGGTAACAGTATGAATAGCATTCCAAGTACAAGAAGAACAGTTTTAAAAATACTAAAAAAGAAAAGGAATAAAAGGGGTTTTGTTTGTTTGTTTGTTTGTTTTTTGAGAATGAGTGCAAACCAAAAGGTACAAACTCAAATAGCACCTTCAAACTTGGATCTAAGCATTTGCTGAACAACAGGTGTCTGATCTGCCTGACTTGCCTTTACACTTTGAAGTAGGGTTACATTGGAAGCACGCGGGAGAAATCTGCTTTGTCCTACACATGTGAACCTTCGGATTTTCAGGAGCCTGCACTTGGAGCCAGCAGGGAGCACCACAGGCTGCAAGCTGGCAGTTATTCCCCAGAAACTTTGCTCGTGAATCATCTTTGTGAACTGAAGATAGATAAAGCCCAGAGAACAATAGTTCACATCTGTCCCCAACCAACTGTAGTCACAGTAACATTATTGCTTTCTACTTTAGTTTTTGTCAAGCAGGTAAAAAAAGCATATATGTTCTGTTGTTACCTGGTCTGTGCTGATAGGTAGAATGCTCGCCAGGACAGTGAAGTAGACTGGAAATGATCCATTCTGTGGTTTCGGGCAAATGCCAGACCTTTCAGAAATGTCTTTGGTCATGTTATGGTATTTTAAATAAACTGCAGCTCAGTCCTAATCTTCCCAGGAAATATCTAGTTGAACTTTTCATAGAAAGGAGCTATGACATAGTGGAGTATGTGAAGAGGAAAAGCTTTGATTTCTGGAGAATGTCAGAAGGCACAAGCAGAATTTGTCTTTCTGCCAATGAGAGCAAGTGTTAGGCAACAGAGTTCTGAAAGGTTGAGCAGGGCCAGATAGATTAAGTTGCAGTGTGTAAAGCCAACTGAATATTGCAAGAGCATAAGAAATGTCCTGCTGAGTCGAACCAGCGAGGCCAGGAATGCACGCAGCACTCCAGATGCAGGCGTGTGTCGTGGTTTAGAGAACAGCAGAATGATGCTCGCTGCTTTCTTCTCAGTAGCCTTCCTAGTGATGCTTGGTGTTTCATAGGCTACCACTGTACAATGCAGGAGGGATTTTAGGGAAATGTCTGTGATTTCTTATCTGACATCCTGTGTAGAGCAGGGTATAAAATGTCCAGTTCCTTGGGTCACATTTTGCCAGTTCTCAGTGCTTCTGCCCATTTGGAGTACAGGTCTCTCGAACTTTGCCCCAGCTGATCTTAGGAAGTTTCCTTCTCCCCTCTCTGCTAAGGACATTGCTTTTGGAACTTCAGAATGTAACCTTGTCTGCACATTCCCAGGTTTTTCTCGTAGGGTCACATCAGGCTAGGTGGTCTGAACTCTGCCACCATCTTCTGCCTTCCTGTAGCACACCAGCACAAAGCCGGTGTCCTACTAGGTGCCTCTGGCATTCCGTGAGCTATTCAGAAGGATGTGATGAGGAAACCCTTTGGTTTAGGACTGTTGTGTACTAATTCTGGATCTACTGATTTTTAAGACTTCTCTTCAGTTATTAACACTATTGAAAAAAATCTGATTTAAATGCATGATTTCCATTCTTTCCCAACACAGAACAAAAATAGTTGCTGAACACTATTTATATCACGAACATTTCTCTGACCTCTGGATAGTAAGGAACTGATGATGTTGCTAAATTTTTTCCATTATCTTCATGCTCAGCAGCTCATGATCTCTGTGGATTTCTCTATTACATTTTTCTTACCCATTTCTCGTAGTACTAACAACAGAGAGCAATTTTTGTTAATGTTTTATACTGTAGCCTGCTGGTTTTGAAACTTTTAGAAACTATACGTAGCTTTCGACTCCCTCTGGTGGCCTGACAATGTAGCTGGCAAGATGGTTAGCTGCGAATATTGACGATAACAAGGGAAATGCTTGAGTGCAGTATGACACTGTCCATGCTTCAAATTCAACCATCATTGTTTGTCCCAGATGCATTTAAATAGCAATGGGGAAAATATTTATATTTATTAATAATACAAATATTTTTTATTACCAGTAGGTAGCTAGGAACATTGGGAGAGGGAGGAAAAAGTGAAAATTCAAACTTTTTTTCTGTGTAATAATTGAATTTATTTAAAGAGGCTGAACTTAGCAACTGAAGAAGAAATGTAACTCAGCTGCTGCACTCTGCTGTGTCAGTAAACTCAATGTGAAAAACACTTGATCTTCATCTTCCCTTAAGTGGTCACAGGAGTGCAGTTTGAAACAGCAGTTATGTGAAGACAGGGATTCCTGTGTAGACAGAAATTGATTTGGGAATAAAGCCTAAGTATGATTTTATCCAATAAAGTGATGAAATCAAGCAATTGTACCACAGAGAGAAGAGCTGCCACTATTGCTTTGCTAGCTAAAGAGGTTATTCAGATTTAAGAAGAGGCTCATATTTACTAACATCTAGTTTTCTAACGTGTATTACATGTAGGTATTTTTTTTTTACCCTTAAGAAATAGTTCAAAATGGTGCATGGCTTGTTTTGTATGGTGGATAGAATAAAACGAACTGAAAAGCAGTGGGTTAATTAAAGTGTGCTTGCATCTTTCTAAAAGTAGATAAATTTGATTTTTTTTTTTGTTGTGGTTTGTTTGTTTGTTTTTGTTATTGTCATTTGTTTTAATTCAAAATAGTTCTATTCTGACCACTTATTGCATAAATGAGCCAAAAAAATAGGAAAATGTCTTTGCCACTGGTGTTCAATTTGTCTAGGATTTTTTTTACCAGTTCAAGAGAGAGATTAAGCTGCAACCTGGGTCACATCTAGACTTTCATTGAACTGTGTCCGTCTATTTTGTTATTGGGCAAAGAGAGTGTGGAGACTCTTTGCCTGCAGCACCACAGGCATCACTGGGTGGAACAACAGTTTGAAATACAGCAAGGAGGCTTTCTGTGAGTGAGACACAATGGAAGACCCAGGATTAGACCTTACCTTGGCTCTTCCCTAAACTTAGAAGTAGCCAAAGCATTTCTTTTAAATCCTTAGAGGTTTGAACAAGGCTGAAAAGTGTTACACTGTGTCCTGGTTTTGTTAAACACAAGAGTTCTTCTAAGTTACTGCACTTTTCTGGATTTGGCTGCATGTTTTTCAGACACTGTTCGTTCTAGAGCTGATAATGGTAGCAATGGTATGCAGAAGAGGCCCGAGTTTATCCTTATTGCTATGGCAGACAAGGTTACTGATAAATTTTGCACATCCTGTAAGTGAGAGGGGTGTATTGGCAAGGCAGGGAGAACAGAACAGGTGACTAAAATTGATGAGCTGCGTATTCCATCCCATACATGTCATACACCCTATAAAAGTGGGAGATCATGAGGGTCTCATTTTCTTCAACCATGGCCGGCATCTGAAGCGGACCATGCCTGTTGTGCCTGTGATCCGAGGCCTAGTTCCAGACCCTTCATCCCTGAATCCAGTTCCAGTTCACTGTGGAGTCCAGACCAAGACTTCCAGGTGCCTGCCCTGCAGCATCAGCTCCACACTGAGCTACCCCGGGAAATTCAAGAGTGGGTTTGTATATTTTGTATTATTTTCTCTATTTATTAGTAGCATTAGTAAAGCTTTCTTAACTTTTCAACTTGTAAGTCCCTCTCCCTTTTCCTCCTATTACCCTTCCCGGTGGGGAGGGCAGGGGGTTAACAGAGAGAATCTGCCGGAATTTATTGTCGCCCTGCAGTAAACGGTGGCACGCTGGCACGATAAATGTGAGAAACTGCAAACTACGGTGGTTTTGTTCCCATTTTGCTTCCTGTTACTACATGTTAATATAAGATAGCAACTTTAGCGGCAATATAGCTTCGTAAACATACAGTTGTTGAACAAGTAACAATTCAGATATAAATACATCTGTTCAGCCCTTCACACGAGCGAAGGGCTTTTTTTGATTCTGAGAGGTGACTTTTTTTTGTATGTGTAAATACCTGCATTTGTAATGTGGAAGATATTTCCAGAAACAGTATGACAGGTTTAAAAATGCAGTATGAAACATTAGCAAAAAAACAATATGATTTCAATATTTATCACAGCTGAGTGATACTCTGTTACCCTTTCATTGGCAATGCCGGTTCCCATTTAGCATGAATGGGCTTGTAAAGGATCTCTTTTGGAGTGAGACTTTTTGCACAATTAGTAATTAAGCTTCAGAGTCAGCCTATCAATAGCAATGATTGTTAGCATTGTCATTTATTAAAGACTAAGAATTAAATCCAAGGGATTTCATACAATAGTGAAAAATAAGTATTGTTTGTACAGGCATGCATTCCTTTTGAAGTATCCATTGTGCTTCCCGTTATTTGACAAGTGCAATATGAATTGAATCAGTTTGAAAGTAACAAAGTATGAAATCAAAAGCCCGTTGTGAGGAAAAAAAAGAAAATGCTTTCCGGGTTGCTAGATTTTCCTGAATTGTTTTGTGTACGATTTTAACTTTGAAATGGCAGTAAGGGCTTAATGGTTTACAAAATAACGTACATTCAGGGATGTAACTATTTTATCTTTAAAAAAAATAAACTAATCTAAGTACAAAACCTTGAAATGTTGAAATATTTTGCTAAAGCATATTTCACTTCTTATATGACTGTATTCCTTTCTTTGAGGCTGGGCTGGCAGTTTTTATAATGTGGATGTTGTCAAACTGTTGATTTTGTGAATGTTCAGTCTCACTTCCCTTTAAATTGCATTTGGATACTCTCAGAAATGAACCAAGTGCCGCTGAAATTATTTTAGCAATATTTTTATGGTCTTTTCTAAATTTTATAGGGATTACTGGCTTGAATAGGAATGGGGAGCTCTGCAGTTACCTTGTGTCACTGATGGTGTGATGTTAACTGAAAAAGAAGCCCTTAGATTCCAGTCAAATTTTTGCTTCTGTAATGTTTATGAGTTGTGCTCTTCACTGTAGAGAAATTACTTCTCATGTTAATGCATTTTGGCCAGAAAATTTTGGCAAGTCACATTTGAGAAAATGGTAGATGATAGTAAGAACTGAATATCATTACTTTAAAATACAAATATTTGAATTGCGTCTCTGATCACTTGCAATAGAATACATGTAACATCTTAATAGGCAGTCAGATGTTGATTTGAAAGATAATAAAATAAGGATTTATGGTGCAGAAAAGCTTTTTAATATTGCCTTTTTAATTCTATTTTACACTTTGTGGAAATAAAATAAGCACTTTTATACTGTCTTCTGTAACATTATATTTACCTCATGTAAGCAAAAAATGCTTTATCACATATTTCTCCTTTTTCTTTTGTTACAGTAACAAAGCTTCTTTCCGCTCCTGCAGTGCTCCACTGTGTTTTTTAAACACTGTTATGTTCTGCTACTGTTTCTATTTCACTTTTTAAAATGTGAAGTATACTTTGTTTGAAATTGGGCTGTAACCTGAAAGTGCTACAACAGCAACTTCATAAAAAGGCAGGATACAGTATCTGAATGTTGTGTTATTGTGCTTTCAATGGCACCGGGAATGAAAAGTAAATTGGTTGAAGCACCGAGAGACATCTGATACCTGTCACAGGGTTGCAATGGCTGTGATGGTCCAAGGATAGAAGCAAAACAAGGTTTGTAGGAAGTGGATATTTATGACATTGAGGATACAGCTGGGGAACACACGGACATCTTTTGGTCACACAGCCCTGGGTCCATTCCAAAACAATTAATGATTCAATAGCAATTATTGATTTCCCGTATTTAAAAAGGTGCGTCCTTTTTCTGATCTTTCAGTTGATAATTGAAAGCAAGCAAAACTTCAGAAAGCACCTGTCCCTGGTATGTGTCACACACACAAACTACAAAATTATTTAGAAATTCTAAACAATGATGACAACTCTACCAATGCCCATGTGCATGTCCTGCTTGCAGTTAACTGATCTATTTATTTAACAGCATATAAAGGTGACTGGTAATATTTTTGTTCACCGAGAGTTTGATGACCATAATTCACAAGGTTTGGGGAATAAAATGTATTGTTCTTAACAGTTATGAAACAATTATTGACTTCTCTCAGGCTGGTAATGTTACGTTTGCCCAAATTTGAATTCTAAGTTTGTGGTCTTGATATTTCTGAAGACTAAAATGCACTAGATCCAGAGGAGAGCAATGCATGTAACAGCAATAATAACACCCATCCTATATTTTGAATTTTCAAACCAGCAGACAGACAGTCATCCTCACAAACGCAGCCAAGTATCTCTTGGCCTCACTGACCTCTCCTTTCTGGGGATAAAAAGCATTAATTATACAAGTTTGCACTAATACCAAAGGATGTGAAACAAAACATTTACATTACTTCAATTCATATTGTGTCTAATGTAGCAGATTACACTGCATGTCACAAACCCTGTTCTGTCTATGAGCTCTATCCTTATTTTGGGAAAAGTGAGTAGCAATATGTGAGATTTTTCTTCAAGTGTAGTCTTGGTCTTTTTGCTGTATTTTCCAGTGAAAAATCCCTCCTGGTGGTTGTGTTCTGAGGTGTATATACGTTGTTGAACTGGTGCATCACAGACACATGCACGAAAATTTTTAATTGTTTCAGCTAGTGTTTTTATTCCATCCAAACCCTGGAGTGAGTGTGGATGAGCGATTTCAAGGTGGGGGAAGAGGCAAATGTTAATGGTCAGGAATTAATTATGTGTATCACAGACAGGATGATGGTGTATGTTCTTCATTAGCCTCTGGAGGAACGACATTAGATGAGCTGGTGGTTTTTTGTGTTGTTGTTTGTTTTTTTTCTCTTCGCCCCGCAGGTGTAACTGGGCAAACTGTTTCGAAGAAGCAGTTCCTGCCGGTGGCCGCAGGAGCCCGGCTGTACCGGCCCTTCCAGCAGCGGGGCCACATCATTAGGCAGCTTCCGTCCGTCCGTCCGTCCGTCCGTCCCTCCCTGGGTGCCGGGGCAGCCGCGGCAGCGCCCGCCCCCTGCCGGACGGGCCGCCATTCCCGCGCAGCCCTGGCCCCGCCCCGCGGCCTGGCCCCACCCCTCCCCGCGCTGCGCCGCCGCTGTCCGGCAGGTGGCGCCACCGCCGCCGGTCGGCCCCGGCGCGGCGCGGGCCGCAGCCTCGAGTTCCGCCGCTCCGCTCGCCGCCGCTGCCGCCGCCCAGGCGCCCGGTGCCGCCGCCGTCCTTTCCCCGCCGCCTCCCAGTCGCCCCGGCCCCTTCCCCCGCCGGGGCCCATCGGCCCGGCCCAGCCCGGCCATGGCCACCAAGAAGGCGGGCTCGCGGCTGGAGACGGAGATCGAGCGGTGCCGCTCGGAGTGCCAGTGGGAGCGGATCCCCGAGCTCGTCAAGCAGCTCTCGGCCAAGCTCATCGCTAACGGTGCGGGGCCGGGCGGGAGGGGGCAGGCCGCGGCGGATGGCCTGCGGGGGGCGGCCGGCGGGGCTCCCGGGCGCCGGCTCCGGCAGGTGCAGCCGGGCGGGCCGGCGTGCGGGGCCTGCGAGCCGCGCGGCGGTGCCCGGGGGGGCTGTGGGGCGCGGGGGCCGCTGGGGGGGCGGCCCGGCCGGCGCGGCCCCGCGGAGCGGGAGCCCCGAGCCGGGCGGCGGGAGGCGGGTGCTGCCGAGGGCCTGACCCCCGCGTGCGACCGCCCCGGGAATCGCCCCCAGCCCCGCTGGAGACCTGGGGAGGCCGCGTTTGGTCCGGCCGGCAGCGGGGCCCTGTGGATTTACATCCAGAACTGCTGAGCAGTCTGATGGGTTGTCGTGGGTGCTGCAGTTTTGCAGGCGGACGTGCTGACTGTGTGCATGGAGCCCTGAACGTCCTTCTGCCGTCTGTGCGCAGCCGGAGTGCCTGTGCACAGCGTATCGCATGAAGTCTTCTCTCCTTTACTCCAAAGCACACCTCAGCGACATAGTGCAGCTCCATTTGTTTTCTTAGAAAAACTATGAATGGTTTGCTTTGTCCCTTATTTCTTGTGCGACGAACTTCTAAATGTTTATCTGAAGGAGGTGAAAAGCAGCGCTTCATTCTGAGGTATAGAGGTGCGTAATGAATAAGGGAGGTGCAGGGAAGTTCCTCTCTTTGGCATGGATGCCTTGATTCCTGTGACATGGGGATAGTGTCTGCCTCTCTGGCCTCGCTTGTCGGCTTCAGGTGAACCTAAAGATATTTTCAGAGATAAAACAAGTCTGCAGAGACAGAACTTGGGGTGGAGTCATGGGTGATAAGTTAAACAGAGGATGAGGTGTAAGGTTGGTGTCACTGGGAGTGTGTTGCGAAGGCAGTGATGGCTTTGCACATTTAGGCAGAGAAGAGGACTGCATGATTCAGGTTTACAGAAATACAAACAAAAGAGGAAAAGCCTAAATCAAAGTAAAGAGAGAGAATTTAAGAATGGATGGATAGGTAGGAGATAAGCTTACATGTGTTGGTCTTAAGAACAACCAGGTGGTGATCCTGAAACACACTGGTATTATACTAACTAAAAATAAACACAAGTGAAAAGGTGGAAGGTATTATGTTTAGTTTAAGGATGTGCTTCATTAAGTTATAGACTATGGACTAACTAGAGATCAGTTCAAGCAAGGGCAAATGTTTTTTGGCACTCTGGTTGAGAAGAATGATCTTCATAGTTTTAAGATGTACTAAGGTATTTCAGGCAGGTGGGGAGGGCTAGGCAGATGTTACTGGCAGTTTGACTTAAATTTCTGTGACCTGACTACTTCTTACCTAACTGAAGCATATTAGAGAAGATTATACAGTCTGCATAACTTTACACTTCAGCAGTTTTCCTATTATGGTATCTTCTAGGTTCTGTACCAGTCAAAATACAAATTATTGGAGCATTTCCTGATCTTTAAAACATGAGAAAGTATCAGATGCAGATTTGTCTCTTTCTGACAGCACAGGAATAATTAAATCAATGGTCACGGCTCCCAAGCTCTAGCTGAGAACATAAACAGTCAGTAAGCTAAGTGATCATAAGGGGTTCTCTTTTTGTAGTGGAGGAATACAGGAAGAGAGTAATTTATATAATGAAATACATGACCCTGCTGTTGAGTGTCTAAAACTGTGGGTTTGTTTTCTAGATCCTGGTGTACCTTAACAGGTTGCGGGCCAAGGTTATCAGCTAGTGAGACTATGAAGAAGAGGCAGTTTGTCTGTTCCACCTGTGAAGATAGATAAGAACTGAAATGCACTCTGATGCATATCCCTGTTGTTAGTTAATCTGAAGTAATTAATTTAATAAAACGTATGCAGAACTTCACAGCTTCCTTCTGTAGTAATGCTCAGTTTTACAAATCAGCTAGGTAATGGATAACAAAAGTTCTGTTTTTTTGTTGAATGTGCAACAATATGTCATAGGAATGATTGAGAAGTGTGAGAGAAGGAAAAAGAGGGGAGAGGATCTTCATTCTATCCATATATTGGTGTGCAGGGAATTAGAGAGTTGGCTACGACTTGAATGCTGGAGCATTTTAACTGAGGATAGCAGCATTGCTAGGAATAGGGTTTATTGCTCTTGGAACACAGATGGGAAGGGATCCTTTAGGGAAGAACTGTTGTAATCTCTTCAATCTTGCACTATTGCAAAATAATAGACTGTTACTTTACTGGGCCTTAATTATACCTCCTGTTTGGAAATGGGCCTTAGAGAACTTGACAGAAATTTTAATAGGCCCAATTATTATTTGGGCTGTCTTGCACTGATATAATATTTCCTGTTATCAAGTTCCCATCCCTTGAAGCTTGCAACCCAAATTAGATGAAAGAAGAAACAGCAGTAACAGCTACCAGGATGAAGGTCTGTGTGTATGCATAAGGCAATAGTATATACTTGCACAACACTTAAGAGGTGCAGTATTTTAAGTGGACTTGATTATTGTATTGTTTATTCTGTTTTGTTCTGCTAATGGGTCCTATTTACTCCCTCACAGAACTAGGATTCTGTACAACACCTACCACTGGCTCAAATATAAATGACAGTTCATGTCAGATTGTGGATGCACAAAAATGGCACTTACTAGAACCAATTTTCTTTATCTGATGGATTGTATTTGAAAGGCTTTGTGAGCTTATTGAGCTTTAAGATAAAGAGGGAAGAGAAATGTTGATGGATTGGTCACTGCCTTTGCTATTCTATAAGTAATAGCCACAATTTGTATTGTGGAAAATATGGGCTCTGTGTCAAGCCTGTGACTTGCATTGTTTTTCACAAAATGTGGATAGATGAAAGAAAGGTCTTGAACCTAACTCAGAATTGCTAGGCAGTTATCCAGTTTGTATTGCTTGTCTTTCCTTCAGAACCAGGACTCGGCAGCAGTAGTAGGATTTATGCCATGTAACGCATATCTCTGATCTGTTGCTTCATCATCAGCACTCCCATGAAAGATTGGGTCAGAACTGTTGCGTGCAGGTGTGGTGGGTTTGCCTTGGCTGGCAGCAAGTGCCCACCCAGCTGGTCAGCCTTTCCCCTTCCTTAGTGGGGCGGAAAATAGGATGAAGACAGCGAGATCACTTACTAGTTACTGTTGTGGGCAAACCAGGCTTGACTTTGGGAAAATTAAACTTGTTACCAGTTAAAATAGATTCAGATACTAAGAAACAGAAATACAGACGTGAAAGCAACACTCTTCCTCCCCCGTTTCCCAGGCTCAGTGTCACTCCTGTGCCCTTCCCCATGCAGTATGGTGGGCAGAGGGGTCATAGTTGGTGTGAGGTGGCTTCTTTCTGCTGTTCTTTCTCACATTATTGCTCCGCTCTGGCATGAGCTCCCTGCTGGCTGCAGTCCTTCAGGAGAAAAATCTGCTCTGGCAAGGGCTGTCCATGTGCTGCGGATCCTTCAGGGCACATCCACCTGCTCCAGCCTGGGTCCTTCCCAGACTGCGGTGGTGGATATCTGCTCTGGCACCTGGAGCACTTCCTCCCACTCCTCCTCTGACCTTGCTGTTCCCTTTGGTGTTTCTCACTCCTTTTTGTTCCCTCCTCTTCCTTGTGGCGTTTCCTGCCCTTTCTTAACTCTGCTTTCCTAGAGGTGCTGCCAGCTTCCCTGAGGGGCTCGGCTGGGTCCTGCTGTGGGTCTGTGGGAGCCACCTGGGCCTGGGACAGGGCATTCCCCGGGCTCTTCCCATAGGGGCCACCCCTGCAGCCCCCACGCTTCCAGCACCTTGCCCATTACACTCAGTACAGCAGGATTTACAAAAACTGTAGCATTTACAAAAACTGGCATAGAAAACATTGTGCTGATCTGAGGTTCACAGATATGTGGTCCTTGGCTAGTCCGTAGGCTCTTTGGTTGCAAGAAAGGTGCGGTCCTCAAGTGTTCACATCCTGAGTATCATTTCTCAAATGAAACTGAGACAACGCCAAAGTTCCTAGAATTTAAATCTTAAAGTGTCTTTCAGTAATGAAACTTTATCTGTGTTTCAAACTCGTTTAACTAACTGAAAAAGGGTTTCTTCTAAGAAAATAATTGGAACAAATTTTTATTCCATTTGTTGAGTTTTGTCTAACATTGCAAGTGAACAGCGTGGTGGTGAAGCATGGTCGTGAGAGTCAGCAAATCTCCAAGTACAAAATTACTTGTTCATGAGTTATTGGAAGAGTTGTTGAGTATCTGAAATTAATGAGAATTTGAAATCCTCTTTATTTTTTTGTTGTTAAAAGCTTTTATTTTGAAAGAGATCTGTAAAGTTGTTCTCAAATATTGAAAAATAAAACTTATGAAATACCAGTGATGATTCTTTTTCAGTAAGTTTATCAAAACATGTCGGTCTTACAGGTGACTCATATATTGAAGTGTTCAGGTTTATGAGGATTGTGTTTTGAAACCTCTTTACAACAGTTCTAATGAGAGTGTTGTGTCATTCGTAGCTCTGGGAATTAGGATTCTCAGGGTGCCTGGAATTTTGTGGTGTTTGAATGATAATTTTGAAAGCTAGTGATTGCATTTCAAAGGCAATTGCAAGTCTGTAATGAATTTTTGGTGAATCAGTAGCAGCTCGAAGGAAGCTGTTACAATGGACTTCAGTATGAAGGTTGTGTGTACTCAGAGCGCTCTCGGGACATCAATGCTCTAATGTTTTCTTTCCTCCCTTTGGAAACACAGTGAGGAAACCTTAGGCCAGTTCAGTGGCAAGCTGAGTGGATAAAATAAAAGATCCATGAATTTCCACAGGTGTTTCCGGCCATTCATTGTTGCTGCAATCGGAACGTGACCTTGCTCAAGTTCAGTGAGACGTATGGCTCTGTCTGAAAAAGCACTGAGGAGGTGAATTTTTATAGTTCAAGTGAGGCAGAGTGATGTAGTTGTGTAGAAACCTTAGCCGGTGTGAAATATTGCATTACTGTGGGCAAAGGACGCGTGCCCCGGAGGTTTGCAGATCTATACACTACCAAGAGCATTGTGACATTGCCATGAAAATAGAACATTACCTACAAGTATCAAGTTTGCGGATGGAAATACACCAGCCTTTTAACGCACTGCTTTCTTACCAATTTAATTTCTTACTGCCATTACTATGCTATTTCTTCCTGTTGTTTTTGTGTGTGATCTTTTCTCTGACTGCCTTTCCTCTCAACACTTTGTCTCTATAGTTCTTTATTATATATTAGATTTCACCTTGCAGAATAAGGGAGCTGAGAAGAGTTAGGAGCAGAGTAGAAAAAACAAATGATCAGGAAGTATTTTACGTGTCTGTTTTTTGTTTGTCCCTTTCTATACTGCTTCTTTATCTCTATATAAGTAGGATGTAAAAATAGAAACATCTTATCAGTTTTCATTTGTTTTGCTCCCTTGTGAAATACAAGACCTCAGATGTGTGGTTAAAGCTTATCCTCGGAGTAAACCAGGGATTTCTAAACCTCTTAGGACTCATGCCCTACTTAGAAGGTGTTTATCAAATTTGTTTGGTTTTTATACACACAGCTTGTAATGCAATTTTTACGTGGAAAGCTTTCCGAAGAGATCTACCTCTCTAAGAAAAAAGTTTGCCGACCATCATGTGACATGCCTTTTTGCATTTCCACAAAGGTGGAAATGAAGCACTCTCTTAATTTCTTATCTTTTTTTGTTTTCCTTCTGTTGTGTTCACTATCTTATTTACAGAACAATTGTACTAAGGACGCACATTTTTCTGAAAGAAGACCAAAGATTGTGACAGTACTAAGATGTGTTGCCTTATTTTTTTTTGACTGACAGCTTTATTTCTTCAGATATCCAGGGGTGTTACAACAGTGTGAGTGATGATGTAGATCTGCTGCTTGTGTTCCAACTGTCATCTGGAAGAGGAAATGCTAGCGTAGTCAAGATGGTTTCACAAGTAACCAAGCTGGTCTGTCGCCTTGCTGCTATTGCGCAGAGGAGTCTTTCTTCCTACCTTTACTCAAGCTGCTCCTTCTTTATGCATTTTCCCCCAGATACATGTTCCTGGCCTCTCCCTCCCCCCAGAGGTGGCACTTGCCGTGCTGAGCCAGCAGAAGTCTCTCTGCTCCTCTTTCTGGGGTTGGTTTCTGCTGGCTTGCTGAGCTGATTTACCTCCCCCAGGGCTCTGAAGAGTAGTATAACAGCTGGTGGAAAATGAACAGGGGCAGCAGCCCGTGATGGGCAAAGGCAAGGGGAACCTTCTTCTCCCACTGTGAGGAACCAACTGGTCTGAGTGAAATTAACTAAGTACTTCTGGGTATTTGGAACTTATAGCTGCTTAAATTTATAAGGATACTTCCATGTATTATGAACATAATTACTTTAGAAATTAGGCATTTCGCATATTAATGTTGGGTTGGTTGCACTCTGTTGCTTTGTTTAAGAGTTATAAGAAGAAATGGTAGTCTGACTTTTCAGTGTATATATACTGGTATATGTCTGTATTAGAGCTGCTCTAGGTTCCTTTAACCTGACTTCAAGGGTTAAAGGTTAGCATTAGCTTTTCTGTAAGGAAATACGTTCTTTAGCATAAACTCAGGAACATTGATACCACTTTTGTTTGAATTTGATTTGCATGGTAGTAAAGAAAGGGGCAGAAGGTCTTCAATGATACCAAATGTGGGCTGTTCTTCCTGGCCAAATCTGGGGCATTTCTTCTCCTCCAAAATCTGTATTATAAATAATCAGATTTTAGATGTTGATGTTTAAATTCTTTGCAGTTTTCTCTGCACTGAATACTGTCTAATTGGTGATCTAATAAGTAGTGACTGAAGACAATAATATGTAAAAAGCAAAGTGGCAAGATGTTGAGATAAATTGGAGTGAGGATGTCTGGCTAATAGTCCTGTGTTTGTTCCTAGCAAGACCTTTTATCATTGGAGAGCATTTGATCTCTGCGTCAGGCTCTGGGAAAGAGTGCTGAATCCAGGCATGTCTCTGCTCTCAGCAATGTGTGGCAGAATGCACGGTGGCAGTTATTAGTAAGCTACTCTGATCAGAGATGTTATCGGTTGCTCTCTTGGTTCAGGAGGTGTTGCATGAGTCTCTGCAAGTTCCCACCTCACCGATGATCTGTGTGTGATCGATACAATTCCACTCAAAATGTGTATTCACAAACAGAAATCCTTTACTATAATCTTTTTATCTTCAAGAGAAGGGAATTCATGAAAGGTAGTGTTGTGGATTTTTTTGTCTTTCTTTAAATTCGTGTAGTTGTAAAATAATTTTAAATATTTTAAAGATTTTGCTACAGCTTTATAGTGTGTATGCTGTTTTTTCCGTCAGGATCTTGATTCATTCAGTTCACAGAAGACTGGCCTCTAGAGACAGAGCTCTAAATCTGAAGGCCAGAATCAAATATTTCATAAAATCATTCATTCTGTGTTTATCTTGATCAGTGCCTGCTGAACTATCACTTAAGAAATCTGTAATGTAGTAGGAAGAAAGTTGCCTGCCTTAAGCACCATTACTCAGTTTGTCATGCGAATTAGTACTCTGTAGAGGTGGCATTTTAACAACAATTAATCAACAACTCAGGTTTTGATACATCTGCTCCACAGCTAATGTTTCTGACATGTAACACGTAAAGGATGATAAAGCAAAGGAGGGGCTTTGAAACGTGTGCTTGTCTTGTCTGGAAAAGAGGAGAGGATCAGGATCTGACTCTAGCAGATACTTAGGAGTTGATTCTTTGATAGTGAAAGTAGATCCTGAATGTTAAGCTGCACTGATAGAATGCATGAAATAAAGGGGGACTTGTGTGTTACAGTATTTGGCAAGTGCTGCTCTTCCACTGTTAAGTACCCTGTTCAAATGTATAGTCTGAAATTGTGTATTGTTGTTCTGCTTTGGTCGCTTCCTTGGCTGTATGACTTAGAGCTTCCCATTTATTGGAATAAAGGAGTGGTCTTCTCAGCCTGGATGGGGCCTGCTGGGTGCTGGAGCCCTGGCACAGGCAGCTCCTTGGAGAGTTGTGCAGAGGTGGAGGATGTTGCTAGGTTTCACAGAACACTTACCCTTCCTCTTCCCAAAAGGTGGTGTAAAGTGTGCTGCTTTCACAAAAAGTGGTGTGAAATCCCCCTTGGCTCTAGATAAATCCCGAATGCAGCTCTTGAAAAGGTAACCGAGATAGGAAAACACCAACAGCTTCCAGGCCCTCCCCTATTTTTTCTGCAGTTAATTGTGTGAACAAGTTGCTGCTTATCTTTCTATGTGCCTTATTTCAAATTCAGGTTTGCCTGGGCTCAGCTTCCAGCTACACTTTTGTTTTTTTTTAACCTTTTAATTACAGTCCCTTTACCTTAATGGTAATGGAGAGAAAACACTGCATCATCAAGGCTCTAGTGGGATTGCTTTAGAGCTGGGTTTAAGGAGAGGCAGAAGCAGGGGACCTACAGCTTTTAGGACAGCTGATAGAACTAAAAATGAAAAAAAAAAAAAAATCAAAAACCCCAACACAATAGCAAAGTTGCTAAAAGATGATTTCTGTCTTAAAACTGCTGGTTATGTACCCAATGTACCCAAGACAATAATCTCTGAAAGCGACAAGTGTAGGCTACTGCTTCTCAAGATTTACTTGAGATTTCCCAGGTGGAGCTAGTGGGGGAAGAGGATGAAAAGAGCCTGTTTTTTCTGAGTGACTGGCTTTATGAAATGGTTGAGAACTGCAAGATATCTTCTGGGGAACAGAGGCTCATCTGTGTGCTTCATCGGAGCTTTGGACCATCCCATAGATATTTTAAAATGTCCCTCTTCTGACCTGACAATTAACCAGTGATTAATGGGAGATGTCCAAGGAGTGAAGGTATGAACCAAAATCTCTAGCTAGTGAGGTTTAGGAGTAAGGAAGTGTTCCTGGTGTATAAGAAGTCGCACAGAGTCAGGATGTCTTCAATCTCTTATTTCTTCTTTTTTTGCTAACCATTTTCTTTCTCTCCTTGGATTTCATTGTCATCATCTGTCAAGTTTGCACTGTGCTGCAATTTAGCTGTTGGGCAGTGCATGGACAAGAGCCACTGTCCCCATGATGTGGTTTGGTTTTGCCTCCATCTAAATAGTCTCTAGTCTGTTGTTGCTGTTAGTAGTGACAGGAAAACTGGTTTGTCATTTGAGAAGCAAATCATGGCAAGAAGCAAGATTAAAAAGAACAACTATCTATCACAGCATGTGCTTTTCCTGTTCTCCAAGTCACTCTTTGATCTTCTTTGTAACCTAAACAAAACATAAATGGAAAGAAACTAAATTTTGATCACTTTCCCTCAGTGCAGTTTCTAGAACTGTTCCCGGTTAAACACCCAAAGTTGATGCTTATCCTGTTTCCCACGCTTAATGATTCCCAGTCTTGGGTATGACCTGCATTCTTATTTCTTGGTTTTATATTGCATTTGACTGAATGGACCAAGTTTAACCCAAGCACAAACTTATCAATAATCTAGATGATACACTCTGGCTGTCCTGGTTTGATTATTATGGTTCTGATGGTCTTAACATTTCACAAAATTTGGGAGCTCAAGTATTAAAAAAAAACACCATAAAAACTATACAATTTGAAACAATTGGTGCAGTTTTCTGTTCTTCTTAATATATGCCCCCATAAAATAAATTTCTGTAGTAGTGGTACTTTGGAAGTAGATTTGCCTATACATAAATAGTCTGGAAAGCCTGTATTTTTTTTCAAAGTGAGTTTTGGCTGTCAGGCAGGAAAATTACGTAGATACTGCAGAGGTGCGCAGTAAAAGGGTGCCATGCCCTCTGTGTACTTAAGAGGCAGAGGAGTGAATGGCCATGTATAATTAAAGGCATTAATAAGCACAATTAAGTTTCTTTGAGGAGCTGACTCTGTATTTTCTGCTTCTGGTTTTACATGTGTATCATCTGCATCACTTGGCAGCCTTTCTGCCAGTAGTGCCTGTTGATCCACATGTGTTCTCTTGCTACTCTTTTACTGTCCCCAGAGACCTGACTGGACAAGATCCTGGGTGACCTGCTCCGGTTGATCTTGGCAAGAGCAGGGGTGTTGGACTGGATGATCTCCAGAGGTTCCTCCCAACCTCATCCATCCTGTGAATTCTTGCCACTTAGCAGTCAGTGATGGAATCATAAGGGACATCTGTATATCCATATATTGTTTTTCTTTGATGTAAACCTTGTATAAATCTAAGACAAGTTTTAGCATTAATTTAAGTAACTTCTAGTCAGAGAACCGGAATGAGTACTTGGAGGCTTCTGCTGATATTCCTCTTCAGGTACTGCTGATGCTCTTAATGTCTGTTATACACATAATGAACAAAGCAAATGTCTTTGTTTTAAAAGTATGGTCAACTTATTCCCAGTTAGAAAACATGTGCTTTGTGCTGTTTCTGACAGATGAGTATGAAACAAGCTCTGGATCCAGTATTTCCAGACCCTCCTGTGGCAGAAACCTCCATTTCAAAATGGTCGTCTTCATAAATGTTCTGTGGGATGTTGTAAGATTTTTCTCCTCTTCAGCTGTTTTTAATAGAAACTTTGCTCTGTAATTTTTGGCTAGGTACTATATGGAGTAATTGACCCCTCTGAGATCCTTCTTGCTGCATCCCACTCCTGGATAAAAATTCCTCTGTTTTTTAGATTTTAGGCATAATGATAATCCAACATGTTTTAGGAAGTCTGAAGGAAAAATCCTCTCAAGATAATGCAACATGCAGCCCTCCAGGTATTCTGACTTTTCAGTATTACCTATAGAGAGAATAAGATTTTTAGGAATTGAGCAGGAGGAATTCCAAGCTAGTTTTGCACTGAGAAAATTTCAAGCACCAGAACAGAGATTACAAGGCAGGTCTCGACTTGCTGGAATCTTGCACATCAGCTTATGGTCTTATTGGGATACTGGAAACCTCATATTTGTCCTCTTTACACCTTGACCCTTTCCCCCCCTGCTTTTTAATTTTTTGTTTTTAATTAGTATTTTTAGTCCTGGGTTAAGACTTTAAAAAAAAATATTATTTTATTTCTCTTTCTGGAATCTAGTACAGGGCAGGTGAAGCAGCAGCATCTTCTGTTCTTACACCTTCATGCTTCATCTGATTGATCTCACCTCATGCAGTATCTTCATTTGGAACTAATGAAAACTGATCTTTTGACTTCAATGGGTTTGGACAATTGTGCTTTTTAAGAGTCTGAAATACTGAAGATTTTGGTGGAGAGTGGATGAAGGGATACAACATGCTTCTGGATAGGTTATCTGCTTACTTACAAGGAAAGATTTAAGTTTGTTTTGGCAGTCACCTCAGATTCTGTAGCTAGTTTGCTCTCTATTTCCTGTTCCCAAATACTTACTATTCAAATTCAGATCCTCAGGGCTTGAGTCTGAGGTTGAACCTCCTTGCTTAAATTTTGTGGCAGGAGATTTTATCCTAAGTCTGTGTATTTTTCTTGCAGCTGTGTAATTCAGAAGGGTGAAATAAAATGCTAAAAATCCTTATTTTCATCTATGCCATTTGGTGTATAAGGAAGAAAATACTGATTTTTCCCCTTTCTTGCTTTAGATGTTGAGCTGTTGAAGCTCCGTAACGTGTATGGGATCATGGACATTCTTGCCAGTGTGCCACAGCACACGTGGTGTGGATGTTTCATGTCACAGGAACTTCCTGTGTATGGAGCCTTGATCCCAGGAGCAGGGCTGTTGGTAGTCATTGCCACGGCAGTGAATAGCATTTATATTATCTGTGAGAGGTATGTTTCCATTGTACCTATCAAGTTTTTACTTGTGATGTTAAGAACACAACTGGAAAATGTAATTATCAGGCCCTTTTAGAAAATATTATATTTTCTGCATTAATATTAGAAACACTTGAGAAACCACGTAGATAGTTGTGGCATAGATAACATAACCTTCAGTGTTTTGCTTTGATTTTTATCTAACGCTGTTGAACCACCACAGGAAAAGCAATAATTTAACAAAGCTGTTTTGTACCCCACAGAACAAGTAGCAGGTTCATTAGTTCTGTTGAGAACACTTATTCTTCCCTGTGGATGTATCTTGGTGTACTCTGGAATTGAACGATCTTTTCAAGTCAGCTCTTGGAGAGGAGTTCTGCAGCAAGAGCTCCTTATCTGTGTTCAGTCAGTGTTGTTGTTTGTTTGGGTTTTTTTTAAGCTAGGTTCCTTGTTGCCATTCATTCCTTTCTCTCTCCTTCTCTCTAAACTTTTAGAAAGGAATTTAGAGCTAGATATTCCTCTTGCCTAGCCTGCTAACAACCCCTGGGTTCTTCAACAAATGTATAGAGGTTGTCATTCATAAAAAACCTGATTATTTTGTATTTTAGCATGTGATTCAGTGGATGATTGAAGATGGACCATGGTTTTAAGCTAATAGTAATAAGCATTCCTCATTGTTCAGGATAAATGAAGATTAATCCTCTGTTTTAATTCTCTGTTTTTCTGTGAGAAGCTGCTTCAGATCCCAATAGTGTGATAACAATTTTGCTTCAAAAAGCAGATGTTAAAAATCAAGTAGCAAAGCAGCTGTCAGGATATTTTTAGATGCTGTTTTATAAAGACATGACATAATGTGTGGGTTTTCTCGCACCATGTATTTATTCCAGCCATTATTCTCATTTTGAAGGTGTTTGGGGTTGATTCATATTGCAAAGAGGGACAGCCATCTCTATACAAGGTTCTTCTTAAGACATTTTGTATAAGCGTGTCTAAGCTTTCTCTAAGCTGAAAGAAAACAGCTTGCATGTGTAGAAGCATCTGAGTTTTTGCTCTCAGTGCCAGCAGAAATGAACATTTCACCTAAAGCATCCTTCGGTTTGTCATGTAGTTCCAAGGTGCTCAGACTTGTCTTTGTTTATAGGCAGAGGACATCCTATTTGGCAGGTGGATTATTTCAGTGATGCTGTGATGTGGCAGAAACAGGTGGGAAAGGTAGGCTGTCCTTCCCCGGTTAGGAAATGGTTCTGCAATGCAGTTATGGTAGAAGTCATCAAATATCCCCTAACTCTCCTAAGCAAGTGTTGTTGATGAACTCTTCAGCAGAGGTATGGATGAATAAGAGGGAGTCTTTCCTTTGCTCAAGAATTTTTATATTGATCCGTAAGTATCTCAGTTTTCTAAAAGTGGGAAACTGTTCTTCATGATATTGAAACTGTTCACGAATGTGGGTTTTTTTTTTTCCATTTTTCTTCCAAAACGTTATTCAGATTGAAAGAACACTGAACTTCAAGGTATCTAAAAACTTTACACTGTTTAGCTCTGTCTTTATAAAGTGTCTTATAGAACATTATGGCGTAGGTCACTAATACTGCACTGGAAGAAAAGCAAAGCAATTTCTTCTCAAACATTACTTACGTTATTTCAGGATGTCTTGAGGGATAGCTAAAACTGATTAAAAACACTGCTAGAGCTATGGTTTTATAGATTTTTTTTTTTTCAGAAATGCCCATGTAATTAGAATTTTGTTCTAAGCACCATTGAGGCTTCATCTTACTGGCACAGCATGGTTGACGTGCCTCGAGCCAATACTTTGTTAAATAAGTACTCTCTCAGTCATAATTTGATTTAAAAATTTGTTGCCAATGTCTGGCTCCAACTGACTGACTTAGCAGATGAGCGACTCGGTAAATAAGAAAACCCAGCTTTGCAGTAACTTCTATGGTTTGCATTCTGTGACTTGTTGCCTTCCAGTGTTAGTCCCCAGCAGCTGAGCGAGTGCAGCACTTCAAAGCCAGTCTGACCAGAACCGTTTCTCTAACAGTGCTGTGTATCACGAAATGTAGCAGGGAAAGGGTGAGTTGTGCTGTGTAGGGGTGACCTTGAAGAACAGCTTTTGTTTTGATGCTTAATCAGTTCTGTGTGTAAGTTGCAGCTGTTTTTTCATCTCCCACCTGTACTCTGACAGAAAGTATGCGTAATATATGTTGCTGCACTGTGACTGTCCCTAGCTAGTGTATGGATCAGTAGTTTCTCCAACTTGCATCAATGATGGGAATAAATTACCTGGGTGCTACAGACTACTTTGATTCTCATCTTGAGGTCTAGATACCTTCAGTGTATGTGCCATCATGAACTTAAGGCTTTTCTATTGCTTGTGTGTTGTCCTTAGAGACAATATAATTTTTTTAAGACATTGTCAGAGAATAAACTTATCTTAGGTTGGGGGTGGGGAGGATAAGAGGGGGAAGAGAGAGAGGCTAAATTAAATTTTCCAGAGGTGGCTTATTGTTTCCCTCCTCCTGCTTTCCGCAGTGTGAGAAATTCTGCTGTGTACAAGAGAGAAATAATCTTACAAACTTTCAGCAGAGTGTTAGATCTGTGTCTGTGCTTGTATGGTTCTACTGTGGCCCCACAAATGGGTGAGAATTGGAGCTTTTAGGGCTGGTCTTCATCTTTCTGTGGTGCAGCTGTGGAGCAACTGGAGTATGGAGGGGAGTCTGGCTACATCTGCTCTTGCATGTGCCAGTGCTGTTCTTCTGTTACAGGCAAAATTATTACTTTCTCCCTTTAGTAACGGGTGGTTTCAGCACCCATTCAGTTTAAAGAATCCTCATGCCTCAGGGAATGCATTTTCATACCTAACAGTGCAATAGTTTCTTTTTTCCTACTGTCTAACCTGTTCTTCAAGATATCTGCTAATCTACTGTAACCATTCAAATGAGTTTTTTCACATGCTTCCATGACAATTTTGCAGTTTATATAAACAAAGTGTCTCTGGCATCTGGTGAACAGTCTAGCAGTGTTTTTACCTGTCTCTCCATAAAGATAGATCTACTGTATTTAGCTTTAATTAAGGGAAATGCTTGTTACAGGAATGTGAGCCAGAAGAATGTTTGAGAGCTACTCGAAGGAATGCATATGAAAGGAAAGGCCTGTGTGATACTTTCTTCTTTGGCATGTGTGAAGTTCTGGTATTTGAAGTGTTGAAGAATGTCAACGATAGACCTCACTCATTGCAAGCAGCCTTGATGATATTTCAGCTCCTGAACCAAAGCACTGTTTTTTTTTAATGTCATTTGAATTCCGTGCTATGTTTGACATTTGTGTTTCCTCAACCTTCTTTGGAAATCAGGTTTGCTTAGTGGAGCATTAAGTTGAATAGAAGGAAAGAGGATGTTGCTTGATAAATGAAATACTTTGGTTTTGATGAGTACAGATCAAGGAGGAAGTATCTGCTTGCATATTGCTTAAAACTTAGAGTAAACAGTTTGACATATTTCTACTCATTTTTGAGTCACCACTTAGCTGTTAAAATACAATTAGCAAAATTAATCTTCATTTTTTTTTCTCCCAAGTAGGACATTATTATGCTTGCTGACCTCAAGTATAATTTTAAATGCCTACTCTTTTTTAATCACCTCTTAAAAGAGGCTCATAAACAAAAATTGTGTACTCAGAACACTCTTTGGAGTCTTCTGAATATTATTAGTAAAATGCCTGTGCTGAAGGGACCCCTCAGTGCCCTATTCTTTGCAAGGCAAATAATTGCATCCTCTGAACATGTTATGAAGCACAGTTTTGTAAGTTTGAAGTGGGCCTCTGGTCTCTGAGACCCTTTCACGCAGCACATGTTAAACTCTTTACGCCAAGGACTAACCTGCCTTGCATTGGTTTACAAAACGTACTGTCTTTTCAGTGTGTGCAGTTTGCACTCTCTGATTTCCAGAGAGATGGAGCAGTTGCAGAGTGCAATCCTACAAGGTGCTATATTAAACTATATTTGAGCAGGGTAATGTTGGTTATAATATCTGACTTTACTATTTGTTTGTAATAATACTGTGGCTATATTAATGAAATGCGGAATTTGGAACAAGGCTGTAACAAGGGGGATTTGGCCTGAAATACCATGTTTAGAATGAGTCAATTTAATGTCTTGTTTAGTTTGCAGCTTGAAACTGAAACTATGCAAGCCATTGATTTTTATCAATTATGCTAAGATTTCTGTTTGAAGGAAAAAAAAGAACATGCTGAAAATAAACTGTAACAAATAGATGCTGAGTATACTTAAAAAAATGTAATTTTAGCATATTGCTTCTCATGGAAAATTTGCTTTATTGCAGTAAGTGACAATTGTCTCTATCGTTTGTGCTTTTTAGTGAATGTATCTGTGCTTGCAGAAAATCTGTTGATATTGATGGAAAATTACTTCCTTTGAAAAGTCTTGCGAAGTGAAGCATTATGCCCTGACAGAACCGACTGTGTTGGGCAAAGGAGGCAGGTCTCTGACAGCCAGAGAGCTGCAAGAGCTGGCCAATGTCATTGCAAGGACACCGCCGTATTTTTAAAAGGTCTTGGTGATCAAGGATGATTCCTGGCAAATGGAAAAAGGCAAATATGGCCATTTACAAGAAGGTCAAGAAGGAGGATGCGGGGACTGCATGTTGATCAGCCTGACCTCAGGCCCTGGGAGAATTCTGGAAACCGGCTGGAAGGATAAGGAAGTGACTGGGATCAGTTGACGTGGGTTTATCAAGGACTAACCAAGCAGATAGCTTTTGATGAGAAGTGACTGACTGTATGGATGAAGTGGGGATGGGGCTATTGTTGGCTTCAGCTTTGTCTAGACTTCGGATACAGTTCCCTATAGTGTATCTGGTAACTCCATTGACAAAACAGGTGGCCTAGGAGGTGGGTGGAAAACTGGCTGCGCTCAGAGTTTGGATCACAGGTTAAAAAAAGAAAATCTGATCTGTGACATATTACAAATGGGGCCTCAGGAGTTGATACTGCAGTCCATACTGTTTAGTATTTTTCTTGCTAACGTAAACATTGAGAATGCACCCTCAGTCGTTTTATGTGGGATAGAAAAGGCCTCGGGGTGATTCTGCCTTTTTCTCTCTTCTCCCTGGGACCAAGGTGCTGCTTCCTCAGACTGGCTGCTTGGTGCAGGTAGAGTTAGTGAGGAATTGCACTGAGTATCACTTAGTTTATATTGTATTCACATTTTATATATATATATTATTAGTAGTAGTATATTAGTATTGTTTTGTTATTTTAATTAAACTGGTTTATTAAACTGCAACAATAAAATCTGAACCTTTGTATTTGTCAGAACTTACATTTACCTTCTCTTGTTGGTTTTGTAACTACCCATTGGGTGTTTGAGAGGAAAGCATATCAGTCAAACTGTATAAGCTGGTCAACTACTTTGATAAGGGATGTGCAAATTCTATGATTTACTGTTGCATGTCAAAAGGTACCATTTGCCATATGAGCACTGAATAGGTAAATAAAAGCATGTTTTGGCCGACAATTAGTGGGTAATAAAATTTTATTGTTGTACTGTAGCAGTATTATTAAATTGTAGTAATATTTTTTTTAATTGGGAATTGTATGCCTTTAATATTTATTTGAAAGATGCCAGGTAGCATTGTGGTTTGGTGTGGTTTTCTTTTTTTTTTTTAAATGTCTCTAAAGTAATGGTGTCTCAGGGAGATACTTTGTTTTCTCCTTCCTTATCTTTCAAGGAACCCACATTTTTGGCTAGCGTTTATCAAAGCTCTCTCCAGAGTGTGTTGTGCTTGGGAGGATAAATTGAACAGAAAGTGGACAGCTGGGGCAAAATGAAACACATGTGAAGAGACATAAAGGTGCTCTTCAAAGAAGAAAGTGCACATGGAAAGTGACACTTAAGATTATTTGGTGTTGTCTGATCTAGAAATGAGTATAGCTGAAACATCAGGAGAAACTTGGGTGGGTAAAAGGAATGGAATTACTACTGCAAATTTGGGATTAATAAATTTAACAACTATGGTCTGAAAGCCAGAAAACTAAGCAGGCTGGTATCCAGGCTGCATCTGTGACGCGGTTTCATCTGTGGCTTCATCTGCATGCTGAGATCTTCCCCTTCTGCAGTAGTGTGTAAACAGGAAAATATGAGTGAATGGTGGTTGAGAACAAATAAATGTCTAGATTACCAAGGATATTTTTTCCCAGAACACCAAATAAAAAACATAAGTGGAAAAATAAGGACTCCCTTGATACTTGTGTTGTTTGTCTGGTCTCTTAAACTCCGTGGTTTAAGAAGCAGCAGTTAGCTGAAAGTTTTAAAGAAAAAAAATTCTAGATTTTTGTATTTCTGTGTGATAAGATATATCACAGGACAGCACTGGTCCTTACATCTTACTGCATAATGGCATTGTCCGGGGGTTGTATACTAATCTGACTGTCATGAGACTGAAATTTGCTGTAGTTGAAAGGCGAGATAAGGCTGATGCACTCATACTTCCCAAGGAAAAGCTTTTCCTCTACAGTAACACTGAGTCCCGCACATCTTGGACTTTCTGTCCCTTCCCATAGCCTCTAAGGACAGTGCTAATATTTATAGCATGGTCAGTACTTCTCTGATTGTTTGCTTTTTGCCTTTTCCCTTTTAAAAAATATTTTCTTTATTGGTTGTTCAAATTTGGGTTATTCAGACATCGTTTGCAAGATGTCATCTGGTCTTCTCAAGTTCCAGATAGTGAGGTGACGACTTTTACAGCTCTCTTCTCACTAGAGGAACTACTCGGCATGTTTCAGTAAAACGAGTTCAGTGGTTCTGCATAAGGGTAAGATAGAGGATTTCTTTCTTGAGTTTCAGCAAATATGTTAGCTGCAGGTTTGCTGGGCAGTCTGGTATCACATCCTACCTTCATGTCTGAGAAGTGGTGATTTGCCTTCTAAGACAGAGGAGAATGATGAGAAATGGACTCTCATCCTGAAGAACTGGGATGGCTGGAGCCTTAACAAGGGCTGAATGATATCTGCATTCTTACAGCTGAGATACAGGTGGTGATCAAATACATCCTGGGGGACCTGTAACTTAAAACTAATTGCATAAATTAATCCAATGTCTCTCAGTATTCATATTTGACCATACAATAGGCATTTTGTGAAAAATACACCATATGTTTGATAAAGTTTTTATCAGACCTGTATCATGTCAAGTTTAGAAAGCTACATAAGGCTTTTGAATCAAGTGTTGCTTTTTAAGGGGGAAGGGAAGAGTACTGACTTCGGGTTAATGTTCTAATTAATCATAGCTTAGAACACAGGAGACTTGATTCTACAATGAATAAGGCAGGTAAAAGATAAACTGGCAAGTAAAACAAAGTACCATGCGATGCGTTAAATCTGAAAACTTGATTCAGTGTTAGTTTTGGTTAGTTTGTATTTAAAAATCAGGCAAAGGCTGCTTTCACTGAAATGTTAGTGAAGTGTTTAATATTTCACCTGTTTGCTTTTATTTACAGATGACATGGCAGAACTACTTCTTGGGGAGTCCAAACTAGAACAATTTTTGAAGGAAAATGCTCTTAAACAGAACAGTAGTCCACGGGGGCCCCGGCCAAAGCTGACTGAGGTCAGGAAACACCTTACAGCAGCACTTGATAGGGGAAACCTAAAGGTATGTAAGTATGTATGTAAGTCAGTCTGAGCAAGAATTACAAAAGCTGAAATTGACAGGAGGCCTCTGCTGATCTTGGAGAAAAATGTAGAAAATGCTTGTCTGGTGTTCTGTTGTCATCGCTATTCCCAGAACATCATCAACACTATGCTATTTCTTGGCTTGTGGTTTCTCCATGGATTTTTCTTCAGATAATTTTCTTAAATCTTCTTTCATTAGAAGACTAAGAAAACTGTTATTGACTTCTGGCATGCTTAAGTGAAGTACTTACAACCTGTTTCATGGAAGTTTTTCTTGGAGTATATAACTATATTTTCCTTTGTAATGCATTAAATAGAAGTGTTAGGAAGAAAATGCGAAATAGTTCACAAATTTCGGTAATAGTCTTGTAAGTATGCAGGAAAGGTTGCTTAAGTTATGTTTATGGGGGCAGAAAGTAAGGTCCTGCAAAAGCTGGTAGCCCATGGCTTGGACAAGTGTACTCTACGCTGGGTTAAGAACTGGCTGGAGGGCCGGGCCCAGAGAGTGCTGGTGAATGGGGCTGCATCTAGCTGGCGGCCAGTCACTAGTGGTGTTCCCCAGGGGTCAGTGTTGGGTCCAGTCCTGTTTAACATCTTTATTGACAATTTAGATGAGGGGATTGAGACCATCATCAGCAAATTTGCTGATGACACCAAGTTGGGAGGGAGTGTCGACCTGCTGGAAGGCAGGAGGGCTCTGCAGAGGGATCTGGATAGACTGGAAAAATGGGCTGATTCCAATGGGATGAAGTTCAATGAGGCCAAGTGCCAGGTGCTGCACTTTGGTCACAACAACCCCCTGCAGCGCTACAGGCTGGGCGCAGAGTGGCTGGAGAGCAGTCAGACAGAAAGGGACCTGGGGGTACTAATTGACAGGAGGCTCAACATGAGCCATCAGTGTGCCCAGGTGGCCAAGAAGGGCAATGGGATCCTGTCCTGTATCAAAAATAGCGTGGTCAGCAGGACAAGGGCAGTGATCCTTCCCCTGTACTCTGCATTGGTGAGGCCACACCTGGAGTATTGTGTTCAGTTCTGGGCCCCTCAGTTCAGGAAAGACATTGAAGTGCTGGAGTGGGTCCAGAGAAGAGCAACAAGACTGGTGAAGGGACTTGAACATAAGACCTATGGGGAGAGGCTGAGGGAGCTGGGGTTGTTTAGTCTAGAGAAGAGGAGGCTTAGAGGTGACCTCATCACTCTCTATAACTACCTGAAGGGAAGTTATAGCCAGGTGGGGATTGGTCTCTTCTCCCAGGCAGTCAGCAATAGGACAAGGGGGCATGGGCTTCAACTCTGCCAGGGGAAATTTAGGCTGGATATTAGAAAGAAATTCTTTCCAGAGAGAGTGGTCAGGCATTGGAATGGCCTGCCCAGGGAGGTGGTGGACTCGCCGTCCCTGGAGGTTTTTAAACTGAGATTGGACATGGCACTTAGTGCCATGATCTAATAAATGGCCTAGAGTTGGACCAAGGGTTGGACTCGATGATCTCTGAGGTCTTTTCCAACCCAGTCGATTCTGTGATTCTGTGATTCTGTTAATATGTGAGAACAATTTTCTGTCATAATGTTTTGAGGTTCTTAACCATTCTGGCTCTTCTTTGCTTAACTATTAATTGTAGCTATTACATCAGCTTGTCTCTTGTATTCTCAATATCCATCTTTTCTGAGACCAAAAGGACCTGTTTCATGGTCATCTGTAATGTTTTGTTTCCTGTGACTTGTGGGAGTATTGATTTTTCTCTTCCTTTCTTCATTTTTCCGCGAATCCTTTTTTCAAGACGTTTCTTCTGCCCTAATACTTTGAAACTGTGCAAATTAAATATATAGACTGTGGAACATATATCATTACGTTTTGATGCTATGTTATTTTCAACTGTGCTTGTGGTGTTAGGAAAAAAAAAATCATTGTATGGGTTGTAATGATCGGCTGCCTTTCAATAGTTTTGTCACCTGGCAAAGCTGGATCCTGACTGAGAGGTATTTCTGGTACATGTGTAAATAAATATGTGAACATACAAAATGACTGGTAATGCTTGTCAGTAGCTTGGAGGGGTGAGATTTTTGTGGATTTACCACCTGCTGCAAGCTTCCCAATTATTACATGAAGACACAATTTTGTTGGTTTGTTGCTCTGTTAGAAAAAATATCCTGAGGGTTTCTACAGTGCATATATACAGAAAACAGACCAAATAATTATCAGAAAGAATTAGAAAAAAAAAAAAAAAAAACAATAAACCTTTCTTATTCCTCTCTCTTCTAGCCAGAATTCTTACAAGAAGCTAACCTAATTATGGCCAAGTTAAACTATGTGGAAGGTGATTACAAAGAAGCTCTGAACACATATGCCAGAGTTGGAGTTGATGACTTGCAGCTATCTGCAGTGCCACCATATAGGCTACGGATGATTGCTGAAGCCTATTCTACTAAAGGTAAGGTTGCTCTTTCCACTATAATAATGTGGAAATAGTTTTTAAAACATTAATTCGCATCTTGTCGGAAGCTAAAGAAATTTTTGGTGTGCTTATCATCAACAAAGTGGTGGAGTACCATATTTGTAGATGAACAAGAGGATTCCTTGGCTCCTTTAAATTATTCAGAGTTTGTGCTAGGTTGACAAGATTTTACCTCAATTAATATGCTAACTGTGCTGTCACCCAATCGATTTTTTTAATATGTATTTAAAAGTCCTTTGATATGTAAATGTCACTATAGCTGTGGCTACGTACTAAAAGTATTAGGAGTATTGCTGAATGTTAAAATGCTCAACTTAAGCAAAATTGATAAACCTAATTGCTACTTAAAAATAGTAATAACATGATAAAATAACTTCAAGCAGTGCATTTCTTGTGCAATTTTATTTTTGAATTTTTCTTACCTGTATATATATATTTTTTTTAATATTTGAAAGTTAAGTTAATAGTTAAAATTTTTTTTTTACGAGTCTAGTCATTGTAATGTTTGCCTTGTGTCTTAAGGTGGCAGTGCCACTTCAGTTTAGAAAACTCATTAATAGGCTGTAAGCTGGGTCAGTGTGTTGAGGAAAGTGGCAGTTTGTGTGCCATAGGTTTATTAGAATTTACTGTGTTTAAATGTTTGCTTTGGTCTCCTGTGTTTAAGCCTGGGTTTGGTCCACATATATGCTTTCCGGTTGTGTCAAAGTTAGTAAACATAATTTATGAGAGACTTCAATCGTATTCACTGACAACTGGTCAAGGATTGTTTCTAACATTAGTCTTGGAAGAGAGTGGCTGTTTTCTCCAACACAGTCCTCTAGCAAATGTTAGACAAGCGTGAATCAATTATCTATAGAGATGTCAAGGAAATAAGAGAACTAACTGGTAGCAGAGACAAAAGGATGCTTCCTAAATCTGGGTAATATTTCGGTCAAAGTGGGAAGGGAGGACATGGGGAGTTCTTATATGTGATGTAAATCTGCCTGGTTCTTTCATGCACCACCTGTGTCGGCTTTTTAGTGATGTCTGGTACAGATACACTTCCACTCAGCTTTATGGTTTTTGATTGTGAGTTTTGATTTGCTTTTTATATCTATGTGGATGTCTGTTGAATTTGTCATGTTCTTTCCATGAAAATGCAATCTTGGACTTGATCAACTTTAAGTACCTAAATTTGCTTGTATCTCGAAGGAATCCCACTAATTTAATTGAATCTTTTCCCAGAGCTCAACTCTTCTGGCTCTATGTTTCAACTGCTATATATCCTCATGAGGTCAAATAAAACAAAGGCATCATTTTTTTGTAGAAAGGATTAATGTTATTAATTTTACTTAATGTAAAAAAAAATATTAAAAAAGAGTAAAATACTATTGTACATTCAGCTTATTTGGAAACAAACAAACCAACCAACCAAAAAAAAAACCAACACCCAAACACTCCCAAAATCCCAAAACAAAGAAAACCAAACCAAAACAAAATCGAGAGAGACAAGAAAACCAGCATGTCTTTTACCTAGATATGGTAGGTGTTTTTTACTACTGATTTCAAGTTTTATGCTTAAACATTGAAGTCTGTCCTATCAAGCCTGATATAATCTTGATTAAACTTCATTAGTTTGATCACTTCTACTTGGTGGCTGGCTACCAGCTTACCTGAGAAAACTGTTGGGTTTTTTTGTTGTTCTGTTGATGTTCAGAATTATGTTTTTTTGCTACTATGTTTCCAGTTTGAATGGAAGATTAATAACATTTAATGTCCTTTCTTCCCATGGTAGCAGGTTGCAACAATTTTGTCTTCTGTGTGTTCTAGAATGAGGTAGAAGTTGCAGAGCAGTCTTGAATTTAGTGTTGAAAGCCTAGGTAAGTTTAGAGTAATTGACAGCTAAATATTAATAGCATATGTCTGTACCCCATATTGTACAGTTAGTTTTATTCCTCTTCCCCATCCCCCTGGAATTTCTTCTTTCTCCTTCCAAGACCGGACTGTGAAGCCTTTCAGTGTGAATTCAGAGTCTCTTCAGGGGTGATTGAGGCTTGTAGGTATTACCGAACTAAATACAAGTTATCCTTACAGGGATTTTGTGCTTCAGTAGGATTTGTATTTCTGCTTGCAAGTTCAAGGATAACCTGTTCATATAAAGATAAAACTCTTCTGAGTTTTTAGATTTTATTTCTTCGGCAGTCAGGACCGTAGTATCGTGTTATCAAGCAAAGAGGGTCTGTGCTGCCTGCATGTGACCGTCAGCCCGGCTGCACCTGCACAAAGGCAGTTCAAGATACCTGGTTTAGTTTTCCCATTTCAATCCACTTTGGAGCAAATCCAGTTCCAGTGGATTTGTAGTCTTGTATCCTATTGTGCAGTGGTCCGCTACTCACATAGTGAGCTGTGACAAAGGCATAGGGAAGATAACTAATGGTAATTTTTAATTGTCTTAAAATTTTTTTCCTTATTTCATGTAGGAGCACCTCCAAGTGCTTACCTTCTCACTCTGAGGCTCCATTCTGTAACCACAGAGGTGACAGATTGAGTGGGATGCTTGATTTGACATGTTTCTTCTACAGTTGTTGCAGGGTACTTAAATGAGCATGTTGTGCTGTAACCTTAGACAGTTAACAGCTCACAACAAGCCCTTGGGAATGACCTGCTTTCCACGTGTCCCATCTTACTATTGCTTGTGGAATATACAAAGTATTTCTTTCTGTTCTGCACAGGGAAGGAGGATTCAGCATGTATATATGGATGTAATGAGGTGCAAAAATGGGTCCAAGGTCAGGTTCAAGCTAAATTTTGCTGGGGTTTTGTCTACTGATGGCTGGAAAGAAGGGGAAGAGGAGCAGCAGTAGTGACAATTGTGGGGAGAGGCAATAGAGTCTGAACATGACAGGGGAAGTCAGATCCCTAAGTTCTTGCTCAGCTGTGGAGAGTGTGTATATTTGTGTGTGTGTGTGTGTGTATGTATATGTGTGTGTTGTGCACATACATAAACGTGCATATGTATGTATTTATATTGGTAGAAAGTAAGATGTGACAAAACTCAAAAGAAGAAAATTCTTACTGCTTCTTCATGCTGTCCAGAGTGACTTTCTGAATGCATTATCCATTGAGTTGGCTGTTTGTAAATCTCACTACAAAACGTTCACTAAATTAGAGTAGTCTTCACTACAGTCATCCAGAACGTGAAATTTAGTGTCTTTGCACCCCTGTGGTCTTCAACTTGGAATATTTCTGTCATTAGTTCTTTAGTTTAAAGCCATCATCTGCCTGCAGTGCACTCATAAAGGGGATCCTCAAATTTTTAATTACATAAATGAAGTAATGCTTTAAGTCTCTGTGTTGCTTATAGCTTTAATTGAGGACAGCATATTTAGAAGAATATCATTGAGAGGCATAATGTGGAATGATAATACGTCAATCAAAGAATTCAAAGGCTCTGAAATCCAGTGAGGAAGATTGTTATTGTTTTCTTGGAAATGTCTAGTTGGTGAAATGCTGCTTCACATCTTTCCAAGAAGGCTTTTCAATAGCAATGCCAAAATGCAACCTTCTAAAATGTCAACAAAATTCTGAGAAAAACCCTATGAAATTACCTTTGAAATCTTCTCCGTTTCCTCTCCACGTGGCTCTTTGCCAGCCTGTCCTGTGCAGGGAGTCCAAGGGCCTCAGTGCCCCAGCAGTGCTGGAAAGTGGTTCCTGTCTGTCGCTCCTCCTAGGGAAAACATTAGTGTGGGGGTAAAGGAACTGCTCTGTTTCATCAGACTGAAAAGCTGATGGGCAGTTGTTCATAATGGTGAGCACAAAAAATTCAAGGAACCAGACAAGCTGTTTATGGTGGCTTCCCTCCGTCCCCCCCACCTTCTGGCAACAACAGCTGCTGCTAGTAGTGATGTTTTATGCTTAATCTTGACTAGAAGGTGATGCAAAAGTAGTCTGATGGAAAGTTATCTGTGTGCATTAAACCAGCAGATAGTAGACAAGCTGTGTGAGTTTGGATTTGGCAAAGCCCCAGAGACTTGACGAGCATAGGTCAGGACTCAGCACTGTTTAGATGTTCCTCTTCCAAAGTTGCAAGGGGGTGACTACCATGCAGTACACTGAATGTAGTGTAATTTGGATATTCTCCTGTTCCTGCCTTTTTTCACCATTTCCTAAAATGTTAAAAAGTTAAAAATTGAAGTCTAGTGGCGGACGCTCTTCTTTTATGTGGTAAACTTTATGGACAGGTATACTTTTTTGACTGTACCCTGATTTTTTGTGTTTGCCCATAGAATCGTGTGTGTTCTCCCCCTCTACTCTGCCCTGGTGAGACCACACCTGAATATTGTGTCCGATTCTGGGCCCCTCAGTTCCAGAAGCACAGGGAACTGCTTGATGGAGTCCAGCACAGGGCAACAAAGGTGATTAAGGGAGTGGAGCATCTCCCTTATGAGGAAAGGCTGAGGGAGCTGGGGCTCTTTAGCTTGGAGAAGAGGAGACTGAGGGGTGACCTCGTTAATGTTTATAAATGTGTAAAGGGTGAGTGTCAGGAGGATGGAGCCAGGCTCTTCTCAGTGACAAGCAATGATAAAGACAAGGGGCAATGGGTAGACTGGAACACAGGAGGTTCCATTTAAATTTGAGAAGAAACTTCTCAGTGAGGGTGACAGAGCAGTGGAACAGGCTGCCCAGGGCGGTGGTGGAGTCTCCTTCTGTGAAGACATTCAAAACCCGCCTGGACACATTCCTGTGTAACCTCATCTAGGTGTTCCTGCTCTGGTGGGGTCATTGGACTGGATGATCTTTCGAGGTCCCTTCCAATCCCTAACATTCTGTGACTCTGTGTTTGCCTTTAGAATCAAGTTCTGCATGATATCTACTGTTTTCTCTAAGGAAAGAGCTGATTTTGAAGGTGTGCTTCTGAGTAATGACTCTATACGTGTATGTAGAAGGTGTTGTGCGAGATACTTGGAGTATTAATACAATCATAGTTTTGATAAAAAACCAGAACTTTCTTAGATTCAATGACTGACTTGAAATTGAGTAGGGTAATTTTAAAGTGATGTATAAAACATGGGTTTGAAACCTCCATCTTTTCATTTCAATGGGCCACTTAGTGTTTGCAAAAACTTGAGAAGACTTACTTGGATCTGTTCAGCTTTTTCCCTGTCTGCTGTAATTACATTTGTCACAAAAGTGGAGGAAAATAATCTTATAAAACAGTTTTCTCTAATGAAATGTGTGTGGTTGGAGGTGCTCATTTCAAGGGGGTGTGATGAGGGAAAGAAAAATGGGCATAAAAGAAGGATGTTGTTGAGGAGGTGGGCAGGTTTGATGACTCCCTGGTGGCAAAGTGTTGGCCTGAAAGCTGGTGTGTGAAGGGTGCTGGAGCTGGCTCTCTGAAGTCATTGCCTTTCCTTCTTCTGTAGTAGCATTTAAGATAGTAGGTCACAGGAGTGGGTCATACCTTTAATATGAAGTTTCAAGAAGCAATACAGAAAAAGGCAGATTTTTCTTTTTTTTTTTTTCTCCTGCCACAGATGTAGCTTAACCACCAGTATCTGTTATTAGAGCTGCCTTATGCTGCAAGAAGAAAGCTGAGAAATGAGGCTGGGCAAGGGGGAGTAGTGAACGGCATTCTTGAGATTGTGGTGGCAAGCCTTGGTTCAAAGTAAAATGTAGAGGGGTTTAGCACATTTCTGGCTGTATTACATATTTGATATTTAAGTATCTGCTTAAGAATGATTACCTTCTGATAAGTACAGCAGGTTCCCTTGTTATAAGAGGTTAATTTTGTCTCTTTAGTATCCATTTGTTTACTTTCTTTACTAGATCAGTTTAATTAGCAATGCTCAATTCTGAGATGGAAAAAAATCTTGACTTATGAAGAACTGAAATAAGACAAGTTATGAATCCGTAAAGAAGTAAAGACTGTGTATGTATGACTTTTTCAAGCTAGGCTTGTGTAGCTAGTTCCAACTTTTTCTACTCCCTTCTCTTACAAAACTATGCAGAAAAAATTCTGTATATGCTGTTACCATACAGAAGCATATATTTAGAATCTGTTTTAATAATGGCTGAAGCTAATATTCTCCTAGGCGTATGGCCTCTGGGAACAGGACAATTAAGTTTCTGCAAGTTTTCAGCAGTATATAAATGAGGTAATATGCTGGAAATCACACATAGGCATTATTCAAATACTGTGCATGGCAATATCTCCTATGTTTCTAAGCAATTTTTGTTTGCTTGTGGAAGCAGAGATGAGATGCATGCACAGTAGGATATTGAGGTGTTAATTTGGGGAGGTGCAACTTGTCAGTAACTGAAATAACAAGTATATATTTAACTGGGAAATAAGCTTATCGAAATCTTAGGTAACATGATTCTGATACTGCTATGTAGGTCAATAGACATGATTGAAAAATGAGTTTATAATACCTGGCACTAGAAATCATTGAATATTTCTATAAATGCTTATAGAGGAGCATAGCAATTTACAGAGCTGACATTTCTTAAAATCTACAACCTTGTAAACTTGATTTTAGTAAAGAAATGGTGTTTATATTTACTATAGTGTGATACATTAGTAGACTACTGCAGGTATCTGTCAAGATGGCTGTGTGGTATTAGTGTAACAACTTATTGTTAAGTATGTGAGGGATGTCGTATGTAAGTTAGACTGTAACATTACAGATTGTAGCCTTATTGCTGCAGGCTGTTCTACGTCTCATATTACCTGTTCAAATAACCATGTTTATATTTAGATGATGTATATTGAGTAAGGTGAGACTGTCTTTAATGCTGCTGACCCATATTCAAATTTAATGCTGCATTTACCAAGTTAAATGCTTGGCGATTAATTAGTTCTATTTACAGAAACATGGAAATAGGCATTAGGTTCAGTGGAAGTGTCAGGTGCTTGTGAATTGCTATGTTGCAGTTAGCAGAAGATGCTGCACTTAACTTTAATCGTATACGATTGTAATGAGATCTTGTGCACTGCTAGCCTGTGTCAGCAGACACCAAGCAGCTCTCCATGGAAGAATGCTAAATGAAAGCTGTTTTAGTAATTATGCTGGGGATCTCTGGCCACTTAACTTCCTGAAGTTCCCCTTTCCTCCTCCATGGCTGTGCAAATGTTGCAGCCTATCAGCAAGTAGTCTGCAGCCCTAGGAAGCCTGTGCCACTGGTACTTCCAAGTTTGCCTGTTAAAGCTTCTCTTTCCCCAGTCTATTTTTATGACTTCTGCCCTGCTGGAGCAGGGGCTGGGGGAGAGCCCAGGGGTTCGTCCTGCTTTCCTCAGTGCTGCCTTGAGCTCCAGTGTTTGAAATCCAAACACTCACTGAAAATCATTTGCTTCTTATTAAAATAGGCTTCTTTAGGACTTGCACAGTTTGGTGGTGTGTTTTTCTTATTCTTAGTTTCTTCAAAATTTTTAGAATATCTTAAGATTCTCGCCCTTGGCAGGGTGAGGAGCGGGAGAAAACGTTGGGCCAAAATCAGTGATCCTGGCCTTTTTCCTCATGTTATGGGAAGAACCGTTGTCACAGTGGAGCCCGGTCTTTTTTCCTCAGATGTTCCTGTAGGAGCAATCCTGACAATATACGGCAAAACAATTCAGTACAAATTCCATTGTTGAACCATCTCTCCTGAGCGAACAACTTTCTTGATGATCGTTCCATATACTGCTGTGTGGCTCTTCTGCTTTGGTGAAGGTTCATCAGAGATTCCTACACTCCAAGATCTACAAAAATTATCAGTTCTTTTCCTAGATTTTATCTAGATTTTGAAATTTTTCAGCCTTTCCAGAAGTGGCTTGTCTGTCAAAGGGCTGTACTGTAAAGCAATGATTGGTTGGCACATGTTCTGTAACAAACAAATGCATCTGTGAAAATACTGATCTTTTCTGTTTAAAAATATTATTTGTGCATTTAAGAAACTGCAAATATTTAACTGTTGCTATATTTACAGGAAAAGTGGGACCAGTCATTTCACAACAGTTATCTCAGATTATATTACAAGAAATCCCCAAATATTGTTACTGTTTTATTGTCTGCTTGGATTAATAAGTAGATGCTCACTTCAGAAAAGAGATGAGTATTCCTGTTTGTTTTTTTTTTTTCCTCTTATTTTTAACTTTGAGAAACTTGAAGGCACTTAGAAACACTAGCATAACTGATACTAGTAAAGCCATACTAATGAAATGCCACTGCAGTATGAGCATATGTGATAAAATGCTGTCTTCAGCTCTGGGAAGTTGTGCTTATGTTGCTCTGGGTTTCATCTAGACTGGATTTAATTCTCTGTAAGTAGTCCGTGTTTAAAAGAGTGGCTAGCCAGAGCAGCTTCCCTTAAAATCCAATACGCTGAAAGAAGGGGATATTGACCTCCTTTCTGATGCATTTTCTGGAAAGTTAATTAGCGATGAAACGAGCATCCTGACAGTTGTGTTGAGACTTTTTTTCTCTGTGTCTTGGCTTGTGGGGGGGTGGACCAGGGCAGGGTTGAGTGAGCAATACAAGGTACTTGAAAAATCAGATAGTTTGTGTTTCCTTAGATTGATTAGATTTCCTAGTGGTGTTCCCCAGGGGTCGCTGTTGGGTCCAGTCCTGTTTAACATCTTTATTGACGATTTAGATGAGGGGATTGAGACCATCATCAGCAAATTTGCTGATGACACCAAGTTGGGAGGGAGTGTCGACCTGCTGGAAGGCAGGAGGGCTCTGCAGAGGGATCTGGATAGACTGGAAAAATGGGCTGATTCCAATGGGATGAAGTTCAATAAGGCCAAGTGCCAGGTGCTGCACTTTGGTCACAACAACCCCCTGCAGCGCTACAGGCTGGGCGCAGAGTGACTGGAGAGCAGTCAGACAGAAAGGGACCTGGGGGTACTAATTGACAGGAAGCTCAACATGAGCCATCAATGTGCCCAGGTGGCCAAGAAGGCCAATGGGATCCTGTCCTGTATCAAAACCAGCGTGGTCAGCAGGACAAGGGAAGTGATCCTTCCCCTGTACTCTGCATTGGTGAGGCCACACCTGGAGTATTGTGTTCAGTTCTGGGCCCCTCAGTTCAGGAAAGACATTGAAGTGCTGGAGCGGGTCCAGAGAAGAGCAACACGACTGGTGAAGGGACTTGAACATAAGACCTGTGGGGAGAGGCTGAGGGAGCTGGGGTTGTTTAGTCTGGAGAAGAGGAGGCTTAGAGGTGACCTCATCACTCTCTATAACTACCTGAAGGGAAGTTATAGCCAGGTGGGGATTGGTCTCTTCTCCCAGGCAGTCAGCAATAGGACAAGGGGGCATGGGCTTCAACTCTGCCAGGGGAAATTTAGGCTGGATATTAGAAAGAAATTCTTTCCAGAGAGAGTGGTCAGGCATTGGAATGGCCTGCCCAGGGAGGTGGTGGACTCGCCGTCCCTGGAGGTTTTTAAACTGAGATTGGACATGGCACTCAGTGCCATGATCTAGTAAATGGACTGGAGTTGGACCAAGGGTTGGACTCGATGATCTCTGAGGTCTTTTCCTACCCAGTCGATTCTGTGATTCTAAAGAAAGTTCCTACTGAGTGTATCTGCAGTATGATGTTATTTATAATAAATATGTTTTCTTACTCCCTATTCTTAAATTTCATCCTTTCCTTTATAATAATTACGTTACAAATACCAGTAGGGAATTGAAGAGGAAAAAAATTCCTGCTTTGCTTTTTTAAAAAAAAAAAATCCCCTGTAAGCAAGTCACAATCTTTGATTAAAGACTTCTAGAAATAAGTCCTTCCCTTCCGTGAGATGAGCAGTGTGTTCCTTCTGAGTTCAGAAATAAACTGTGGGTGTTCCTTGATAGCAGGAACTCTAGATTGTTTTAGTTCCTCTCTTAAAGTGACTAGTAAAAGTTTGCCATAGTCTATATTGTTTGTTCTAAATATATAAGCTAAATATGAAGTTTATTTAAAAGGAGATGGATGGAAGTGTTTTTTTGTGTTCACAGCATTTGGAACATTTACCAGTGTTGCTTTGCTTATCACATAGGGCAGAGAACGCACTGTATACTGAAATACACTTGGGATTTATGTGTCTGTTTAAGGAGAACAGGAAGCAAACCCAGAAATCTGTCTATTGATGTGACTCTTCCTCCCTTGCAAAAGCATGTTTATTTACTTAAGTATAAAATAGCTTTTCACTGTTTTATCTCTGTCCATTGGCTTGTCTACTGAAAATAGTAGATAAAACATGAGATCTGTTATTATTTGTGGTTTCTAAAATTTAGTAGCACTTAGACAAGGTACTGTCTGGCATTTTGGAAAATCCTCAGATATATGATGCAGTAAATGTGATAGGCTTTTCTCACCTTTGTGGTTTTGGATTTTTGTAATGGTCTCAATAGTGGTCTGGGTGGTGGGGATACTTGGTAAAGATCTGAACTCAGCTGTGAATTCCCATTTTACCTTCGAGTTATTTTTGACATGGGAGTGTTAATAAGTTTTCTTACAGAACTTAAAAATCTGCTGTGCCTTTTTTTTTTTTTTTCCTCTAAGTGGTTTTTAAATAAAAAGTAATTACTGGCATTGTCCTTAATGTAAAAAACACTGCTTGTCTAAGAATAAGCAAATCTGTTGCACAGGGACTTCTTAAAATTTGTTAATTTTTTTTACTTATTACTGAGGAGTCAGTGTGAGAATATGTGGTGGAAGGGCTGGTCTGCTCTTGTATTTGTGAAAAATGAAATAGGTTACTTGGCATAACCTTGTCCACTGATTTGAGACCATAGACACAAGAATGCCACCTAGAATAAGTGGCTACTGTTTGGTTTCTCTTTTTTTTTTAAATAAGAATAATTTGTAAAGCTTGTGAAGATAAGTAAATCTTTACGAGTTATCTTTTCTTCTCCAAATACTGTTTGTGTTTTTGACAAGCAATTTTAGAATTACTTTGCAAAACATGTAAGCTTAACTAGTACGGACTCATATTCCTTTCACTGCTTCTCACTTTCTTTTCCCTCAGGAGTCATCTTGCTTGATATCAGGAGTAGATATGTACAAGTGTCTTCCCAAAATAAAACTGACCCAGTTCATTGGAAGCTTTTACTCGCAGGTGGTTTTGACTGAAAGGGCTTAAACTTTAAAAGCTATGAATATCAAAGTCAAGTTGGAATACCAATTGAATTGGTGCAGAACAAAACAACAACAAAATTAAACCAGTAGCTATGACCTTTACAACAAATGTGATAATATTTTTTAGCAGTAATATGTACCTCTTTTCCCAATATCTCAAGGAAGTTATAAACAATTTTTCTTCTAGTTTATATGTTTTCATTTTTAATAGAGTATTGAATTGTAATTATTCCTTGTCTAATCAAAACAAATTAAGTGTCCAAACCATCCTGTTAAGTGATCATTTCGGGATAGTTCTCCAAATGAACTTCCTTTTCCAAAGCCTTGCATGCATATAATAGACATACTTTCCCAGGTTGTAATAAACATAATAGGAAAAACACACCAAATCATAGTTGTATAATAAAGTTACCCTAAGAAATACTATTATATACTTAATCAAAGGACACTTAGAATTTTATACTTTCCTTCTGCATTACTTAAATTTTCTGGCAGAGCACTGAGGTGTTTTCATATCTGACAGATAATTCTCAGCTAAAATGAGTGAATGTTCCTATAGTGAGTTTTTCAGATTAAAAAGATTATAGTTGTGACCATAAAGTATAAAAATAGCAATAATAAATCCAAGTCAAATCTACAAATAGCCAGTTGAGTAATATGTTTCATGTAGTGGAGGATTACTGTGGTGCGCTGGCTCTTCATGTCATTGGGAGAAGGGGTGCGGAGGAGTGATCTGCTTACCAACTATCTGATGCTTTCAGTCATTCGACATTTTTATTGCAGCTCATTTATTGTATTTTATGATCACCTCTAAGCCTGAGACTGAAGATGTTTGTGTAGGATATTGCAACGTTTCTATCCAGCATCAACCTTACATTTAGCTCTTATCAGAGGGTCTGTCCAAGCCTACTGCTTACAGTTAGCAAAAAAAACTCGCAGATATATGCCATTTGATTGAAAAATTGAAAGAAAGCAGATTAGTGTGGGCTACTCTAGACTATTTTCAAATATAGCTAAGTTTTAGGGATGTGTCAGGTGAAAACTAACATCAGAAAAGTCCAGGTGTCTGTGTTACTCAGATTTGGCAGATTTTTAAGAGACAGAGAACTTGCGTGTTTGCTACACTTTAGGAATGTGTAAGTTTTTGAAAAGTATATTGAACTTTGTCTTTAGCAGAGAAGTTAGTAGTGAAATCAGGATTTTGTCTTAACTGGATGTATTGCTAGCAAATAGAGCTGTAGGATATATGTTGCTTGTACTGGTAAAAGGGTGACTTGGAGGATAAAGATGGCCAACAAACTGAGACAGACTTAAGGCATCCTCTGAAGCCGGAAATGTCTTGATGGTTTATCATATGGATCAGTTATACTTTGCAGGGAGATACTGAAAGTTAATAAATGTCTTAATGGATCTGGAGGTCAAAAATACTGTATAGTTTATCAACAAGTAAACTCCAGATGCCCTGTCTGTGTCTTCCCAAGTTGTTTTAGTAAGAAAGCTATTGTAATTCCAATGAAACATACTGTCTGCACCTTACAGTGTTGATGGGCATAAATCCTTTTATAAACTATTTTCCAAACTGGGATTTTGTACTATCTGGCATTCTACAGGCATCTGCCCAGTATATAACTGTCTATTTTTTATTATTTTTTTTTTTTAATTTCTTCAGCAATGGATTCTCAAAGCCCAGGGTGATGGAATGAGAATATGTCCATTTAAAGTGTGAATTATGTTAATGTGTTAATGTGGGAGCAGTTGAAGGCATTTTAGGATGAGCATTTACTGCTGACAAGCTGGAAGAAAGACCTGAAATAAATCTCTTAAGAACATGTGGGAAGTGCTACACTTCAAATAAAAATAATTATTCAAATGCATAAAATATGGGGTAACTGCTGAGGCAGTTCACTTGCAGAATATGATCTGGTGATCTGTTGCAGATCATAAACAACAGAGAATGTTTTACTAATATGTAAGAGCAGGCATTGAAGTTCTGCTAATTTGTATGTTTTTGGTTCTTAAGTATCTGATATCAAAACCGGGAAGTCTTTCATCTTCTCTGCTCCGTGCTATTGAGACTCACCTGGAGCCGTGTATCCAGTTTCGGCACAGGGAGTCAAGACAGAGGTAACCAGTTGGAGACTGTCCAGACGAGATAAAACGACTGGCTATTAAGGAAGCATGAAAAGAGAAACAAGTCAGAATTGACATTCTTTGTTGCAAGAGTGTCTTTCTCTCTCAATAAACATAGAAAAAATGTTTTGTAAAGAAAGGAATAATCTTTCTGAGAAGATGATGAAGAGTAATTAATCCAGGGAGGGAGATCTAGGCGTTAGGAAAAAATACTAATTATGAGAATAGCTGAGCTCTGTAATAATTTGCATAGGAAGTCCAAGACATCCCCATTGTCAGAGGCTTTTAAGGACAGGTTAGAGAAGTATCAGGGGTTGGTTGGTTCCTTGGCTAGATAGATGGGTTAGTGTTCTCGAGGTCCTTTCCAGCTGTTTTCTCTAATTATCTTGAAAACTACTCTAATAGAAGTGGCTTGTGGAGGAGATAGCATTGATTAGTAAGAGTTGTTGGGTTTCTATTTTAGGCAAGCAAAGACTTTTTTTTTCTTTCACAGCACTGGAGTGTGTATTTGGATAAGTCAAATAAAGTGCTGAGAGGAAAATACTTCTATGTTTTGATGAGAGTGAGATACCATTTACTACATTTACATACAGAAGTTACATTTCCTAACCTCTTATTTTTCTGCAAATGCGTTTGTTTTTATAGGTGCTTCTGCCTTGCACAGGTACAAAGTTCAGTATTACCCTGAGTGCCTTTCTTTACCTTGCCTTGGTTTCTGTGATAACTCTGGAAAGTGAAGATGTATTCAGTAATTTAAAATTGGTATAGAAAGATGCTAGGCACTTTTGTGGTAGACTGTCATAATGTCTTTTAAATCAAAATGGCTTAAAAAATTACTGCTTCTGGTTTTATAATTATTAAAGAGTAGCTGTTATTTATATATTTGTAACTGTATCAGAGGGACCGTACCCTCATACATTTTTAGTAACTTTTTTTTTCTTTGTTTCTTCTCCTGATCAAAGTGGCTTAGCCTATACTGGTTTTTTGGTATAGGATTATATGACATTAGTTTGTAATGCTTTGTTTAATTTTGTTGTTGTTGTTGTTTTCAGGTCTCTGTCTTGAGAAGTTGCCAATTTCTTCTTCGGCTAGCAACCTCCATGTGGACCGTGAACAGGAGATTGTTACATGCTACGAGAAGGCTGGGGATATTGCTCTTCTGTACCTTCAGGAGATAGAAAGGGTAAGCCAGGATGATTCGCTTAACTGAAGAATTGCGTGGCTCATCTTTCATCAATGTATTACCAACATTTTGGTAACTCTGCTAAAAGGTATCTAGTATTTGTTTTCTTAGGCCTTCAATGCACACTTAAAATTGTAAGTAAATGAGTGTGCCTTAATAACTGTCCTGACTGTTCTCTCAGTCTGACCTCTCAGAAAATACTGCTAGTAGTCTAAAAAGGGACAGAGCTCCTCTGAACTACTATGTATATTCAAGATGCTGATCTGTGGCCTTTTGTTACTCTATGGTAGTTCATTTATGAGCATGGGATTATGGTGTCTTTCAAATGCACATGTAGTAATATGTACATTGTATGTATATATTTACAAGCTTTTTCAGATAATTCTTGAAGAATTAATTTCAAAATGAAACTATGAAGATGGAAAATTAATCTGGTTGATGTTTGTTCGGAGGCAATAACTTAACTGCTTTTAAGTCCTCCTTATAAAACTGCTTGCAGGTAAAATTCTGAAGTAACATTGTACCTGTCAGCAAGACACTGATGTAGCAGTGGGGTGTCCAGAACAGTAACAGGAAGTGTGTTTACTTCAGCTAATAGGCACAACCCTGGGACAGTACAAGTATCACCAGATATGATAGCTCATAAACATCTGATTTTAAAATGTAGATAAACTTGAGATAAATCATAATAGTTCTATAAATCTGATCAGGGCAATGTTCTTGGACTTGATGGCCTGTTCGTCTTTTTATCTCATTAATATATTACTCACTGTATCTATGAAACTACAGTTACTGTTGAAAGTACTTACATATTTTTCCCTAAGGAGTCAGTTGTCTACATCTGAATCTGGACTCTAGAGTTGTTCTACTTTTCATGCTACCTATGAGTAGAAAGCTGAAAATCTGAGTTACTAGGTATGTAGGAGACCTCTTTTTTTGTTGAGGTAAGCTGGTGTGTCTGAGCTTCTTAATGTTAGTCAGAATATAACCAACAAACAGCTCTGCAAAATATTAGGCAAATTGCTGTTTTCTTTTTTCCCTTGTTTTATAAGTTATAGATTATGAATTATGGAAAATTAAAGTTACACTCTTTATTGGGAAAGACCCTAACACTTCATTATTTAAAAGCCTCAGGCTTTTTCTCAATTTAAAAAGATACATAGGCTCTCTTGTTTCCTCCTCTTCATTTGCACCATTAACCTTGTCTTCTATTTCTTACCACCTAGCAGAAACCTTTCACGTGTTATAAATACTTAAAAAAAAAGAAAAAAACGGTACCCTTTGTTTGTAGGAATTACACACTACTGCATTTTATTTAGACTTTGAGATGTGTCTGGACAAAATACAATACACTTGGGGCTCTACTCTGGCTTGTGAACACTCTTAGAATGGAGGAAGCTGGCAACGTCCATCTGACGCTCTGAGAAGTATTGCTGACAGGCCTCAGGCCGGTCACTTGACAGTTGTCTTTGACAGGGTTATTTGATATAGTTCGGGGTCACACAGTGAAATGAAAGGCAAAGGAAACTTTGATGTGATGTGGGAATAAAAGTAATTCACGCTGGTTTTTAAATACCTACACATTTTTATTTTCTGAGGTTTTTTTTGCTCTGAGTTTTTGTTTGTTCTGTTATTGCCTTTTAGTGGCTGGTAGACTATGTGCACTGAACATGAAGGCAAATGAAAGCTAATAGCTCTCCATTTTGAGAGAGCATTTTTAATGCTGATGTAATATAAATATGCTATTTCTAAACTGTTTTTTTTAAATCACTCTGGAGATCATTTTTTATTTTCTTACTGCTTTCTGCAGCAGGCTTTCCTAACCTAATGGATTTTAAGATTTTGAATACCATCACCTCCTGCTACTGAATGTGCTTTTTCTTACACTTCTCTTTTGTATCCCAAAAGTTGCGATAGAAGTATCATGATTTTTAGCTGCATTTCTGCTTGGTGAAAAAGTTACCTTTAAAAGGATATAGCCAAGAGCAAAAAGATTTCTATTTAGGTGGGAGTGGAGGTAAGTATAGAAATATTCTATTAGCCACCGCCTCCAAAGGAAAGAGACTTCTCCAACATGAAGTATTAGCTTCTGTGTAGAAGTCTGCAAAACTTTTTTTCTCTAAATACATTATTTTTTCCTTTTTCATTTGTTTTCTTAGGTGATTAATGCCAATTTACAGAACAGAAGCCCTAAGCCAGGGCCCACTGCACATGAACAAGAACTTGGTTTTTTCTTGGAAACAGGGCTTCAAAGAGCACATGTTTTATATTTCAAGAATGGGTAAGATTTGATTCTCCTTCTTTTCTTTGCCTTTTTTTTTTAGGTTTTGTATTTATGATCTAACTGGGTGTCATAATTTTTAGCAATTGTGAATTGTGTAATCATGAGGCCTCTTATTAATAAAGTAGTAGCATTTTGGATGAAATAGTAAGGCTGCCCATATTGTATTTACTTACAAATTGTAAAATTGTTTAATCAAGTATATTAAACAGAAAGCATTTTATAGTTTTACTTACTAAATGTGAGAACTTAAAATATCTTAAGGTTTAACTGTTTGAAATTTCCTTTATTTTATTACTAGGCATTGTCAGAAAGTCATTGACGCATTGAAACTCTTTATTTTTATAGCTCTGATTTTATAATTTTTTTTCCAAATCTCTTCAGTTATCACTTATTTTAACATTATGCTGCAGGATAAATGTGCATGAAGATCAACAGTATGTATACAATTATACAATTTCCATTGTACCCGCTCTATAGATCCTTATAGATTCTGCATGGGAGATCCTCTGTAATTTATTTTAAATAAGGCTTCCCTTAAAAGCCTAAAAATAAATTCATGTATTACAGAAAATGAAAAAGGATACAACTCTCCCTTTTTTTAGGAGCTTCAGAACTTGGCACAAATGGTTTTTAAGTACATTTCTGACATTTGTTGTTGAAATCCCATAGTTGAAAAGTTGTTCGCAGGTCTAGGAAAATGTGGTTTGATTGAAATATTGGCACTCTTGATAGGACTACTGCTTTGTACCAAAAATGTTGCTTATTCTTTAGAATACATAAACAGGAGATGAAGGGAAATCGTGCAGTGTCTGTAAAGAGTTCGAGATTTTAATGCACGGGTGGTAGAGTGACAAAAGGCTATCCAAGTTGTTAAACCCTTCAGGGATTTCAGCGTGGAAATGATCACTAAGCTTTTGAAATCTCATTCTTAAAGTAATGAGGTAGTGCTGCAATAATGCATGAGCTAAGACTTACATTTTAATTCTGTTTTCATCATTTAATTGCAGGAGGAATGGAATGTTCTGAAAGTTTATTTTTTTTAATTTACCAGAGCTAAAAATAAATTTTCTGGTTTTGTGCCTGCACAAAAGATAAAATATATGTATTGCAAGTATCCCAGTGGTGATCATGGTTAAGAATAAGCTAAAATTTCCGTATTTTGAAGAATTTTGTTTGAAGGCCAGGAGTGGAAACGATCCCTTTATTCTGACATGCTGTGCCTAAAAGCAATGAGCAGTAGATATAGCAGATTAAGATTAATTAAGAAAACAACAAACAACCTGGCAAAAAAGTCATGTAGTGGGTTATTAAGGACCATCCAGACCATAGTAATGTTTTCCTAAACCATATCCATTGGTGTGTGAACCTTGAAAGGCCGATTGTATTCCGTGTACACTCTAATCCTTCACAGGGAAGCTGTTGGTTCCTGTGAACTCCTACATAAGCAGATAATCTTTTTTGCAGTCTTGAGTACAATGGTCACTTGCAGTTTACAAGCTAATGACGCATTATAATGGTCCCTTGCAGTTTACAAGCTAATTACACATGATATATTTAATTTAAAATTTCTTCTTTGAATCTCATTGGCCAGAGCTGCTTTTTTGTAGTATGAGAGGAAGAAAGATGTTAGGAAAAACAGCTCTGTGCCAATCATTATTTTATGTATTCCTGCCATTATATCCTTTAGTTTCCTTTCTTGATTTAGAGCCAGTTCGATTCTTTCAAGATTTCCTAATAAGGTCATTGTTCCAGGCTGCTAGTTCTGTTGTTGCTTTTATGGGTCCCTTCTTGTTTAGTTTTTAACTTGGGTTTTCCAGAACTGAAGAGAACTTTAAATATGCACTTTTCTAATAGTGACAAATTTATAGGATACTTTTACATACATTTATTTTAAGAATGCTTTGCATGTTTTTTGTATTTGTCATCTCCCTTGATGTTAGGTTTATAGAAATTAGATTCAAGATCTTTCCATTGAGCTTTACAACATCATGTTTGAATTCAATCTAAAATGGCAAAGATTATATGAAGATTTGCAAGGAGAGGAAATGTATAGGCAGTTTAGAAATGGAAACATTTCTTTTAAATAAACTTTTTTTTTTTTTTTTTTTTTTTCCAATTGAAGGTGCAAATGTTAAAAAGGGCTTCAGTTCTGAGGAGGAGGCAGGGAATCACCAGAGTTTAATTGCCTGTGAGTGATGGGGAGGAGGAGAAAAGTGTGGCTGTCTGTTCTTATAGGCAGACTAAATCTATTCATACTGCAGTGCAGTAGAATCTCTTCTTTGTGTATGTTCATGAAGTAAGGCTCACACTTGGAAGAGTTAAATCTTAAATAAAAGTTCCTTTCACCAAACTGTAACCTGGCACTGGTTTAAGTCAGTTCAAATATTATCCTGTTACCAGCATAGTGGCTGTGGCAATTTATGCATTGGAGCATGCTTAAAGATCTGAGTAGATGTTTCTGGATAAAATAAATGGATTTTTATTGGATTTTTTTAAACTTCATTTCTACTCCAATAAGTACTAATAAGCAACTCTCAAAATCTGCTGGAGAATTTAATTTGCCTGAAACCCTTTTGCTATGGAGTGGGTTGTGGTTGTTGCTGTTGCCATATATCTAAGGGTTAGTTGGCTAATTGCTGCTTATAATTACATATAATTTTTGTGCATGTGTCAGTTACAAACTAGAAAAGGAAATAAGATAACTTATAAACTATTACTAGTTTATATAACTTATATACTATTACTAGTTTTAGCAGTAATGTGGGGAATATCACTGACTACCCAGAAAGCTTGTTGGTCCACTTTGAATTTCCCCTTTGTTCACTAACTGTACAGAGATTTTCTTTTAAGCTAAGATACCAAGTTTTTGTAGAGCATTAATTGACAATCTTTCAGATATGCATTATCTTGTATGAGAAACTAGAAAGTGTGTGAAACCTAACTTGGCCTAACTTGCTAAGTGCTGGCATTTTGAAAATACATGGAAAAGAAATTATCTTTAAAAAAAGTGGCAATAGTTTGAGTGGAAGGATGCTATTTTAGTGCTCTGTTAAGATACAAATCTGAAATTAATGTTTTCTTCCTAAGTGTACAGAATTTTAGCAAAGAATCAAACTAAATACTCTTATCCCTTGGGAGCAGAGGAATGTTTCAGCTTGGAAATGAGTAACAAAGTTGAGGAAGCTGTTTTAAAACTTAAAGTAGGGTATATGTGCTTTTAAAAAAACATTTTGAAATATGTACGTTTAAATGTCTTTCAGGCTGATTACACAACTTCCATTTAGTCTAGTTGTTGCTTTGTAATTTCAAAGTGAAGGAGTTCAAAGTCTTGATGTTGTTCCAAGAAAAGCTATGAGCTCTGGAACTTTGACATTAGTACTTTAACAAGGCTGTTCTCAATTTAAATGTTCCTGAGAGCGAGAGGACAGTGGTTTATGTACCCAGTAATCCTTCTATCCTAGTGTTTCTGTTGTATTCGTGTTATGAGATAAGCAAGACAAATTTAAATTGTAAATAGTTTTTTTTTTTTGATGTAGCCATGTTCAGAAATATACTAGAAGTGTATGCTCTGAAAGCAAGAGGCTTTCTAGTTGGAGTCTAAAATCAGGTGGCTGTCATGTGAAAACCAGCCTTGGCCACCTTCCAAAGCTCACTCTTGTGGCTTTTCCTGTATCTCACACCCTCTACAAGCATATTGCTCTGTCAGAGTCCAGGATCCATACTGCAGTTTGGTCTGAGCTCCATCATGGTTCACATGCTGAATCAAAGCCTGAGGAACCTGGACCAGATCTGTACTCCTCATGGTGCTATTCCCTGTGCTGGCACTGCAGCAGCGAAGCAAGACCTTCCCAGTCTTCTCCATGAAGTTGTTTTTCAGAAACTGGCTTTTTCTCAATGGAAAATTAATGCCCCCAAACCAAACCAAAAAACCTCAACCAGTTTTTCTGCATATAATTGGTTTTATCGGCTTACGGAAGGTTTGGCAAGTGCAAAAGACCCCAAAACCGACCAAACAAACATGCACAAAACCAAACCTCCTTAGAGCTACTCTAGTATAGGACTTGTCTGTGTAGAAACTGTTTCTTTTACCTGTTTTTCTTTTTCCACCATAGCGTGAATAGGAATAGCATAGGAATATAGGTCTCATGCTAGTGAGGGAGACTGGATGGAAGCCAATCCATAAGTGCTTCTCTTGTATGTGTACATCTATAGAGTGCTCACAGCTGGAGATTTTACAGTGAAGAAATCCATAAGAGAGAAGGATTTATTTAACTGCTTGATATAAATGCACATCAAGGCACTGTATGACACGCTGTCCACTGTGTTAGAGTACAGTGCTAGATGCCCATCACTCTCTGAATCTGCTGAGATCTTGTTGAGTATCCTACATTAGTCTCAAAACAAATTGGTCATTAACTACCGAATAGAAAGTAAGGTGAAATTCAGGAACATGGAAATCCTATGAAGTACCACATTCTTTATAAGTGAGATATCACTGGTATATTGGAAAGTCAGCTGGAAATTACTTCTGTGGCAGTTTTCAGAACAACTTTGTTCTGGCAATAACTTTTCATGTTTATGTGGTTAGGAAACTAAGGCAGAATATATCCAAGATACAGACAAAAATGATTGTTTCGTGATTGCTAACAAAAATGAGTTTTCAAAATATACTTTAATATCTGCCATATCAGATGCTTTCCTCGTCCTTATTTAAGATACTGTTCTTACTCTGTTCGTTTTCATTGAAAAAACAATATGTTTGAATGCAAGGGGAAATTATTATTCCCTCAGATTCAAATAAGATCATCTATCAGGAATACTTTCAGTCCTTGTCGTGTGTTTACTGCTCAGAATTGTGTCTTCAAGAGTTATTAAAATAAGATTCCATAGTGAAGTGATAGAGAATCTGACAGTTTTATGTGGAGGACTGAACTGCATATAAACACGAAGGAATTACTTTTATTCAAAATAATCTCAAATAACTTTGTAATAATTAATTATACAAAGCACACTGGAAGAGTAATGTTAGTATCTGAGTCGATCTTAAATTTTGAATAATTTTAATAATTTGCAGTTGGAATTCTGAGTCTAGCTCACTTTTTCTGAGACAATGTTGAGTGCTTTTTAGCCCATGAACTCCAAGTGTTGCTGACTGTGCCTGTTGCTCACATTTGCAAGCATCAAGTTCAAGGTTTTGGCTTTATGTTGTGTTGTGATGGGTATTAAACAAAGAGGCATTGAAGCCTTAAACTGGGGAGGGAGTAGTTAGTGCACTTCCGCTGCTCCCCCCAACATACTTGCTGTCTTTAACGCTCTTATTTTTACTTCCTTCTCTGATTCTGATTTTGTTCTGAAGAACACTGCTGCATGTGCCAGGTATCACATGGCATGGCTGTGCCAGAAGTTTGTTGGTTTGTTTTCTTCTTGTTGTCCCTTCCCTTGCAGGTTGTATGACAGGGATTCACAGGGTCACACAGGCTGGAGGGGGCTCTGAGGGGCCGGCTGGGCCTCAGCCCTGCTTGCTGCACAGCCGGCGCAGAGCTGCTTGCTCAGGGCCTCGGCCATTGGTTCTGCCTGTCGCCAAAGATCGAGGTTCAAATTCTGCTGAAGTTTGAGGCTTAGGTGTTTTGTGAACAATATTCATGAGATAGATCACCTGAATATGAGCTGCAATAACCTACAACTAGTTAAATATTTCAAGTTTCTTTCTGTTTAAAGTGATTTTTCTCTGAAAGACAGTTAGTTGCTCTACCTGGATGATAGCTATTTTCACCAACAGAAAGATTTTGTTCTATGAATTTGGCCTTTTTTGTTAAATCTTTAGTAATAGTTTAACTTGGAGCTTTTCAGTATTTTTTAATTATTGGTTACTAACTACATTGGTTCTTGTTGAAATGTGTTTTTAAACTGGTTAATATTATGCTGCCAGTTTTAACTGCAAAAATGTTAATTGACCCTGTAACTTCAAAAGGAGGAAATTAGAAGGTAGGAGTACTAATTGGTGCTGAATTTCTTTATGTTAATATTAGAAAGTCATTTGCTAAGCATTAAGGTAAGTTAGTCAAGGAAAGAGTGCATGTATTTTGGTCATGGTGATAAAGAGAACTGGCTTTTGGAAGAACTAGGAGACTAATTATGTACAGAGCTTTAAGAAAAAAAAAGAAGACTAGTAGTAATAAAGGAGGATCCGTCTTTATTTTAAATAGTAATAACTGTTCATAAGCTATTTTTCGAAGAGCTACCGCATTATATTTTTTTGTCTCTTTTGCACTGTCCTCTTAAGCTATAGGCAGTGCGGTAGCAATCAAATTGTACCAGCATGTTTATATTCAGCAATTAGTGAACAGGAGACTGGTACAGTGCTAAGAAAAGCTGAATATTGTGCAGGTGTTTGAGGCTGTGTGTGTCTGTTTTCATTTGTTATTGAGATTAAAGACATTTGAAAATTCATCAATTCTTTCAAAGTATCCATTGCTCTAGTTATTTCCTCGTCATTGACCAAACAATTTACAAAGTTGCTTTAAGTTATTTAAGATAAGAAACACTGTTAGACTGACCATGGTGGATATTCTCTCCTGTGAATACCTTGGAGACATAATACATGTTACAGAATGCTATACACTAGTCAAAGGTTGAAAGTCCACATCCTTTCCATTTAAAATACGTAACTGGCAGGATGATGTGTTATATGACCAGTTGACCGAAGATTGCCTTTTTTTTTTTTTTTTTTTTTTTTGGTGACATTCAAGCATTTTCATGTTTGTACCAAACCAGTTTTGTGTAGGTTTGGTACACATCTTAAATCTGACCTTTTCTGCATCTCAAATTCTTCTTCCAGTGCTGGCCCACTGTCCCAAATGACTTTTTTTTCTGAACTCACATTTGATTCACTGTATTTTAAGCATGAGAAGGTAAAAGTAACACTTCCTTCTCTGGCTGTATGTTGGTGCCCATGTGCATTTTATTTCTCTCCTGTGCATAAGGAAACTGCATATGTATAAATAATTTTTACAAAATTTCAGTGCTTTTTTGTTTACCAAATCCCCATGTTACTGCAGCATGGGTATTTTAAAACAGTGTTTCTTTGGAAACAAGTAGCTCCTCAGAGATCACATTCAAACAGACGCATGTCTGGTAGGCAACTCAGCAGTGAAGTAATCTCAATTACTTTACTGTGATATTTTTATGAGACTATTGCCAGGATAGTTTTTAGAGCTGGTTTTACGTTCCTTCCTGAAAGAAGTGTTGCTGTAAGCCTCATGCGTAGGAGTGCTGCATGAATTCTTACCCACAATGAATGAACAGAGGGGGAGTATAAAGAAAGGTGATTACTGATATATATTCTGTTTGTGCATTTTGAAGTATTTGCACAGACTATTCTTTTCCAGAAAGTGTTGTCCCTCTTTGTAGATACAACTCACATTTTGTGTGTTGTATGTAGTATGAATTTGGAGAGTTTTGGCTCTCCTCGCTTTTGCCCAAGTTAATGTATTGAGTTACACTGAACATTGGTTCATTATTAATTTGAAGAGTATAACAATAAAAGACACCTTAGTAAGTACTATTGTGTAGGAAAGAAGAAAGGAAATCTTGTCCTCTATTACTTTGGTTTAGTATGAAAGCCTGATAGCAAATAGAAGAGTTGGCAATAAAAGGACAAAAGTCTTATCAACTATACTGATGGATAAGTGGTACGTAAGCAACTTGAAGTAGTGGAAAACTGAGTGTTTTTCCAATTTTAACATCTTTAGCTAAACAGAAACAGTAGCTTCAAAATTAAACGTCTCCAGGGTTACCAAGGGACTTAGAAAATCAACAAAGGCTTGATAACCTCTTGTTTTGTTGTTCTTTAATTTTTTTCTTCTCCCTCCCCATGTTAATTTTTGCTATCACTTTTTGCACTTGATGTATTGCTGGTTTTATGCTGTTGTCCAGTATATTACACTTTGCCTTTCATGTTGGACTTGAAGGAACACTTTGAATTGCTGACTTCATGCTGGTCATAAAGAATCCCTCCCTGAGACAGCCAGGCATGGTCAGTGGCAAGAATACAGTGTTGGTGAATGCCCCCTTCCCAGCTCAGCTTTACTCTTCATAGGTGTTGCCCCTAGTTTGGTTTCATTGCAAGAGTAGCTCTGTATTCCTCCCACCCCTTCTCTTCTTTGGTGTCACCGTTGGGAGGGATGAACCACATGCAGTGCTCAGGGTTTGGCTTTGTTGTTACTCAGCACTGTTTCTGATTAAATATCTGATATGTCACTTCAGATCTTGGCTTCTGTCAAATGTTACGGTTTTGTTGATGCATCCCACCTGTTTTGTTGCTGCTTAAAAATCTTGCATCTTAACAGGATATACTTCCTTTGTAGTTTCTGCTGATGATTTCTGACCTTTGAATCTTTAAGACAGGTTGTAAAACCATGCCCATGTTGGTCACTACTGAAGTTCTTTGTGCATTTATCATGCTTGATATTAAACTGAGTAACCTCCTAGGTCTTCAGTTTGCTATTCTAAACAAAATCACAGTTGGTGCTGCACATGCTTCTTTCTAGTTCTGCCGGAGTTTTTATATTTACTTTTATATATAGATAAAATAACTCTATAAAGTTTATGACCTTACAAATTGATGTGTACTACAAAATTAAATATTTACCAGGGTAAATTCTAAATAGAATAGAATAGAATAAATATTTTATTCCCTCTGTTAACTGATTTCCTTAGTAAAATTTTCTGGCATGTTTAGCACTTTTTTCTCCTTAAACCTGAGGGAAAACAGGCACAGACATTAGTCACAGCCCACCTGAAGCACCATCAGTTGTGCAGAAGACAACATTGTCCATTTGGTCAGATGTTTAATGAAGATATTGCAGAAAGCCATAGAATTTCAGTCCTTTTTTTTTTTTTTAATTTTTATTAAATTCATCTTTGTAGGGCTATATAGAGCAATTTCTCTAGTATGGTAGATGGTGTGCCTCAGTTTAGGATGTTGTTCAGTTACTGCGAAAGAGTTAATCTCTAGATTTGTCACATTTCTTAATTTTGTTTATATAGTAACTTGATTAAATGTAAAATAATTTCTGTTCTTAATGTGTAAATTACTCTTAATTTGCTGAAAATTATTAGTGAGAGTGTAGAGATTTAAAACATTGTTATATTTTTTGTGTAAACATGTCAGTCATACCAAAGTTACTGAAATGCCGCTGTTGTGCTTGGCTCGCGTGTTAAGAGTTTTGCCTGCCCTTACTCCTTCTCTTTAAAACAAATACCTTTGTTTTCTTTGCTCTTGGAATTCTTGGGAGAAAAAAAAAAAACCTTTAGAACTTATAATGTACCATTGTGTTAACAAACATTGCATTTCTTTTTCTTGAAATAAATATAGAGCAAAAGAGTGGAGAGAGTATGCGCTTTGGGAAGTGAGCTCAATTCCAAAAGCTGTTTCTGTTTCATTGCTTCCATGAAGCAATCTAGATCTCATTGTTTTCAGTTTTTATCGTTTTAAATTACATATAGTAAGCTTCTGTAGTGAGGTAATAGTTAGGCTAGTGTAAGTAACTTAATGTGCTCACTGGCATGGCTTTGGATATACTTTTTTCTCTTAAATGGGATAAGTACAAAAATTTTCGCTACCAAATGGCAGAAGAGGTGAGGTTTGGTCTAAGATCACTAAGCAAGGATTTATTCTAATTCCATGTTTAATCTATAAAAGGCAATTTTAAACTAAATATATGGGTTTTTTTAATTGATAAGCATAAGGGAAATGCCTGACAAAGAAAGCTGTTCTCACACCAATGGAGAAGATACTATCAAAATCTGCTGTAAATAAAAAGTAAATTAATCTTATCAGCTTTCTGAGGTCACATTTAAAACTTTTGTACCCTGTTTTGAGTATATTGTGATTAGATCTCACTCTCTTTGTTATAAGGAATGGTGTTCGGTTCTTTTTCCTAACATCTTTCAAATAGAGACTGCTTCTTATTGAGCAGTTTCTTTCATTATTTTCTACTTCTTTTTTTGATGTGTGTATGTTTAAGAATGCAAAGATAAGAAGTATTTGTCTGGGGTGTGAGGTTTATCTGGACCACTACTGTCAAAGCACTGTGGTGTCTGATGCCAAACATGCTTTTTAAAACCAAGAAACTTCTTGGTGGTGAAGGTGACGATTTCGTTTGTGCCAAAAGTTTGCCGCTGCTGGCCTACGTGCTTATATTCAGGTTTTCTGATCCTCCATTGAAAGTCTGTCCTTACTGCCCCTTAGTTTTTTTCCAGCACTTTCTTTGTATCATATCTACAGTTATTGATCGATCTCTCTGTTTAGGAGTGAGCACATTTGCATAGATGCAGTTAAAATGTTTCAATTATTCTAAACAGAAATCCTGCCTGAAGCTTTCGAAAGAGCATAAAGTTGATTTTGCATCAGAATAATTAATTACATTCCGACATAAATTGTTGGAATGAAATTCCAATAGCATGAAAAAATGTAGCCACAAGGGTACAAATTAGCCCTAAGGACAGTGATCCACACAGGAGATTGTACCTTTAGATCCTAGTTTCCAGTCTTTAACTGATACAGTGCTACTTGCGGAGTCAAAGTAGGGTTTTTTTGTTCTTGATGATACACAACAGCAAACATTTTAATTAGTGCTTAAAAACTAGGAAGATGTGATTCAAAGGGCTTGACTCAAGCATGTCCTGGTGGGAGGCAGTCATATAAACACACACATATGTAAGCAGCAATGCCCGTGGGCTCTCTTGGTCATGTCTGAAATCACTGAAAATGTGTCAGCTCTGAGTTTATGTACCTTAAAACTCCTTGTCTGGAGAACAGAAGGGATCTCAAAGTCATTTACAGACACTGTGGGACATTGTTTTCTAAGTTAACTGAATCTTTTGCTCTGGCATTTGATCGGCCCGGGTGGAACTGCTAACACGAAGGCACGTGGTAGTGAAAAGCAGGTAAAAGTTGTGTGTTTCCAAGCCTAGGCAGGAAAAATATGTGCCAGAATACTCACAACCCTCATCTCTCCAATGTTACGAACTGTTAACAAATACAGGAAATGTACTTTGCTAAAAGCAGTGCAGTGTGGAGATCTACCATATTGTTCATGCTACATTTTGCTTCATTACTTGTCTCTTAAAGCATTTAACTCAATTTCTGTGTGATTTAGATGGTGGGTTTGAAATATTTTTTTTTAGTATGCTTCATATAGAAGGTGCTTGACAAATCTGTATTGTGTTTGTGTACACTTGTGCAGTGGATCAGTGTTAAATGCTTTATGAAGCAAAAACTAATTCTATATTTTATGTTTTTTGTTCTTGTACAGTTTTACTGCTTTTTCCATGACACAGTAGAACTTCAGTCACAAGTTTCAGTCCTTTGCACATGCTTAAAAAATGTAATGGGTAACTAGCAATAACTTGTCATGAAGTTCATAAGAACTTTTAAAAGTTGCATACTTTTCCATAAAGTCATTTTTTTCTTGTAACACATCAAAACGCATAAACTTCATATGGAAAACAATGCTAATTCTTAAAATTACATAAATATTTAAATTATTGTGATAGAAGTTCTACTACATAATGTATATTTCAACTGTACTGGGAAATTAGTGTTTCAAGCTGACAAGTTCTTGCTCTTTTTCAACAATTTTGCAGGGAACATTTCAGTCTGTCTGTTTGGGTTTGTGGGTTTTTTTGTTGTTTGTTTTTGGTTGTTGTTCGGTGTTTGTTTGTTTGTTTCTTTGTTTTTAATCGTTATGAGGACACATCTGTGACTTTGCAATACAGTCCTGGACAGAAAGCTCCATTCATGGGAAATATGCACTTAGAGCAGAGGACTTAAAGCTGGGATTCCAATGGTCTGGTTTGGGCTCTCTAAAATATTTGGTGCGTGGTATTACTGACTGGTTTGTATTTTGGCCTGCTGAAGGTGCTCAAGGAATCCAGCTTCCACTGAATTCAGAGATTCTCTCAAAACTTGGCCTGCTGTCTCTCTGTACTTATTTGATTAGTATATGAAGTTGGTATAATATAAATTAGCTATTAAGAGGCCTGCATGTGTTAAATATATAAATATTTCATGCAGTTGTTTTCATGTTAGATGTATACACAAGATTAATTTTCCTTAATATGTGCTAGCTGTTCACTGTATGACCAAGCTCTGCTGTGACATGTGGAATTTTTACAAACAGTCATTATTTCTTGTGTGACAGGTGATTATTTCTTTTTAACCAACTGGTGGCTTACTTTGACGTAACTTTCAACCTGTTCATACAGGTTTTGTCAGTTGGAAATGCTAGTTCTTTTTAAATGAGCTTTTATATAAAAGCATTTTGGAAGGTGAACTTGTGTTAATGAAACATGTCTGTCTGTGCTGGAGACTAAAGTTTCTGAAATACACTGATAACCCTTTATCATATAAAACAGAACAGAGATGACCTCTGTCATGTAATCTGAAGAGTAAAATAAGTGAGTGGGTCTCCATGTAAAGTGGTGAGTCCTACAGTTCTATAGCAAGAGCTCTTGCATCAAACACTGGTTTCAGGTGTTCTGCAGCTAAATTTAAAGAAAGTATCCATGTTAAAATTATGGATTTTTTAAATTTGTACAAAGTTGCAATTCAGAAGCTATTTAAAATAAAGTTGTGAATAAAGACATCAGAGTAAGGAAGGCAATTTCAGCATCAGCTTTATAGTGCAGTGCAATATTGCTTTTACTTGTGGAAAACTTAATATGTGATATTTATTTTCTCTTTTGAGCCCGTGTTAGGTAAATGTTATGCAACTTGCTCATAGAATCACATCTTGAGATAATCTAACTGTATGACTTAACAGCAGTGCTTTAACACAAAACACACTTTTGATCAAATAATTTTGCTTTGCAGCTGACTCCACATAGTGAAATGAGTGTCCTACGTTATGTGTTGAGGTTGCAGAATTCAGCTGTTGAGCTCAGCAAAAAGCCACCCCAGTCCTTCACCAGTTCAAAGACAGACTGTAAACCAGATAGCTGAGGTAACTGATACAGTGATGAGGAAAAAAGATAAAGCTATAAGACCATTCAAAATAATCTATTGTTTGAGAAGAAAGTTCAGATCTGCTGAAATTGTTAGTATTAATGATGCCATCTCTCTGAGGGCCTTGAATCTCTTTGCAAAAGCTATTTAGGCAGGAGAAGTGGAAGAAGCATAGACAAGGACAGTCTGGTTGCAGAAGCCACACCAAAAACCAAATGGAGTTAGGAACAGAACACTGATCTCTCAGTCCTCTTCTGGCCACACAGGGGCCTTGCTGTGTTTGTGCTCTTTCCTCTCTGAAAAGGAGTTTAAAATCTTACATCACTTTTACTGAGGATTCCAAGATTTACTCTTTTTTTTTTTTTAATTTCCCTATTTTAAGTTAAGAGGCAGCTAAAATGGGATGGCTGTTTGTTTGGGTGTTGTTTGTGGTACACTTTTTTGTTTTGGTTCCCCCCCTCCACCCGCAAGTTTATATGTTCAAGTCTAATGTAACTGAATGTTAAAACCATAGTAGTAGCAAGACCAGCTTCAGTTTTATTTTTATTTTTTCCTTTTTTGGAGTGGTCACTTCTTATACTTTCCCTTGCTTTCTCTTCAGTTATCTATTGATCATGAAAACTTTTTTTTTTTTCAATAAACTGGCAGGGAATATTGTTGCAGTAATCAGTGGTGGGGTTCCCAGATGGTTGTGTGGATGTATATATATCTATATTGGTCTTACAGGAAGGTCAGGGTCATATGTGGAACAAAAAATGATAGCATGGATTTTAACAACTTTATCAAGTAATATTAAGGTGTTACTATATCCAAGTTGGAATACTGTCAAATTCTATGTTTATATACAGGAACTTGACAAGAGGAGTTGGTAGATTTAGAGAGTTACTAAGAGCTGTCGAAACAAGAACTACCCAAAATCTGCGAATGGTAAGTTACAGTAAACCACATTCCTATTGCAGCATCTGAATTTCAGTAGTCAGGTAAAGCATAAATGTAGTGGATGAATTTGAGACAAATAATCAGATGCACAGCATCTTCCTACTACCCTGGTACTAATCTCTGAGTTTTCATCATTGCCATCTATCGTGCAGTTTGTATGCATGTAAACATTAAAGAGGAGACTAACCTGGTAGTTATGGATTACAGGATGGCTTCAAAGATTTAAATTAATATTCTTTACCTTAACAATGTTTATGTAAGTATTTCTACACTCAAATATATGATGCCAAGAATAGCTTGTCAAAGTAAACTTTTTCGTGCTGATTTACAACCTCATTTCACTCTTGCTGAGTCTTACCGACTGCAGCAAACACCAGCACCGTCAAGACAAGTTGTCAGAAGCCCTAGTCAGTTGGGGTTTAGACTGTAACTGTCTGGGGTGGGTTGACCTTGGTTGGCTGCCACATGCCCACCCAGCTGCTCTCTCACTCCCCTTCCTTAACATGATAGGGAGAAAATAAGATAGGAAAGCTTGTGGGTCAAGGTGAAGATAGGGAGTTTGCTTAGTGGCCGCTGTCATGGGCAAAACAGACTGGACTTGGGAGAAATGTCAGTTAAAAGAGTGGGATGATGAGAAACAAAGAGAAACTGAAACACCTGCCCCCCACCCCTTTTCCCCAGGTTCAACTTCAGTCCCTCATTCCTGATTCTTCCACCTGTTCTCCCTGCCCTCCCACTCCCTGAGCCGTGCATGATGGGTGGAGGGTTGTGGTGAGTCTGTCACAGCTCCTCTCTGCTGCTCCTCCCTCCTCACTCTTTCCCTGCTCCAGTGTGAGGTCCCTCCCATGGGCTGCATTTCCTTCAGAGAATATCAACCAGCTGCACTGTGGTCCTCTTGGCAGGCTGCAGCGTAGACATCTTCCACTGACATCCTCCCCGGGGACTGCAGGGAAATACCTGCTCCACTGTGGTCTCTCCCATGGAAATATTTGCTCCAGGGCTGGAGAAGCAGTAGAGGTTATTGAGCACAAAATATCTGAAATTATACCTTAATGTACTCCACTCTTAGCAGCAATAGTTCTTGTTGTTACTTCAGAAGTGTCAGGATTTAACTGATAAAATCAAAAACTTGTTTGTTATTGCCATTTTGTTTCTTTGTGTTTAGAGAATTGAACTGGGCACTTGTACTTTTCAAACAGCAGTATGCCTGTTTAAAATAACAGGCAGTATATTCTCCATGACTAGTCTTCATTAGAACTAATCCAACCATTTTCAAAGAGTTTGTATTCCGTGTTTTTAAGGAAAGTATTTATCTTTCACTTCTACAGACGATAGCAAGACAACTGGCTGAAATTTTGTTACGAGGAATGTGTGAACAGAGTTATTGGAATCCACTGGAAGATCCTCCTCACCAATCACCCCTAGATGATCCACTTCGAAAAGGTTCAAATACTAAGAATTACGCGCTCAGTAGAAGACCGCGGGTATACACTGGAGAAAAGTATGACTGAGTTTATACTCCTCTTTTTTCTATAATTGCAGTTGTTCCCCAGTGCACTGGGTATTTTGGTTTATATTGTTGAAAACGTAGAAGGAATTTGGCAATGTGAACAGGAATGTTTCCCATGCTGTGTGTATATTTGTATTCCCTGAAGAGAACTGGGGAAGCAACGTACTTCTCTAAGCAGAAGCTTGCACTGCATTCATAAGACCTTTTGTTCTCTGTTCTCAAAATATTTTTTTCTTGTTCTATATTGGAGTATATGGTGGAGTCAATATCCCATATTGTACCTGAGATATAAATGAAAACATGAAGTGCAGGTGGCAAAACTGAGACTGCGCATTTTAAAAGCTGTGTGCGGTTTCTAGACCTCTATTCTGGTTTATCATAGAAAGGAAAGATTTAGCTATATCGAGATTCAAATTCATCCCTGAAACATTATAAAAACAAAACCAAACCAACCAAAACAAACCAACCAAACAAAAAACATAGTTAGTAATTTATCTAGCAGTTTCAGAGTTTGTTTGTTTGTTTGTTTTTTCCCAATCTTCTTAAGTTAATTTTGGCATTTCTTTATGATGCCGTCTTTTTGCTGAATTTTATTCTTTCACCCATTCAAATAGGTGGTATGCTATGGATAATTTTTGTGCAGCATATCCCATGGTTAATTCTGGTGTAGCTTTGGTGCATGTCTTTCCCTTGAAAAGGTATGAGGTTTTTCCCAACCCAATCACCATAAGTATTAGTGTTGAATGTGGACAGCCATTTCCTTGAATTTTAACTTTTAAGAAAAAGTTAATAGTTTGTTGTTTGTTTCTATTTGATCAAATGAAAAATGGTTTCTAAGGTAAAGTTTTCTATAGACACACTCTGACAGTGCCGAAAATATTTATTGACAAAATGTTGCACTCTTTTACAGCCTTGGGTGTAGCTTACTGCCTGAATGGAACATGCTTGTGTCAAAGGATACTGATGAAATCTTAACCATTTGGCACTTTGAAAATTTATTTTTTATTGCATTGATGGTCTGATGAAACTTTGTGTGCTTCTTTTGCATAGTCTGCAACCTTTGTGCTGCTCTACTTGTACTCTATATGCAAGTCCTTGTGGGATCTAGTGTTTTGTGGATATATATATATATATATTTTTTTTTTTTTTAATATAGTCAGCAACTGTTTCTTGCTTGTTTTGATACATGCTGGAAAGCACTGTCAGCCACAGAACCAAGAAATAAATTGTTGCAGTGGAGATAATGACCTAGCCAAGAATGTGAGCTGCCATAGTAGGACAGTGCTAAATAATGCAGATGGAGAAGATTGAAATTCCATTTAATCTTAGGAAAAAAAAATTACAGAAGAGATTGTGGAGTCTGGAGAGCATCACTGGAGATATGAAAAATCCAACTGGACATGGTCCTGAGCAACCTGCTGGTAGACCCTGCTCTGAGGGGAGGCACTGTGCCCAGACACCCTTTCCAACCTCGGCTGTTCTGTGATTCTGTGAAAGTGGTGTGATTTGGCAATCTCTTTTGAGGAGGCTGTTGTCTGTTCCATATGAAATTTTGACCCTTTTTCTCCAAGGAGCTGAACATTCAGTTTGCCAGAACAGCTACTGTGTTTCTCTGCAAGTACATAATTAACAAACTGTATGTACAGGTAGACTTTTTGGTAAAAAGAAAATAACTGGTTTGTGTATAGACCTTGATCAATGCACTTTTTGGGCATTTATTGCCCAAATGTGAGGAAAAGTCTTCTATGCAAAGTTGCACATTTTCTCATTTCTCACTTGGTTTCATACAGCAAATCCTAAAGAACAGCCTCTTCCTATCTTACAGTATATATGCCTTACTAGTTAATATGAAAGCTTTTTTCCATAATGTGACCTTGTTATGTGCAAAAGAGTCTGCTTCTATGGTAGATTGCGTGTAGAAGTTGTCCTACCCTAAATTCTGAAGAGATGTTTTTAGTGTGCACAGTACCTTTATATTGTAACCTAACATCCTGTTGTACTGCAGGCATTTAAGTTGTTAAGCTGCATTTGTTGCAGATTTCCATTAATGAATACTTTATACAGCAGCAAGCCTACATAATTGTGGTGTTATTATTACTTGCAAATGGAATGGCCTTTATCTTCAAAGATTTCTAGCTATTTTCCTTCTCTATCCAGAATACTTACAACAGTTTTTTTGACTCAGTCTTTCAGATATCTGTTCTTCATTCTCAACTCATCCATTGGCAGAAATGTGTCTCCTGGCAAAACTGGGGCTTTGTTCAGTGTAATTTTCTTGTTCTTGGGACATGCAAGTGAGGAGTTCCACAATTTCAACAGAGCATGTAATTAAGTCCTTTTCTTTAGTCACATCAGAGTGATTAATACCAGAACAGATAAAACGTGTCTAGCCAAGTACCTTATCTCCAGCAGTGGTTGAAAGCAAGTCCGTAAGACAGTGAATAGCAGGAGAGACATATAGGAAATTTCTTCCTGGGTATTCATCTGAGCACCAGCTCTGTTTGGGTCTGGGGTGTACTGTTGGTTCGTTTTGTTGTTGTTTTTTCAATATGCTGCCTTATACAGCAAGTAAGTGTACTGTGTTCTTCTGAAGATGGTGAATGTGATCTGGCTAGTACCATGTATGATTGTGTAGATCTCTGTGTTGCTGCCTCTGCAGTTTTCCTTATCCTCAGTTGAAGGAGTGTTAAACTATTTGCTTTGCCTTTGGTTGGTAGCTGTTTCATGCTTCCAGTTCCCTCTTTTGCTCTGCCCCCGTTACCTTGGAATTACTTTACTCCTATGCCTGCATCTGTTAGGAGACATAGGAAATTCAGTTCAGTCAACTAAACTGAACTTTTTGCATACACAATTCAAAGGAAATTCCCAGTAATTTCTGCATGAAAAGGATCTCCTTTTTGAGACAATCATCAACTTATTTACAAAAATATTTTCAGAGTTGTAGGAGAAAAAAACTGTTGCTTTCATTTTGATAAGTGACTTTTTAGTAGTTCTTTTTGGGGGAACTTGTCTTTTTTTCTCCAAGAAAGTAATTTCTACAGCAAATATTTCCAGTTGTTGTTTTGCTTTCTGGGAACCATTGCCAGTTGTTCAGGCTAAATCTACTTCCAGATTGCTAAATTCTGTATTGCAGACTGGGTAGGTAAATGGGGAGTTCTCTGGTGCTTCCTCTTCACTCCTCATTCCCCGTTCTGGCTGGTTCTTATGCATGAGTAACCGTATTTTGAAATTTCTTTGTTAAGTAAAAATAAAAATGTCTTCTAAGATGTAGAATACTCTTCAAAGTCTTGTGAGCAATGTGCATTGATTGAAAAACAAAAATCCAGCAACAAACCACTGCCCTGGGGTCTCAGCTGCTGTATATTACCGCAGTACATTCGCAATGTTGCTTTCAAACCACCTGGAGTTCAGATGTGTTTTAATTTCCATCACCTTTCTGGCATTTAATTACTGCTTCAATTTCTAGTGCATTAAAAAAAACCCCAAAAATATTTTCATCTCAAACGAGTTGTTACGGTTTAAGGCAAGGCGGCAATAAACTGTGGCAGACGCTCTCTGTTATCCCTTCACTTCCCGCCACCCTTTTCCTTTAGATTGGAAAGATGATAAGAAAGATAAGGGGAAAGGAAGAGAGACTTAGACTTCAAGTTGGAAAGTTTTAAAGGGGTTTTATTAATGCTACTAATAAATACAGAATATATACAAAATATACAAAACCAATCTCAAGTGGTCGATGTGGAACTGGCGTCACTCCAGAAGCAGTGGAGCTGGCGGCTCCAGCAGGTGCAGGTCAGGCCCTCGGAAGTCATGGGCGGGACCGCACAGCAAACTGGAACCTGGTTGCAGGGATGCAGGGCCTGAGGCCTGTAGATCACGGGCAGACAGACAGGGTCCTCTCTAGATGCTGGCCATGGTTGAAGAGAGAGTGACCCTCGTGATCACCCTCTTATATAGGGGTATGATGATTATGGGATGGAATACTTCTGTTGATCCTCAGTTGGTCAGTTCTGGTCACCTGTTCCATCCACTCCTCCTCAAGCACGCCCCTCTCACAATGGAACGTGGGAAAACTTATCAGTCTTTCCTGGCTACCATAGTAATAAATCTAAACACGAGCTTCTTCAGCATTCTGTTGGTCTCTTATCAGCACCGAGTACAGCATCCTAGGAAAAATATGCAGGCTAAAACTCAGAAAAGTACAGCCACCTAGAAGAACTTAGCTGAAAAAAAAATCACTAAAAGAGAACCGGTCTTGTTTTTAACAAAATCAGGACACAAGTTTAGTTTCCCATCTGTAATTTATTGTAGTTCAAGCACCCTTGACACTATAGGAATTGCTTATTAACAACAAAAAATTACTTTCTACATTTAAACAGTTGATTGTGGAACTGTTGGTCTACAAACAGAAAATACAGTACTTGTGCTAATTCAGAAACAGTTTAGAGAAAGAAATCTTTAGAGTAAGAACACAGTCACTATGTGTGTGTGTGAGAGCATGATTGAATTTCTACCAGTCATGTAGTCAATGCAGATTACTGTTGTCTGTCCACCAGTATAGAAAAGCATTCAGAAAGCTTCCAGTGTTCAGAGAAAGAAGTTTGCAAACTAGTCCTATGCAAAGTCCTAATCATAAGGAAGTGTACTTAATTAAAACCAAAAATTGTAAGTGCTTGGAAGTAACAGTGGTTATGGTAAGCAGGCAGAGATTGCCATGGCTCTATTTAAAAATATTCACAGCTATTGAATGCATCAGGAAAACAAATCTGAAGCATATCTGCTGAAAGACTAATAGAAGTATTCATCCATATATTGCCTAAAATACAAAAGTTATCTTGTTCTTGTGAGAGGGTTTCTTGTTGCTGACCTTTGAATCAGTGATTTAGATTCAGCTCAGACAGATTATGTGCCAGAGGCTGAGTTAAACTACGGGTACAGTTTTTACAGTTGTCAAATTATGTGCAATTTTGGGATATTCGAATGGTTTAACTCTTGACAGCTGTGGTGGTTTTGTTCTCTTATTGTGTTTGCCCAGATTTTCTGAAACGCAAATTTAGAGCATTGCAGAGAAATGCGTTTTAATCAACCATTTGTTGTGTGCAAGTTACTCTGTGTTCTCTTTCCTGGATATTTTCCAGCTTTTACAATACTCTTACTATATTTGTATAAGCTACTCCTAAAAGTAATGTGTTCTGCTTAAATAACTAAATTCTTGTTTTGAACAGCATCTTTTGTCCTCAAGAAAATACAGAAGAAGCCTTACTGTTGCTGCTTATTAGTGAATCTATGGTAGGTAAAATACAGTGACTGTCTGTGTGCTGTGTGTGTGTTTTCCTCTTTTTTTTTAATAGAATTTTTTTATCATGCCTTACTTTGACTTGTGTTTTATTGTCTGTTAGGAAAGTAGGCAGTTACTTCTGAAACTCAAACTTCTGTTCCTCTGAGCCAGCAAGACGAGGTTTGAAAGTGTTGTCTGTTAGGAAAGTAGGCAGTTACTTCTGAAACTCAAACTTCTGTTCCTCTGAGCCAGCAAGACGAGGTCTGAAAGTGTTATGAATAGGAGTTTTTCTCCTTTAGAGTGACTTGAGCCTAGCCTCTTTCTAACTAGGCAGGTGCACACAAAGCCTGGTCTTTCATTTGGAGTAATTTATCAGTTGGTTGCCATTCAGAGCGACTCAAAATGTAAGTTATTTTTGTTGTAAAAAACATATCAAAGACTACTAGGTGAGCCAAAAAATACTTTTCCATCGTGCATTAAACCTCAGATGTCACTCAAATTTGTAAATGACTTTTTGTGATACTGGCATTCAGTCTTTGCTACTGGATTATTGTTTCTGGTTTTGGGTTTTTTTTGTGTGTTTGTTTTTTTATTTATTTTTTTAATGCCCTAATTTCCTCAATAGGTGATTATTTTCAATGGCTTGTGTCTGCCTTTTATCAACCGTTCATATTTTCCTCTAGTATGACTTTGCTAGTCATCTATCAACTGCCACGTACTGACACTTTCATACCAGGTCAGTTATGTGCTCAAATGGCAGAAATGAAAATCTGAAACTGGAATTTTTGCCATTTTTCTAATTGGAGGGAACCTCTAGAATTTTGGGCATCATACGTGAGTCGGTCTCACTGCACATCAATGAGACTTAGCCTTTTAAGTTCTATAGGTGATTCAAATGCTTTCATGCTCTGGCATAATTTCTCTTTTGGAACAGTTAAATAGGATCAGAACACTTTAGTGAATGCTATTCTATTTGAACTATTTTAAAGTGGTGAACACTTACACTGTAGTGCAGACTACTTTCCTCATTTCTAGTCATCTGCCTTGCAATCTTCATGAAAGAATCTGCCACCAGAAAACTAGACTGAGCGAACATTTCCATATGTCATGTGCTGGTTTTGCTGCAGCATGTACTCACCACTGAAAGGGCTGCCTGTGCCTCTGTAAGGTGCCTGTGCGGCTTGTGGCAATGTACAGAATTCTGATGTGAACTGTGATCATGGTGTGAAGTGGGAGCAGTCCCAATTTTGCAGCATCTGCCTACTGATCACTGTATTTGCATGTGTGCTTCCTTGCATATCAGCATTAGCATTAAGAAGCCAAAAAACAAAGTATTGCCCTGTTCAGTCTCCTTTCAGGTTACTTACAGCTTTTCCTTTGTGAATTAGATCTGCCCAATTACATTAAATGCTCATCACTATAGAGCATATACCTTTAGCAAACTTCCAAAATTTTTTTTGTTTACAAGTAATTTTTGCAGGTTATCTGAGGCAAAAGAGTTTGTTTCAAGGGAGTGTAAAATCTTTCACATGATTGACTTACTTTGGCTAAGCCATTTGTTCAAATTAGTTTTGGAGGGGGAAAAGGGGAAAACCAAGCATAAAAATATTCATCACTTCAACTTATATTTCTGAGAGTTGAGAGCTCTTACTTCAGCTTAGTGCATATTAACTTTCTAGCTATAGTAGTTATGAAGTAGTATGTGATTTATGATTTTGAAATCAGCGTTTGTGAAAGAAATAGGAGCAGTTGCGGAAGATTAAGTAATCATCAGTGTTTTGAGATGGTATTGTGTTATTAAAGTAGTGTGATCCCTTCCTTGTATTGTCTGTGAATTAGTAAAAACACAGATAAGGTGTCAAGACTTGTGTCCTTCAAGAATTTATTCAAGTAAATATTAGAAAACAAAATTAGGATCTGACACATAAGTAACATTTTGTGTAAGTAAAAGTAAAGAAATTGCTCTGTATATACAATCCCTAAGTCATACTGCTAGTTTCAGGGAAGTGGTGCACTCTAACATCATTATCACTTCTAATTTGAATTATGTCTAGTGCACCATCTAGCCAGAAAATAGAATCTTGCTAGTGGATTACGAATGCTACATTTGTGTTACCTTGAGTCCCTTTGTGGTCAATGGGGCTGAGTCTAGTTGAAGGCCTGTATCTAGTGAAGTCCCTCAAGGGTTGGTTGGTATTGGGACCAGTACTATTCAATATATTCATCAGTGACTTGGATGAGAGAATAAAGTGCACTGTCAGCAAGTTTGCTGATGACACCAAGCTGGGAGGAGTGGCTGACACACCAGAAGGCTGTGCTGCCATCCAGAGACCTGGACAGGCTGGAGAGTTGGGCGGGGAAAAATTTAATGAAATACAACAAGGGAAAGTGTAGAGTCTTGCATCTGGGCAGGAACAACCCCAGGTTCCAGTATAAGTTGGTGAATGACCTATTAGAGAGCAGCGTAGGGGAAAGGGACCTGGGGGTCCTGGTAGACAGCAGGATGAGCACGAGCCAGCACTGTGCCCTTCTGGCCAGGAAGGCCAATGGCATCCTGGGGTGTATTAGAAGGGGGGTGGTTAGTAGGCTGAGAGAGGTTCTCCTTCCCCTCTACTCTGCCCTGGTGAGACCACATCTGGAATATTGTGTCCAGTTCTGGGCCCCTCAGTTCAAGAAGGACAGGGAAGTCCAGCACAGGGCTATGAAGATGATGAAGGGAGTGGAGCATCTCCCTTATGAGGAAAGGCTGAGGGAGCTGGGTCTCTTTAGCTTGGAGGAGACTGAGGGGCGACGTTATTAATGTTTATGAATATGTAAAGGGTGAGTGTCACGAGGATGGAGCCAGGCTCTTCTCAGTAACAACCAATGATAGGACATAGGGCAATGGGTGCAAACTGGAACACAGGAGGTTCCATTTAAATTTGAGAAGAAACTTCTTCTCAGTGAGGGTGACAGAGCACTGGAACAGGCTGCCCAGGGGGGTTGTGGAGTCTCCTACTCTGGAGACATTCAAAACCCGCCTGGACACATTCCTCTGTAACCTTTTCTAGGTGTTCCTGCTCTGGCAGGGGGATTGGACTGGATGATCTTTCGAGGTCCCTTCCAATCCCTAACCTTCTGTGATTCTGTGATTCCCCTGATTTCTGAATTCAGAAAGAATGCTTCGAGTAAGATTTAAATTCTAATATTTATGAAAGAAATGCTCTGGGACATATAGTTCCGTGATTTTTCAAGTGTTTTAATTCCCTTACAGGTACATTTCAGAGTGCAAATCGTCTGTTTTAGCCACATGACTGCTGCTACAGTGTATTGTTGTGCATAGTGAGGAAATTTAGCTGCAACTCTGCCATCACTCTTACTGTAGGATGTCCTTGTATTCCAGCTGCTACACTTGCGAAGTATAGAGCAGCCTTTCCTTATCTAGACAGGAATGAGCAGGAAGGTGGGATCTGAGGGACTGACACCTTCACATTACAATGCATGTACTGCTGCGTGTCAGCTGAGCTGTAGTAACAGAATCACAGAATGCCTGAGGTTGGAAGAGCCCCCCCATGTTGTCCAGCTCTTCTGCTCAAGCAGAGCCACCTGGAGTAGGCTTCATCTGTGCCCAGATGCCTTTTGAATATCTCCAAGGAGGGAGACTCTACAACCTCCCCACGTGTGCCAGTGCTCAGTCACCCTCACAGTACAAAAAGTGTTTCCCGATGTTCGAAAGGAACCAGAGGTGCCAATTACCTCTGATTCTGTTACTGGGCAACACTGAAAAGAGCCTGGCTTCCTCTTCTTTATACCCTCTGAAAGGAGGTATTTGTACATATTGATAAGGTTCCCTCCTGAATGCTCCCTTCTCCAGGCTAAACAGTCCCAGCACTCTCAGCTTTTCCTCATAGGAGAGATACTCCAGTCCCTTATTCATCCCAGTGGTCATTTGTTAGACTGTCTCCAGTAGTTCCACATCTCTTTTTTTCTGGGGAGGCCAGAACTGGAGCCAGTACTGCAGGTGTGGCCTCCCCAGTGCTGAACAGAGGGGCAGGATCACTGTGACCTGCTGGCAACACTCCTGCTCATGCAGCCCAGGATACCACTTGCCTTCTTTGCTGCAAGGGCACGCTGTTGGTTCCTGTTCAACTTGGTGTCTGCCAGGATGCTCAGGTCCTTTTCTGCCAAGCTGTTTTCCAGCTGGGTGGCCTGGGGGTTATTCCTTTTCAAGTGCAGGACTTTGCACTTCCAAGTTTTTGTTGAATCCTTTGAGGAGATTTCTGTCAGCTTATTCTCCCAGCAGCCCTTTGCATATCAATTCCTCCTCCTAGTTCCTGTGCCATCAGCAAGCTTGCTGAGGGTGCACTCTGTCCCATCATCCAGATCAGTAATGAAGATTTTGAACAGGATCAAGCTCAGTATCAGTCTCTGGGGTATGCTGCTAGTTACTGGACTCCAACTAGACTTTGTTGCACTGGTCACCACCTCCTGGGCTCAGCCTTGTGTGTTATTCTCAGCCAATGGTAAATGGCTGAGCATATCCTGTCTTTTTGGTGGGTGAAAAAGGTTACACGGCTTGCATTTGCTTCAGGCTTAAAGTCTATAGGGTAGATGTGGCCAGCTGACACATTGCAGCTTAACTAATTGTCACTTTATTTCATCTGAGATCGTGGCAGTTCTGAAACAGTGAGCACTTCAGTTTATATGTACTTTCTGTTTTATAATTACACAGAAAATGATTGTTCAAATATCTTGAATACTTACAAGGTATCCTCTCCTATAATAGTGCTTTGTTGTTGTCAACCATTTTTTCACAAGAAGTGCTAGTTCATAACTTGTTCTGTACTTGCAAGGAATTTAGTCAAACAATGATTAAATGTGAAGTTGAAAAGGAAGAAGTTCTTGAAGCTAAATATTTATGCAGTGTAGAAAGGAAAAGCCAAAGACTTCTTGATCAAAAGAAAGCAAAATATCTGTTTTGGGGTGTGTGTGGGGGGGGTGTTTTCAAACCCAGTTGTGGATTATTCATTTGATAAATCCTGAAATGTCTGAACATATTACACTCCATGTATCCCTCTGAAAATGTCATTATTTAATTATTCTGATTTTAAAGATATATTGAGTATGTTCAGAGCTTAAAGTATTATCCTGTTAAAGCAGAGAAAACATTTATTAGCTCTTAATGTGTGTCATTCTTCCCCTCAGAAAAACAGGAAATAAGCCGTCCATTAAAATTTAGTGTATTTAAGTAAATGTATTAAGGGGGCCATGCCCTGTGTAATTAAAAAAAAAAGGGGTGAGAGGGAGAGGAAGAGAGGAAGGGCCTTTAACTTCTGATTTCAGACTGCCAGATATACTAGCATTTGTGCCAATGGGAATATTAAACATGAAGAAATCTATAAATATGTAAGATATCAAGATAAAGTATCTTCAGACACTTGATGCTATAGTGGTAGTGGTACTGGGTAGGTGAATATAGGTAGTCTTAGGTACTGGGAGACCTGAATTTTATCCTTTGCTCTTTAACAGGATTTCTCTGTGAACATTGTAAATTCATTTAATCCAGTTGTAGCTCAACTTCCTTTCTGCTTGAAAGGAACCACTTAATTAAGGACTTAGGTTTGTAATGTGCCTTTCACAAAACAGGAATGCGAGTACAAAGCCTTACTACAAACATGGCCTGATTCTAAACCTGTGCTCAGAACCAGGGGCAGTTTTTGCTTCTCACTGGTTACTCCTGAAGGTGATGGTGTGATTATCCTGGGCAGGTTACCGCTCACAAGTGAGAGGATAGCATCAGAATGTTATGAATAGAAATCGGTTTCCTTATTTTACAAAAGATGGAATAGAAGATTTGAAGATCCTTCTTAATATGTTTTACTTGCATACAAAAATAAATTTTAAAAGATGAATATACATTATATTACCCTTATTTGTTTTCTGAGAACTCTTCAATGATTTTAAATACTTTACCTAGCTGATGTAATTAGAATAAAATAATTAAAACCAGATCCACATAGAAACATAAATCTTCCCATTATTGTAAAAAGTTGGTGATTCTTGCTCTCTATAAATTAGTAGCAGTTACTGTCTCTCTGTAGCACGTCTGTCACATGCTGACTGTCAGTCTGAATAGAACAGTAGTTACTTGAGTGAAAATGTAGGTTGGGTGACTTTTGCTGATTTTGTTTCTTTTTTTCCTGGTATGTTTCAGGCCAACCGTGATGCTGTACTGAGCAGAATACCGGAACACAAAAATGATCGTATCATCAGTTTGCAAAGTGCATCTGTAGTCTATGATTTACTTACTATAGCTTTGGGAAGAAGAGGCCAATATGAAATGCTCTCAGAGGTTTGTTGATAGTAGTGAATATTCAACTGTGTCTCCATTGCTTATTTCTGTTAATCATGTTAGTTGTGGTGGTACTTAAGGGCTAAACAAATATAGGATGCTATTGTTCTGATTACCGTATAAATATAGTAGGCGCTTTCCACTCCAAAAACTTTCTTGTCTGAATTTATACGAGTGACTTGAGGTGGTCAAACACAGAAATTGTGTGAAAGGTGTGATGAATGTTGAATGGCACAGCAGTTCTCATGGTTTTTAGGTAGAGAGGCACAGATTTTCTTAAAAAGATAGACATTAAATAGAGACAGCAGGAAGGAATGGCAAAAGCTTTTGTGGGTATAAGTGATAGATATAAATATCTAGAAAAAGGCTTTGTGATGTTTTATTTCAAAAGAAAACTGTCTCTTACACATCAGAAGATTTGGAGTGCTCCAAAGTCCTTGTAGTTTGTAAAATGGCTTTGAAGTTAGTAAAACGGAAATGTATTACTTTTTCAGGTCTGTAGGAAAGTTCGTTCTCTGTCTCAAATGTCTGGTGTTTGATTACACAACTTGTATGTGTTTTATTAGATTGTGACAACTTCTTCAGGAAATTTTCAAGTGTTGTTAACAGCTTTATGCCTGAGAAACAACTACAGCTCTTTGGGCAGAGCATATCTCTCCTGCTCAAAACAGTGCTCACCCAGTAGCATGATACTGTTGCTGACAGTGACTAATATTTGGTATCCAGAAGGAATACTTCAGCATGTGTGGTAGAAAGGCATATCCAGGGATTGATTTACTGAGAAATGGTTTCTCTTTACCATAATAGAGGACTTTTATTAAGATAAAAATGAAAAAAAGCATCCCAGTTCTTCTCTGGTTAATAGCCACGCTTTAATCTGCATCTCCTGCGATATTAAGCTCTGAATTCGATTATTTTTCTTCTTGAAAGTCCTTCAGAGCTGCAAGTTGTCCATGCAAGACAATTTTAATCAGTACAACGAAAAGCCTTCACAAAACTAATGAGAATGAAAGCTCATGCAGGACTGTGACCCTACAACATAATGTAATCAATAATATTTCCATTGACTTGCAACTACAGACACCATCACCTTCATGGAGTTTTAGGTGGTGGCACTGAAGTTGTAATAGATGAGTCCCCATATCTTTTGGTCTAGAACTTTTTAAAGAATAGTCATGAACAGTGTATGGGAATATAGTGGACGATTTGGTGAGAAGATTAGTTAAATGTAAATATGCTCAGTTCAGATTCATTTATTTTGTCTGTGGTGTTGTGGTGGGGTGTTTTTGGTGGTTTTTTTTTGTTTTGGTTTGGGTTTTTTTGTTGTGTGTGGGTTTTGTTGGTTGTTTGGAGGTTGTTGGTTTTTTTGTGTGTGCTTTGTTTGTTGGGGTGTGGTTGTTTGTTTTGGTTTGGTTTTTTACATTAAACCACCAAGTTCCTGGGATTCTTCCACCATCTCCTTTGGGAGACTTTGGGTAGTATTTATGTCACAGTAGACACAGCTTCTTCTATGTGATTTTTCTTGCCTTTCTTAATAGAGTATTTTGTCTTCACCAAGAAAGCTAGAGGTATCTCTATTCTTAGCCTTGTATCTTGAAGTCTAGGACATTACCCTGAAGGGTAGAAGGAAAGTCTGATAGTCCAGTCACCTGGAGAAGAGCTCAGAGTTTGCTTCCCTCGCTGCTTGTGTGGCTGGTTTAGCCCATGGAGCTGACAGACAAGTACCACAGCCTATTCCTTTTCCTGCTGTGTTTTGAGCACAGTTGAATATTCTAACTAATGGAAGATGTTTTACTTGACTTGCATCTTGGATTTCAGTGCCCTTTAGAAGTTGCTTGTGCAGGTGGTAATCATGGTTACAGACAAAAGCAGAACCACAAGTATCTGGAAAGTTAGAGAGTCTCCATGTTTGACCAGCTTCTTTTTTGAAGGTTTTTAGCCACTGCCTTGAGCTTTGACACCTCAAGTCTACCTGAGGCTTGTTTTAAGGTCTTGTATTGTTCTTTTTTAACCTGGGTCTAGCATCTTTGTAGTTATATTCCATCAAAATTGTATGTATATTCTTTCAAAATGTTCTCTTTGAAAAACAGAAAATAATTCTAACATGTTTGATAAATACTTTTCAATAGAGAATAATTTAAATGTATTTATTATATGTCCATGATGTAACTATTCTGAGCATGAAAAAATATCTTATGAAGACCTGATGTAATTAGACTATACTTACTTCAGCATATGGATGCTCTAGATATACAGGTGCAGCAGAAGCTTATCAGGAAAAGATTAGAACATTTCATTTGTTCCAGTTCTTGTCATCCAAAGCACAGTGGAAAACCTAGACTTTAAGAAGCTCTTACAGTTTAGGGAGCAGTTAGAGGGATCTGCCCTCAAATCCTGCAGCCCTTAGTCTGAAACTTTCATAACTTAATATATATTATACTTACATATATATTATATTTTTTCTACAATACTTATATATTGTAATACTAAGTATTACAATAAACACAAATTCAGAAATGTAAAAATGTTATGTTCAGTTATGTAATAGGCGTGTAATTTTTTTGCCAGCTGCATTCTCTGTGAGCAAATTTTGATTGCTTTAATGGAATTGTTATAGCTTCAAGTCAGAATGCACCATTATGCTAACTGTGGACATGGTATTCACCCACCAGTTCCAATATCTTGTTACAATCTTCTGGTTTAGCTCTAGCTGATTACTTACAGAACTAGTTAACTCTGATATAAAAACATTAAATGGCCAAAATCTGTCTCATACTTGTCAAACTACTCTAATACTGAGTCACATTCTTAACTGAAAAGGTCTAATTTCTTTATGCCATGTCTTTATATCAATCTGTATACTATGGGCTTTCAATTTCTTATAGCTTCCTCAACTAGATCAAAGAACTTTCTACTGTCATAATTCTCTCCTACACAAAAGTACTCTGACTGTTGTCAAGATGTTTTTTAGGCTTCATAGGATGTGACATACTGAGCTTATTGGTGCCCTACTAGGAGAGATGTTTCCAGACTAGAAATCTTTCAATCCTCCAAGTTCAAGCATATTCTTTTCAGGAGGAGACTGTAGTGCTAAGCAACAGAATTCAGGAACGCATTTAACATCACCTGTCCATATAGTGACTTGTGATTATTTATTTACAAGGCAATATCAACAGCTGCATTTCTGCCTTTCAGGAGTGTGATTGTACTGAATGTGTTTTCAATTAGTTAAGTCAGTTGCCATTATTCTGAGTGTTATCTTAACCTGCAGTTTTTCAGGGTACCATTGCTTGTTATATATTTCTCATTCATCTCTCGATGGAGCCTGTTGCTCCTGGAAATTCCTTGTTGTTCCTTAGCTCAGAAGAACCCAGTTTATGAGGTGTCCATGCTGTTATGTAAGTCATATGTGCCTATATGCACATATACCTCTTGCCCGGGCACATGCTAACCACCAACTTTGTGATCTTAGGAAGACAAAAAATGACAATTTGTCACATTTCATACTGAATGAATAGAACTTGGAGTCAAGGAAAAAATAACGATAAATAGATCATTAGTATGTTGAAACTCAAGCCTTTTAGAATAATGTACAATTGTGTCCTGTGTCCCTCTAATTACAAAATTATAACAACATAAAGCATCAACTTCTCCAACTTTATTTTCTGCCAGTTAGAATTGGCAGTTAATTTTTAATTAAGTACCTCTGTATAATTAATGCACATGCATACATATCTGAGTATGTAAAAATGGGAGAAGAAGGTATGATTAGGCAGCCTAAAGAGTTATAAACCTATTTTGACTTTAGATATTGACTTTAGATATTAAATTTCCGTGGCTTCTGTAGGTCAGAGCTCTGGAAGAAGTGCTGAAATTATTTAAATCATATGTAAAACACTGGTATCAAAACAGGTAGAGTGTGTTGTATCTGAAAGTGTATTTGAAAAGATAGTCCTGAATTCATTCTCCTTCATTTAGAGGCACTCAGGTTAGCAACATAGTTGTACTAATCGGGAGAGAGAGAGAGAGAGAAAGGGATTAGCAACTTGTGTTTTCTGCCAAATCCATGGAGGGAGGTTGAGGAGTGTGACTGACCTGGGCATCCCTGTGAAGTATCCAGAGTAATAGATGATGTGATATATAACTTACTTGCTTCTTGCTTTGGTCATTTTGCTTCCACTGATAGAAGGTCCAATGGGAAAAGGAATCCCGTGTTGGTTTTCTTAATAGACATTTAATTAACTTACTACACATACAATCTGATGATGAACTTTTAACAACAGTATGGGAAATAATTAGTTTTTTAAAAACTTAATTCCTCTAGAATCATAGAATAAAATTCTATTTAGTAATAGTCTTAATACTAGACATTGCATAGTAGGAAAAATACTAGCATACATTACATATATGTAGAAAAATGCACTTGTCATATTTGTTCTGTTTCATCCTCAGTGCTGTTCTTTGCTTCAGGTTCTGTTAGGGTGTGGGAACGTGCTACACACTTGGCTGTGTTTTATGTAATGTTAAGGCTGAATTTGAATGTGAAAAATAATTAATGATATTATGGTTTAACATATACATTATAGCTATTGGAGCAGAAAGGCTGCTTCATGCTGTTGGACTCTGCAGACTAGAAGGTTAATTGCTAAATCAGTTTAATCCAGAAAATTATTCTACCTTTGACTATCTGGAGCTGGCCTGATTAGTAAAATGACCATAGGAAAATGAAATAATTCTTATTGACAACAGCAGATATGAAACTTTCAAAATTAGCATATAATGCTAATTTAATATATTTAATCTCAGTATAGTAAATTAATTTCCTTTTAGCATTCAGTTGTTAAGTTGTTAAGTTAAAGTTGTTAAGTTGTTAAGTTGTTAAGTTAAAAATCTCAGCAGAATATTGAGTGTGAAGTTAAAATTCATAAAAATAGAAATAATACTGTCAGGTGAACCTTTCCCCTGTGTTTTAAGTGGTACTGATAAGTACTTGTGGTGATATTCCTTGTTAAGTGTTCACAATTTAGGAAGAGGGTGTGCACAATTTTCTTTTTCACTCAAGACATCTCCTGCCTTTTGCAGGTGATACCTTCAGTAAGGTTACATTTATCATTTTTTCTTTCATTCTAAATAGGACAGTACCAGCAGAAGTACTTAAACAAACATAATAAATGAGAAAGCAATTTTCTGTTCAATTCTTTTTTTCCATGTAGAATCTGGCAGCTAGTTTCACTTAACTTATTTGAATGATTAAAATTTTAAACTATGTTTATTTGAGGTATGAGTCTATAAGAAAATCTTTGTACTAGTATATTTTCTTAATAATTGAAGAGCATACCCTTCAATAACAATTTTCCCCCCAAAACTAGTGTTTAGAAAGAGCCATGAAGTTTGCCTTTGAAGAGTTCCATCTCTGGTATCAGTTTGCATTGTCCTTGATGGCAGCAGGAAAAGTAAGTCTTAATTTTTGGAGGTAATTCTTTTATTAATGACTTTTGATAACAATTTTTGCCACTTCCATAATTTTAATCTGTAGTGTTTTTGAAAATAATTCTAATCCTTGAATCAGCTAAATATACTGTCCTCTTGAATTTATTATGTCTAGTGCTGTATAAAGAAGGTTGTTGTTTCAATAGTTTCTAGTTTAGGAAGACTGAAAGGTGATCATAAGAACTATCTTGTCAACAAGCTTAAACTAAGCTAATTAAATATAAGTGGTGAATTACGGCAAATCAGATTATACAGTAACAACCTTGTTTAAGTGCTATATTGATGAACAAATTTTATGATTAGGTACAAATTAGTGCCGTTTCATGATGCTCTTGGTTTTTTTCCTTCTTTGAGAATTTCTCACTATCTTTTTTCTTAATATTGTTTTCTTTAAGACTTCATATTCTGTGCAATTAAATGGAGTTGTATTTTTTAAAAATTCTGTATAACTTGGGAACAGGTGTATCAGATGCAATTTTCAATTTTCAGTTCTTTTTGCTCTTCCTTGTTGTGTTATGGAAAACAGATCACATTCATTATGTAATGTAAATAATACTAATTTTCTAAAAGATCATTCTTAATGGGGGTGGTTTGTTTATCTTCAGTATGGGGGAAAACAATGATTTATATTTTACTTAGAAAATATTTTTAGAAGCACACTGGTTCTGAAGGGGCTTGATTCTTCTTCCCATTGTCTGTTTTCTTAGTTATCTTCTAAACTGTGATTGGGTAGAGGCAAATGAATGAAGGAAAGAGGAGCAGTGCCAGTCTCTTACACAGTATTTCATCAGGGCTGTTCCTAAGTGCTGTTGTAACTCCCAAAGAGCACTAAACCACTGCTTGTTCTGAAAACTCTGCCCATTCCTTCTCTTCCATTTGCCTGGCTCAAACGCTGTGACCTTACAGGCTTAGCAGAGTTTTAAATGCATCTCCAAACTGTGTTCTGAATCATGTGCCATTGTAATCACATTCTGGGCAAATGTTTCACTAGGGATGCTTAGGGGTTGAATGTCACCAGCAGTGCCTCGAGTCTTGTGTTTCAGTTGTGTGAGGCATTGTGACAAATTATCAATAAGATGTTTAGTAATGTCTCTTTCACATGGGAAAAATACAGTAAATGATGGAAATAGGAATCCTCTATCTGTGAAACATATTTATGCTTTTAGTAATTTCAATGGAAAATGTTTTTAACAGTCTGCTCGAGCTGTTAAAGTCCTGAAGGAATGTATACGTTTGAAACCAGATGATGCAACTATTCCACTCCTTGCTGCAAAGCTCTGTATGGGATCTCTCCACTGGGTAAGCTTTGCCACTCTGTCTTTTCAGCAAGAGCTGTGCTAAGATGCAACAAAATCTTGGCTTAGGCATGTAGCAAATACATTTGCACGGTGACTAAATGCACTTGGTCATCTCTGAAAATATAGCACAGATACAGCACATGTGCAGCCCTGTTTGCATAGCTAATTTAAAATACTTGAAAGCAATGATTATGTTTATCAAGGTAGTGTATGCTGATCTAAGGCACAGCTAAAATATATTAGAAATTGAGACATTGCTGGCAGACAGAGACTAAAAATGCAAGTTAGACTTCTGATTCCTTGTGCAAGAGGATAGATAATGAGACAAATGTCTTACATTCAAGACAGTCTTCTGGTGATACCACATTTGCAGACAGCTGGGGTTGATGAATTCGTGGTAGGTAGTGTCTTTTTAAGAAGTGTTACCTGAGTTGTATTTTAGATAACCTTGAAATTGTTGTATCTGCACAAAAAAAAACCATTAAGGTTATCGAAGATCATTGGGTGGTTTTCAAGATATATGTGTAATTTTTAGAAGAATGAGCATATTTTAAAAAGGAGTAAAAGAAGAGGGAAAGGTCACAATCATAAATCAAGAAAATGGAGCAGTGACAGAAACATGACTTGTTGAGGCTGACAATGTTTTTGTCTTAATAATTACTGTAGATCCTAGTTCTGTAAACTGTTCCCTGTGGATTGACTCCATATGGAGTAGCTTACTGTGCTTAGCATTTACATTTACTGGGATGGATTCAAATGTTATTTTTCTTTCTAGATTGTGAAATAGTGTGTTAGAGTGGGTGTGCAGTTAAACCCTGATCTTTTACCTATTTCTCTATTTGTGAGTTTGCACACATTCAGCAATACTGTATGTGATGCAGAGTTCTGCATGGCTGTGTTTCTTTCTGCAAGGTTGGAGCTGTAGTTCTTGTAACTGATTTTCCTAAAGAAATGGTTCATGGGGCAAGAATACTATTTATGAAATGCAAAAAATGGTAGATGACATATATGGACCAGAAATGCATTTTTATTTAAAAAAAGAAAGGCAAAACCACAGTAAGTTTAGAATGATCAGTGTGTTATGTGCTAGAGTTTCTCAGCCATAGGAATGGGTGCTTCAGCTTTAATCTGTGTTCTATACTCAGTATTTCACAGGAAAACTAAGTCTAATGAAAAAAATGAGTACTTAAAAGCAGTCATGGCTGAGATGTCAAGACTCAGTATGCATAATACACATACTTTTGTGTTTTTCTCATTATAACGTAAGCTTTAGCTAGTTTTAGACTTACATGGATGTTTCATAATATTTTCAGTTGGAAGAAGCTGAAAGATTTGCCAAAACAGTTGTTGATCTTGGGGACAAAACATCAGAGTTCAAAGCAAAGGGCTACTTGGCACTGGGATTGACTTACAGTCTGCAGGCTACTGATGGTAAGATAAGAATAAACATTCACATTTGGAAATTCCCACGTTTCCTAAAAAAGGATACCTAGCAGAATGCTAGACTTAAAGCTTGTGTGTGCAACCATTTATTTCAGTCATTCTATTAAAACTTCTTCAGTGAGCATGTGGAATGAAATTTCTTGATCTTGCGTATCACTGATTAAGTATATCCTTTTCAGCATCTTTGCGAGGGATGCAAGAGGTCTTGCAGAGAAAGGCTCTTCTTGCATTTCAGAGGTGAGTGGGTGTTAATCTTTTCATTTTGTTCTGCTGTATGTAGTGGAAAGCTTTATGTGTTTAAAAGAGGGACTTGTAAAAGATTGTGTAATGAGGATTTAATCTCTGGGAGTCTCCCTTCAGGACTACAGAATGTATTTCTTTAGCATTTACTTCATTTTCTGTCAGAAAATATCTAAATCCATTTATAAGAATTTGATTTTATTTCATTTTGAAGACATTTGTGTGGCTCTATAGTATAAAATATTTGCTCAAAGGAGTATTCTGTTCTGATCTAGAAGGGAAAAGGGTATGATGCAAGGTTTCAAGTGTGACAGTGTTTCTAGAAGAGCTGGGCATTGATCAGGTCATATACCAGGCTTTTGCAGTTATCTCTGTAGAGGCAGAGTAATAATGGAGATCCTGCTGCTGCGGATGAGGGGTGAAATGCAGGTAGTAAGGTAGTAAGCTAGGGGAAAAAAGCAAAAATTCTACCTAGACATTCAACAGCATAGGCAGTGACAGTGCAAATCTCCCATCTACCAGGGGCCTTCGACAGAAATAGCGCTGTTGGCTGACAGTAGTTCAGTCTCGAGGGTTTGACTCTGCCAAAGAAAGAACAATAAACAGGTAAATGTATCGAATTATAGAAGAAACAAATCTTGATGGCAAAGCTGGCAGAAGTGGTGCAACATCTAAATATGTCTCTTTTTTTGTTTATATACCCTTGAAAACCCTACTTTGGTGAGATTGGCCTGGATGTCTCAGGGAAACTGAGTTGTGCAAGCCTGGGATATTCATTGGTGACTTTGTATCTGAGAGGGTAGGGTTGAAAAAGTGTTTTGCAGGTAACTTTAGAGTGAGGCTGGTATGTACTGGTCCTTCCTTTTTCTGTCTTAACTATTCCTCTGTATGTAAATATGTTTTAACATATCTTTGCTCTTGCTGTTCCTTAATGATTGAATAGTTCTTATTATTTCAGCATTCTTTCTTCATGTAGAAACTGAACTTTCTACTTCCTAGTTGATACCTCACTTCCTTAGCCATACCTCTTGCCACTGACTTAATCATCACTGTTTCAAAAATACTGTGCTAACCATTTCTTGCCATTTCTACCCATTCACTAATTTTGATGTTCTAATAGCGATTTGCTTTCTTCTGCTGATTCTTTGAAACGGCAAGGGGTGAAATGAACCATAGCCTGAAGTTAGTCCATTCCAGTTCAGTGCCTGCTGACTCTACCCTCCTGTTTAGTCTAGTGATGCCCAAAATTCTGAGAGTCATTCCCTGCTATCGATCTGTCTGGAAAATTTTCGTTTACTGAGGTTTGAGGTTGTGCAGCATGTTTTGACCACCCGTAAATATGAGGATGCTTGTATAGGTAGCATACTGCTTATTGTGGTATTATTTTATTAGGTTGGTCTAGAAAAAGAATAAGTGGTCTGAGTTAAAAGAGAATAGGCAGTACACAGTAGGTTAGGACAACTGTTTTTCAAGCAATATTTAGGTTCTTATCACTGCAAAATTACACTTTCATACTCTCTATTCCAGTATTGTTGCTTAGTTGTGTTATGTTGTCTTTCACCCAGGAACTTTTCTGTTTCATTCTGTACAGCTGAACAATAAGCCTTTTGATACCTTATTCACTGTTTTGTTTCAAAGGCTTGCTAGCAGTGAATAGTGCCAGCTGAAATCTAAACACATATTGGGTGTCTCTTCAGTGAACCATTAAAGATGTCCTTTAGCAGTTGAGTGGAACCTCAGTTTTGTAGTGTTATGGAGCTTTGAAATATTTGTGCTAACTAGCAGAACATAAATTTATACATAGAAAGTCTTGGGAACATGAAGGCTAGTTGCATCAGATTGATATGTGTCTTTCTGTTGTTTTGGGGGTTCTGGTGTTCTTTTATTTTTCCAGTTGATACAACCTCTTAGAAATGATGTTTTGTATTTTTAAGTGCATGTCCCAGGGTATTGATGTTAAGTTATATGTTCAACCTTTCTGCTGGCTTTCTCAGGATGAACTTGTATGAAGGCTTTTAATGAAAATATCTTTTGGAGGCTTTAGTAATGTGCACGGTATATGTTTTGAAGACTCTAGTGAATTGCTAATATTGCTGTTAGTGATTTTGCTAATGTGAGTAGCTCGGGCTCCACGCAGAATCTTGAATACAATGGTTTGGCCCTCAAAAGGAACAGAGTTTCTGCTTGTCAAAAATCCCATAGATAACTTCTGAGAAGGCGAAAAGACTATTTTGAAAGGTGATTGTTCTGCATATTAACATGTTTCACCACTTCTATTCATAGACAGACTCACACCTGACACATCAGCTGTACTGGGAATACACTTACATGTGGCTAATAATGTTGCTGGTTCCTTATGTTGATAACATAAGTATAGGATGTTACCAAAAATTTGTTACCACAGAGTGTATGTTATGCTCAGCATACCAAAGTCATGCCCACATTCTCTTCCCACATCTTAAAAATAAATGTTTTCCAGGAGGTGGAAGTTGAAATTCTCCATTCAACTCCTACACAATTTATAAAACAAGTAGCTGTACTGGCCTCAGTATTTTGATCTGGCAAGTGTGTTGTTTGTTTGTGTGGTGTGTGTGTTGTGTTTTGGTGGTGTGTGTTTGTTTGTTTGTGGTTTGCAGGGTGGGGGTTGTTTGTTTGTTTTGGATTTTTTTGAGGCAGGAGGAGATTTTTTTAATCTAGAAGACCAATTCCTGAAGAAATACAGTTATGATTTGGACCATTGCCTATGCTGGTGTCGAGGGTTTAGATTGCGGGGTGACAATAAAACCCTGGCAGATGTATTGTTAACCCCCTCTCCCCTCCCCACTTCCCACTTTTTGCCCCTCCCTCTCCCCCTTCCCACTCAGGACAGGCGATTGGGAGGGAAAGAAGGACAGAGAGAAGAGAGTTGGAAAAATTAACAATGTTTTACTAATGTTACTAATAAGAATAGAGAAAATAATACAAAATATACAAAACCAATCTTGAAAGTCTCAGCAACTGCAGAGCTGGCAACCAAAGTCCTGGATTAGACTCTGCAGCCAACCGGAGCTGGATTCAGTCTCTCACTAGGCCTCAGTTCACAGGGACGACTAGCAAGGTCCTCTCCTAATGTCGGCCATAAGTAGAAGGGAAAAAGCAAAGGCAAAAGGGACGAGATCCTCGTGATCTCCCACTTTTATATGAAGTATTTACGTGAATGGGATGTTATACAGAGTTGGTCAGTTTCTTGGTCACCGGTTTCTCGTTGCCCCTCTCGTGAGATGTCCATCCATGCTTATCAGTAATTTTGCATTCCATTGCTAGGTTTACCAAAACATGTGTCTGGTTCTCCAGGAAAATGCAGCTAATATGAAGGATTTAGCTGACAGGCAAAATTCACTGAAAGAGAAACTTGTTTTTAACAAAACCAGGACAGCTGGATTTCAGGGCAACCAGTTTGTGATAGTGGCTGTTTCAGAAGGTGCTTATTGCCATCTTTGCACAGTGCTCAGAAGTTATTTGTTTCACAAACGTTGTTGTTGTTGTTGTTGTTGTTGTTATTATTATTATTATTATTTTGGAAGACTTTCAGTGCTTCTCCTGTGGTTGGTGTGAATCGAAGTTTCACAGAACTCACCAAATGGTCAATAAATAGAAATAGCTTTATTCTTTTGCTAACTGAAGCTTGGGTGACTGAACAAGTACTCTCCAAGTTACCATCTCTTGTTCTCACTTAGTCTTGCTTGATTTGTGAACCTAAATTAAAAAAAAAAAAACACCTGGTTCTGAACTTCGGTAGGTTTTTTTGTTGTTGTTGGTGGTGGTGGTTTTTTTACTCCAATCTCCAGTGTAGAGCTAAATTTAACAAAATATGAAACTATCTCCTAATAACTTAAAGTACCTTGATATGTGTTGGGTGTAGTTGCTAAACTAATGGAGCTGTCTCTTTACACTTGGGAAGACAGAGGTTCATGATGAGTCTGATCTTATGCTGCCTTGTACTGTACGGCTATGACAAAGAAGCTGTCTAGCCTAGATTTCTTTTACACTGCTACATAGCAAGGTGCCCTGCTAAATTAATCTCAAAGCCAAGAAGTAACTGGCTTCCGAAGAGGCTTAGTGTGTGGGACTGAAATTGTGCTTAAACTTTGGGAGTCTGAAAAATGAACAAAACTCTGATCTACTTTGCTGCTACCGTTCCTCTTTGAGTTCTGTGCTTCAGAAGCATCCTGGTCAGGGGTGGTGTGGTTGCTTGTGTGCTTCTCGTGCACATGACATAATTCTTGTCTTTGAAGGCATGTTGTTTTGAGGAATTGGTGGTCGTTGTGGTGGTTTTTTTGGTTGTTGTTGTTTGTTTGTGGGGTTTTTTTAATTGTTTAGGAGTATATTTTAATTGAAGAATAATTTTGTTTTACTAATTTTTAAGATTTATGCTGAAATTATATAATTTCTGTTAAAAGGGACGTAATTATTTTCTATTGAAAGTGACAGAAAAGTCACTGTAATGAACACTGCTTCTGTCAAAATATGAGCATGTGTGTAGTGAAGAGATATGAATATGGGTGCGTGAATATATATGCATTTGTGTATGTCTAACCTGGTATTAACAGGAAAAACTCACTGCTTTGTTTTGTTTCTTTGTTTTTAAGGGCTCACAGTTTGTCTCCAACAGATCATCTGGCAGCATTTTACTTGGCACTGCAGCTTGCCATATCGAGACAGGTTAGTTGGGTTTTAAAAGTGCACCTCACACGGTCATATGAAGATTAGAATTTGTGTCTGTTGATGGATACAGATGAAGATTTCTTCAATACAAACCTGGTTTTCCTTGTGCATATACACATATCTATGGAAGAAATCCCCTAAATAGTCTATCTGAACGCCTTCAGTCATGTACACTTTTCCAGAGTTCTGCCACAGTATTTCCAGCTCTAGGATTAGAAATAAGACAGAAGTCATTCAATTTATTTGCTTCAGCATTTATAATGTGTTGCTGGATGGAGAGAAAAAAGAAAAATAAATTTTCACCCTGTTTTTACCTATTATGTGTCATCTCTGCTTAGGCTGGTTATCTGGCGAGTGGGACTCTTGAATCTAATCTTTAATGATCTTGACACTGTTTAAGTCTTGAGTATCTCCTGAGATCTGTGCCTTTTCTGAATACTCATCAGAGGTTTGGTTATTGTGAACAAAATGTTTAAGAAAGCTGGAAAATATTGTAAAGCTGTAGAAGAGATCAGAGTGCAGTCCAACTTGTACAGCTGTTATAAGAGGTTTATGGTTCTACTATATATCACATGAATTTGGATAACGTGGAGCTGTTTTGTATATGTCATGGTAAGCCTCTTCCTCTGTCATGTTTACTTTACGAAGTAGTTTTGAGCACAGTAGTTTACAGACTATAGGTGACTACTTTTCCTTGCTAATGAGTAGCAAAGACATTGGACTGTGTCACATTAGAGTGGAATGGATTGTTACTGTAATAGCACAAAATATTTTTCAGTAACAGCCTATGACTCTGTACTTTTGAATTCCAAACTTCTCATGTTGCTTAATTAAATTCCCTGCTTTTAGCACCTAGTGCACTTATTTTGAGCAAAAGCACACGCAGCTGAGGAGTTCAGTAAATTCCATGTGAAGAAGAGTTGCAGTTGCAGTCTAGCTGTACATTTTATTTAATGTATTACAATTAAAATATTTTCAAAATCATATAGAAATACAAACAATACTTGAAAAAGAATAGTAAGTGAATATTTCAGAGGGCTGAAGGGAACTGTTTTATTAAATCTTGTATCTTATTTTTCAGGGCTAAAAATTATTTAATTTTTACTGTTCACCGTAGAGCATCAGGTCCATTTTAAACTTCTAAGCAGTGTCTTACAGGAGTCTATATAATTCTATATGGTATCCAGATAAATATTGTGAAAATTTTGTGGACGTGCAATCAAGTAGTAGGCAATACTTCTAATAGTGGTGCTTTCTTTTTTTGCCTTTTTTTTTAATCAGATACCAGAAGCTTTGGGTTATGTTCGTCAGGCTCTGCAGCTACAAGGAGATGATGCCAACTCTCTTCATCTCCTTGCACTCTTGCTATCAGCCCAGAAACACTATCATGATGCTTTGAATATCATTGATATGGCCTTGAGTGAATATCCAGAAAATTTTATGTGAGTGAATGTCATGTTTGCTTTCTACGCTTTCTCTCATATTTCTTTTTCTTAGATTCTCATCTCATTCATTTCAAGAGGGGATAGATTTGAAGACTGGTCTGGCTTTTTTTCCAACAGTGTTCCCTCCTGCCCATTAAATGGAAGTGTGCATTTTAGTAAAGTCTTGTTAAATAGTGATTATGGATTTGGTTTTGGAAGGAAGGCTAAAGCTGGATAGTTGATCATATTTTGTCTTTTTTTCCTGCAGACTTTTTGTTTAGAGCTTTTCTTCCTTTTGCGTGCTTTAGAGTATTTTTTGTCTTCTTTTTTATGCAATATTCTGGAAAGGATAAAAAGGACTTTATGATTAGCTAGATTTGTCCCATCCTATAGATAACTTTGTGCATATTGTGTGGAATCTGTCCTGTAAAATACATCATAACAAAGAATCACCTCTTTTGCTGGTATAAGAACCAGTCACATGAATTTGGCTAAAAAAGTAAACAGGGAAGAAGCACGTTTGATAGATGTTCTCTTGTTTAAGAAAGAAGTCATTCTTTGTGTTTATTCTTCACGTTAAGTATATTGTAAAATACATTTGGATCTTGTACTTTTGCAAGTTTTAAAAATTATTTTCCTATGGAAATCTAATGAAACAATTCACAGCAAAATATCTCAGGGACAGGTTCCATTAACTTCCAATGTTCTATTCTGATGCTTTACCAACAGCCACTAAGATTGTAATCCATTGTACTGGAAATATCCTAGATGTTTATTGAGATAGTTTTTTGAAGTATCTCAACCTTAACTTTTAAATGACTGGCCTGTATCCTAAGTTGTTACTATATCAACATACCAGAAAAATTATTTATTTAAGAATTACTCGTTTGAAAATAGGGATTAAAGTGTTTTTCCTTTCTGTTCCTAAAACTTCACGCCTCCTTTTGGCTGTCTGTGTAAAGTTAGTTGCATTTTCCCTCCTGGGTCTGACCTGAACCTCAGTTCTGTGCAACTGCTTTTGTGCCTCTAGCTGTTTACCACTTCCTAGCTTATCCACACATGTGTAACTTGTCTCTGGCCTTATTAGGGGCTTCCACATGTGCTTCATGATTTCAGAACTATGTAGCAGTTCCTCTCCCAAACCTGTGTGTGCTTTTCCCAGGTCTGAGGGACCTGTCAGGAAGTAATGGTTTGGTAGGCAATTGAAGTATCAGGTACCTAATTTTATATCCTATTATTGTTAAAAACAAATATGTTCAAAGCACCATGATCTGTCATCTTCTGTCTGTTCTTGGTTCATCTTCTGCCACTCAGTAGCAATGTAAATGACAAAGAAGCAGCTGTTATATCTCTCAGAATAATAGTAGTCTTGAAGTATTTCTGGAACTGCAGTTCTCCCTATTGTGATAAGACGACAAATGATCATTGAGTAAAATGTTTAAACTTACTCTCGTGAGGTGTTTATAGGTTTTTCAGATATGCTTCATGGCCTTTCCGTACTTGTTTATAATGGCATCTTGTGGTTAAACATGTTTCCGAGTTGTTTTAAAAAGAATGTATCTATTAATGTATATATGTGTATATGACCCATATGTGTATTAATCATACGGGTCATAGTGGTGGTTCTAAATTATTAGTCCTGTTGTATAATACAAACACTGTGGTAATACAGTGTACTGTTACAACCTACTGGTACAAATAAGGGTATTTTAGAGCAATATCTTGGCAGTAGGAATTGTGAGTGGATATGGCAACATTTGCTGAAGTATCCAAGGTGAAACACAACTATATGTCTATCTAGACAGTCCTTTATAGTCATGTTTTACTGCTGTCAGGTTACTTCTGGTTCCTTGAGAAGTCAAGGATATGATTGAGATTCCTTGTGTGCTCTCTGCAATTGATACTGACAGCCAAACACACCTGGTCAGTAATATAAATATGGATTTATTCATTCATGTAAGCATTTTTCAGCAAAATCTCAAGTTTACAATCTGCTCTTGAAATGGTTGAGAACGTGTATGTGCACATATATAAAATATAAACCACAAATGCTTAGTGTGTTGATGATTCTGTTTTCTTGTTCTGCACCTTCTGTAAACAGCACAGTCTCACGGTACTTCCTAGCAAGCTGGGAAGATCCTCCTGTGTTCCTCTAAGGAACTAATTCTTAGATATACTCGCTAATTCTTAGGTATACTTGCAACATTTTGCTACTTGCCTATGGTATTTTATTGGCTTTTTTAAACACTTCAAATGTCATCTTGTTTTATGTTTTATCTTTTGGTTATGTCTGCAATCCCAGTAAGATAAATAGTAGAAGACTTTTCTTGTTTTTCTTTGTATTTCGCTTAGAATGAATCCATTACCTCAACATTATGCAAAATGATACTTTGGTAGCTTTGCAGCATAATAAATCTCTGTAGTTGGAAAATATTAAAGTAAAACATAGGGCTTGTGATTCGTGTTATTTCTTACTTCTTTTTTTGTTGTTCTTATTCACATACCTCTGTATGCTGTAGTTGCATTACTACGCTGACTGCTGTCCTCCCTTGTTCACAGCTTTATGTTCTTTTTGTTTTGCTTTTCTTTGTAAAGGATCCTAAATTTTCAGAAGTTTATGATAGTACATCTTTGTAAAATGCCAGAGGTTGCAAGGAAGTCATGGAATACATTGAGAGTCATGCTGAGAAATTGATACTTACCAGCACTCTTCTGTTATAGTTAGCTAACAAATATGTTGGCTGTCAGTTTTTAACCTGAAAATCTGGTGTGTTCCTAGAATTCATGGTCACTATTTGAGGCATATAGCAAACATACCTTTGCATCCTAAATTAGTGTTAGCCTTCCTGTCCCATAAAGCTAGGAAGTTGCTGAATAAACGTGCCCAATCAGAAATTACTTTGCCCCATGCACCTCTGGGTCAGTAAGCAGAAAGAAATTTCTCAGAGCCAAAGACTTGTGGCCTGTCATTACCTAAAGGAGTGGAAGGAATGAGCAAATGTAACATTGTGCTGTTAGCAGCAAGGTAAAGATTTTCTTTGAATAGAGAGTTGATTGTTCTTTGTTTGTTATATTGGCAGCAGAAATATGCAATCTGCTCTGAGACCTTAAGAGATATAGGAAGAACTGTTGGTGAAATTCTAAAAATGAAATAGATATGCAGTAATGTTTTTGAGAAATTATAAAAATGCAAGATACTTGCTGAAAATCTGTAGCATTATCATTGCAAACTTTTTGTAAACTTAAGATGCCAGGTTGTAACCATCTACTTACAAACAAGTTAGTTGTGTTTGTCGAAGCAATACAATCAATCTGCTTTTAAATGCTAGCTAACCTCTGAAGCCTTCTGAAATCTGAGAGTGCTTTGATCCAGGGACAAAAAGATCTCTGGACAAAAGATTACTGAACGGGTTAAGATTGCTGAAAAGATTAATACCCTGCTCTAGTGAGATGGATGGGAGTAAAGTGCCAGCATCAAAAAGTCTGGTTAACCTCGATCAGGTCCTACTGCATTTTAATTCATCTAGAGTTACATTGTTTTTTCCCCACCTTTCCTTAGGCAACTTGTCCCTGTAGTAGGAATGTGAAGTTCTTTTCTTCTCCAGTTTGACAGGATTTTAACCCACAGAATGATGCAGCTCAGAAATCGTAACCATCAAACTACATGGGAGACTGGGTGAAATGATCCATGTCTAGACTTGGAACAGAAGCAGGGACATGCTGTCCTGATTACAAAGAGAGTAGGTAGGAATGAGCCACAGCTAAATTACTAGAACTTAACTGTGAGGGAGGCTTGAGGTCTTAGCTGTTTCGGTTTTCCTTGAATTTTATTTATTTCAATCCAATGTTTGCCTGCTCTGAATGTGTCAGCAGTCCCAGAGGTGTGCATTACAGTCTGAAGTGTATTTGAGGTGATGCAAGGTAGTTGTGGTTGTGTTGCATTGGTTTATATTGGGTACAGTTATAGTTCTAGTTATATATATAGTTATATATATACAGTTTTAGTTATATGTTACATGTATATAATTCTCTATATATACAGTTTATATATATACAGTATATATATGTATATACACAGAGTTTTTTATATATATATACAGTTGTAGTTATATATACAGTTATTGGGTTCAGTACAGTTATATGTGCATTTACAAACTACTTTCCATTACTCTTTCTTGTCTTTTTATCTGCTTGTCACAAGGAAACTATATCTTAGTGGTCTTTTGAATTATATGAAATCCTGAAACAAGGCTTCTGTCTGTTTCTACTTCATAGTTAGTCAAAAGTATATTCTCAAAGGAGGGAGACGGGGTTCAGTTTTTTAATGAAATACTCATTATATCGTTATCTTAATCTCAGCTGTTTGAGGTTCCTTTGTCAAGTGTTGAGGAACTTAAAGATGAGGTTAATGCCTGAAACTAGTGTAATTAGGATAAATAAATATTAAATATTAGTTGCTAATTTTATGCTGAAAATTGAACTACAATGGATAGCAGCTGACAAGCTTATAAAGTAGCAGAAGTAGGGAACAGCAGATGGGTTATTTGAGGAGTGCAAGCATGTTATTTTAATGTTAAGTACACTCAAAAAGGAAAGACATATGGTAGCAGGTTTGAAGACAACTGAAGACTGAGTTCACAGTTTAAACATTTACATTTGTTGAAGTGTGATGGATTTTTTCTTTTTCTTCCAAGAATATTTCACAGAAGCATCAGGCCAATGTGTCACTCCTCTGAAAACTCTTAAATCCTTTCCTTCCTGACCCTCAAGGGCTCTTTTGAGCTACAGTAGATTTCCCAGAATCGCAGAGCCTTTTAACATCCCTCTCACTCCATTGTTTAATATGTGAGTTGTCCAGGTGGGCATAACAGAAGAGCTGGTTGGTACTTTCAGTGTATGATGATACATACACCAATGTTTTGTGGGACAGGGATGTATTTATCAATTAGAGGGAATAATCCGTGCTGTTCTGTTTTCCCAAGGTTCATTGTAATTGCACTGCAGTGTGTGGTGCTGCTTAAACTTGCACTTTTTTTCTTTTCCTTGATAAACAGAACACTGGGAATTATTTGAGGAAAGGGCAGGAGTATATGATTGGACAAGAAGCAGTGATCTGCTAGACTTGCCAAAATCATGTCTTCCAACCTGGAAGACATTGTTGATAGGTACATATTAATTTATATAATGAATTCGTCATTGGCCTCAGAGTGTTATCCGAGTTATGTTTGCTAGGCATGGCTAGGCTGTAGATACCTCTTTGAAATTTGATTGAAAGAATCTCAGTTTTGGTCACAAGCTGGCTGCCACAGGGTGTTCCAGGCAGGAAAAGAAGAAGTTTTCAAGTGTAACTATTTTTTTCTGGCTTTAGTTAGAAATTATCTTCATTATAGTTTAGAAATGTTCGTTTTCTTAAGGACATTGAGTTCATAAGATAAAATACAGTATACATAAACTCCACCAAAAGTCACAGGACTGACCGCTGCTTTTGCTTGCGAAGAAGTAATGTTACTACTTTGTGAACAAATATATGAGGAATAATATTCCAAAGGGTGCAGAGAAGGCCATCCAGTGCACACCAAGTCTCTACCTATCCATGGTTTCCACAAAATTGTGTTATTTTGGGACTTGAGGGCTGTTTTTTGTTGTAGCTTTTGCTTGTTTTTTTCAATAGCAGTCTGAACTACCTATTTTTACTTGATCTGTGTTTCTACATGTAAATGGGCATCCTGCTACTGGAGACCTGTGCAAGCAAAGTTGGAGGAGATGACTGCTATGGTTAATATTGACACTATGGAAACCTGTCACTACTGAATCACTTGAAACAGGTTTCATGTCTTTTGGGTATGTTTGGTAATATTTTGAGAAACAGTTTAGGAGACATTTTTATTAAGTTAAATGATTTTCTTCAGTTTTTACAAAAGAAAAATTATTTGGTTGCTTGGCCTCCTGTTGCCAGTATTGAGCATTCAGTGGTTCAACTGGATTCCTGAAGGAACCAGATTGATGGAAGCAGCTGAAAAAACAATCCAAGTAGACACTGCTGATAGTTGTGTTCCGTAACCTCTTTTCATTAATGGTGTCTTGTTAGCTTGCAAATGCAGCTTGGATAATTGAGACTCACTCCTGACTATTGACACTTTGAACAAACATTAGAAGCAGATGTGATTAATTGGGAAAGAGGAAACTGGCTTCAGGGTAAGGCAAGTGAAGTTGATTGGATAGCAATGTCACAGAAATTCAAAAGAAATCATCAGAAAATTAATTTGTTCAGCAAAAATTTATTTCTAGGTACTTAGAAATGGTGACATATTTATGTCTTTCCTGATAATAAAACTTTCCTTGAATACTCAAAATGCAGTAGACTGTGCAAATCTTCACCTTGCAATTGCAGCAGACATGTCTATGAATTTCTTTCTGTACTTTCATTATAGATGTGATGTACCTTCTATATGTCAGAAGTTGCTAGATTTGCTTTAGTTTTTTTTCTAATAATACAGGTTTAAGTAAAGCATACCTTCAAGAACACATCCAATCTTGGTAAGAACACACCAGAAACTGGAGAAAACTTTGCAGCATGTGGTAGTTTGTTTCAGTGTTTCAGCTGCAATCTTCATTAAGACTGTGGTTTTGTACTTAATTTGAATGAATCCTTTATTTGTTTCCAGCCATTGTTTTTTTTTATCATTCTTTACTAAGCATTCTGAAATACTGATGACTTCATACTCTGATGGTAGCTTCTGTGATCAGGTAGCTTCAAATGTCCTTGCCAATAAGAATGTCACCATACTTGCTGACAGTAGGGGACATTCTCTAGCCTTTCAGTTATCTTTTGCACTGCTGAACTGTGGCCAATTTTCATCATATGTAAACAAGAACTGCATGAAATATTTCTGCATCATTTATTACTGCTTTATACAGAGAATCACCTGCATCGTGTCTGCTGAAAAGGATTGTATTAGTTATTTTGAGTGTAATTACTTCTCTGGAGGCTTATATTCCCTTACTTGTTTGCTGGCGTTCTTATTTGCTTCTCGGTCAGTTATTTCTGTGATGTGTTTTCACATCAGAGTGCAAAGCCTGTACTTGTTCCTATAGCTATATGCTGGGTTTTTAAAAAGAAATCCAGCTTGAGAGCTATTAAGCTGTCTGCTGAACAAATTGTTTGGAAAGTTTCCTACTGTGCTGTTATAAGCATCTTTTTGTTAGGACAGTATATTACACATAAATTAGAGTCCTTTTGGATTCAAGTGGGATTCCCAAGTGAAGGGTCTTAAAGCAGTCAGCCCTACCTCCTCCTCTTAAAAGAAGGTACAAACTTGCAGACAGTAAACTGTAGTCAGATTCTGGACTGTGAATGAAGTAAATGCTGAGAACTCTAGGAATGTTTTTTGATTTTAACCTTTTTATTGTAAACCATTTATGGGTAACTACGAAACTGTCAGAATTGCACTTGCTGATAGTACGTACTGGGAAAGAGAAACTGAATTTGCTAAGATTTGGCTTCCTCCTACTTCCTCATTTCTTTTATGTTTCCTGTAACAGTCATCTGAAGTTTTTCCTATATATGTAATTGTTGAGTGCAAGAAGTGGCTTGCTAACACTTTATTTAGGAAAGGTGAATAGATTACATTCTTTGAAATCATCAATATTGAATAATATTTGTTCAAACTTAATTTTATGCATTCTGTGTACTGCTTTCCCACCTTACTTACTCTGTGGGTTCTGTCAGTTAATCTGATTTAATATAGAAAAGCAATTGACACTATGACAGTTTGTTACAGAAATGAGATGCAGCTGTATGAAGTATGCATGTGAATATAAGTTTTACGTAGGTATTTTTTCCCTTAAATTCAGATCATATGAAAACAAGCATACCTTTTTTGTTTGGTTGTTTTTTTAAAGGTTTTTTTTAAGTTTATTTTCAGACTTTAGTATCTTTCTATAGTGTTACATTCTGCATCACGCTTTTTGTGATTTTTTTGTTTGTGATGGTGGTTTTTAGTACAGGATCTTTCTCAGGCTAGTTAGTCTAAGATTTCACAAATCATACATTTACGCTTGGTGAGGTTTTTTTTGTGGTTCTTTTGTTCTTAATGTAGTGCCCAGGTTTAAAACCAGAACAATTTCCTTGAATTTTCCTAGCATTCCAGGATTTGACGTTGTAGGATATATTAAATGGACACATAAATCTGAAACCAAAATTAAATATATAACTCTACACAGAACTATTTGTCATCTTTCTTTTATGCTCTAATAAGTAATAGGCTATCTATCAGAGTTGATTATATATAAACTTTATTGTTATATTTAAGCTATTGTGGAAATTGATGTGTTTGTCAGGGAGACTAAGTTATTTTGTGCACTTTCTGCATAGCTTTTTTATTGGTCGTTACCGTATTTATGGGACTCCCAATACATTAATTACTTTCCTACCATATTTTGAATATCATGTAAAAATACCATTAGCTGAATTTAGAAATGCAAACTGTCAAATCACTTTAAAAGGTTCTCTTAAAACTTTACTCGAAGTAGGTTAAACATAAAACAAAGGTAGTTGTGTTTTTAATCCTGCATTGTAAACAAGTGGATTTGATGCTTCCTTTTAAATTTTCGTTTCTTTGAGAAGGACAGATGTTTACTGGTGTGACGGACAGACTTAGCTTGACCTTCCTGCATACCGAAGAGTCCTTAAAGGGTTCTCAGTGAGGCTTTTGGTGTGTTATGCTGAAGGTTTACTGTTTTTCAAAGCACGTGTGTTATGCACAGCTCTCCCTTATATTCTTCAAGGCCTGAACAATGTAAATAATTTATATAGTAAGAGAATAATGGTGAAGTTTACACCCAATCCTAACTGAAAAGAAAGCATTCTGTTCAGGTTTGATCAGGATATGGGGATGTGGACCCGTCAGAAGAAGTAGTCTAGTGAAATTAAAATTTGCTGTAGAAGGTTTCTTAGTCTGAAGGACTTCAGGGAGATTCCCATTGACCACTGCATTGAGTGACTCTGCTTCAGCAGGCAGATCTCCTGGAAAAATGAGGGATAGCATGTCATATTGCCAGGTTTGCAGAAAGAATTGGGGAATGATATGCAGGTCTCTTCTGTGTAGCAGTGTGTGGAACGCAGATATCCAGCTCTGGCTGATCCAAGCTGGTGCGCTTATACGCTATACAGCAAGTTGCAAAAATTGCTTACTTGATCCCAAAAGCAAAGCAGCTGATTTTAAAATTACACCCAAGGTGAGCAATAGCTTTTCACAGGAAGAACTAAGAGTTTTCAATACTAATAGTGTTATCACGTAGCAGAGTTAGGAAAAAGAGTGCTAGCAAGAACCTGGGAAGTCACAAGGCCCCATTGATTACCGTTGTCCTACCTGTAACACTGTTCATGAACTTCTCAGCTGTACTTCTAAGAACCGCTGGATTATTTGCTCCACCTCTTCTGCAGTCTATCCAAAGCAACTGTGAGGAAGCAGTCTTTTCTACAATTCCATTTATAATCTTGGGACATAATTTCTACCCTTCATCTTTTAATAGTCTATATGGCCTTTATCCTCTAAATTGTTCTTTTTCCCTTCATGGTGCTTGTCTTATCTGTATGTACAGATAGAACTTGTACCTCTTCTTGGCTTTTTTTTTTTTTTTTGCTAGACTGACTAAATGAAGTATTTTTCATACTCCGCAGTCTCCAGCTTTTCTCTGCAGCTGCTCCAATGTGAAATTTTGTGTGTGTGTGTGTGTGTGTGTGTGTGTGTGTGTGTGTGTGTTCATTATAATGAGATTTATGTGTAACATTCCAGATGTGGTCTCACTGGGCTATTGTACAATGGCACTGTCTCTCATTCTGCTCCAATGAGAACATTCCAGAATGGCATCTGCCCTCTTCGCAGCTGTCTCACCTTGATGAACCTGTCTGTCAAGCAGCTCTGGTTTGGAATAACTGTTACACAGGTTGTTTGGTGCAATCCCTTTATTAAACTTGAACTATAACCCATTTTTCCATTAACAATTTTATCTAATACACCTTTCATTTTTTGTATGCTATTTTTATATAAAATTTAGTGTGTTATTAAGATTATATATATTCTTCTGTGCCTTCCCTCTTGAAAACAACATTGGCAATATAGTCGCTGTTCCCCAGTCATTACAGAAGTTATATTTTCTTTAAAGTTCCTACTTTACTAAGGACAATCTTATGTGTCACTGTTTCCATAATTCTGAGAAACTTACTATTTTCTGCATTAACTTGAATAATTTTTAAGGTGTTTCTATTCTGCATTTGCCATTGTTTTAATATATGAGACAACATAGACAGGGGTTATGGTAGAGGTTGAGAATTCATTCCTGAATATTCTTAATGTTCATCCTGTTGTCCCTATTTAGGATACGCATTTTCTTTTTTTTTTTTCCTACTTAAGTACAAAAAAAGCCTTTAAAGGCTGTAACTTTTTCATGTAATAACGGGTTCGGGTATAGTTTAGTGTAACTTTTTTCTGTGTATGTTAGATGCAGCTTTCTGTACTGATTCTTCTTTTTCTTTTCTCCCCACTCTGTCCCCTGCTATTCTTTGTAGGATCTCTGCATGTTTCTGATGTCTTGCACAATTTTATCAATGACTGGCTTTTCAAACATTGAATTTTACCCCTTCAACTTGAGACCTGGATCCTTAAATGTTTTTGCATCTTTGTGTTAAATGCCAGGCTTCTGCTGTATCTCAGATGTCTTTGCTAACCTTCGTTATCAAATTATATAGGTATATACTGCTGAAATTCAAAAACTCATTTGAGATTTTTTTCATTATTTAAATAAAAACTCAGTCGTATATGGATTAGGTTACAAGCAGCTCTTCTATAATGTCCTCATTAGTGAGTGAGAACAGTCTTGAAGTAATGGAGTCATTTGCTGCTTCAGTAGCTATTTCATAAATTTATCAGCTATTAGCTCCAAAGTAACTAAGCCTGTCCACTTAAGAGTTTGATTTATTCTCCATTTTGTGTCTGGGTAATTAGTCTCCTAAAATGATACAATTCACTTTATTTTTATCTAATGTTAAAGATCTGTTTCCATATCAAACACTGATGCTGGAACAAATGCTCCGTTAGTCTAATGTCTTTAATAGAACTGGTTTTACCTACTTCCCTTCCCCAAAAGTTTTGACCCAAACAGATTTCTGTTCTTGTTATCTGTTATATTTACTCCAGTTTGACATGTCACTGACACACATTGTTTTACTCTGCATTTCTACTTTGAATATTGTCTGTTCCTCAGTACTTGCATTCTTAGTCATGGGTGCTGTCCCACCATGCTGTGGTTACTCTGTTGTGTTTTCTTCTGCACCGTGTGCTGGTAATTTAAACCTCTGGCTCTTATAAACAGATACAACCAGATAATTCACAGTACTCATAAAATGTACAGCTCGATTTTCACCATCCTGTCTCTTGAAGAGCCATTTATCCATTCTTCACCATTTGTAATAGTGTATTAAAAACAGGTGTGAAAATGTCCCTGTAAAGTTTAAAATTCTCTGTGTCAGAAAAGCAGGCCGTGTTCCAGAAGAGTTGTTTCTGCAGGTGACTGAAGCTGACCTTTCAGAAAATCCTTTTTCAGATGATCTACCTCATGGTTTCTAAAACCTTCCTGATAATACTTGTCCCTGAGCTGTTTGTTTATTTTATCAGCTCATACCTCCAGCCTTATTTCAGGGGAACTTGGAAGAATGAAGTTGATTTGGGAGACCTGTTAGTCCCATGGTGTTCCTCTTACCCACTGCCTCCTTCCTCTTTTCTCCCTTCCTCTCATTTGTAAAGTAAATGTTTAGTTGACAGGTTTTCATTTTGTTATTAACATCTCATATCAGTTTTCTAAAGTGTCTTAGTTATTTTGTGATTTACAGTCAAAATGTTTCTTGGACCCAGGGGAACTGCTCTGTGTGGCTTTCTAAATGCAACCTATTCTATTCAAAACCTTTCTATTCATTATTAAAAGTGCACATCGGTGTACTTTTTTTCCCCCATTAAATACAATTGCCTAGCCTTTCCTTATTACAATTATGAACACTTTTCCATCATACTTCATTTATTGTTTGTATTTTGGGAAATGTGCAACCGTCCAGTCCCCTTGATTGCCATAATATGTAAGAGATGGAGATGATGTTGCGAGTATACCGAGTGCATCCAAAAGTATTAAACACTGATGTGATACTTTAATTCCTACTAGTATATTTTTCTTCTGCTATTTGGCCCTTGAATCTTGCACTAGTAGTCCAGGTTCTGACATTTTTGTTGCACAGACTTCTACTATTTTATACACATCTTTAAGTCATTTCTTAATAATCAAATCCTCTCCCTTTCTACCTCCCGCTCAATTTTTCTTTTAGCTCTTGCATGCTGAATCTTAGTGATTTACTGACCCAGTGCCTTTTCCCTGCTACAAAATTCCCGAAAATCTTAAATGCTTGAAGGTTGTTAATGTAAATTCAGTCCATCTGTAAACTGTACATAATAGGGTATATATAGTAATTACCTTCTTTCTAGAATGACTTGTAAATTCAGTGCTTCTGAATTTATGTCCTATAACTTTTGTAAAGTGCTTTAGGATCGCAAATTTTAAGAAACTGAACTTCGATAGGCTCTTCAAACTGTGAAAGTACTCTCTTCTTTTTACATACAGAGAAACAGGAGACGGATCGTATGAGGTGGATTCCTGTGATTTTGGGTTTTGATGCAGAGGTTTGGCTGGGATGTGTGTGTGCATGTGTTAAGGGTAGAATAGATGTTGTGAGTGGAGGAGGATATTATTTGTCATTTTTCCTTCTTTCTTGGAGTAAAATGATGGACAGACCTGAACATCTTTTCTTGCAGTGATATCATCACAGTTAAACGAGTATCTAGAAAGTACTGCTCTGCCAAAGAAATAAGACCTGAAATTACGTGTATAGTTCCCTGTATACTCAAATCCAGTTTACTGACAGGAAGAAAGCTAAACTAGTGTAACTGATTACTCTGTTCTACATTCCTACAAGATGTCAGATGAGACTCCAAATGACCTTATTTACCTTGCTTAACCGCAGGTGCTTATTCTCTTAAACAAACTCAGTGACCTGCCTTTCGTTTCCTCCTCAGTGCCACCAACGCGTACATTGTAAAATTAAAGTAGTGTGATTCATTTTTAGATTTACATGCTGTGTTGTTTCTGCAAAGGACGTTCAGTGCAACACTAAAGCTTTAGTTACTGTGACTTGCTGAGGCAGTTGATGTCATTTCTTATTCTTGAGAAAACCCTCTGGCAGTTTGCAGTTACTATTAGCAGCCTCAAAGTTTGTTTTTGGGATAAGAAAGTTCTGAGCTTTCACACATGCCCACCCTCTACACCCTTCTCAGTCTTCCCACGCAAACCATATGACCAATCACATAAATTTTTCACTTAAGATGATTAAGGTTGCACTGGAATAAAATGCCAAAGTACACCTGGGTTTAAAAAGAGAAAGTAGGCTAACAGTTTTATATGCATACTCTACTTCTGCTATGTGCTCTTTAATCACACAGTTTACTAAAAATTGCTTTTAAATTAGTATTTTTTCAGTGTGTTGTCAGTTCCCAGATGCTGTGACTACTATAAATATGCATACCAATTGACTAGGTTGTTTATTGTCACATTGCATTTATATTCTTTAATTATTCGGGAAGGTGTCTAAGTTAATCTCTGTGGAGAAACTTCTACTGATATATGGAATGTAAAATGAATATGCAGTTATCATCTTAAGAGGCAATGCACTTTATTAGCCTTGCTGCCATTAGAAACATCAACTTTGAAATCAGAATTAATTTATAGTGGCTTCTGGCAAACGTGTTCACTTCCATTATGAATAGTTTGCTGCATATTTGATGAATGATATGCTTTCCTCAGGTTGTCACTTGTAAATGTTCAGAATGTTCAAAATCCAAGTCAAACGTCAATTTCAGTGCCTGCTGATGGCAACATAGTGTAGAGCGGAGGCTACATTTTCATGTTGATCTTACCAATGCTGACTAGCCCTCGTGAATCTATCTGGTCTAGTGGTATCCTTTTCAGTATAACCACTTCCATTTCTTATAATAGAAGTTCATACTATAGGGAAGTAACTTGCATCAGTACTGAGTCTTCTTTTCTTTTGTGAGTTATATGCTAGATAACTATCATCTGAGCCAGTTAATGGAAAAGTAGTAATGATTTTCTTTAGTAAAGATGACTCTTTTCATTTCAACATATGAAGTACTGTTTCTAGTAGTCTTGCTAATTTCACTAAGCTATATTGTCTTACTTTAAAAAAAAGAAAAATCCTGTCAACTATTGTTTCTCTCCAGTTGAAAAGGCCATCTTGTAAAAAGCCCTGTTACTTTGACATTAGATATTTGAGTTTATTTTAATTACTTAATGAAAAAAAAATATTAATTAACCCTTTCTTTGAAGTTATGTTTTCTCCTGTTTGATGTGAATTTGGCTATCTTTAAAAATGTTTTGCTTGAATTGGAATCTCTTTCTCTTTTAATTTCCTTTCCCTTTTCACTAGATTACTGTTTACAAAAGTCAAATTGGAGTCCCTGTGCAGAGGTCCAGATGAAGCACTCCTTACCTGTAAACACATGCTTCAGATTTGGAAATCCTGCTACAATCTCACTAACCCAAGGTAAGATGGTGTAGAATTCTAGGCTGCTTAGTACGTTGCTCAGTAGCCTTTCAGGACAATATTAGGTCAGCATTCCTGCTTTTACTTGGTCTGCTATTTCATATGAAAAAACTAATCCTCTGGGAACCTGGAGACTTAATTGCAAAGATACCAGTTGGCTGGCATGCAGAAACTACCCAGCGTTCTGTCAAGTAAGATATAATACACCAAAGCTAAGGAACTCTGCAGTGATGAGGGCTGATCACAGAGATTTGGTAACTCTGCCATTCTCCTTGATGGGGCTCATGGTACTGGTATGGTCTTGATTTTTTTTTAATTTTTATTTTTATTTTTTTCCCACGATCTGGGTTATACAGCCTTTTATATTGGCTTGTGGTGAGATTGCTATAGTGGAAATTTAGTTCAATGACTTTCACTAAATAAAATAAAGGACTAGATGTTAATTAAGGCTACAGAAACATCAGAGGTTACATGGATAAATATGATGTTCTTGCAAAGCCAGCATGGCTTTTTATTGACGGGAGGTATTGCTTATGAAACTATTTAGGTTCTTCAGACACATTAACAAGTAATTGGATAGGCTGATACATTCCTATTAGGGTTTCCAGAGTGCTTCTGCAAAGGTCCTTTGCCTTATATATTTAGATAAGCTGCGAAATAAACAGGAAGGCTACTTTGCAGAAATGCATCCTGGTACAGTTCAACACATCAAGTACCTGGAGATGATGACAAGCAGAGCTTCCTGCTATCTGGTTATTTGAAGGGTTGACAGTTTCCAGAGAAGAGAAGAACTTTGTACCAGGTAGCATTAGATACCTGTATAACAGGTCAACATTTATCTGTTCAGTTTTTGCTCTTACTTTGTTTGATCTCAGTTACACAAACACATGCATCTCTTCAAGGTGACTGAGTTGGCCAAATGGCCAAAGAGGGAAAACTGCTTGTCTCCTGAGTAAGCCGATGGGCAGTTCAGAGCAGGAGACTTTGGAGGGTGCAGCAGGAGAAGCCTGAGAGGGGACTAGAGTCTGTCCCAGCACATTGAGAGAGACTCTGATACTGTGCTGTGGAGCAGCGAGCTGCAATCGGGGACTGCTATAGAAAGCAAGACCGTCAGCAACCAGAAGGGTCTGAGCTGAATTATTTTCAACTCTAAGTCACTGAACTAGCAGCAGGGACCTGGGAGAGAATTTCTCTTCTAAGTGGGTGGTGGTTTATTTTAGTTGGCTGGTCCTATGTGTGGGGAGCAGGGGTTAAGAGTTCACTGTCAGAATGCTGTGCTGTGCAGAATAGTTACGATTTCTATGTAAGCTTAATTTCAGTGAGGCTTTGCATGTACTCCAGCACAACTTTTCACCTTCCATCTCTGCTGTTACAACCTCTACACACATCAGGGTTCTAATCAAGGCTTGTCATTACTTTTTTTGTTGTGCTAAGAGCTACTGTGCCATGTTAGATACAGATTAAGTAAAGCTTCCCTCAGACATCAGCAGGGACTGTGAAAATCTACTCTTGGCTGTGTCAGCTTCAAACAGCAAAGTTTGCCAACTCTCATATCGCCATTCTCCTTCAAGAACATCTAAGTGAAAAAATTAATGAGGACTACTTTACATTTGATAGTTTTTACTGCTTCTTTATCTTGATATTTAAAGCTTTTCTTGAAGTTCTGGTTTATGGTAACAAATCAAAACCAAATTAGGAATGGAATAGACTGGAGTTGTGGATAAATGTCATGATGGAAGGAGACAGGTTTCATGAATCACACATTCCAGAGTTACAGCAAACAGTGAATATGGATACCAAGATGTAACATTTCTTTGGATGGTCCCTGTGAAATTTAAAGGCTGAATACCTTCATATTGTATCACAGTGATCCAGGTCTGGCTGACTGGGGTAACAATTATCACTCAGACATGAAATGTGACTGGAAAGTTCTATTCACTCAACTGTAATAAAGAATGATGGAGGAGGATTGTTGTGAATACCTAAAGTATCCAACATCTATAATTTTAACACTTCATTGTGTTGAAAAGCACCATTTGAAAATTATGTCTCCCACTGGACATAATTGAAGCTTTTAAAATAATTCTTTCAGTAAATAATAAAAGATCTTTTAATCATTTAAAATCTTCTTAGAATGTAGTTTTTCAAAGATTTAAATATCCTTTATGCTTATTCGAAACCTCTTTTTCTGTGCTGATTTAGACTGAAAACTAATTTTGATGTGTCATCTTCCCAATGAGATAGGAGCTCACTTCTTTGATAAGCTGTGTTTTATGTGAAATATTTCTCCCTGCAATTAATTGGATTTTGTGGAGTAAACTTGGGTTCACTGTCCTAATACTCTTTTAATAATGAAAATTAATTATGTATGTAACTAAATATACCACACAAAGAAAGGACTAAATGCAACATTTTGCCTTACCTTTGTTCAGCTGATTTAGAACAATTTTCTGTAGTCTTTAATTGGCATACAACCATTTTCCTCATGAGATGGTTAATATGAATTTAACACTCATTTTGTGGTGCAAATCTTGGAAGGTTTAAATATGTATCGTCAGCCTAATGCTTGAAGTTCATTAGAAAATAGTGCAATTCTTTTCCAGTTCTTAGTTTGCTTTAGGAAAACAGAACTAATCATAATGCCAGTACTGTGCTTAGAAGATACTTATGCTAAGCCTGGCTCTCCTTGTCAGCAATGTTTGGCATGTCATTGCATGTAGAATGAGGAAATAATTAATACAGTGGTTACCAGAAAATATGCACCAACTGATGTAACAGCTTGAGCTGATAGTGTGTGTCCCAGGATGTTCCCTTCTGTTTCCTGTGGATTTTTACACTGGCATCATTTTGTAAGGAAATCAGTCATGCAATAATGTTAGTGTTGTGCAAAATTTTATTTATAGCATTCTAGTAACAGCTGTATAAATAAAGGAAATTGCTGAAAGGCTTATTGCCCTTCTCTCAGTTCAAATGTGGAAGGAGGGGATTCTAAAATGAAGGCAAATGGCAAGATGCACTGAATTCCAGTCTTGCAGTTTAGATTAAAGTCTCTCAGGCTTTACTTTAAGCTAGGAATTTTTTGCAATTTTTTCTCTTCAGTAAGAATCGGGCAAAAGTTTGCACTGTGCGAAGCTGGGATAATAGCCCAATTGCTTTAAAGCTTAATTATTTTTAAGTTTGTGGGGTGCCTTTTTTTTAATGAGTTTTTTAGAAAAAGTATTAATTGACAGTGACTAGTACTAAAAATGAAATTACTGTATTACCCATAGAATGTTAAAGAAGGAGTGCCCATATGTGTTTCCTCACACTGTCCATGTGTCTCAATACTCACCTCATCTTAAGGAGAAGGAGCACTTAGTTCTTCAGTCCCTGTTCTCCTGCTAAATCTTTAATAGTAGTGCCAGGAGCAATTAGTTTTCTGGCAGGTGTATTGACAAGAAGCCTGAGGGACAGATACTGAGTTACAACTAAAACAGAAATTAAGTCATTTGTCCACAGGAGCAATCAGTGAAAACAATTCCTGCTGCCTACGATTCTGAGGTGTTGGAATTGTTCAAGATGTTCCTACTGCGCTATTAAGATCAATTCAACATTAAGGAATTAATACGTATGTATATGTGTGTATTTTTAAAAAATGCAACAAACAAGCAAACAAAAAACAAACAAGCGCACATGAAACAAAATAAAAACACACACACAAACCGAAACAAACACCACCACCTCACCCCTCCCATCCCCAAACTCTGGACATTAGAGTAACTCCTTTTTATGTGAAAGGTAGTTATGGCATCTTTATACCTTCTTTACCTAAACTTAGATGTCCTGAGTTTAGTGTTTTTCTTCAGTCTGGGAAAAGGGTGGATTTTCAAGCATAAATTTGCCATCTCAGGTACCTGTGAGAGCTGAACCTCATATTCTGTAAAAGTTTAAGGTACAATAAATCCTTTCTGTGAAGCTGTTGGCTATGAATCAAATTAAAAGTCTCGATTCCCTTCATGGTTGTGTTCATTATGAAAACATCATTGCCAAAGTAAATATGGATTTAGATTTGCTCAGCTTAATTCTGTTTTAATGCAGCTGGTTTAATGCACTGTGAGTGGTGCTTAGTACTAAATTTGTTCATAGCAAGAACTTTTGTGGGAGGAGGCCAGCAAGCAACTTGTATCTCAGTATATAAAATTATATTTTAATAGCTTACAATTTCTGTGCTTCATTACAGTGATTCTGGACGTGGGAGCAGCCTGTTAGACAGAGCTATTGCTGATAGACGACAGCTTAATACAATTACATTACCAGATTTCAGTGATCCTGAAACAGGTAAGAACTGCATTTGAACAATAAAATAGGTAAAACGGTCTGGTCGTAGGTAGATTTTCCATTAATTATTTTTTAATGAAATAATATTTCGTTGTTGCCGTATAAGTGTAAATAGACATTGTGCAATATAAGATTTTTTCTTTTTTTATTTATGAAATACTTGCTGACCACATTCTTTGTAAATTAAAATATCTATAGTATGGATCTTGCTCAGCTTAGGGGTATTATCTTATGTAGGGTTAAAAATCAGTATGCTGAGCTAGCCTATTTGCCAAAGTCCTATGCTTTTCTGTCCATTTGATGTTTGCACATATTTTCTTTTTAAAAGGTAAATTTGAAAAATTTCAGAAAATTTTTAATCTCAAAAAGCCTGAAGATACCATTGCTAATTAAATTCATTAAAATTTCTAATATATATTAAAAATAATTACATGGATGGCTTGGCTTCATATAGACATAGCTTTGACATTATAAGCAAAATTTATGTATTACAAATTATATATAATGTGATATTTTGATATACATATCAAAAATTGTGGTGTACAGGTGCACTACATAAAAGCTAAGACTGTTACACATCAGTAAATATTTACAGTATGTAATTTGCCTATTTAAATATAATCAGTTATCACAATGCAAATTGACATGCCTTAAGTCATATAATCAAAAAGCAGATGAGCCACGCATTCTGTGAAAATTGCAGAAGGAATTACCATGATAATGCTCATTACACAAACCTGTACAGTATGTTACTCGCATTTTAAATATCGAGAGTTTTTTCCTGGGTTTTATCTCAAAAGTGTAGCAAACCCTTCCTGGCACCTTGCAGATGTGAATTTCTGCTTCATCACTCTTTGACACAAACAGCCTATGTGGAAGTTTGCCAGCCTGTGAATTAAGATACACTGACCCATAAATTAAGATACATTGAGATGTGTAATTGTTTAATATCAGAATTGTGCAGTAGAGAACAATCCTATTTAGATATTTAACTTCTGAAAGTTAAAGTTGGATCAAATGTTCACTCAATTTCAAAATCATGTAAGTAAATAGAAAGTGTTCTGTGCTTGCTGTAGTGGTAAAAAGTTTTGATTACAAAGATCAGGTCACCTGATTTCAAAGGATTGCAATCTGATATGGTCTGAAGTATGGCATAATAAGCTTGCTGTCCCTAATGTGGAATTTTCTGTCATCTTGTGTTCATATAATTTAAATGTATAAGATAACATTATATCATTCTATAGCGACCATTCTATATTCTAGTCTAGCTTGTTTCATTTTAAGGATGTAAATAGATTTGACAGGTTTTTTTATACATATATAGATACACATAGATATAATTTAATTTATGGCTTCAAAAAATACTTTTTAGAGGGGCGTTGTGGGAATTATTTTTTTTTAAATTAGTTGTGGGGGGTTTTTTTGTTTTCCCCATGGGGACACAGAGCTCTTGATCAGAGTGTCCTATTTTGTATCTGCCACACTTGGAAGCATAATGAATTGGTGCTTTTTAAAGACTGCATATTCTTCAGTGCTTTTAAGTAAAGATGAGCCGTTATCCAAAACAGTGAGCTTTTCAAAGAGCTCGCCCCAAATTCAAATCCTGCAGCCAATATCTTGATTGGAAAACAGGATCTATACATAAGTTCTGATTTTTCTGCAAGTTCCAATTTGTCTTTTTTCTGAATCTCAGTTATGTCGTTAGTGTATCTCTATAGTCAAGGAGGATAAAATGGGAAATTAAAAATGTGGAGTCCCTTTTTGATTATTTTTCTCATAAAATGTAGTTGTGAAAGATGTGTTGCAGGGAGTCTCTTCTGTTTGTTTCTTTTTGGGGGGCGGGGGGGTGGTTGTGTGTTTTTTTTTGTTTTGGGGTTTTGTTTGCTGTGTTTTGGGTTTTGTTTGTTGGGTTTTTTTGTTTGTTTGTGGGGGTTTTTTTGTTTGTTACTTTTAGCAGATGAAACCTTGTTGCAATAACAATACTCCAATTTTGGTAAGAACCAGAGTTTGTTGTCTACTGTGTGTATGCAGTATATACCTATAAAAACTCCATACCCAAGTTTTGTCCAAAATTCTTCATCCAAAAGATTATATAAAATTTTTTCAGAAATTAAAAGGTTCCAGTCCTATAAGAATGAAAGAAGTCAAGCTTGTCATGCTGTTTGAGGAGACTCTAAGCAGACTGTCAAAAAAAATGGTTCACAAAAGACAGATGACAGAAACAATAGATGGTCGAGATGTGCAACCTTGATCGCCTGAAAGAGCTCGTGTGCAAATTCTGTGGATCCACAGTGTGTAGAAATGCAGAAGGAATTTGATATTAAAAAAAAAAAAAAAAAAAAAAAAAAAAGAATGCTAAAATAGGGGTATGCAGAAGGGTATTGTGGAAGATCCTTCTGGGACAGAAATGTTTGCTCCCCTCCTCTTTATACAGTATAATGCTACCATGTGTATGCATTTGTGTGTGTGTGTGTGTGTGTATTCACATGAACATTTGGAAATTTGCCCCTTCCTAACTTTGCTTGTCACCTATGGTGATGATCCCCTTTGCTTGTCTAGTCTGAATTCAACCTGAGTACCATGAAATGGGAGCTAAAATTCATATCTGAAGTCTTATGTACTTGCAGTTTGAATTTTAAACTCTTTTCTAGAAAATAAATATATACATCTAGCTGTAATCAGTGTAAAACATTCTTTTTCTTAGTTGTGTCAATTATGCAGAAGACGAAATTTGAAAAAAATAATAAAAATCTTAAAACAGTTTTATATAGAACTTTTACCAGTCCCATAATCAGAAATAATTTAATTATTCAAGTTAAAGTTTGTGTAACCTTTGAAGTATAAAATGAGTGTACTGTGGATTTCTTACAAGCTAGACTATTAATTCTAGTGACCTGATCAATTACTGTGGCAAATCTACTTTAAGTTCGCCTTCTGTTTCAGCTATTTTACCATGAGTGGCATGCACCCATATTTGTATGTATTGAAGTTAGTAAATATGGAGAGGAAAAAAAAAAAAAAAGGCTTGATGAATTAATCACTGAAGTAAAATCTCACAGGGTGGCAGGCACATTTCATATCCAAAGGTAGATATGCGTATGCAGATCATTGAGACTCAATTGGCTATTTTGGTTAAGGTAAGTTGCACTCAATCACACGTTATTCATTTTGTCGTGTAATGGTTGTAGTCCACTAAGTTTATCATAGTAAGAAATGATAGTAGCTGAGTTTTAAACTTTGGTCCTTATTTCCACTTAACTACATTTTACAAATTTATGCGTTAGAACATAGAGAAAAAAATCTTCATTTTTTTTTTAATCTAGTTTAGTATGGAAGGAGAGTACATATGAGTACATGGTATTTTTTTCTGTTGCTTCCAGAAGAAGTTATATTTATTTTATGTAGAAGACGTTTCCATCTTACTGAATGGTGAAATAAATGCTTTCCACTTTTTGTCATCCATGAGTCCATTAAACCCTGTTGGATCTTTTTTCTTTTCTGCCCCCCCTCCCACCCTTACCATTGTCTTTGTTTCGCTTTTTAGCCTCTGATACTTCCTCATCTTCTCTCTCAAGAACAGAGTCTCCTCTACAACTGTTTGTATCTTCTCATCTTCCTCATCCCAAACCAGATACCTTTGTCTGGCCCCATGCAGCCTCTCCATACTGTGACCAAGCTCCTGAGCCCTGTACACCTTCTCGCTGTAAATTGGCTTTCTATTCCTGATGGGCGTGCTAGTTTGTGCTGTATTTGTCTGATAATCTTCATAACTGATAAACCGTGTTTAAACAGTTCAAGTTTCAACAGTGTTAGTGAAATCTGGCCTTTCAGGTGCTCTTCATTAAATACTGAATGGGTTTTAAGAGCTTCATCAGAATAGACAGTTTCATTGATCCCAGAAGAGGTAAAGATACAGACATATTTAATACTGTATTCTCATGACTGTTGCAGAAAATGACCGATGTTTAGTAAAAGAGGTTATTGGCCAATAGTGCTTTGCAGCATTTACTGCTGTAAATTATTTCCATTACTGGCATATTTTCCTAACAAGACTGTACTTTCCACAGAATCTCCTTCTTATCCGTACAGTTTTTAGCAACTTAATTTCAGATAGCCTTTAGCTAATTGCATCTAAAACCTTCCCTGAAAATGCACAGGAAGGAAAGAATTGCCTAAATATCAGTGATTATTCTCACATTGCAGGTAGGGCATATTGTAAGGTTTCAGAGGTGTTAGAGCATTATGCTGTTTAAGTCAAGAGCCATTCTGTTCATTGAAATGACACCAATTTAAACATGTTGTAAAGTCAGTCCACATATTGTTTGAATATAAACTGTGCTATAATGCTACCAGAGTAGTTCAGGTGGCAGGGTGAAATCGACATAGTTTTCCAGCCATTTATTTTTAACTCCTTTAATTTCTGTTAAATTGTCCTTTACTCATAGCTTTCTGCATAGTTCTGTTTTTGTCACTGGATTTACTATAATCCAGTCTTAAGAAATTCATTTTTTACACCTAGCTGTTAACCGATATCATGTCAAAGATATTAATTCCTAATAAAATGTAGAAAAGAAATCTTTGAGTATTTAGCAAAATTCACTCATTAAAATAGCTGACATAAGACTGGAGTTTTGAAGACACTAGCTCATATGTAAGCCTCTAACTGGAAATTAAGGAAAGCGCTTCCTTTAGACTCCAGGAAATCTGTCGTCGAACAGAAGTTTAACTGGTTGAAGTCTGACTTTCTTCTGGAAGCATTTGAATAGCTGATTCACTGCTATTACAGGTTCGAGCATTGCTGAGTTGAACTTGCTCAAACCTACTCTATAAACAGCACAACTTAAGTTAGCATTAAATTACATGTTCTTTGCAGAGCTACGAGTTAATAAGAACTCACTCAAGAATGAAGGCAAACTGAAAAAATGCGGAAGCCCAAGCATGGATTCCATTATGTAAAGCCCAAGTTTTCCATTTCTAAACTGCTATATCCTCAGGGAAAGAAGTTCTACCATATGCATGAGAAGTAGTGGAACCATGAAAAAACCCAGATATTGGAGTTCTTTGTATAGTATCAATAATTAATGAAAGTTAAAGCTCTCTGAGTAAGTAGAGGTTTGCCTAGATGCTTCTGACATGTTAGTACAGTTACCAGGGCTGAAAATCTTATATTCTGTATCTTGATCAGTTAATTTTTTTTTCTACTGAAAGTAGCAGAAGGCTTTTTCTATTATTGACTTGAATTCCAATTTCAGTTGAACAGTAACATCATTTTAAAGTTGTAGCAAAGGATCTAAGAAGATATTTGTTGTAAACAGTAATATTCTTTTTTTTTTTTTTAGTCTTTTGAAACCATGTGAACCTGATTTACAGTTTGAAGATTATCAGAAATCCTCTAGCTTTCTTGGAGTTCTTGGTTTATATATACATACATACATATATATATATATATATATATACATATACTTTTTTTTTTTTCTCCTTCTTACTTTGGAATTTAATTTGTGGTTTGATCTGTTCAAAGGCAATCCATCAGATGCTTACTTTCATGGTTTTTACTCCCTTTTTTCAGTTTGTAAGTAGTATTGACTGTGTAGTTCTATTAATTTCTTAAGGACTTAAATCACCTTTTCCTTTACCACAAAACGTACGTGTTTTGTCCATCAGCAGTGGAATTTTGATAGTGTGTAAAGCAAGGCTGATGCTCTTTGCCCATTCAGTCACCCCGAGGGCTGTAATCTTACAAGATCTGAATGCACTCAACTAACGCTTGCATTTAATAATTAAAGAGGCAGTATTCCTTTCTAGAGGACGGCAAATAAAGATATATTAGGAAGGTCTTGTATACCATAACGGCCAGCTGCCACTTGCTTGTATTAGAGAAGATTTTATGCCGCTGCTCTTCCTATGGACTATGTTGGTCCAGAACACAAAATTGCAAATGCTGTCATGAGTCATAATAAACTACTGCTTTCTCTTGTGGTACAAATTTTGCTTGTAGAATACATCTCTTAAGAGTACACTTTAGCATAATGCAATGATGAAAACAAGCTAAATAAGAGAGAATGAAGAATATAGATCAATAAAAATAACTACTGCTTTAACCAGGATGTGAAATAAGGTTTTTTTCTTTAACCAGTTACATTATAAAGCTGTGCATTTAGCCTTGAACAGCAAATTTTTTTTCATTGATTACTTTTTCATAGATTTTTATGAGGTAGTACAGGAAACCAGTTTGGAGAAAAGTAAGGAGGTGTGTAAAACAGTGTGTTTGACAGTGACTAAGCATGAAAAAACCTTTTACAAAGAGCTAAGAGGATGCTCTAAGAATGATGCTGCCCATACCTGACTGCTAATATCTTCGTGCATAACTTTGTACCAAAACATAACCTACCTTTGTAATTTGTGAAAGGTGTCTCAGACACTTAATTAATTTTATAGGGAAAATTGTTAATTTTCACTAAACCAGATGATCTGTGTTATGAAATTCATCACTTCAGAGATATGTTAGTCCTGCAGAAGGTACTGCCTCTTTGTATCACACGACTGCTTTTTTTTTTTAGCAGAGTTTTCTGTATGTCACACCACCGATATTCTAACTGCCAGCATTGTGTGCATGCAAAGTTGAAAGCCTCTTTTCTCCTGCATGAGCATTGCTGTTAAAGCATTTTTTGCCTCCTGTAAATGTTGAAATATTGAAAACATGATGAATGTAAAACTGTTTAATAATATTCTTTTGTATGGTATAAAAAGAAATCCTGTTATAGTTAGTTTCGTTAGTTGGTTTGAACATGTTTCTTGAAGGATGATAGTCCATTCTTCTACTCATTTTCTGAAGAAAAATCTCTTTTTCTCCAAGCCTGCATGCCAACCAAGTGCTGATAGAGTCTATGTCTTAGTTCATGTCCATTGGGCTATGCTGTGAATAATTTGTTGGAAAATGAGCAAGGAAAGAGCTGAAGAAGTCATAATATGGGGTTTTTTTACATAGGGTGACTTATAAATGGTATTTAAAAGATGGGTTTTGTGTAGACTCTCCTGTAATATTTATCTGAAGAAAAGTCTGGAGAGAATAAATAGAACACCTCTTTGTTCACAGAAGTTGAACTGTAGGTGTGACATGGAAAAGAAGGGCTTCTGTGAGATGGCTTAACTTCTTGGGTTAAATTTGAATTGAAACATGGATATAACCATGGTTGTTCCAGATACCATGTTAGTATGATGAGTAGGAACTCTGTAAATTCTGGACAAGTGTCATTATAGGAAACGTAGTGGGAGGTTATACCGCTTTGATTTGGAAACTTTTTGTTATGATTAAGACCATCTGTCACACTTCGCAGTGTGCAATGAGATTGTGATTCCAGATGTTAAATAATAAGTAATTTAAGTAGTGAATTCTAGATCTTACAAAGACAGCCCCTGTTTTGCACTTGGCTTTTTTAGTATAAACAAGCTTCAGAAGGAAACTAAACAGATGAAAGTGAGTAGCCAGGATCCATTTTGGTGATATATTACTTTGCCACACCTCACGCTTTTGTATTTCAAAATACACAGTCTTTGCTTTGAGGGATTTTTTTTCTTGATTCCTAAGTGTCATGCTGTAACAGCAGATCTAGAAGTTGTTTAGGAAGAGCGGGGATATTTGTGTGTGCAAAAGATATGGTAAAATTTTAAACCAGAAATTACTACTACTCTCTGAGCATTTGAAGGCAGCTACAACTGGTGAGCTGTAACACTGAGAGTAAGGATATGTTTGTGTTTGGCTGAGGGTACTGAACACAGACCAAAGTAAAAAAAAATACAGATAAGGCTGGGAAGAGAGAGCAGAGCTTATGACAAAACCACCAAACAAGCAACTGGCTACATAGGACCTGTGAGGCCTCGAGCAGGCTTTAAGATCCCCTCTTTACCCTCAGTTTCCCACGAACAGCTATCCATATTTACCAGTTGTAGTTGAAATTACTATACGTTTTACAATTGTAACGTGACTATAAAGGTCTGAATCTGAGGACCCCTGGGTTAGAACAAGGAACAAATAGTTCGGCTAAGTTAGTCAGTTCTGGTAAGGAAAGGGCTGGATAAAATCTGGAGGAAGGTGGGTCGGGAAAAACTTTTCAGCACATAGGATCTTTAAACGGTTTTTAAATGATTTTTAGTTGTCTGCAAGATGAAAGCTTACTAACTGTTTTTTAACAGAAGGAACCACAAATTAGTCAGATGACATTAATTGTCATAGTACTAAAGAAGCATTTAGTGGTTGATAGGTTAGAGCTATCAGCATGAGTGTGATCTACCGGAAAGATGCCTCATTGGGCAGTGTCAAAAGACTATTGCTATTTATAAACCAGGAAAAAAAATAAAAAAGAAAAAAAGATAATAGCAAAGATGTAAAAGTGCGATGAAGGATACAGTGGCTGTGCTGATTAGATATGCAAGTCTGCACTAAAGGTCATCCCTCCTCCTTTTGTAAACTGTATAGCCCTCTGTGCTTGATAGCTCTCTTAATAGCCACTGCAAGGAGGGCTTTTAAAGGAACGAAACCAAGCAAAAAAGCCCAATTATCAATGCACTTGTGCTGTTTCACAACATCTGAAGTTCTCTACATTTTAAATAAGACTGAAGCATGAAGGATTTCCGAGGCTGAGATTTCCAAACAGCCCTGCAGAAGACGAGACTGACTTTCTTCATGTGCTGCTTAACATTGATCTTCAAACTTAAACCCCAAAAGTCCATTATTTGGGATGTTGTTTAGAGGCAGTTTGAGTTGATTATGTTGGATAATCTGCAGTCTGCTGAGTTTCTAACACAGTTATTTGGTCCACGTTGAGTTTTAGATTGTTAATATTAATGATTTAGAATATATTTTAATATTAGCTCTATAGGAGGTAGCTGTTTTCTAGTAGTTTAATTGAAGTAAGGATACTCGAAGACTATTACTTTGCTACTTTGCATATGCGTGTGTTTTCTTCAGCGGACTAATTGCTGCAATATGGTAAGGGATACCTTTATCTTAAACTAGAAATATAACCAATTTGAAGAATAACATTTTGAAAAAGATTTTCAAAAGTTTTTAAAAATTTTTTCTGCCACTCAGAATAAAGTCCAAGATAGGAGTTAATTACTACAGAAATTTACTAAATATCCACTCTGTTTTAACCGTAATGCAGGTGGCACTGTAGTTACATTTATACAGTCCTAAAATCACATTCAGCCCTTCGAAGGCAACCGTGAGGCTGATGTGGCCCCTGGTGTAAAAGAGTTTGTCACCCCTGCTCTACAGGATTTAATACTTTCTTTTGAGGTACCTGCCGTTGTTGACTGTTACAGATATACTGATGGGTTTAGAAGACTTATCATCTGATCCAGTATGGAATATTGTATATTAATCAGGCCTAGTTAGTCTATGATTTTGTAATTTGTAATTATGAAACAACTAGAGAGACATTGAAGCTTAGATGACAGGAAGGAGTGTAGCTTAAAACGTTCATGGTCTTGACTTGGGAAGGGGACATGTTCTTCATGCAAGGGACTTGTATGGCACAAGGCATTTTAACTCAGCCTTCTTGATAAGCTAAGGTTTACTTTCAGTGCAGTTTAATTGTGTATTTGTGATGGGGTATGTTGTGATCATCCTGTTAGTTCTCCTTTTTGTACTGTTACTAGCCTTAAAATAGTCCTCTAATTGCACTCTATGGAAAAACATAGCAATTACTAACATCAAAGTGCATGCAGCAGCCTGAAGATTACACTGTATGATACCATCACAAATGGTTTTTTTGGGTTGTACATTGCCAGAAAAGAGGTGTCGAGTTATTCATAGTATCAAACTAAAAATGTGTCAGGTATAGTTTCCAGTGTTCAGTGTGTTTTTCGTGTAGTCTTTCAGAACAGTATAAAAGCTTTCATAACAAGGAAAATTACCTGACATTTCAAAAAATTTCATCAAGACTGTACATGTAAATTCAGTCTAGAGGAGTTTGGGCCAAAACCTCTCAGGAAAAGGGTTATGATTACATATTTTATGCAATGTGTGTGGCCTTCATTATTTCTCTGATGGTAATTTTTTTAATTACTTCTACAGGTTCAGTCCACGCCACATCAATAGCAGCTTCCAGAGTGGAGCAAGCACTGTCTGAGGTTGCTTCATCTCTGCAAAGCAGTGCCCCGAAACAAGGTCCCCTGCACCCTTGGATGACTCTGGCTCAAATATGGCTACATGCAGGTACCGTGAAAGTGAAGTTCTTTCTTATGCTTTCCCTTTTCTTGCTAATCTAAGGGCTTGCAAAAATCTGTTGGTTTCATTCAGAATCTATTATCACTCATCAGGTCTCATTTTTTCAGGGGTGTGTTTGGCACTGAACTAAGTTAAGAAATAAAAAGTACATTTGAGTCGCATGCATGTAAGATGCTTTATGTAAGATAAGGCAGTAGTTTTATAATGCAGCTGCTATCGGTGGAGTCGTATATTCTGTAGAACAAAGGCAACACTCCCTTATCCATGAAGTACCTCAAACTATTTGCAAGTTTAGATGCCCTAATTCCATTAGTTGGAAGAAAATATTTGTGAAATTAAAAAAGAGTTCTTGCAACTATAAAATCTTTATCATTGAAAATGAATAATTCTGCATATGTGGGAAAAAAGGGTAACAGTACTGTTGAACAACCTGTCCCTTGCAGCTGTGATAATGAACTCTCATTCATTTCTCTTCCTTCTAAATTCATTAATGTAAAACACCCAGAATTGTTTTCCTAAATGTACAGTCATCTTGAGTGGGTTTAATATTGTTCTGCTGCTTCAAGCCTCAAGCTAAATGGAATTTCACAAGTAGCTGTTATACACAATTTCAACCAGAAAATGACAATGCAGTATATTTTTACACACTTAAAAATGTACACCCTGCAATTGTTTTCATTTCTTCAGGAAGGTGTAATTTAGGAATCAGTCAGCAATTGTTCTGCTTTTGCCTGCTCGCAGACTTGAGCATTTTTCAGTGACATAATTTTTTTTCTTTAATATTTACATTTAACAAAACAGTGCTGTATTTCTTAGTGGTTTAATTTTTCTATTTTACTTTAACAGTTTTATTGTGTGCAAGTCATTACTGGGCAGTGGCTTCGATTTATTAATCAATGTTTTAGAGAAAAAGCCTAGAAGACTGGAAAGAGCAATGATAATGATTAATACTGGTGATCTCATGTGAGGGCAGAAGGGCTCCTCGAAAGCAATACAGATTAGAACAATGCAACGTCCACCAGGGCACAGAGTAGTCACCTGCCCTGCATCATGGGTGGCATCATTGAGTTTAAATATTTATAATTTGTCACAGCTGGCCATCTACAGTACCTCTTAGCATCCAGTTTTTGTTGGTCATGTCCTGTTGCTGCTTATCAAGTCCATGCAAGCGACTGCTATTGTTTTGCCCACAACGGAGGGATCTGGACACTCTTTGCTGATTCCATTTTAGTTCACAACATAGTCAGGTTTGCATCCATGTTGCTGGTCTGCTGCACACTCTGCATTTCACTCTTAGAAATATCTGTCTTGGCATTGTGGTCTGTAGGTTATGTACTTGATTACCAGCAGGAGGAAGCTTAGGTGGGAAGTAGGAGAGAGTTGGAGAATGAGCTAAAGTGTTAAATATCCAGGGGAAGGACATGACAAAGTATGATCTCACTATATGTAGGGAGGAATGAAGGAAAAAAAACAAGATGGAAAAGAGCTTCTGTCTGCCACCAGAGAAGGTACTGCAACCAGAATTCTGCTTCCTCTCCACTTTGGGATGATCCCATTCTTGATACTTCAGGCTGCTGATTTGTGCTGCGTTTCAGGGTGTTTAGGTATCCTGCTATTCAGCTACTTGTCTTGCCACAGTAAATGCCCTCAGCCTTGAGAAAGGCTCTTCACTGTAGGAACATTCAGAATAAAGTTTTCTTGCAGAAGCACAATACAAAGCAGATATTCTGGAAGGTATCTCCTTCAGTAGATATGGGTTACTCGCATCAAAAACAGTGATAAAATTACTTAACGCCTTACTTACAGCACGTGTTCTTTAAATAAAAGTGAAGATTTACCATTGGGAAATTGCTTCCTTTTAAGACTCATGTCACATTTAACTGTTTGACTTGCTGTATAGTTGTACAGTGTTTTACTTCTAAGTGTGTGTGTAGGGAAATCTTTAACAAGCTTTAAATTTTAAAATACAAAAATTGAGAATTATTCTTCATGTTAAATTATAGAAACATGGAAAAGTTACATAAAGAAGTTCTAATACATGCAAAACTTAGTGGAATATATTTACCCAAACTAATAAATATGATGTGAAAAAGAGATAAAACTATTGTTCTTATGGGTGTACAGTGTCATTCCAGTTTGTGCAAATGAGCATGGCATTCAGTCAAAAGAAGTTGATTGTACACACAGTAACTGGCTTTTAATTTTTCATCTTGTATTTATTAATAGTCTGTTTCAGCATTTCTTTTCTGGGCATACATTGTAAAGGTGGAAAATCAGGCTTATTTTAAATGGGAAACAAAATTACTTTTGCAATGAGTATGTTCTCTAGTAACTCACTATTAAAAAACAGACGTGTCACTAAGTGATCAATGGCAATCGTGGTCCTTTAAGAAATGTGTCAAGGTGGAACTCAGTGTTGCTATGCAGCTTGATTGGAAAATATGTTGATTTCTCAATAAAATGCAAGTGTGAGCATTGGAGGGGTTTGAGCCAGAAGGCATTCTAGGTTCTGCCCTGGTGAGACCACATCTGGAATATTGTGTCCAGTTCTGGGCTCCTCAGTTCCAGAAGGACAGGGAACTGCTGGAGAGAGTCCAGCACAGAGCAACAAAGATGATGGAGTGGAGCATCTCCCTTATGAGGAAAGGCTGAGGGAGCTGGGGCTCTTTAGCTTGGAGGAGACTGAGGGGTGACCTCATTAGTGTTTATAAATATGTAAAGAGTGAGTGTCACAAGGATGGAGCCAGGCTCTTCACGGTGACAACCAATGATAGGACAAGTGGCAATGGGTACAATCTGGAACACAGGAGGTTCCACTTAAATATGAGAAGAAACTTCTTCACATTGAGGGTAATAGAACACTGGAACAGGCTGCCCAGGGGGGTTGTGGAGTCTCCTTCTCTGGAGACATTCAAAACCCGCCTGGACCCTTTCCTGTGTAACCTCATCTGGGTGTTCCTGCTCCGGCAGGGGGTTGGACTAGATGATCTTTCGAGGTCCATTCCAATCCCAAACATTCTGTGACTCTCTAGGAGGACACATCAGACTGGGCATCTGGTTTCTCTTCAAACTGCTGCTTCTCTGTGAGATTTTCTTATAGACTATGCTGGCACTTTTCAGTTTTCCACAACTGATTTATTTGAATTTGCCATGTTGGTTTTTACCATTTTTATCCAGTTTCAAGTCCGTATCTCAGATTAATAGAACTCCTTCAGTTTCAGAAATTTCTTGAATGAATTTTCATGCTTAACACCTAGCTACAAGTTTAATGTTCTGTTCATTCTACCATAGTTTTTCGAAAAACCCACTATATATATTCTGTTGGGGTGTCATAACTTCTGCTAGAGAAAATGAGAAGTTATTTTTAAAATAACTCTGTAATAACTTTAAACATAAATGAAATATTTCATGTAAATTTAATACTTTTAGGAAGATCTGTTAACAACTGTCAAGTTTCTGTGCTGCAGTTAGCAAGCAGGCCAGCAAGATTTAGTATCCCTTCAAGTAACATGAAACTAATTTGAACGGGAGCATTGCAGACTCTATTGACTAGTGTTAAAAGCCATTGCTGCCATACTTGTTTCCCCTCAAGGAATACAGAACTTCAACTGCAGCCTTTTAAATTAGCCAGTCTCTGCTTATTTTTTAGTCTACAATTATTGTGTTAGCAGATTAATCTTCTACTTAAGTAATTTTTAGTTTCTGCATATGATTTGCTAATAATTATAGCTTAATAACTTTTACAGTCTGTGTCAATTATATTTTTCCTCAGTCTTTTCACTGAATAAGTTGGGAGTGAGTACTTAAAACTATGTTTCAAGTCTCATGATGCTGGAGAAGAGACAATAAAACCAGGAAAGCTCAAATAGTTAGCATTTAAATAATGTAGTGTATTTTGTACTCACTAAAATCTTGTTTCTCACTTAGTAATATTGACCATGTAGCTTTTAGAAAAGCACTTCAAAAATGAAGTAACCAGAGCTTTTCCAATTTTTTTTTAAACTCTTGGTACAGTTTGCATTTTATGCTGTGTGTCCAGCTCTCAAATTATGCCTACAATTTGCTCTTTGAATTTTAACAGCAGTTAGTAACAGTAAAACCCTAGAAAAAAATAATTTCTTCCAAATTTAGATTTTTATTTCAAAACTGTATCCCTTTGTTATCTTCCAGGTTTGCTATTCGTTAGTTATACAGTTCCATCTCTCACTACGTGAGGGGGTTCTTAGGGTTAGAGGAGAAAAAAGAAGTGTTGCTGGATCAGCAATTTCATGTGTTAGTTTGTTATGTGGATGGGACATTTTTCAGTCAAAAAGCATTTTATTAGTTTCTTATTCCATACATCCACATGGACATACTAAGTTAAGTAGAATGTACTCTGTGAAATCACTGAATCAACTGAGGAGCAAAATAATGCTCTTCTGGTGGAAATTTCTGTTTTCCCATCAGTAGGGTAAGGTCTCAGAGGAAGAAAATAACTTATTCCAGCTACCCTACAAAAATCAGTTAAAAAAATAGAAGATGAGTGGGACATTTAAACTGTACTTACTCACCAACTGCTACCGAAAGTCCAGTTTTTGTTAGCCGTTTTTATAAATTAATTTTGATGGAAATAATTTTGGCTATTCATAGCAGGTATCACCTGTAAGTTAAGGTTTATACAGTCTGCTGTACTGAAGTTGACTGGTTGGGCTTATCAGTGTCTGTTTGGTGCAATTATTTCAGAAGAAATCTTCTCTAAAGGCATTCAGTCATCAGTCCCATCCAGCATTTTAGGCATAACCCCAAATGCACTACAGCAGTGTGAGATCCTGGTCTGAGAGCCTTCCAACCAGGGTGGGTGGCCTGTATGGTGCAGTGAGAAGTGTATCTTGAACAGACATAGTTCTCTTTGCTGATTTGATGGAGCATTTTGATTGAAACCTTAGTCTATAAGACTCTTGTACAATGCGATACAATAGAATGCACTTTAAGTACTTTGAGGCTCAATTTTTCTAGGGTCTGTAGCAAAGTAAAAGAAATAGGTAACCCAACCCAGAACCTTTAATATATTTTTCTTGCATTCAGTATCTCTCTGTTCCTCTCTTCTCCCACTCCTTCAGCAAGAGATTGAGATAATGCAGCAGGATAGCAAAATAGCAGCGTTGAGGAGTGTCATAAGAGATACTGAAGGCAAATACTTCTTCTCTTGGTAGTTGTTAATCACTTACTGAATGAACTTCTTTTTCTTGTATTTTCAATGTGATTTAGGTAAGTGCATGTCAGGCTACTCAACTGCTTTCATCAGGAATGATTCATGTTAAATATAGCCTTTTTTAAAAAAGTACAGAGTTAAGTGTTCTTAGTTTCTGAAGGATATCAGATAAAATGCTTGGAAATACAAATAAATTTTGTCAAATCAGAATGATGATTAAGCATTTCACATGTTCTGATACCTTAACTAGGAAACTTTTCATATCAAATAATGTTATATTTCTTTCTAAATGCTCTGAAGTAGGAAACTTACAACAGTATCACAGTAACGTGGCTTGTTATTTAGTGATTGGTAGTTGGAGCAGTTGCTGCTGCTTCCTTAACGGCTGACATGTAAAATTCAGAAAACCCCCTAATCGGTTGTGTTCTCTTACCCACTGTGAGAATCTCTGTGTGCTCTTTTGTGTTGGGTTTTCTCTTCTTAAATAGTACTGGAATACTGGCACACTCACATCTTAAAAATAAAACTAAAATGAAAAAAATCCCAGACTTCAGTTAAAAATAACAAAGAGTTTTCTGGTGTTTAAAACAGCTATTTAGAGGTTCAAACTTCTATTATGTTTAGAAAAGCGTCTTTCCTAAAAGAATAACTTCTTTAAAATAACTTACGGAATAATTTCTTTTAAGCTGCAAATTTTTAAGGAAATTAGACTTTGGTTAGAATGAAACTATTTGCAAATGCAGCACATGTGCCAACATCTCATCATGGTATGCTGAAGCAAGAACCATTCATTGCTCCTCACATTCCTTCCACAGCTGAGGTCTACATAGGCATTGGGAAGCCTGCTGAGGCCACCGCCTGTACCCAGGAAGCAGCAAACCTCTTCCCCATGTCACACTATGTTCTCTACATGAGAGGGCAAGTGGCTGAACTTCGTGGAAATATTGATGAAGCCAAACGCTGGTATGAAGAGGCCTTATCTATTAGTCCTACACATGTGAAAAGCATGCAGAGGCTGGTAAGTCTTGAGTCCATGTTCATGAGTACTTCCGTCTCAACTTACGATATTGTATTGTGAAATCTGAACTTCATACGGGTAACCCATAGCGTATGGCTTTTGGATCTGAGCTGTTATTAGCAAAATATCTTTGGAAACAGTCTTTTCTGTTTTTTTATTCTCTCTTCTGTGTGTGTGTTGGGACATAAAGGCAATAGGACTCTTTCAGTCCCAATAGAGCTTGCAGAAAAATAAGTCATTTGAATCTGCCTAATATTCAGTGCTTTTGGAAAAGAAAGGTGGCTCGTGGTCAGAGAAAAGTTGGACACTGTAGTCTAGAGGAAAGAGCAGTCATTCTGCTATCTAATTCCAAACCAAAAGTTGAATTCTACACATTGATTACCTTCATGCTATGTGATTTCTTGGAGTTTTGAAAGGTAAGGAATCAGTCTTGCCTTCAAAGAAATGTATAGCTCTAAATACAAAGGTGCCTTCCCCAGCCTAAATGCATAAGTTTGTTTATATACTTCGTATATACATGCATGTATATATTCTGTGCTTGCTATGCTAGGAAAATTATTTTTAATGCAGTTTTCTTCCAGGTAGAGCGGAGTAGAACAGCTGCAATCAGCTTCTTACCCAATCTTTTTGTTCAGAAGTAGAAGCTAGTTTCTGCTTAGGTGCTTATGATTTATTCAGAGAAATTTCTCGTGCATCCCTGAGGGGGACATATGAGACAAAAGATCAGATAGGAAGACAGCACAGGGAAAGTTTTTTGTTTCACCTTTTCAGCATTTCAGGATATTTGAGCCTACTGACAAATGCCAAAAGGTTGATTTTCCGAAGAAGCAGGCAGTCGACCTAAAGCAGTGCAGCTCAGTGAAAATGAAAGCTCATGTTTTTGTGGGTATCTTTTTGCCCAGCCTCTGAATCCACCTTTGAATAAATAGTCTGTAAACACAGAATGCTCTTCAGAATGTCTGAGAAATTAGCTGCCTTAAGATGCACGTGAGATGAAAAATACTGTGCTTCCAATCCGGGTTCCCTTTTCATGACCTTTGAGTGCAAGCTGGAGGAAAGGTATTCATTTCATTGGATTGGGCAGTCCTTTTTAAGCATACTTATAATTTAAAATTTTGGTTTTAAAAACTTTTTCTGTTACTCTAAGATCATTTCTCTACTAAGATGTTTTGAATAGACGCTGAGAGATTTATGCTGCATAAATACAAATATTAAAGATGTATGCTATAAAAATAGTTGTCTATGTAATTCCGTGTGGGGGAAAAGTACAGAATTGTGTCCTTCTTGATCTTTTGACTATTGCAAAAAGTATTTTGAGGAGGAAGTTTGCAGTGTTTACTCTTGCCCGTGTGTATAGATGAATATCTGTACATCTCAACACTTTGTGTATATTACCTAGTTATTATAAAGAGATATGATCTCAGTGGCTGGGGAACTATAGCAACAGCACCGTGGAGGTACCAGCCTCTATAACAATAGCTGAAACAGTAACTTGTAATATGTGTATTCACAATTCTAAACTAACAATCAGTTTATGAACCAGAGTTCTGTGGAAAAGTACCTTATTTTCTGTGATTAATGTGATATTTAAAAATTATTTGATATAGCTTTCTAATGATGCTTAGAAAGCAATATAAAATGCTGCTGTTGCAACCTAAGTTACCTTAGAGCTTAGATTTATTTAGTAAGCTTTGGTAAATTTCTTTTTTTGGTCAAATACCAAGTATAGATTGTAACAACTTTAGGTATAAAATGTAACAAAAAGGAAAAAAGGTTGAAGGAAGGCACAAGTTCTAGCATGTAGCACATGTATCCAGCCCTGCCTCTCCAAGTAAAATTACTTGAAGCAGTTGAACTTGATATCAGTTTTGAAAGATTTTTTTTTTCTTTTAATAAAGATTTTAGAATGACTGATATCTGACACTCAGTGAAAATTCCTGATGCTAGTGGCTTAAGAAATCTGGGTCTTTGATATTACGTGTAGTTGTCCAGAGAAGAACAAAAATTAAATAAAATATATGTCTATATTTGTATGAACAAGAACGGTTTACTGGGAATAGGCAAGATTTCTCCTTTTATAATCCATCCTTTTAATGATGATACATCACTCTAGTAAGAACGATGAAAAATGAAACTTTGAAGCTTTATTATTTTTCAGTACAACTTTTCAGACGTAATTCTAAGTACTTATTCCTGAATATGATCTACTGTTTCTACACAGAAACAACCTTATTAATCTGCATTACTGAAGAAATGTGTGAAGAAAGACTAAAAAGTTTAGTCTTGTGGCTTGAGAACTAATGTGCTTCTTCCCGTGAGCTGGGGCACGTCCTGTGCTTTGGAGCTTTTCTGCCTAAAGGCTCTTGCGTTTGTCTCAAGTGCAGGCACTTTGCACAAGTCTAATGTATTCTCTGAATGCAGTTACCCTTTAGTGGCTGGTATGAGCTGTTAAAAGACTATATTTGTCTAAAATTACAATTTTTAAAGAAACAAGTTATTATTTATTATACTGCTATCTCTGAGGTCTTCACTGATTTACTCCTGTTTTGAAGGTTTACTAAAATGAAAAATAGGAGGCCTAGGTAACGGTGTGAAAATTGGAGCAGGTAGCAGTGATAGGTATGTTCACCAACAAAATGCCAATGCTAAATGGTAGGGTTCAGAGGGAGAGGTTAACTCTTGCTGTATTTGCCTTAGTGATGAAAAGCACAACGTGACACCAGATGGTGGGGGCTTGATCCATGAATAAATGACAATTTGTTTAGCTGTATTCTGCTTAATTAAACTTCTTGGGAAATGGAACTGATCGGGTTATACTGTTCCATTAAGCAAGATACAAGATATTCTAACAGAGACCTGGCTGCAGAGGGCAGTGTGTTTGTGTTCACGCTCACTGCGGTCTCTGTCCCTTCTACGGTGTTGGGGTTTTTATTCATTAAACCAGCTGAACAACAAAAACTAGTTATTTCTAAAATAAATGCTGTTAAAATTCTCCTTAGTTGCTTGTGCAGCTAAATTATTCCTCATATAGTTGATGTTTATATCCATACTTTCATTCACTGTATTCTCTTGAGCAATTCTCATTTTAAGATCTACCTGTTCTCAGGTGCTGGTTTTTACCGTTTGTCACTAACTGAAATGTTCTCGAGGTCAGGGTTACACCAGGTTGCTGTTTGGCTGGTCTGGCTGTTTGCAAGGTGCCAAGAGGGAAGCTGTGACATGCTGGTGTCGGTGCCGTGTACTTCACAGAGGGCAGCAGCAATGGTTCTTTCTTTTTAAGGGTTCTATGATGCACTCGGGGAAAACTACGCAAAGTTGTGCTCTAAAGGTTTGAAATACTTCAGTTTGTGTTCTGTATTTCAAATCACTTTTTATCAGACACGATGAAATTGAAAATTGTCTTTAATTACTAAATTGAAAAACGATGATTTGCACTTCAGTTAAATGTTGTATATACTTAGTTGTCATCTGCCTGATTTTGGCCACAATGAATTTATTTAAACAGTTTTCTCTATTCTCCCTACCCTTTATCGTCACCTCCAGATTTCTGCGTTGCTGCTGCCTTCCTGCTTTTGTCATTGTTTTCCTCCTGTGTGAAAAAAAGAATAAACTGTCTATTATCTCCTGCAGTCAGAGTGCTGTTGTGGAAAGTAGCCCCTCCTGCTGACATCTGAAAAGTCCTGAAATGGGCCGTCATTCAGTAATGCCTGAAATGGCAATGAATATTTCAACCCATTGTCCAGGAAACAAATCTATGTATTCTCTCTCAGGCCAAAAAATTATTAGCTAAATGTAGCTTTCACATGAAATTATTTTTCCAACATCTGTATATGGTTATAATACTAGAAGACTAGTAGTTTTTAAATACTAAGTAATTCATCATAGCACTTGCCAGTTAATCCTATTAGTAGCTTGGCTTCTAAGAGTAGAAAACTAAACCAGAAAGGGATAAATTACTTATCCAAAATTACTCATGTAGAAATGAGTTTTCAAAAAGCATTATCTTAAAGAATTACATTCCACACTATTAGGTATCTGTTAAAGTTTCCTAAAATTAGGCAGAACTAAGATCTCTTAAGACTTAGATTAACTATGTGTGCTTTACCTTTCAGTTATATTGTTATTTATTTCTAACTGCTTTGACTTCTTACATTTTTTTTCGACCCAAAGACTACCAGGAAGGAGCCCAGCAGTATGTATGGGTTGTGTACGCTTATGAGTCTGTCAAGGATATTGAGCTGACTGAAAGGAAAAGCAGAGAAGGGTTTAGAAACATGAGTTCAGACCCTGTTTGAAGGAGTCAGGGAGTTAAAGAAGATGAAGACTAAGCACAGTCACCCAAACGAACTTTTTTCCTTCAGTGAGGCAGTGTTCTCTTGTGTGTATTCTTCCTTTCATAACAAGGACTTCATCTGGGAAGCATTCACTAACTTATTTGATTTTCATTGTCAGGCTGCTATACTGTAAACATTTTTTGTTTAGACCACATAGGCTTGTCCTAAGCATGTTATGTTGGTTCTTCTGGGTGGTTTGTGTTGTAACTGATCACTGTAGAACTAAATGCTACTGCCAAATCTTAGTGCTCATCTGACTTGCTCTCTACGTGCATCCTTATGCACATGATGGTTGAAAAAGAAAGGAGAAATGGTAATTGGTTTTGTTAGTAAAATATTGTGGGTTTGCCCTTCAGAAACTTCAAGGTTATTTCATAGAAAGTTGTAGAGAAAGCAAAACATATGTTCAGCCAAAATCTCGGTGCTCCTTGCAGGTGGTGTTTTACTGTGATTTGACCACTGTCACATCTAAATATTTCAAGTATTCACATTCTGCACTCTGAGAAATCAATGGCAGTTCTACTTGCATTTTAACCTGGAACATGCCCATTGAGTTCAAGTGACTCAAGAACCATTTCATTACACCTTAAATTCTTTGCCTGCCATGTGGCACTCGCAGGCTCTGTTCTTTTCTGCCTCGCAAATATTAATTCCGGTTTCAGCCTTACAGCAGAAAACCACTGATGCTTAATGCAATACTCAGTACATAACACCAACTTGCGTAGTCATTAGCTTTTGAAATATTTTTTAAAAGTGTCAATCAAGGTGAATAATCAAGAAAGTTTGTGGGTTTTTTCCCCTATTTGTTTCAAAGTTATCTCCTATTATTTTTAGTGTTATTGAGTCCAAGTACAGCAGTTAACTATTTTGTACTAAATCTTAAAGATTATCATTGGAGGAATATCAATAGAATTTTTTAATTCCTGGATGCTTTATCTGAATTTCACAGTACTCTTTTAAAGCAGATCTATTTTTGTTTAGTATTTGACAACAGTAATTTCTAAAAATTTGAGTTTAAACTAGAATTTAGTTGCTCTTTTGGAAACAAAGTCACTATGGGGATTTACTGCACTAATTTAATTTAGAACTTGAAGCAGTGAGCTCCCATTTATTCAAGCAGGACTGTCTGTGCTGTTGCCCTGAGAACTGTTGTTCTGAAAGTGGCACTTTGGGGCTAATGAAGCAGGTCCTGCTTCATAAAAGACCTTCTTTTCACATTACTGTGTATTTACTCCAAATGGCTTAAAGTAGCTGTAGCAGTAGCAGATCTTTCAACAAGAAAGTACCTCCACTCTTGGATGCTTTTCACCACCTGAGAGTGAGCTTGGTAAGGACTTTTCAACAGGTTTCAGCTTGTCTGTACTGTCCTCAGCTGACGGCCATTACAAGAGGAATACTGCAACTGGGTATATGTTCGTTTTTTGGTTTAGACAGTCTGTGCATATTTGTAGATACAAAGGTAATCTGATTTGGGCAGCAGGCACTGCTGTTACACTGAACAGAACTGGAATAAGATGGAGAATCTAAGCCATTGGGGTGTAGGATTTATTGGGAATTTAGTAGGAATGGTTAAGGCAGCTTTCTGTAGCTTTTTCTTAAGTGTTTTTTAGGTCTATTTTTTTTAATTTAACTTTCCCGAGATATATGTTTGAAAGAGAATTTCTCTCTGAATTCAAAGGTGTCTTTTGTTTTGTTTTTACATAGGGATTTTTGCCCGGTATGCTCAGCTTTAATTTTCTATCTTCCTCTGTTTTCATGTTATCTGTGGGATAGATTTTTCCACAGTTTATAAATTCAGGCTCAGCTTGCCAAAAACCATTTCATCACTTCTATTTGTTCCCATTTTAAAAAATGGAAAATTAATTAGTGTTAGATGCTGGCAGAAGGAAGGGATGCTTTGGCTAGAGTTCTCTTTATTTGGCAGGTCAGGAATCATTCCAGTGTTTTTATTGCATTGTGTGGAACTGATAAAATTCCACCCATCAGATAATTCATCACAATTGGCTGTTGCAGCAGGTCAGTCTACAGTGTGCAGTATTACTCCAAAATTGCTCTCTTTGCTCAGAAGATTTTAAGAATCTTTGGTTTCCATTTTCAAAATACAAGTCATGTTTGTCTTGAGCCTTGATTCATGTTTTGTAGCATAAAGTCTTTTTGAACTGGGTTCTATTATCAAAACTGAGCTATTATAAATTAATTGCATATAAAGCAAGTACAGATTAAATATTATAATTTGGTAGGTAGCAACCAAATATTGTTTTGGGTTCAAGGAATAAAACCCAAAGATCACAGTGGTCCAGTCTGGATTGAAGCCTTGGTTTTGCTGGACATCATAACAAAGCCTGTGCAGAGGGACTCCCTGCCCTACACTGTCCGTGTCTCTGGTGACTGACAGGCAAAGAGCTGGGGAACAAGAATACGGTCATGTATTTTCTGCAGAAAGGTAACAGTATTTCAGATACATGTGTAAAATGCATCCACTTGCCCAGAGAGGATGTGAAGTTCAAAGTCTGACAGGACACAGCCCTTGACAACCTGCTCTAGGTGACTCTACTTTGAGTTTGGATGTAGATGATCCCCAGAGGTCCCTTCCTACTTTGGTCATCCTGCAGTTCTGGGGATGCAAGCAAGATGAGCTTTGTAGATAGAGACAATGGTTTCTGTTAGACAGCATGATGGGAATATTTGTGTGTTTGTGGACAAAATCTTGTTACAGTCTTCATATTATGCAGGACTTTCCTTATTTTTATCAGAGGTAAAATGTGTGGGTTTTTTGTTTTGTTTTGTTTTTTTCCTCACTTCCATGGTATGTTACCCACAGCAACAATGGAAGAAAGGTGCAAAAGATTAAGATCTTTCTCAACTGTATTCACTCCTCTTCCATGCATGCATATATAATATACACACACATATGTATATATGTATACACATATTCTCTGCTACAAACCTGCCGTAATGTTTTGGAGATGTCTTATTGTCTGTGCACTGTAAAAGCTGCCAAACCATGCGCCATGCAACCTGGTGGCTGTCAACTGGTCATTGTCTTGCTGGCATTGCAGCACTCTGTAGTTTCACAAAATGGCCCATTCTTTGACAGCTAGTTAATACAATGCATTTTTTATTGTGTGTCGAGTCTGATGTTATATGCTTGATTTGGCTGTTTTTTTAATACTTGAGCTTTTTAATGATTTTTTTTTTTTTAAGCATGCAGGTATAATGCGACTGCAAGAATGGCCAGTTGATTCTGAAATATTGCCAGTCCTGTTCCTCATGCAGCCTGCTTATGCAATGTGGTTGGGGAATATCTGTACAAAAGTGTCAGTGGCAAAACAATGCAACTGAAAAGCCTCGGTTGGGATATTCACAAAATAAGTTTTTGGGCTTCTGTCTCTCTCTCAATGGTTTTTTCATGGGAGGTTCAAGTACATGCTAATGATCTGCACTGAGGCTTCTATAGGCAAAGGTGTTTCTAGTATCATTTAAAGAACACAAAAAAAGTCTTTCCAGAGTCCTTTTATCTCCTTCTGCCTTTTACCCTCTAAAGGGCTTGACTACATTGAAGTCATCACTTTGGTTTTTTTGATATGCAAAGTAATCTTTGCCTTTTCCTCCATGCCTTTTGCTGGGTAACTGCCCAACTAAAAGAGGATGGAGGGGAAAAAAGACCCATACAGTTTTTTACTAGTGGAAGTATACTAACAATCAAGACTAATGGAACAGATTGAAAAGGTCAGTCTTCTTAGTCCCTGTTATTCAGGGTTTGGCCAAGAGGCCTCATGTCAGTAAAGTGCTAATAGTTGCTCTGGATATTTAAGTTTTCCATTTGTTTGTTTGGGGGTTTTGTTGTGGTTGGTCAGTTGGGTGGTTTGTTTTAAGAAAATAAAATCATAAAATGGAAACAACAGAAGGCTTGGAAGAAATTGAAAATGTGTGCTATTCTCTGCTATCTTCTATAGTCTCCTACATCGCTTTTCATGGATACTTATTGGTGCTTTTTTACACAGATCTCAAAAATACAATTTTTGTTTTGCTCTGTGTAATTGCTTTCAATATGAGAATTGCTTTGCAAAACACTTTTTAAATTAGGACATTCTGCTGAATTATGCACTGGGCTAATTGTGATAATTTTGCTTCCCTGGGCATTTTTATGCTCATTGAATTTATTAAAGAATTACTTTATAGCTGGAGCTGAGAACTTACACAGCAGTCAAAGCTATGTGGCAGCTGGTATGCATGGCTGTCTGTTCTGTGGTCTCTGTGGGCTTTCACTGGTAGATAACATCTGCTATGTAATCATTTATAATTGAATTTCATATAATTAATAAAGATATCTTTTTAACGATTTATTTTGGGGTAAATATAAAGCATGTGAAAAATGCTGGAGCAAGCAGCCATCCTCAACTTTAAACGAACGAAAGGGATTTTATTTCCCTTTTCCTGAGAAAAAAAGTTCTGTTGTAGGATTCTGTAGGTGAGAACGCATTAACTACAGGAAAACATTTGAGATGTGAAGTTATCACCATACGTTGACTTTTTTTTCCGTGTGCTGCATAACGTTGCACACTGGTGAAATATAATTAAATGCTCCCATCACCAGCAATCTGAGCCAGACAAACCATTCAGTGTGGTTTAGTTGTGGTTGTCATTTATGAGTGTGAGACACTTGCAGCACTGCAGGCAAGTGTCTGAGACCTGGCTCCTTAGCAGTGTCTCATACAATAACCCGTGCATGTATCTAGCTATAAAACTCTGGCAGTTCTCAGGTGCATTTCTGGTGCCCTGAAGAAATTACCTTTTGCTTTATACCTCTCACAAGGGGGCTTGACTTGCTTTGGCATAAGCCATGTCCCAAGACTATAGACTAGTCTTGAGAAGACCAGTAGTTACCTAATTAGTGATTATTCCTTTTTTCTGACTAGGAATTATAAACAACATGTTCTTAAAAGTCGTGCTTTATCCTATCTTTATCATACCCTGACCTTAAGGCAGAAATAGAGATCTGGAAGCAAATGTCCCTCAGGAAATTATTTTAATGCTTGCTTTTGCCAGGATTATGTCAAACAGCTGCATTCCTCAGATAAGTTGTCTACTCTGGTACAAGAGTTTTTTCTGCAAATCCCCAGTCTGAAACAGTCTTTTTGTGTCTCTTTATCTCTCCAACTCATCTCACTTTAAATTTTATTTGAAGACCTCTTTTCCATCTACTGCAGCTTTCCGTCCCTGCGAGCCAGTGTTGTACTTAGCACTCCTTCCCCTGCTCATGAGTCTGCAGTTTAAAGATGAGTTGAACTTTGCATTTTGAAAGGATTCAGCCAATTTACTATGCGTGAAGAGCATAATATAATTTATCCAAGATCAGTTTTCTTTAAATATAGGCTGTGTTTTCTGGTACCTAACTGATTTTAGATGGAGTTAAAGAATTGGTCTTTGAGGTTTGTGCCAGGCTATTTTTTGTGTCAGGATATTTTCATCTAGATGATCAAACAGAGAAAGCAATTATTTTAAACTAAGATATGGCCGGTGGCCAAACCTTGAAGTCTACTCACTATCATCCAGCCCTGTTGGATGGAAGGATGGATGGAAGGATGGATGGATGGATGGATGGATGGATGGATGGATGGATGGATAGATGGATGGATGGATGGAGTGGAAACTAGATCTTAACTCATTTTTATATTCTTGTGCTGCTCTATGCCATCTCTAGTTTGATTTCTTTTCCTATATCCAGCTGTATTGAAACTTTACTGAAATCCAGACAAATTAGCTCTACAACATTTTTTTCCTCTGCAATTTATCTAATCAAATACTGTAGAGGCTAGCTTAGTGTCTCACCAGTGATAAACACATGCTGTGTTTTATTCCACTTTTCCCTATTACTGTACTGCTAACCATTCCTTTCTTCAGCATTTGTTCTAAAGCCTTGCATGTAATTTCATAAAATAAAAATAATAATTTTCTTTCTGAAATACAAACAGTATACTACTTCTTGGTAGTAAAAATTCTTCCACTATTAACTTGATAGCTAGTCTTTGATTTATTTTTCTTTTTTGTCCTTTTCTAGATGGAGATAATCCAGTTATCACAACTTGATTATCTGGGTCTCTCTGGTTTTGGTTTTACAGTGGCTTGGAAAAGAAAATTCCTTTACTTTCACTTTGAAAGTCTGGATGCCTTTTAAATCTGATTTTCTGCTGAGCATAAAGGATCTTTTCATGCTGTTGCTATGATGTATGTAAAATTAACATCAACACTAAAGTCACAAGCTGGCATCTTGGTAAACTGGAATTGATGCTGTGTGTTTGGCATCGTGAAACAATGGTCTGAGTTTCAATTTGTGTTTACTTAACTGGGTAATGACTAAAAAGTCTGGTCAACCCTGCAGGCTCGCTGAAGCTGGAGTAAACTGACTGTGTTTAACCGGAGTGCTGGTGAACCTAGATCAGAGGTTTACTTGCTTGAGCCAGTTATCTGTGTGTAAAAGCACAAGGATGAATGTTTTCTGAAACTGGACTCTTTCCAGTACTTTGCTTTCAGCAAGTAAACCTGCCCACTGTGTGTTTAGTCCAAGTTTGCTTGACATGAAACACAGTGAACTCAGAGTTCTTAACACTTTTAATGCCACTTCTATCACAGCAAGCTACTTGGCTAAACTGATATGAGTGGAAAAATACATCACGAGTGAGACTTAGTAGTGCTGAACTTGAAAATAGAAAGTTGTTTTGGGCTTTCATCACTTTTCAATCAGCAGTGCTGATCTGTGCCTTTTTAATTCAGATATTAATATGCATGGATTTTATAGAGAGAAAAAAGATCAGAGCTTTTTAGTTTCAACAGTTAGTCACATACGTACAAATCTAGTCTGTACGTTTTGTTTAAATGCTGACTTTGCAAATAATTTGTGCCATTTGAAAAAAATACCATTAGTTATAGTCTTTTTTTACCTATGCAGGATAAATTTTTACATTGTTAAACCAATAACTGATTTAAATCTTGAATATAATATTTAGTATTTGGTTGCATAGCTGCATTTTTAGATTCAGCTTTTTATATTTTTAAGCATGAATATTTGAGATTCTGAGCAAGCTTAGAGGAATAAAAATGTAGCTAAGTGGAGTGGCTGAAGAAGGTTTGGCACTAAGACAGTTAGTATGGCAGATAGTAAAACAATGACTGAAATCTCTCCTACTCTTTTTCTAAATCTTAAGTCTAGATATTTAAAAAAGGTTATATTTGGTTTTGCAACAACTTTGAATGGTTGACATGTTAAGTTTCAAATACGTTTTGCCCTGAATTAGTATTTGTATTCCCTGTCAAGAAATGAGGAAACCGAGGCACAGATGCTGCGACTTACCTAGCTTTAAATATGATACAAGCCTCCTGATTTATCATTCTGTGTGTCACATTCATGGGACTCATATTTAATTCCTGTGCTTATTCTTTGCAGTGCATTTGCAATCTGAAGAAAATTATGTTCCTCACAGGTTTCTCCAGTGTATCAGTCAGTCTTGTTAGGGCAGCAGCATCAATATTCCGCTGCCTGCTGAAGGGAGACTGCGGGGTCCTTTTGTGGGTTTTGACTTGCAAATGGTTGGCAGACTTAAGAAGGGTTTTCCCTTATGATATTTAAATTTAGTACTCTGTCACTGATCGACCTCCTATTAAAATGCAGATTATTAAAACAGCTCTATGATTTATCAGTGCAAATTATATTCTTGATAGTTACTGCCTTTGCACGCAGTATAAGCAAAGGGATACGTGGCAGCTACTTGATAGCCATTTCAGCTCAGCCAAGTAAAATGAGGTCCTTGTCTCAAATTCACTGCAGAACTTTTAATACTTTTAAATAATAAATCAGTTCATTTACCTACATCCCTCTTTCCCCCAAGTATCTTCCCTTCTGGAAGATTTTGTCAATGTTCTCTTGGATTTGCTCAATGAATGTAATATTTCCAAAGTCATTGCAGCTGAGGTGGTTGGTGCAGGGGATGACTGGACAGCAGACTGTTCCACAAGTATATCTGGTATCCATACTTCATTTCTCTCATTCTTTTTTGATCTGATTTTGAGAGCTTAGTTAAACTTGGTACTGGTTTATAGTAATGCACTTTTATAGGTAATGAAGGTAAACTACTCCCATAGATCTTTGTTTCTTATCTTATGTTATTACTCAGTAGTAGAAAGTTCAAAATTCAAGAAAGCTAACTTCAAACCAGCACTAAATATGAAGTGTGGATACAGAGATCTAAAGGAAAAAGGATTGCTGCTTTCCTGATAATGGCTTGTTAGTTTTTCTCAGATGTTCTGTTTGAGTCTATGCTTTGATGCATCCTCCTGTCCTACAAATCAGAATCCTACCTGGGTTTGAACAAAAAAGGACTAAGTCTTGTTGTATGTCCTTGGGTGAAGCTGGAGGTTATTATAGCTCCCAACATGAATTGGTGAGCACATTATCACTCTTGCATATTTACTCATGTGTAGCGTGAGTCAGATTTGGCAAACTAATGTAATAAATTTCCTTTTGCTATTAGGTTGCTTGTGTGTTCATATGATTACCATTATATGTAATAAATGTAGTTTTGAATAAGACTTCTCAGGCCAGCTACTTCCTGAAGGGGGGCAGTGTCCTCTGGGCAAGGAGATCAGTTTAAGATGTGACAAACCATAACTCAGTGCTCCTAATCTATGTTTAATGGGAGATAAAGAAGAGAGGGCAGTTTAATACCTTTAAGGTTGTCAGAATGGTTGTAAATATTTATTATTGTCCAGATTTTGAGGTTGAATATAGTTTTGTACTTGCATTTTTACAAAAATGTGCTTGTCACAGTCTTGGAAAACTAAAAAAGCTCTGTACATAACAATACATTACAGCTTCTTTCTGCTAATCTCTGACCTGAAACATAAGCGTGTGGTTTATGCATGTCTGGCTTCCTCACACAAATCTGAGAAATTCTGCATTACAATAGATGCTATTGTGGTGCTTCAAGAAGGTGGCTTTCAATAGCCCTTACATTGAATTTAAAGTTGCTTTAAGAACAGCTTTTCTTATTTAAGAACTGGCGTATAACTGAAGGGAAAAGAATTATTAGCAAAACACTGAGATGTTAAAATGGAGTGCTGCTGCTCAAGAGACGCACATCTCACATAAAGCATTTGACCTGGAAGAAATCTTCAGTCTTTTAGTACTGTTCAGATGAACCCAGCAAAGCAATTCATGAGCAAAACACTTACTTGGCAGAAATATGAAAACATGAACATTGTTCACGCTGTTAAAAGTTAAACAGTGCCAGGAAATACATGACCCAAAACACTTGAGCAATGTAGCGGGGTTTAGTAGACCCATTAAGGATGATGACATTTGTGTTTTGGTTTGGGTTTTTGTTTGTTTGTTTGTTTTTCTGAATACTTCAATGAAAATACAGTTGTTTTTAAATGCTTCCCTCTTAACTCCACTTATGAAGTTTAGTTCCTGGGATATTAATGTTTCTCTTATGGATGTATCTAATATTAACATTTGAGTTCAATTTTTTCCTGGGTTGTAATGCATTGGTTAGGTTTTTATAATCAGTGATGCTGGTGAAATGATTTGTTGCAGCTCGGTGTGTTTGATCTCCCTCGGCTACTGCTGATACTTTGTTCATATCACACACCTTGAACTTACTGTTGAAGGGCGGTATCCTTAGGAAATCAGGCTTACTGAATCATTATTCTTTGAGTGTCTGTGTTTGCCAGCTTTCTCTTCATAAGTTCTAAATTCTTTAGCTGGTTTCGTCTGGACAGAAGAGGGAATGGTGAGAAGAACAGAACATCATTTAGCCTTGTGCAAATATCACAGAAATAGAGACAAGAGGAAAAACAACCAAGGCTGTTTCGTTATTTCAAATTTTTATTAGATATCAGCAAGTACACGTGAGAGTGAGCATTTGTAAATTCTCTGCTGCAGGAATATAAGACACGGTTGTTAGAAAACCAAACCAGGCATCATTACAGTCAGTGCTCATGAAGGTAGCTGTTAAAAGTTAACTTTTTAGAATTAGTTCAGAACATAACATAATGTATTCTGCTACGTTAGGTTAGTTAGCTCTACAACTTGATAGCATAACATAGTTAGACAAAATAGTGAATTGCGCTATGAATATCAGTAAAGAGCCATGGAATTTTATTTTATTTTTTTTAAATCATGCAGACTCAAAATTTCATATGTTCAATACACAGTGTGAAAATGGTTTCAAAGCTCTAAATCTGCATGGATAAAGGTTGCATTAGGTAGCACTTTGAAATAATACTTGCCTTCTGTCAGAGGACATCTGACCTAGAAAAGAGAAAGCTGCCTGGGTTTCTGAATTAAAATTTCCCTGCTGGTAAGTGGGTTTTCCTACCTTAAAATAAGTAATTTTAAATAAAGACATAGTTTTTAAATGTATATTCTCTCATTTAAGAACAAACACCTTTATTTTCTAAATGGGAGCATGTAATAAACCGAGGCAGATGTTTGTCAAGTGGTTACAAATGCTCAAGAGATGAGCAAGCAGACCTCTGTCAGCTGCAGAGCCATTGCAATTTCCAGTTTTTCCATGGTCCTTGTTACAGTTTGTCCTGACAGCTGACAATAGCTTCTCTGGGATTCTATCTGGTTTTTAATTTATGACCATTTGAAAAAACGATAGCCACAATGGCATCGGAACAGATGGTATTATGAGGGTCACGGAGCCAAAGACGTACCAGAGGGCTGTGACATGCTAGGACACAAATGCAGGCTGTGACGATGCTTTGTCATGTTAATTGAATGCCTGGCCAGAAGTTGGTAGGTTAGAGTTGCCAGAAGTAACTGTTCTTGATGTGAAGTCTAAAACGGTATGAAAAGCTGTCAGATCTATTAAAGTAACTGATGCGTCAAACTTAATTTCCTTTAAAATTGTGATATGATAGTGTGAGCAGCTGGTGATCTCTGTTGAAAATAAATGATGTAGCTTTAGCCTGGGCATCCAAAATCATCTCATTTGCTGTAGAATCAAACCCTAAGCTTCCTAAAACTGAAGGAAGTTTTATTAGTAGGCACGGTCTTTCCGCCAAGTGCATTACATTCGATTTAATGTAACATTTATATCTGAATATTTTTGCAGAAAATAAAATCCATGGATGTTTAACACAATAGCTGGTAGGAGATGTTTGTATCTCGGCCCACACTCAGCAGCTGCTTTAAGTTCCAGAATTCCCACCTTCCGCCCAAACCCACGCTGTTGCTGTTGTTCTTACCCTTGAAAGTGGAAGCTGCCACTCTCCATTTCAGCTCGTCACTTAGTGAGCATTGACCTCCCCATTGGCTTATTTGGATCAAACCCTTGCCTTCTGTGGGAGCGCCTTTTCTGTTGTTCTTCTGTTCTTCCTGCCAACTGTGCTCCAGTGAACTACAGAAGCGACTCAAATGGATGAGATTCTGACACTGTTGGAAGCAGGATTCAAATCTATTTCAGCTGCCTGTCAGCTGACAGTAGTAAACCAAAGGAAAGGACTGAGGGAGAAACTGCATTTTGAATTGTGCTTTCTTTGCAGATTCCAAGCTTGTGCTCTAATTTATTATACAGTTTGGAAAATGGATTTCAAGAGCTGTAAACCAACAGCATATGATTTAACATGCTGTGTCAATCAGTGCAGTGATGAATAACAATTTATAAAAAATCCATAACTGTATTAAAGTTTTTTTTCCTCAGTCTTTAGCAGGCATGTGATGTTCAGCATGGATGGCAAAGGTAAAATTAGCAGTGGAAATGAAAGCATGGAAATAGTAGCAAGTACTTGCTGGTGGAAGAGTACAGAGTTGACCAGTTGCAGAAGACAGATGTCAGTTTGCTTAAAAGTGAGACTTTGAGATGCTTCAGAAAAAGAAATACAATGGCTTTCACAAATATAAAATGCAAGGGCAAGACTGAGTATGGAAGTGACTGGGGAGGACACAGAGCTGGAGTACAAGTTATTCTGAGCTACATCTCCGTTGTTGATGAGTTGGCCATGTTCAACACATGATATTACATCCCAGTTATCAAAGTCATCATCTTGTCAACAGGGTAGTCTCACCATTAATTTTGTAAGCCTACAGATTTCTCCTTCCCGTATGGAAGGTGGTGGTGTTCTAGCTCCACTGGCGGCTTCATGTCCCCAAAATATGGAGGCTGCTATGCCCAGTAAAACCAGTTGAGGCTGACCAACAGGGCAAGTGTACCCTCGGTGTGTACTAAAGCATTAGGTTTCCCTTGGAATTTTCTCGCAGGCTGGCCCTGTGATTCTTGTGATTCCCAAGTGAAGTGGCTGGATGCCAACACTGGGCTGTCACTGCGCACCGGGATTGTGCTGATACGCAGGGAGCACTGAGGTGCCCGAACTGTAGCTCTGGAAAATCTCTGGAGTGTTTCCTGGGAGGAGTAGGAAACATTAATAATAATAATATATGCTCCATGTAAACATGAGATGAATAAACATAATCAAAATAAGGCTAGGTGACTGGCACTGGAACAAATGAAAACAAATTTGGGAAGATGATTTGAAGAGTATTCCTGGCAGTCACACTCTAAACATTGTGTGGAACAAGAAATCCTGTGCTGAGGTTGTCAGTAACAACAGGGGAGCAAATGAATAACCTAAGAGGGCTCTTCTGATCTGATGCTCATTAAATGGCAAATACCTTACTTTTGGCAAGTTTTAAGTAAAAAAATTAACAGTGATCCAGAAAAAGATGGTTGTGAGAACCTTATAATCTGATATGGAGGTAGGTGATAGTTCAGTAATATCTATCTGTTTGCTTCCAGACCGGTATTAGCAAAGCTGATTTGTTGAGGTACATTAATGTTATTCTTATTTTTTTTTTTTTAATTATTTTTAGTGTGTGTGTGTGTTTTTTTTTTTCTCCATAATACTGATGTTTCAGCTTCTCTCTTTAATCATCCAAAGCTTTTTTTTCCTTGATTTTCAGCATATTCCACTTTTTCAGGTTTTGTGAAAGGTAAGTCAGTATAAAGAGAAGGTGTTTATTTTTCTGAAAGTGCTGAAAGCCCTTTCAGCACTGGTGGTTGGGGTTTGGCTCCCCTGATCTCCGCCTGATGGTGCCCAGATGGGAGGCTGTGTGCCTTCCCTTCACCCTGAAAATCACCCTCCCTTTAGGGTGGGTCTGCTGACAGTTGTCCTGTCGGACTGACAGGTCAGCAGTGGACCTACAACTTCTGCCTTCTGTGTAAGAATCTGGCAGGGAGGAGAAAGGGGGCACATTGCCCCTCATGCTGGGGAGCTTCTTGCAAAATGCCGTGGAGGTGGCTCTTCCCGTTGTAGTGTGCTGGCCCGAGGAGCAGATGGCAGCTCACGTCTGCTTTGGGGAGGAGGAAATGGTCTGTTTCCTGGGGATGCTATAAAAATATATTTATCAACGCTCTATTAAAAATAACCTATTTTTTCTTATAAGTTATTGAAATGGCAGAGTAGTGTATGCTGCTGTGGTGTCACAACACTTTCGAAACAGTGGCACTAAGCCGTAGTTATGATATATGTATGTACATACTTCTATACGCAAAAGTCCCTTTGGCTAAGGGCAAAAGTAATAAAAATGTGAAAAATGTGCTTTAATCTTCGAATTTCTGTTTTATTTTAATAATGAAAGGACTGGTCATCTTTTATCTTATACTGCAGTTCTGACTCTGAATATTTAATACAGCCTTTGTCAGAATATTTGAGAGAAATGCACATGCATAAATGCAAAAAGGGGACTTCAGAGGAGTATCATTCACTTCTGATGCCTTTTCCATAATCTCAAAAGTTCAGACAAGTAAGAGCTGGTTTCTGTAGTATTGACTTTTCCATAGTCTCAAAAGTTCAGACAGGTAAGAGCTGGTTTCTGTACACATACTGTGTACAAGTATGGGCAACCAGTGCACGCCTTCACTATAGTGACGATCTAGCTAAAGATCTCCAGAGAACTCAATTTGAACTCTGACAGTTCTATTAGTTATAAGTGTTAACCACAGAAACTAGTACTGGATCCGCAACTTTGATCAAATGTTCTAATGAAGAAATGAATCTGAAGTCAGGGGAATAGCTTGTGCATCAAAGAAAAATCAATTTTTCTAATTACTATTTCTAGAAGTCACATACCCCTGGCATGTTCATTATGATTTTATTGAAAAACTGTCATTAATGGAAAACAGCTTCTTAAAAAGCTGTTGCTTGTTATTTCTTATTATTTATTCTTTAATTCTGTCAATGGTTGACTGATGGACAGAAGAACATGAATTTCTTGACATGAGTGATAACTTTGAATGGAGCACAGCTTTCAAAATCAGGAACCCTCAGATGTACTAAAGGGAAATCTAGTCCTTAGGTAGTGGAGTACCTAAGTGGACACTTGAATTCCCAGGATCCTTAGTGCTCAAATATTGACTCAGTGGGACGACTTTGAGGCTTGTTTCAAGAATCTTCGTCTGAGGTTTTCTGTTTCTGTTCAGCACTTGTATAAATTTTTGGAGGATTTGTTTGTAGGTTTTGGGGTTTTTGTTGTTGTTGTTTTGTTTGGGGTTTTTTTTTGGATGTTGGGTTTTTTTTGTTGGTTGGAGTTTTTCTCTCTTTTGGATATTGAAAGCATTTTTATCTTCATCCTAAGTCTTGACTAACAGCAATACAATTTTCTCTATTTCTAACGCTTTGACTCAAAACTGGGAAAATAATGGCATCAGTAACAAACAGTACGTAGGAGTCTCAGTAGGTAGCACGGTGACCCAGCCTTGCTTTTGAACCAGGCAATGTTGAAATACAGCACAGGTTAGACTGATAAAATGGTAGGATTGTAGCAGTAACTATACTGTAATTTGGTCATGCGTGTTTCTTCATGATACCACAGCTGGGAGGAAATGTATTAGAAAATGTTTGCACTGGATGACAAGTTCTCCAAATTTGGGGCTGGCCATAATCTGAGGATTAAGGTTGTACCTAATTATTCCCTGATCCCAGTGTTGATGCAGTACTTGCCAGAGCTGTAGCCTTCTGACTTCTGGTGAAAGAACTGTTATGTTTTTACTGTATTTGTAGATTCTGCATGTGAAATCAGACCCTCAGTATAATTTCCAGATGGAGATAAAATTTAAATAATTTCTGAAGTCAGCTAGGTGTTTCACTCAATCAGTGATGTGTTTTATTTGTCTCCAATGTTCTTGCTGTGGTCAAATCAGTTCTCACACAATATACTGCTGTAGTCATGCTATGTTTTTATAAGCTGCTGTGACATTCACAAAGTGTAAATCAGGTTATTGTAAGATTGTGTTGTCTTAACCAGAAAAGTCCCCCGAGAGCTTCCATCTTGGTAGAAGCATACGATCAGTAATTAAACAAACAAACAAAAATGCAAAAAGCCACCACCACCAAAACAACAACAATAATACCAAAACACACACCACTTTCAATTTTGAACCTTTTTGTGTTGTCAGCCATGAACAGCAATGAACAAAAAGGCAAGCACATCCCTGTTGGAAGGGGGCAGTCATTTTCAAGGGGGTTATAAATACACAGATGCACTAACAACCATGCATGGGCGTTATTTCATGTTGGCAACATAAAGTTCAGCAAGTAACAAAGCCAAAGTTGTTGTTTTAAAAATCTGTTGCCAAGCAGTCGGTTTTCTCCTAGCAACAAGTGTTGTGCAGCGGGGGAGGCAATCGGATACCTTTGGGGCGATGTTGGCACTGGGGAAAGGGGAAAGAAATAGTGATCTGGGGCTGGGAGCTTAGTGCAGCCCTGCCCCATCGCTCCCAGCACTGAGGGGCGAGGAAGGCAGGTGAGGGGGACAGGGCAGGAAGGGACGTGTGGGACAAGCTGGGGTTTGGGACAGAAATGCGGCCTGCAGGCGCAGACTCATATCTGTTCATCAGTTGCTTTGGTTTGGTTTAGTGAGCGATCGGCTGCAATGTTATTGGCTGGTTGTCCTCATTTTATATAAAACAAAACAAAACATTCTGAGCCGCTAGGAAATTTTATTTTGAGCACATTTGAAGAAACACACTTTTTATTATTCACAAGAATGGCATTATTAGAGAAAATGAGATAAGTAGTTTTGTGTTCTGCATTTTGGAAACAAATAACATACACATTGCAGTTTCTTTTCCAATTCAAAAAAATTATGTATTTATTTTATGGAAAATAATCTTTACTCGTGAGCGTTGGTGGTCAACCCAGTTGTTTTAAAACTTATAATGTGGACACCCTTCAAAATCCCTGCATTGAAATATATCTGTGTCTGTCATTACATGAACTGTCTTTATTCATTGTTTTTCTGTTGGAATGACTTATTTCAAACTGATGCATCATGTCACAATTTTTTTTTCACTTGCAGAAAATAGTTACTTACAATGAGTAAACATGCAGCTGTTACTGGTATATGCCTTCCACAGAAGGAGTTAATTAATGATTTCTTGTGCAAAGTCATACTTCCATTAGAGGGACATGTTTCAGCACAAATTCATCAACTAAAATGAAAATAGGAGAGCATAGTATTTAAGTGACATGCTATTTCACTCTACGTAAGTGTAAAATATTGATTATAGAATACATTTAAGATCTGTATTTTTTTATCACAGAGGATCGGAAATATCAGCTGGAGAATTTTACTTATTTTTCCATATACCATGACAAATTCCTCTTGTTTTGCCTTGCTTAACTCTTCTTCTGTTTCATTATTATAGCATAACACTGTCAAGTCTCTGGTAAACCTTCAAGTTTGAGAGATTTGTTTGAAAATAGCAGCCACCTCAACACATGCTAAATAGGCTGAAAAAGCAGCACAGAATCATATAGGATGTCCTGAGTTGGAAGGGACCCACAAGGATCATCGAGTCCAACTCCTGCCCCTGCATATGACAACCCCACAGTTCACACCATGTGTCTGAGGGTGTTGTCCAGTCTCTTCTTGAACACTGTCAGGTTTGGGACTGTGACACCTCCCTGGGGAGCCTATTCCAGGGCTCCACCACCCTCTGGGTGAAGAACCTTTTCCTAATGTCCCACCTAAACCTCCCCTGGCACATCTTCCTGCCATTCCCTCGGGTTCTGTCATTGGTCATCGGAGAGAAGAGTTTGGTGCCTGCTGCTCCTCCTCTCCTTGTGAGGAAGGTGTAGACCACAATGAGGTCTCCCCTCAGTGTCCTCTTCTACAGGCTGAACAAACCAAGTGACTTTAGCTGCTCCTCATACGGCTTCCTCTCCAAACCCTTCACCAAATTCGTAGCCCTCTTCTGGACACTCTCCAGTAGCTTTATATCCTTTTTATCCTGTGGCACCCAGACCTGCACACAGCGCTCCAGGTGAGGCCGCACCAGTGCAGAGCAGAGCGGGACAATCACCTCCCTGCCCGGCTGGCCATGCTGTGCTGGATGCGCCCAGGACACGGGTGGCCTCTTGGCTGCCTGGGCACACTGCTGGCTTGTGTTCAACTTGCCGTCGACCAGAAGCCCCAGACAGCAAGTCGAACACGAGCATGTAACAAGGGGAAGTTTTGTGATGCTAAAATTACATTGCATGCGAATTTGCAATGCACACATTGTGTATTAAGTTTTGTAACTGTTTATGGTCATAATACTCGATTTTAACTTCTTTTTTTTTTTTTTTTTTTTAAATAAGATGTGATGTTTCTATCATGTCTTTCTGCATACCATGTTTGAAAGTTGATTTTATCTTAGACAGGCTGGGGCTTGTTTAAAAAAAAACTCAACAAAATAGTGAACTGAGAAAATTACTGACAAGTTGGATGCAGTGAGTTCTTGAGGCCTTTTATTGTAACTTTAAAAAAATATACATTATTTTCCTCATCTGCCTAGCTCTGTATCTGATAATACATTTGCAGCTGCTATAATAGCTTATTGGCCTTCAGCAGTTCATCAGTGAACCAGGCAAGTAGTATTTCCACTGTTCTTCTATCTCCCTGCTCTTATCATAAAAAGCAAAATCAGTCCATTTTTGATTTTCATGTGCTTATCATGTTTTCTTCTAGCTGTTTTTGCAAGGGAAACTTACAGTTCTGAGGGGTTTTTTTTTTTTTAGCTAAATAAGGTCTGCATCCTATAAATTTAGAATCAGAATCATAGAATCATTTTGCTTGGAAGAGACCCTCGAGATCATAGATTCCAAATATAACCCAACTCTAGCACTAATCCATGTCCTTAAGAACCTCGTCTGTGTCTTTTAAACACCTCCAGGAACAATGACTCAACCACTTCCCTGGGCAGCCTGTTCCAACGCCTGACAACCCTTTCTCTGAATATTTTTTTCCTAATATCCAATCTGAACCTTCCTTGGTGCAACTTGAGACAATTTCTTCTTGTCCTATCACTTGCTGCTTGGGAGAAGAGACCAACACCCTCCATGTAGAAGCTCTTTAACAAAATTCATGTCATAGACCCACTAGGAAAAAATTAATATCTGGTAGAACTCAAAGTCTCTGTAGTTGAGTCTTTTTTGCAGGTCAACAAGTGGCGATTCTTAAACGTGGTCAGTGTCTCTGATGCTTTCTTGTATGTTATGTTGGCCACATTTCCCCTCATACTCACCATTTCTTCCAGTTACCTATTTCCTTCTCTGCAGAGTTCTGAGAGTTCAGCCTCCCTTCTGAAGAAGGTGAAAGTACAAATAGACTCATGGTCAAAGTTGCCATTATATTCTTTCCATTTTGAAATAAATGTCCTTGCTTTTGGGAACATCTCCCACCTACAGTTTCTGTTTTTCTTAGAGAAAATGAAATTGTTCCTCTTTATATCAAATAAAAGTAAAAATCTCAAGCAGTGCTTCAGTTGAGATTGAGAGCTGTTTATTTTCCAGGAGAGGTGGCGAAGTAGTCAGATGGTTAAACCTTGAGAAAACCTCCAGCTCTCTTGAGCAGAACTTTTCTTCTTTTTTCTTTTTTCTTTTCAGTTATTGCAAAACTTGTTTAGCACTTCATGATGGAGCTCTGGGTTGCTGAGACATACAATGGGTGATAATTATGCCTTTAATTTTTTAAAAGGTAGTTCCATGGAAAAAATTTGAATTTTAGCTTCGTATTTGCCTAAAAGCAAATTAAAAAGTGACCTCTTTTCCTCCTCTAAATGGCTGTTTTTATCATGTTTTCAAAATCAGAAATTAGTTAAGTACTTTTCCATTTCTGTCCCATGTTTATTTTTCTAGATGTGTGTTTTCCATTGACTGTTTAGTTAATCATTATGACAGGTTAATTTGCAAAGAGAGAAAGCCCATTTGCAGAAAAAGATAACCTTTGCAGTGAAAGGCTACGCTACAATTATGGCTTTATACAGTTGCTTATTGTATCGTGTTGTTCAGATTCAGAGTGACGATATTTTATTAATGAATAATGATGCATTTGCTAACTGAAGGTTTTACTTGGAGGTTGTGTAAAGCTGCATTTAGAAATTATCACTCATTTGAATGTTTTCCTTTTTAAACATGTTTACATTTAGCTAATGAAAAATATCCTTAATATGTTGAATTGCAAGGGGAAAATAACTATGCCAAAATATAATTTTGACATTTCAATATATATCAAAATGTTATTCTGGCTTATTGAAGAAGGTATTAATTGCAATTATTGTTTTTATTGTGCCATCACCATAGACCAAATTTTAAAGGTGTCGTCTTTATCCAGGATACAGATTGACATGCGATGACATCCTGAAAGTTATGGAGTAAGGATTCAGGTCCTCTTGAACTGAATGGTGATCAAACATCTTGTATTACATGCATTTGAAAACTCCATTATGCATCTTTCTGTGTCCAAAAGACTCTGAACATGGTGTAGGTGTTGCTGTTTGATTGTTTGCTTTCTTTTTTTGTGTTTTTGTTTTTCAAAAAAGGCCTCACGGATGTGAAGATTTCAGAGTCTATTAATTTTTTCATACTAGTTCTCTTCTTTCATAAAGAAGCTTGTTACCTACCGTAATTTTGCTTTTTAATCTTCGTAGTCATTAGTTGGACACTTCTCTGAACCTGTTTCTTCGGTGTAACACAAGGCCTCAAGAGAAAGTTGTTCTTGCAACAGAAGCATCAAGTACTTATATAGGGATGAACATGTTAATGCTCTCTGTCCTCTCAGTGCAATTGAGGGAGAACCTGGTGCTGGAACAGGAGCAGTGGAAGCTCCCTGGGCGCTCCAGACAAGTCTCTTTTTCACATGCACCAGAGCATGCAAGGACTTGGTCTTAACGCTGGTTTGCACCCTGCTACTGCCAGTAGAAGGCTGTTCCAAAATCTCAGTAATGTTTTCACCTTTTTTTTTTTTTTTGGTAAACTTACAGCCAACTCATACACACGTATTCTTGTCTCAACATTATTCTCTAGCTAAAGTAGTTTTTCTATATTCTCTTCTTTCTACTGTTTCTATAGCAAGTAAATTCGTCTTGTCTCAGCTTTTTATTTGGTAGGTTAAATAAATGAAGTCTGTTAGTCTCCTCTTGTAAATTCAGATTTTTATTGATTGTCTCAATAGTTTCTCTGTGTGTCTCAGTTTGAATGACCTTCATTGAACAGAGGAGACCACACAAGGTGCCGGAGGAGGCCCTGCTGTAGCTGTGTACCGCACAGCTGCTCAAGTCTCTGTCTGTTGTCTTTTCTACTGGAAACCTCTCCCGATGTCACTGGGGTTTTCCTCTTTCACACTGGCACCTTTTCACGCTGTCATCCTGTGGTTGTGTGATAAAGCCAAGTCCTTCTCCCAAGCTGCTTGGCTGACAGGCTTCCACCATGCTGCAGAACTTGTGTTACGGTTGTGTTATTTTCCACTTTGTTATACTGATTTTTGCCATATTTCTGTTTCCCTGGTTCTCATGATCAGCCTGTTGCTTTCAGTATCGTATCCTCTTCACTTTTCTTTAGTTAATTGTGTCATCACTCTGATAATTCTTGTGATGTGACAGTAATTAAATACTAAACATGATTAGTCTCAAGGCAGTATCCAAAATACAGAAGCTGTAATCCCCATTCCTTAGCGCATGCAAGATAAGTATCAATGAAGGTTATTCAGCCAAATGTTTAGGGTGGTGCATTAAGATATTTCTGTCTATTGATACTCAATAGCTGTTTTTCTGGGCTGTATTTGTATAGGTAACCAGGAGATATTGAGTAATAAATAACACATTACTTCTGTTTTGACAACAGTGCTAAGGGCCTTCAGTCAGGGGTTGGACCTTGTTTGGCTGAGCATTATAAAAACAATCCTTGGACAGATGCTTTGGCAAAATAAACAAAGGACAGCAGTTTTATATGTGGGGTTATATCAAATGAAGTATAAGGGTGATAATGGAGGGAAGAAACATGTAAAATCATTGACTAACTAGAGGGAGACTTTGTGACTCCAGACTGGATGAGGAAAAAATTGTCAAGATTTTGAAAATAACCTGTGGCATAGAAGAAAGTTGGAAGCACTTTTCCCCACTTTTATTAATTTCTGCGGGGTTTTGTTCTGTTGCGGTATGAAGGCTCTGTAGAACCTTGATTCCAGGGACTGCCATACCTCCCTGTCACAGGCAGCACACGGTAATGCTCTTTGTTTTTTAGAAAGCCAGCCCTTAACATTGGAAGAGTCCATGTTACTCCCAGCTCTGAGCCCTGACGGTGGCCTGGGCACTGTAAAGGGCTGGTGACCTTTCCTTGAGCAGAGCATCTGAACTCCACACATCTGTGAGTACTGGTAGTTATTCAGAGTGACTGGTATAAATATCAACGAATTGGAGACATGAAGCACTGCTTTCATTTCTTGCGATAATGGCACAAAAAAAGTCTCTGTTTCTTCAGAGATTCCTATTACTCTCTGCCTGTGCCATTTCTGATTAGATTTTTGTCTTGGAGTTTTCTGAGTCACAAAATCAACCTCTACAACGTAGAACTGGCTAACAGAAAAATAAGATTTGCTTAGAGAGGTTACAACATAAAGATACCATGAACAGACAGAAGCTGGAAGCCTTAACACACTTACAGGAGATCAATGGTTTGCCAAAACCAAACCAAACCAAAACCCAACCAACTGAACAACAAAAACAACCCCAACAAACCAAAACAACCCCAGAAGAACCTCAAAATTCTTAGCAAACCAAGCATGGGGAAAAGTAACAAACAAAATTTGTACTGAGCTGCAAAATGAAGCAACCCACACACATTAGAGGCTTTTATAAGTGCAAGAAAGAAATGTCATAAATTTATTGGTCTTTCATGTGAAAGCAGTAGTGAAAGAGATGCAATAGCAGGAAAGACCCTGCTTTCTCCTAGCAGCATGCCAGCAGTTGTCTTAAACGCCTCTGTCAAGTACTGCAGCATTTTAAAATGTACAAAGAACAAATAGATTGCCTTAGATTTGTGTAATTCCTTAGGAATTTTCTGTTTTCATAATCTTCTGTATAATAGGTGTTTCCCTACTAATATTTCTTATTATTTACTCAAGTGATTATATAGCAGTGTTTCTAATTGATTCAGGTTCCAAAATCCTTATCATATGTATTTTTTTTAAACCTTATATGCCTGTTTATAAAGAAGATATAGGGAGAAGGCATTCTGTTTAGGTTTTAAACTAACATGCCAGGTTTGAAGGTGAGAGCCATATGTCAGTTGGGTACCCCACTGCGTTTCTGTAGATCTGATGTGTTGATCAAGCCCATCTCCAGCCATAAAGCAAGAGACCTCACATTATTCTGCAGATCAATGATGTCTGTACCTCTGCTGCTAAATAGGTAAAGGCCAGAACTACTAAACTGCTAGCTCTGAGATTTTGTTTCCAGTTAGGAAGCAAATAAAAATACGCAGTGATAGACTAGGATAATTTGTATTGATTTCTGGGAGATCTTAGAGGAGTTTTGCTTTGCAGGTTTTCGGGGGGTTTTGGTTTTAGTGGTTTGATGTTATGTTTGTTTGGTTGTTGTTTATTTTTTGTGGCTTGTTTTTTTGTTTTGGTTTTTGTTTGTTTTCCTGGAGTGTTTAGCACCGGGAACAAGCATGTGCTGACAGCTGGTAGACTCGAGGTCGGTTTTCTGGGTAGGGCGATGGTGTGAGGTCACCGGGGGTTGTTGCTGTGTGACAGGCATGTCTGCTCCTTCTCCTCTGGTCTCTAGTGGGATGCTTTAATAGAGCAAAGTCAGGCAAGGACTGCAAGCAATTTCCAATGTTTTGTGCCTTGGAATTTTCATAAAGTCGTTGGGAGGGAGATTACAAGCTAGGCACTCACAATATATGGCATCTGTCCATCATTCTGAGGGAGTTAGTGACTCAGAGGACATCATGTCTTCCTTCTCTAGATCACTTGTTTGAGCTCAGCCCACCAAGTGTCACTGTCCTTTTGATGCTTTGCATGAAACAAATCTAATTTTCTCTCCCTTGCTTCTTTTTGGAAGGAAAGCTCATTGTCTCAGTGCTGATACCCAAGGCAGGCGTCTTCATACCATCCCAGCCTGAGACACCAGTGGCTGGCTGGCTTTCAGGAGACCCTCCCTCTAACCAGCTGTGGCTTCAGAAGCATAAGGGAACAGGATGCCACCTGATTGCCCATGCAAGAGTGGTTCCTTCAGTAGTGCTCTATCACTTACATTCTTAGAAAAATATAACATCAGGCAAACAGCCAGTATTCACTCTAGTTCTATCACCTGGAAAATCTCAGCCACACATTTATCCATATAGAAAAGGGCAGATGTCACACAAAGTGTTTGTGTTCCCATTAACAGGCATGTATCTGCAAAATTTGGTTGTTTCCTTTGTTCTTGAAAAGAACAGCTTGTATCCTTAGCAAGCAGGGAAAATAGTCTGGCATATTTGGGAAAAAAATATTACCAATATTCGAAGAACTCACGTGTTTAGTATAAAATACACAAATCTTCACAGAAAAAAGAGGAAGAATTTTGGAAATAGTTTAGAGAATCTTGTCTCAAAAATTAAGAACACTTTAATTTTACTAAGGTTAAGTACGTGCCTCCAAACCATCTTCATATATTCCACTTCCTTGCTTCATTTTTTTGTAGCTTCACATTTGATACGTACCAGTCACTGACAATCACTTTCCTGCAGGGAAAAAGTACGGGCCCTGCGAGGTGTGTGATTTTTGGGTTGGAAGTACTGCTCACTCTGGAAATGCTGACTCACTTGACAGCTCAAAAAAAATCCAGAAGCAGAAAAGCCCTCTGGCACCTTTATGTGAGAACATCTGCTAGCTTGGTAGAAATGAGCCTTCGTTGCATTTATTTATTTATTTGCCAATACTGTACAGTGCCCTTTACATTGTTTTCAGAGCATAATCTCCTTTGTTGCTCTACAGGATGGAGTTTGCAGTCTCTCCATGCTGAAGGTCAGCCTGGTGGATATGTAGGAGTTGCATGGAATTTCAGTACTTTGTAATCATCGATGCTTAGGTTGGTAAGGATTTATGGGACAGATGTTACAGAGAGAAATAAAAGAAATCATGGTCCAAGGTGCAGGAGCTAGGAGGGGAGAAGTCATAAGGAACCTGTAAGCATGTAATCAGGATGCCTGTCTGAAAATCAAAGATTTGTGTTCCCTATACATTTTGCAATACAGAATCACAAGGTAAAAATGCATAACTTCATTAGGATTATTATAATCCCAGCTTTTTTACTTGTCATTCCACAACTTTTGTGGCACAGCAACATAGCCAAATATGATGGATGGAGAATTCCACTGCCTCACTCAGCCCATGTCCTGCTGGCTTTGGACATCTTCTTGGATCATGTGGTGTTGAATTGGATCGCATCCTGTAGAGGAATACGAAGAATCTGTGTCTAGGAAACTACTGAGGAGGTTGTCAGCCCCAGCACACGTCCCATTTCACAGGATGAATCAAATCCTGTGGTTGTTGCTCATGGGGCTGAACTTGGTGCTGTTAGAGCCACCCCTGAGAGCCGCTGGTGCTGTGTGTGTGATCTCAGATGTGATCAGACGTGAGCTGCATGCTGAGATGCACAGATGGGATACAAACACCCCTTAGTAGGACTTTAGACAGAGGAGCTTGCTGCAAAAGCTCAGGTACTTACCAAGTTTTGGTGATTGTAGGTTTTGTTGTTCAATTCAGGTTTTTTTAATTTCAGTGTCTTTGTTTTCTGTACAAAGCCATTTGACTCCTTGTTGGTGTGGAATAAACTGCCCCAGTCCTGCTTCAGGTCATTTCTCTTTGAACCCAAGAGCTACCTACACTTACTTCACTGTTGCAACATATTGTTTGAGCTTCACAGAAGTCGTGCTGGTCAATCTCAACCATTTTTCCTTTGTTTTCTTGCAGGCTCTCATACTTCACCAGCTCGGGCGCTATAGCTTGGCGGAGAAGATTCTCAGAGATGCTGTCCAGGTGAACTCCACAGCCCATGAGGTCTGGAATGGCCTGGGAGAGGTGCTGCAGGCTCAAGGCAACGATGATGCTGCAACTGAATGCTTCCTGACGGCGCTGGAGCTGGAAGCCAGCAGTCCCGTGGTCCCTTTTACCATCATTCCCAGAGTCCTTTGAGAGGGCATCTCGGTCAACCTGTTTTGGTCTGACTTCTGGGTGAGGGAACCCAGTGTATCAGGCTGCCTGGTAACTGGTTAGTAAGGAAAACTTTAGAGCTACAAGTAACAAACTCCTGTCTTCTGCGGGAAAGTGGCCAAACTGGTGATGTGATGCAATATATTAATGTTAGAGTGAGAGGACAAAATGGTCAGCCAGAACCAAATCACTCATATCGCCTGCAGTTTTGCCCTTGTAGTTTTAAAACATCATTATATTGTTCATGGATAATGTGCCATATTCTGTTCGTGATACTTGAGTCTTACATAAAATTATAATGGAATCAACTACCAGACATAGAATAATATATTCCCGTTAAAATTCAGTGGCAGAGCAGACTATTTTTAACACGGCTGTTAATAAAACTGTTCTCTTCCTGCCTCTCAACCTCTTTTGGCCCAAAGTCAAAATGTGAATTTTTCTGCTTCCATCTCTATTTTAGTCCAGGCCAGAGAATCACTTGAGTTCTTGTTTTCAGTTGTTAATAACTGTAATGTGTGGCTAACTGTTATCTCTATTTAGAGCAAAGGCTGAGTACAAGAATATTTATATTTTACCAGTGTATGCCTGTTACAAAAAATATATTAGTTATTTAAGTTTAACTTTTTTATGTGAATTCAGAGTTTATTTATCAATGGAAATATGTAAAAAGAAGCCTCAAATGGAATATTTACCGACATTCCTTATACATGACCCACACTTGGCTAAATGGGAAGATTATGTTAATAATAAAATGATTTTTAAATGGAACCTTTCCTGTGTCCTGGTTAGGAACCCATGGTTATATGGATGTCTTGTGATCACACGTTTGTGATGTGGAGCTTGTGTCTGCCCTCAAAGATGAGCAACACCAAAATGAAATACCATGAGGCCAATCTAGAGCAAACAAACTGCTATACTCTTTGCCAGTGGTGGTGTTATCCTGGATTTCAGGTTTCCTTAAATCTTCACTTCTCCTTTTTTTTTATTCCTTTCGCTGCAGCTCTCAGTGAAGTCAGATTACTGTGCCTCTGAATAATATGTGGACATTTATGTGTACCTTGATAGTGCTTGGGAAGAGCATGTTAAATATTTACACACTATTCTTCAGTTTTCTTTACCTGCCTTTGTAGTTCTTGTGAATGGAGTGATGCACTTCACTTATAAGAGAGAAGCAGCAATATGTTTATTGATAACAAAGGTTGATAGTAAATGTGACAGTGGTTTAAGAAGATTCGATGGCAAGGTACACTAGATTATTTACTGCATATGGGACAGGGTAGGACAAGACTGTCAGCAAGACCCTCCCATTGAGGCACGAGGTTCAGAAAGGACCCCCTGGCTTTCTAAACAGCTTCTCAGAGATAAGTGCAGGTACAGCTGGATCCAGATTTAGCCTCAGACTTGGTCAAGGGTTTATGTCTAAAGAATTACATATGTACAGTCAACCCCTGATATGATTTAGCTGAGGTTGCAACATTTCATTGCACTTTTTCTCCATTCACTTACCAAGTATCTGATGCGATAAGGATTCTCACAACCTCGAGGAGTAACCATGAAGGGCGTCCCTGCCCAAGGGGAGAACCCGGCAAGCAGCTCACTGCTGTGCAGGAGAGCTCAAAGGGCTCTGGGCTGTCCACTATGCAGTAAGGTGATTGACTCACAGTCATATTTGCATGGCAACCCCAGATGCCGGTTTCTTCCGAGTTGGGCTTGAGCCAGGCATGGACCAGCACTGCTTCCAGGTGGGCATATGACTCTACATCAGCCATTGGCTGTGTGCTGTTATCTGTCTCCCACTGTGCAGCCATCAAGACCAGATGCTCCCATCACAACCATCATGGGTGGTTATCACTTGACCAGAGTTACCAGAAAATGCAAGGTTGGGGGTGGGGGGAGCACACCACCACAGTAGCTCTTTCTCAACATCTCCTGTGCTTTGCGTCCCTTGAAGGAAAAGCTGGCTGGTAAGATGTTACTGCAATATCAGTAGTAATAGGGCCAAATGTTTAGTAGATAAATACTTGCCAGAGTCTTTCTGGGATGTGTGGAGAAGAGTCATTTATTGCAATGAATGTTCAGTGTGCACGAGCTGGCCAGTCTGGTGTTTGTTCATTCACAACCTTGTGCTCGTATGGAGCCTGGGAAGAATTCCAGGTTCCCCGTCAGACTGGGTGCTCCTTGGTATTTACCTGATTTGTCACAAGAAGCACTTTTAAAGTGCTTAGCACAAGATAACAGATGATTCAGAAAAATAACAGCAAATGTTTTAGTCTGTTGCTCGCCAGAGAGCTTACTCACCTCAAATGCATGGAGGATCCTTGCTGTGAGACAGGCTCAGCACGCTCCAGTAAGAATCTCCAAATGGCAGAAGACTTAAACCTGGTGGAGCTCTTCATTTTTGCCTTTCTTTTTTCCCCCCATGTCATTTCATGGGCTGAGGCTGAGGCTACTTTCAGATTGTGACTTCTTAGTGCTTAGACCATATGTTCTCTGTAAAATGAACTGAAAGGCTGTCATAAGTAGTGTTTTCAAATCCATTTAGAAGCCAGGAGAAATTGTCTTGTCTTCTTCATTGCAAAAAGTTTTCCTTCCCCTTTTAGAGTGCCTGTTCTGCATGGTTTTTTCCCCACTGTCTTTGGCTTTTTTTTTTTTTTTTTTCTCTTTTTATTTGCCAGATGTTCTCTCTAGTCTCAGTTTGTGTACACTCTGGCCCTGGTGTCTTTTAGCACCCACTATCACAGAATCACAGAATAGACTGCGTTGGAAAAGACCTCATCAAGTCCAACCCTTGGTCCAACTCCAGTCCATTTACTAGATCATGGCACTAAGTGCCATGTCCAATCTCAGTTTAAAAACCTCCGGGGACAGTGAGTCCAGCACCTCCCTGGGCAGCCCATTCCAATGCCTGACCACTCTCTCCATAAAGAATTTCTTTCTAATATCCAGCCTAAATTTCCCCTGGCAGAGTTTAAGCCCATGCCCCCTTGTCCTGTTGCTGACTGCCTGGGAGAAGAGACCAATCCCCACCTGGCTATAACTTCCCTTCAGGTAGTTATAGAGAGTGATGAGGTCACCTCTAAGCCTCCTCTTCTCCAGACTAAACAACCCCAGCTCCCTCAGCCTCTCCCCACAGGTCTTGTGTTCAAGTCCCTTCACCAGTCGTGTTGCTCTTCTCTGGACTCGCTCCAGCACTTCAATGTCTTTCCTGAACTGAGGGGCCCAGAACTGAACACAATACTCCAGGTGTGGCCTCACCAATGCAGAGTACAGGGGAAGGATCACTTCCCTTGTCCTGCTGACCACGCTATTTTTGATACAGGACAGGATCCCATTGGCCTTTTTGGCCACCTGGGCACACTGATGGCTCATGTTGAGCTTCCTGTCAATTAGTCCCCCCAGGTCCCTTTCTGTCTGACTGCTCTCCAGCCACTCTGCGCCCAGCCTGTAGCGCTGCAGGGGGTTGTTGTGACCAAAGTGCAGCACCCGGCACTTGGCCTTATTGAACTTCATCCCATTGGAATTGGTACCTGGTGTACCAAAAGATACTGCAAAACCGTTATTTGTTTAATTCAGTTCCTCCTGAGCCTTTCTGCTATTCCACTTCAGTTACTGAAAATTGTAATAGAATACCTTTCACAAGTATGCCGCTTCACAGTATTTATTCACCTTTTATTATAAAATCAAAGCTTTTCTAACAAGACAGTTTGCACCTAGATCTGAGACTGGTGCTGTTGCTCAAGAGACCTTCAGACAAAAGTGGAGAATAGGAGAATTCTGTAATAGCACAATTTCTTTGATTCTTCTCATTTAATTTAAAGTCCTCGCCTCTCTTTTGATAAGCTCCCAAAGTGGAAAGGTTAGCAGTCAAATTGTGTCATGTATTTTATTTGTGGAGAAGTTGTCACTGCTGTTGTGTGTATCAGGTGAACCTGAGTATCTGTTTCATTTTTCTGACACTGGAATCAGTTTCACTGTAAATCCACAAGCTTCTGCCTCTTGGGAATAGCCTCAGCTACCTGTTTTTTAAAAATGGGTTATCACTGTAAGACTGTACATTCAGGAATTTTCAGTCAGGAGTGGAAATCCATGCAGCTTATTAATTAAACAGCAACACTTGTTTCTAGTTTTCAACTTAAAAAAAAAAAAAAAAAAAAAAAAAAAGTTACTTAGTTTTACAGCTGTAACTGTATTTTTATATCTATTTTAGTTGATATACAGAAAAATCTGCCTTTTGCAATCTGCTCTCAGACCACTCCGGTATCTCGGTCACAGGAGCGGTACAAGCAGCTCCAGCGTGGACAGCCAGTCTGGGGAAGTGTGTCCCTTGGTGCTGGTGGGTCAGTGTCATCTGCATGAGGGCTGCTCCTGGACTTTGTGCCTGATCATCTCAAAGTGGACATGCAGATCTACGTGTGCTCTTGCTCCACCAGCCTCTGCCAGAAATAATCGCTGTTCAGATGAACAGTGAGATAAATCAGGGATTGATCCAGCTGAAAATTAAGCCAACCCCTTGCTCCCTTGCAGCAGGGTTTTAGTAAGCTTTGAGTAGAAGCCTAGGAGAGGCTCCAGGTAGTTCTTTCCTCTGATTTATTGCGTAAGTAGTAACACTAACAGAAGGGGAGACAGGACTTCTCCTCCACACAGCAGCCTGTACTTGCGCCAGCTTAAAATGGTGATTAAATTGCGTTGTCAAGCACTCTAACTGTGTCGCTATAATGACAAGTTGCACAAGCTTGAGATCTCCAGCCTTTCAGCAGGGATCAAATACGCTCCTCTTATCCTAAGACTGTAACAGCAGGTTTTGAAGGGGACTTCCCTTCCTCTGCAGTGTGCTTGTGATCCTCAAAGCGATTAATGTTCGGTGTATTAAGCATGTGCTAGAGTGTAACAACAATCTGTTGCATATGATAAAATGTCTGACTCCGCAGTGCTTACGGTAAGAAAACTTATCATTCAAGTAACTGGTTGCAGTTCATATCTAGTTTTGGTGCAGATAACCATTTTTACTCCAGGATTTTTTTTTCTTTCATGATTGATAGCGAACCACAGGAACAACAGAGGCAACCCAAGCAGAACTAATTTAACTGTGTCTTCAAAAACTTTTGTCACTAACTGTCTGCATTTTAAACATCAAAGGCTATTTTTAAAAATTTTCCTTGAAAATCTGTTTTTTCCTGAGTAGACTGTTCTACTCTGAAATGATAGCGTAAGTCTGGGTATATCAGAGTTCCAGTTTTACCTCACTAATTCTTTGTTTGTTCAGTTGTCAGTTAAAATGACATTTTCCTTAACCATCAATCTGGCAATCAATCATCCTCTCTAGCATCAAGTTAAAAACCTTGTACACTGAGATATGCTTTCAGCATGTACACTTCTCCAGCACTTCGTCAATTTAACCTCATCATCTCCAAACTACCTTCTCCGATCCCACCAGCAGGTTATATGGGAATGTGTTGCACTTCCATATGCATCTGTATTGTCACAAAAAAACAGCTGGTAAGAATCCTACTCATGGACAACAGGGAAGACAGTGAATATTCAGCTTTTGGCCTGCATGGTTGTTGTCACTAGTTACGTGAAAATTGGTGGGAGTCTCTCAGACCTGCGAAGCCAGCAGGTGGGCTTGAAGAGATGGGACAGTGAAGTTAAAGAGAATCAGAAAGAAATGCACCCTAAGCTTTTTTGGGAAGTAAAGTATCTATGGGGTGGGTGTTGTCAGACTTCATTCTTCCACGTTTTGGGGGTGCATGGCCCTGATGTGCTGGTTTGTCACCACCTTGGCTGCCTGGCCTTTCTAGTTCCCAGTTCAAAGCACCTTTGTAGCCCAAGTGCCTAGTCTCCCTAATTATTACTTCATAGATGGAAAACTGTACCTTTTAATCTACAAATTCTTTGAAAAGATGTAACTGTTTCTGTCCTATTATGTGCACAGTCCTGGGACAGACAAGCACTAGTGTCACTGCACTGTCATTTTTTCCTGGACATTTTCTGAGTCCAATAGGTGACACCGATGATCTTCTGGATGCAGTCCGTAAGGCATGGCAGGAGCACAGCAAAGCTCCCAAAGGTAGGAGGAAAAGTGCTTTTGCTTTTATAAATATGCCTTCACTTAGAAATGTTGTATGGAGGAACCGAGGGTAAAATCCTATTTTGGACATTAAAGGGTTGTTGAAATGTGTTATTGTTGTGCTGAATTATTTTCCTCTGTGCCCTTACCTGAGGTGGGCACCTCCGTTGAAGACATTACTCTTGTTTGCTCCATCCGAGTATAAATCTCTACAGCCTGCTCCCCCCGTCTGCGTTGGAGCAGCATGACTAACTCTTGGCTCCCTCTCTGCCTCTAAAATTGTCTCTCGAAGAAAATGACACTCTTCAGTTTGGAATTAATCAAGGTGCCCTGTCTATCAAGCTTGAAAAAAATAATCAGTAGACATAAGACATAAGGTAATGGTAATGTTTGTTGGTTATTACTACAGTGATGTGGCTTTAAAAAGGTGTGGAGTCAGTGTTTTTCTGTTTGTTTCTGTAGCTGAGCCCCACTGTGCTGGGAGGGGGGTGAAGCTGGGGCTCCCTCCCGTCAGTGCAGCCAAGGAACAAGCATCTGATCAGCGTGTGTGCCCTCGGGCTTGCCACCAAAGAGAAAAATGTACGTGCTTACAATTTTTTAAAGTGTAATTATTTCTACACATGTGCTTGCAGGCTACAGCAAGCCAGGTTGCAGGTGCATCGTACACCTATGGCAGAGAGTTTTGAGAAAACTCGAAGTTCCTCCGCAAGCTCACTTCAGCTCCTGTAAAGCTGTCTCCTCTATAAACACTTTGTTTTTCTGATAGAAAGTTGGTGGTGCCAGAAAAGGAAATTCTGACCTCAATTTTCACTTCCAATGCATGTCAGATGTATATCAAGTAACGAGTCTTGAGACATTATTATTAGTGCAGGTTTTCCCAGGATGTTTGTTTTTCAAAAAGCACTGACTACTAATGTAGGACTGGAGGGGGCAATAGAGGCCATAAAACATAACAAGTTCCTTTCCTTTCGACTGCCTTGCAAAAAATAGCTCTTTATCTGGAGTAAAACAAATCTTCTGACTGAACAATTATTTTTAAGGGCCCCTGCCAGAAGACTGGGCTTTTTTTTCTTTTTAATCTTGCAAGACAGCTTTTAGGGTAACAAACTCCTGGGTGCTGGAACGGGAACCCTGCAACCTGCAGGGCAGGTCCTATGACTGAAGGGCCCAGCAACTGCCTTTACTGACATGGGACCTACATGCTTTTAGGCTAAAATCACTTCTTCCCACACGTGTGCTTCAGGAGTAAGTCCTGCTTGTGTGATGATCCCACTGCCCTGTGTCCCTGGTGCTTCCCCACGCTGGTGGGCAGCCTGTGGGAAGCCAGGTTTCTGGGGCAGGTGCCCCTGCCTGGCACCCCTGCCTCCCCAGGCAGGAGTTGCACAGGGCGGCAGCACCGCATGGAGCACTAAGTCACAACACACCTGTTTGCGAACACTTGCTTCATTATGTGTGCTGAGTCAGCCAGCATCGGCATCTCAGAGATTAAAAATAAAAAAGAGAGTAGGCACAAGCTTCTCTGGTTTATGAAAAGCCCCAGAGAGGGCCCACCAGCAGATGCAAACAAACCCTTGTACAGTTTCCATGTTCTACTGTCAGAGAGCTCTGGTAAGATCTTCATCATCTGGTTTGTGTTAGAGGCTTCACCTGAATGATCTTGTACTGCAAGGCTGAGCTTCAGCAGCAGAAAGGGTTAACCAAAACATGTCTTGGATGCCATGTTATGGTGCAACTTCATCTTATGCCTGACCCAAACCATCAGCAGATATTATTGAAAAGGAGACCTTGTCCCTGCATTTGCTTCGCTCCTGTTGCGTTATGTCTTGTGAATGTGACGCTGCAGGTGAGTCAGACCAGCTCACGGTGCTCAAGGCCGTTACTTTTGGGGTTGGTTTTTTACTGCAGAGGAGGCAGTGGAAGTGGGGTGGTGATGTGAGCCCCTCTCAGAAGCAGCCAGCAATTAGGTTGGATTATGCCTACTGAGAACCTGCACTGTTGTTGCCCTCACTCTTCATCAAAACAAAGGCTGAAGTAGGTTGGTAGAGCACAAGTTAGTTGGTCTGGCAGTTCCCAGCTGGGTTTCACCAACATGTACTTGCAGGGTGGTTGTCCCATCTTGGCTGCAGAGCACCATGCTTGCCCTTAGAAATGCAGTAGGAAAGAGCATTGTGGGTTTCTGTTCCCAGCTGAGATGCCTTTGCTGTGAATAGCAGCCTCAGGTATTATGCTACTGATGCCTCTTGTTACATTATAATTTGAAAAATTGAGACTGGGTGATAATAGAGATGCTCAGAAAAATTAAAATGCATTTGGTACAACTGTGATACTGATAATCTGTAAGACAAAAATATACCACGTATTTATGTAGACATCCTTGTTCAGAAATAAGGTGGACTTCGCTCACTGTAGCTTACAAATGCATCGTGAGAATTTGTTTAGCTGGAGTCTAACAGTAGCCTAGACCCATAGTTCCCAGCCTCGTTAGAAATACTGGAGGACAGGAGGCACAGGTTATATAGGTCACAACTGAGAAGACTCGAAACAAATGGTCAACATACCTCAGAATGTATCAGCCTCACCCTGTGATTCTTATCTTAGACCTTGATTCCCTGTCTGTAGAAAATCTGAATAGGAAGTGATGCTATTGCACAACTATTTCCCTTCCTGGCCTCAAAATGGATTTGATTTGTGATTCTTGGCCATTATCACCACCAAACATTCAGTGCTGCCTCTCATGGGTTGCAGTTTTTAATAATTCTCTTGCTGTAGGCCCAAATTAGGCCAATAGTAACTGAGGGCTCTGGCATGAGATGGACTGACAGTCCCAGCAATGTCGCCATGCTCATGAGACAGCTCTGTCAGCATCCAGCCTTTGCAGACATTTCTAATAGGATTTTCACTGGGTGTGATATACTGTGGTATTCGGGATGCAATCTTAGCTATGTTTAGAGAGCAAGGTCACCGGTGGATCCTACTCTTATTTGAAAGACAAGGGACCCATGCCAAGCCTTGCCTACACCTGCGGTGTTCTCCAGGTGATAATCCTGGTGCACAACAAGCCCTCAGTGTTGTAACATCCAGAGATCTAACAGCAACGTGACGGCCTTGTGGTGTGGCTATACAAACACACGGCAAGCAAGGGCTTTGCCCAGACAGCCTCACTCTGCCTGGGAAATGAGGCACTGAATGTACAGAAGATAAATGTCTAACAGGCTCTAGCCAAAGGTGAGAAAATAATACATTTTCGGAAGTATTCAGAGTCAGCTCAAGTCCATTCCCACTAATTTAGCAGGGACGGTCATAAAACAGCTAACGAGCCCTCCTGAGGGCTGGCACATGCTCCAGGAAAACTGGACTTCCCACCATCTTGGAGGAAGTGTGCATTAGCTTTGTTATAAGCAGTTCAAAAGCAGACATGGATTCTGCCTCCTTTTTTTCTACTCCCCTCTACATGCATATCAATGCTCTTCTCATGTTCTGATGCTTCAGACTCCTTTCTGTGCAAAGAGGATGGATGATGTGATCAGTGACAAGCGCTGCCTCCATCCTGTTCTCCATCCTTGATTTCCCATTTCACTGGGAGACACTGAACGATGCGCTCCAATGGCTTCTGTGTCCTGATTCCTAGAAGAAAGCATCCTCCAGAGAGCAGCTCACTCGGCCTGAGATGCTCAGGCACAGCAGCAGCTGCAGCCTGCGTGAAGTGGGGGAGGTATAAATAGCTGCAGGAAGAGAGGCAGGAAAAATTACATGGTATGGTGCTATGGCCAGAGCTGCAGCAGTCAGGCTCAGTTCGGTTCTGCAATGAGCTTTGATTTAGTCAGCATCAGAGTTATATCGGGTGGTTCTAAAATTGCCAGTTTTCCTCATTTGGTCAAATTCAGGTTTTCTGATTCTTTTACAGAAATTTTACTGTGGTATCAGTGACTGTGAGTTTTAGAGCTTTATCTTAGTCACTGACTTACAAAAAAGAAAAAAAGCATATGGATTCTGCAAGCCAGGGACTCTGTGCTTGTTGGGCCCTACTTTGAACACTGTGTAGCCTTTGTGAACCCTGCCTTCCTCCTTGCAGGACAGCCAGCCTCAAAAGGGGGTGCTTTCTCCTTGATTCTCCTCCTTACCACACTGATTAGCTGCCTCCCTCTATGCTGTGTGTCCAAACAATCCCAGCCCAGATTAGACAAGGCCTGAACTACCCTATAGACTGGGTGAGGCTGTAAGGTCTGGGCTGTTGTAGCCTGGCTAGAGGCTCTGGCAGGGCTGGCAAAGGTCACTGCAGCCACCGGCGGTGCTGGTGTCCTCTGTTGGGCCTGATCTGGGCACATTTTCACACCGAGCCCAAGGGGACTGTGGCAAAGCAGTGCGGAAGCTTCAGTGTTAGGAATCAGATGTCTAATGGGCCCAACCTGAGCACCTCTGGCTGTATGTGGTGATTGGTTTAATATGACACACAAATTTCCAAACTGAACAGGAATACTTGGGAATTTTTAGTGCTTTGAGCCTCCTGACCCCTGGAAGTGCAGGTTGCTTTCCTGAGTGGTCACCTACATTCCATCATTGTTCCCAGTGCATTCAGCTGGGTGGCACCACTGGTGCCTGTGTTAACTCCAGATTACCATCTCGGGGAGATGAGGATTTAACTCAACCCTAAGCCTTGGATAAGGAGTGGAAATGGCACTGAGGTTCTCAGTCTGCCTGGAGCAAATCCACAGGCTGACAGACTTAAGATGTTTCACAAGTTAATGCTGGGTATGGCAAATGGTAACCATCATCCATTGCCCCAGCATGGAAATGGCAGCAAATGCTTGGCTGAGGCCTCATTTGTGCCCCCAAAGGAAGGTACCTGCTAAGCCGAGTCTCTTGACCAGCACTGCCAGTTTCTGGCTCCAGAGCTGGAGGCAGACGAGCTGCTGGCGCATTTTAACTCACTGGTAGCTGCAGCTGGTGATGACTTGTGACTGTCACTGCTCTGCACACGTCACTGTGTCAGGCAGACACATGATGTTCATAATAAAAACTCACACTGAGGCCATCCCTTAGCAACAAAGCTCTTAGAGTCCTTTTGCTGGTGCAACAGCTGACGATTGGGTATCTTCTTTACCAGCAGAGCTGCAAAGTGGTGCACAGCAAACTTGTCCCACCTTGAGAACCTGTAGTGAGGTGCTACACCAGGAATACTGGTTAATGTGAGCTGACCCTGCTGTTGTGAAAGACTTTTCTGGGTGTCACTCTATATATTATATAGACTTATCCTTAAATGATGTTCTCCAAGACAGATCTATGTCCTTCTTGGTTGGCATGGCTTGGCTACTGGCTGCCCCCTACCTTGCAAAAGCAAGCCCAGTAATCTTGAAAAGCACAATAACTAGTCAGCATCCTAAAGAAAACAGTGTGACCCAGCGAAGCCCTTTAACCTCCTAGACCTGAGGAATAAAATACCACAAAGGAATGTAACCTCAGGTGGGAATAAGCAGTTCAGCTTTTGCCTGGGTCTTAGCTGAAAGTCCCAGCAACACTGGCAGACTGGGTGAAGGCCATGTTCCGATGGTTCCAGTAACTGTCTTCTGATGGTTTCTGATATGCTGAAGTCTGAAGTAGCCTGAAAGAGCAACACTGCAATGATTCCAGTTATTCTTCTCCAGCAAGATGGAGAAAGTCTTCACCCATGAGATGCCACCAGCATCCAAATATATATATATATATATATATATATGTATATGTATAAATACTGCATGCTTCAGGTTCCTTAGTGCCATTTACTCCAACACCAGAGGCCTCCAGCCTTTGGTCAAGTTGCAGTTGCAAGCCAGGAAGCCTAACTGAATTTTTAAAAAATCACACATATGGTAGTGCAACTATATCAACTATTTGTTGTGCATGTACCAACTCCCATTTCACTGCTATTAGCAGAGCACTCAGGCCCTTACATGCTAGGTATTTACTGTTTTGTCAGCTCTAACTCAAAGCTTTGTAGGGTAAGATGGAAAACACTAACAACCACCTTTGACCACTTTGAATGTCCATGGAGAGCTACCTCAGGCAGATAATACACAGTAACCAGCCTGATGTCCCCATGCGCTCGCTGTAGCATAGCAGAAGGCTTACTGGCAATCACTTGCAAGAAACTTGCAAGAAGTGCATTAAACCACCTTCTAGAAGAAAAACTTGAATTTCATTAGGCACCTAAGGTGAAAGTGTGCCAGACCTGGTGGACTGTAAATTCACCTTGCTAGTGAAAAGCATCCTGGAGTAGAGATCAGAGTAATCAGCCCTTCTAATAAATGGGATGAGATTCAGGAGGCCTAAAGGGAGCTCCCCACTTGCACAGAGTGCACCACGGCATGTTACCGACAGCTGTACAGCATTTCAAGCAGTTACTGCCAAGTGACAGGCACTTTCTGCAGTGGCTAACATTAAAGGAGGCCCTGAATATGTATGTTGCCCTCTCTGCTGACAGCTGAGTCTCTTATGCAGTGAAATGCAGAACATCTGCCAAAGGAGCAAGCCTTCCTGAATAAATTAGCATCCAACTGGGATATGGTCTTGGACCTCTTGACTGGCTGAGACCAGCTAAGAGACCAGCAAGGGGACACAGGGGCAGCCATGCTTCACTTACCAAGTCTGCAAAAGGCTGGAGAAAGTCAAAATCATATTGCATGCAGGAGGCACGCCAGGGAGCCCCATGGGCCTTGCCCATGTTCGGGTCCTTTGTGGCAGCCCGGGACTTGTTCAGGGCAATTTCCAGGTGAGAACAGGGAGTAAAAGGCCACCCCAAACCACAGATGAAGGGAAGGGGAGGGAAAGAAAGGGAAAGGGAAAGGGAAAGACAAAAGGAAAATGAAAGGGAGAGGGAAAGGGAAACAAAACTGTGTCGTGATTTCCATCAACCTAGACTGGAAAATATAATTCCTCCTGCACATCATCGCAAGCCCACAGGTGTTAGCAGGCACACTGCTGGCAGCACAGCCCAGCCTCTCTGCATGCCATCACTTGCTGATGCCACAGTCCTCTGCATCACTAAAGGACAAGAATAACAGAGAAGCAAACTCCCCCATGTCCAAGGTCCGCAGCGAGGAGCTGAGCAAGTCCTCCTTGGCCCCACAGGTCATCAACAGAAGCCCTGATGCACAGACATAAGGCATTTCAAGAGAGCGCAGGCAGGATCAGCAGAGACATTTCTGCCTCTTTTTCATCCTCTCCTCCCTTGAACTCGGGAATGTAATGCCAAAGGAGACCTTGGGATATCACATCCCTTTTGTCCATTGTGGGGCAGCACTGCCTTTTCCTTGCTGAAGCGATGCAGCTGGGTCCTCTAAGCAACAGGCTCTGCAGACCTTCCAAGGAAACTGGCCGTTCCCAGAGGTTTGCATCTTCCTTTGCAGAATGTATTGTCCAGGCTGCAGCTCAGGTCACAAGGCAGCTGCCTTTGTTGGCTTGGGTGGGAACACTCGCTACCAAGGAGAGGAGGAAACTCACCGAATTTTAATCGCAGTTTGGCTGCCAGTGCCAAGACCAGGAAAATACTTGTTTGCGTGATTAGAAACAAGATGTGTTACATACACACAGTCTCGTCAAGCAATTAGTGCCTGAGAATAGCAGAAAATAACCTTCTGGCTGAACATAATGCAAATCCCAGGGCTATGACCTTCTGGTGTGATTCTGCCTCTAGGATGCTGATGTTCCCAGAGCTCACACAAGGGGATGGCACCTCAGACAGATTCCTGGTTTGACCAGGAAAATGAAAATGTACCAGGGATCTAACAAGCCCTTAGCAGTAAATGCAGCTGGAAGAAAGAGGGAGCCTGTGTGCATGAGGTGTAGTGCTGTTTGGTGAGGGACAGTTTTAGGTCTCCACCAGGAGCAAGTCAGTGAGCTGCAGTGGTTCAGAGGAAAACAAAATCCAGGTCTTCATGTCTGTGCAAAAAGGCACCGAGTAGAGACTCAAGGCAGCCACAGACCAGGGTTAAAGCACTGCTCCCCTTCCAGGAGGGGAAGCTGGACCTCAAATCAAGGTGGGAGCTCGGTGAAAGTTTCAGGATTGCTCTTTGAGGAGCTCAGACTGCAGCTTGCCAATGGGTCAGGTCACAGAAGGGCACAGTGCTTAACAGGGTCAGGAAGGTCGTGCACAGTGTTTTCACCTGGCCTGCCTGTAACATGGATAAACCCTCAGCGACAAGATTCCTGCCACCAAATCCCCCCAGATCTACAGGGATCTTTGCAAAGGATAATCAAATGCAACCTCCCTCTTATGGGTGGGTTAGAGATGCAAAGCATCTATACAGCTGAAGCGCAATTCTTTAATTTCTGAGCAGTTACACAACTATGACACCAGCTACAGAACGACAGGTGTTGAGTCTCTGTCCCTCTCCCTGTGTGTTTCTCTTTAACATTAGGGAGGCAAGTGCTTCAGTTTTTACTTGAAAAATCTTTAATGCACTGTCTAAAACCAGCCTTCCTTTGTTGATGCTGTCTATTTAGGTATCTTTTGCAGCTCATCATCTGTCACAAGAAATGCAGCACATTTGGTTTTTTATACTGCAAGAACTGGCAACACCTTCTGCTTTCTAAATCTTCCAAAATAAGTTGCATGCATCTCCAGATATCTTGCAGATGAGCTAAAAATAGGGAAAGACAACCTCTGAATTTAATTTTTTGCTTTCCATTTTTTTCTTGGATGTGCTCCCTATGTTGAGCAGTTGCATTCCCCATTAGGTCAGCCACTAGACAACAGTTTTCCAAGAGCCTGGAAATGAGAGAAATCCATAAAACAATTCCACATCCATCAGCACGCACTCACTGAAAGGTCTGCCCTGGGAGTGGTCTGGATTGTCTCTCTCCTGTCTGCTTCCTTCATAGTGATATTTCTCTTCCAAAAATCTTCCCAATATGTCTGCTTTTATCTGCTCCTGCTACTTACTGAGCCTCTTCAGTTTTCTCAGGCTGTGCATCCCTCAGTGTCTTGCTCCCACCCACTGCTGAGATTAATGCTGTGTAATATTCCAGAGCTGTCACATTCTGGTATTGGAGCTCATTTCCTTCTTTCTCAAAACCAAATTTTAATTAAAGAAAACAACCACACAACTGAAAGCCTGTCTATCTATGTGGATACACAGATCTAGGATCAAGTAGTGTGTGGAGAGGAGCGCTAATTAAGGGGAGGCCATGTCAGAAAAAATGGGTAGTCTTTATGATGTGAAAAAGGTTCTCCATGTTATTTAGGTATCTTGTATGAGCCCACACTCCCTAGAGTGCAGTAAAAATCCTGCCTAATTTGGAGCACCCAGGTGCTTTGGATTGCCCTCCACAGGTTTCCTGACCATGTCAGCAAGAAGGAGGGACTGCACCAGCCCGAAACCTGTTTGGAGGTGGAGGTGGAGCGGAGGAGCCATCCTGCTCCATGGACGTGCTGTTGGCGATGAGCGAGCAGCTCAGGGCAAGTCAAGTCCGGCTGCAGGCTGGTGGTGCTGTGATTCACCCCCGTGGGCTGCGTGCCAGCTTGGAAACAGCCAGGAAATAAAATTCCCACACTTCTTAGGACACAGGCAGGAGGTGGGTGGGAAACTGGGCAAATCTCACTAGTGAATAACTGCAGAGTCAACCGCAGAGTCTCTTGGCCCATCTGTCTCCAGCACTGACATGGGTAGGGTGGGAGATGGGCACCCTCTTTATGTCTGTTCCCAAATGGGCTGTATTTGCCCTTCCTGTGCCCCACAAGAGGAAGAGGATTTGGCTCCCTCTGCCCAACCCAAGGGCCAGCTCCAGAGCGCAGCAGCTGACTTCACCACGCATGGATAGAGAAGGATAGAGACTTCCTACCCACACTTGCACATCCCTTTAAAACAAGTGTTGCTCCTTTGCCTTTCAATGGAATAAATGCCCTGGTAGGTAAAAATGTACTTGCATATTACGTGATGGAAGAGTGGGCTAAAAAGGTAATGATGACTAACTCCGGTGTTTCAAACCTGGGTAACTGAGTTCCCTGGAAGAGCAAATTAGGTGGCACGTTGTTACTGACAACTCCTGGAGCAGCCCAGTTGAGTACATGGCAGACAGGTCTCCTCACCCACAGAGCAAAATGCCAATTTACGTGTTACAGAATGATGTTTTTCCTCCTAGGAAGGGCAGTCTCTGTGGGCTGGAGCTGATTAAATCTGCTCAGCTTCGTACCTTTTGTGGGCAGTGCTTGGATGGACAAAGCCCTTCTTCTGTGCCTTTCTGGAGAAAGAATAAACCACCGTATTCCTGCATGTATTGAACTCAGCTGCCAGCCATTTTCAGTTTCAATAAAGCGAGAGTGTCTAAACTTTGGCTGGCATAAGAGTCCACCAGCAACGAGGTCAAAAAGGAGAGAAGCATTCTGCACATTGAAGAGAGCTGGGATATTTGCCAAGATCAAGCACAATTTTTTCTCTAGCCAACCAAGGGACACAGAAGATTTTCCAGATGTTGTTGTCCAATTCAGAACAGTTTGGCCAAAAGGAATATTCTGGAGGAATTCACTCTGGTTGGCATTTGGATTTTATTTTTAGTCAAATGGTCTGTCTTTCATTGCAAGGAGGAAAATACCATACAATTTATGTTCAGGCATCCACAAAAATACTGCTTGGAGACATACTGCAGTAAGAGCAACCCCACCACTGATTCTCCTTCATGTTGGAGTACAACCATGGTGCCTATCATTGATTTGTTTCGTGTCCAATAAATTTCAGGGTATGGAAACATTGATCTCCTGTCAGTGGGGCTCACTACACAGCACCCTTCGCCCAAGCCTGGCTGATGCAGAAGGTCACTTTTCTGCTACCAGTGTTTTGAGTCAGGGGAAGGCAGCAGCAAGCAGCTGGCCGTGTGCTCTGCTGTCATGGTCCATGTGCCCAGCCTGACCTTCTCCCTGGCTTCAGGCTTCTCTGCAGAAACACTCCCTGCTTGTCATGGGGAGCAGTTTTACAACACAGCCCCACCACCTATTACACACAGCAGCCATTTCTGCTGCATGCCTGTGGTCAGCTTCCCCACAGTGGTGACAAGAAAGCATGGGCTCTGGAATTGGTAGGAGGAAACCAGAAACACTTCTCAGCTTTCCATGTGAAGTCTTCTGGGACATGTCATGTTGTCCCAATAAAGCCTACAAACCCAGGTCTCCCCGCTGGCCAATGATTTACCCCAATGCAACATCACATCCTGCCATAGATCCTGCCCTGGAAGACTGGCATGTTAGGCCAGCTCAGTGTCATTTGACAACCTCAGAAACGTGGTTTCAAAACAGATTACCTGGGCTCACAGATGAGCTGCCCTCTGGTCACAAAATAATCCTGCTTAGGGGAAATCTGGGCACAACAACAGCTCACAGGGATATTTCTACTTAAAAATGTAGTATAAGCCAGTCCGAGGTTTTTATCTTTTACACCTTTTCTAGATACCAGCTTGCTAATTGCTTTCTGTTTATAGAGGGTCCTATCATAGGCAGACGACATAGTGAATGACAAACATTTAGTAACGCCCTTGCAGAGGCATCCAGCTGACAGATGCAGAGTAACCATTGGTGATGCTCAGTGGCAGCTCTCTGTGCCCATGGCTCTCAGAGATACTGTGTCCTGCTTGGCAGATCGGACCACATGCAGGTGAATGAAAGATGAGGCTTCAGAAGAAGGACTAAAAGTGTCCACTGGACAATTTGTCCAGAACTTGCATTACACTCAATCCTTCAGCAAGCAAAGAGATGTAGTTTATCATAATTTTATTTTCGCTTAAAAAAAAAATAATTTGGAGCCTCCTCTTTCATTCCCTTACAGTACATTAACTGTAGGTATAGGCGTTTTCAGATAATAATAGTCTTTCTACTTTTCTATTGCAATGCAATGGAATAATATAAAGGTTTAGCTAGGAGGAGAGTTTGACTTCTCTGTGTAAAAGCTGTCACAGTGAAAATAAAAATAAATCCAGCAAACGACACAGCTGAACAAACCCACACTGCTTCAGCTGCAGCAAGGCGAGTTGCTGCACTGTGACAGCACTTGCTGCATCCCAGAGGATGCACCACTGCCATGTACGCAGCAAGGAGCTGCCAGTATTTGCCAGATTTGCCCCGTTATCCACAGCTGTCTGTTGTCCTCTCTGTGCCCAAGAGGCCGGAGCACCAGGTCCATCAGCCTGCTGTGTGTGGGGCTTAGCAGGATGGGAGGCACAAGGCCACCTTTAACAAAGAAAGAATGAACATGCACAGCTGGTGTTATCAAAGCTCTCTGCTAGCCTTGGATAAATGCATCTTGCAAATGCAGGAAGCAAGAATCCACAGAATAGAATCATAGCATCATTTAGGTTGAAAGAGACCCTCAGGATCATCGAGTCAAACCATAACCTCACTCTAGCACTAAACCATGTCCCTAAGAACCTCATCTAAATGCCTTTTAAACACCTCCAGGGATGGTGACTCAACCACTTCCCCAGGCAGCCTGTTCCAATGCCTGATAACCCTTTCTGTGAAGAATTTTTTCCTAACATCCAACCTAAACCTCCCCTGGTGCAAATTGAGGCCATTTCCTCTTGTCCTATCACTTGCTACATGGGAGAAGAGACCAACAGTTTTGTTCCTTCCTCACATCAATTTAGAGAGCCAGCGGTATATCAGCATGTATAAAAATTAACATTGTTTTAAATTATTAAAAAAATATAAGATATATAATAATATGAAATACACATATTACCTATGTATGAAGTACATATTACTTATATACTTCTAGAAGGCACTGGTTTAATCAAGGACTGCAGAGAGCTTTGGGGACCCTGAGTGAAGGGTAACATATAGAGGGAAATTTGGCCTGACAGCCAAAAGCACTCAGTGACAGCACTGACATGTCCAGGGCAATGAAGACACATATCTCCAAAGTGAAGACCCCCTCAGATGTGCACCTCTCCTCTAAATCAGACAGAAAGCTCTCCTTCCTATCTTTCCACCCCATGTCAAGAGGGTAGTATGAGCACCAGCAGTGTTTTTGTTATTACCAGGGCAGCTGAGACCTTTCTCCCTATTCAGGGTCTCTCCCTAGCCAGACATGGCATCCGAGCTGTGGAGGCCCTCTCCCTGCCACCACAGTGGCAATTGCCACTGGAACCCCCTCGCACAGCTCCTGGCCCAACTGCAGAGACACGTGTGGAGTCACCTCCTCCCTGCACCCTGCAAGCCAGCGCTGCCTTCCACTGCGTTATCACCCCTGAGCTTCCTTCCTCTCCGCACCGAAGGGCAGAAGCGCTGCCTCAAGCGCTGCTTACGTGGCACGCACACGCTCAGCTGTTGAATCCTCAGCCATTTCCTCCTTGGCAAGCTGGCCCAAGGACTGACCCACTTCTTCATGCGGCTCTTGGCCACATCCCTCCATGGCATCACTTACAGGAACAAGACTAAACTTTCCCTGTTTGCGAAAGGGCATTAAATCATAGTTGCCTTGTGTTGTTAATCAGTTAACTAAGCAGTAAACATGCAACTTGCAGCAAAACCAATAATAATTAAAGCTGACAAAGTGCTTTGGTCAAGTGGGTGTTGCTCAGGCATGGCGACCTGGCAGAAGCTGTGCTGATGGGGGACACAGCCTGCAGAGATCTGCACTATCCTCCAGGCCTCAGCCCCACATTCTGTGGCTGCAGACACTTTATTTCTCACCTTCCCAGGAGCCATGAGACACACAGTAAGGGATGGACGTGAAGCTGAGAGCAGCCCAGGGTTCATGAAGCATCCCAGTGATACCCTGCAGCTTCACCAAAGGAGGCAGCTAGTGGGGTTCAGGGGACGCCACTTTTGGGAGCATTTTGCAGGCTCCTGAGGGAGTTGGGGCCAGGTTTCAGTCCCCAGGCAGCTCGGTGACAGAAAGGCGAGAGGGAGAGGATCATTGAGATCTGGAGAGAGGCAGGAAGGAAGTGGGAGTGCAGCTTCCTGCTCAGGATGGTGAGACTTGACCTCTGCTCAGTTTCCCTATGACTAAAATGATATTTCTTAAAGCAGCCCTCCTTCCAAAGACTAAAAAATAGCAACTGTTGAAGCAGAGGAGACTGCTGACTAATGCTGTACTAGAGGATAAATCTTTTTCTTGAGAATAAGGTGGTACAAGCACCAGTTTTTGGATGAGCTAGGCAGGACTGTCAGGGTTACCCCATGACAGTTCTCATGCAGACTGTCTTCTAAAACATGGAAAAGATGACTAACAGTGCAATTTCAATAAAACAATTTAAATAACAACTGTATTACAATCTACATAAATGACATTTCTACCCCCCATTTCTACCTTCCCTTCCACCCCCCATGACAAAACATTTTTCTTTTTCCACTCTCCTGGCATTTCCCTGGGGCTCCTAGAGATACTGCAAATCAGCACCTTCTGTAGTTTCTGCTCAAAAGCGTTTTGTGTGACTTCTGGACAAAAAACCATTCCTTATTGTCACGCAACATTCTCATCTTCATCTAGCTTCCTCCATAGGCCTTATCCTGACCGGGTACTCCGTTGAGTGTTGGGCTGGTACCACTGATATTGCTAGTTTTGTTCCAGAATATGTTAAGAAAAAAACAAAAAACAACAAAACAACCTTGAAGAAATGCCTTATTTTTCTTTACTTGGCTCTTACAGAATCATAGAATCATTTAGGCTGGAAAAGACCCTTAATATCATCAAGTACAACCATTAACATAATACTGCCATGTCCACCACTGAACCATGTCCTTAAGCACCACATCTATACATCTTTTAAACACCTGCAGGGATGTTGACTCAACCACTTCCCTGGACAGCCAGTTCCAGTGCTTGACAAACCTTTCTGTGAAGAAATTTTACCTAATATCCCATCTAACCCTCCCTCTGGTGCAACCTGAGGCTATTTCCTCTTGTACTATCACTTGTTACTTGGGAAAAGAGACTGACACCTGCCTTGCCACAACCCTGTTTCAGGTCACTATAGGCAGCAATAAGGTCTCCCCTCAGCCTCCTTTTCTCCACACTATTAAAATAGTAGCTCTGTGGTTCAGAGTGGTTTCTCTCTTTTGAATATACATCTTTGCCACCATCCTGCTGTTACATGGTACATCGATTCACTACATTGCAGAATTCAGGTGCCTTTTACACATTGGTGAGGTGTCTTCCGCAAGCAATGCCCATCCAGCACCTCAGAGGAGGTCAACAGGTGTGGGAGATGCATGCCCTGGAGTTGTGCCAGTCAAGGGAGAAGCCCAGGGTAAGAAAGAGTCAGTCTGACTTGACATTCGTCTGTGGCAAAACACTTATGGTTAAAAAGAAGCAGATCTCCCTGGGGAGAGCAAATTAGCAACCAGTATCTGACACTGTTTGTCTTTCTCCTGATGGATGAGCCATTTTTTCCCTCTCTTTCAGAGTAATACTTGGCTGTACTTTCCTTTTAATGAGCTTTTGAACCAAAGCCCAAAATGGATCAAAGCCATTGGAGGGAGGGGCAGTGGGACACATGACCCAAACCTTTGCCCTTTTTCTCTTTTTCTTTACAAACAGAAGTTGCACCTTTCATTATTGAGGTTAATATCAACAACGGGGCCCAGCGATTTGCTTCTGGAGCAGCAGGTGACCTGTCCGCTGTTTTACCAGTGATGAACCTCAAGCAGGGGGCTGCTGCTGCCGCCATGCTGGGAGAGCCCTCCAGAGAGAGGCAGAGAAAGGGTGGCTGCTGCCCATGGGCAGCACTTGCCTTTCTATGCAAATGCATCCCCGCCTGAACAAACACTGCAGCTCCTGGGGGAAAAACAGGAAGATTAATGAATGATTCTCTACTGCGTGTGTGACATGAGGGCCCTAGTCTCAAGGTGGCAAGATATTGTAGCTGTCAGGAGAGACAGGAGGAAGGCAGGGCAGGCAGGAGATCATGTCACATCTCCATTTCTCCTTCTCTGTGTCCCTGAAGTGTGATTAGCCAGAGTCCACCACTCTCAGCAGACATCTTTGAGATCGCTGGGTGGAAAAGCACCGCCACTGCCAAGAGATGTTGCTGGGCTCTGCCAGCCAGCAACTGGGCTCTGCCAGCCCAGTACAGAGTGCAGGCCTAAAAACCAGGAGATAAATAGTCCTGCAGTTATAGCCATCATGGCTTCGCTGTGCTTTTTGAGCCATTTTTGCCTTTTTCCAATAGAAAGCTTTGCCAGGATTCTCGAAACTTGTAGTTACCTACATGCCATAAAGGGAGCTGAGCACAATTAGGATACTGATGGAGCTAAGAAAGGACAGGAGAGACACAAACTGTATCATCCAGCAGTAGCTGCAAAAAGCCCACAGGGACCCTGTCCCTCCACCAAGAGACTTGTGGCTGCTGAGGCGTGTGGGGCAGTGTGTGTCCCCCAGTGCCAGGCCAGGAGAGAGGCACAAACCCCAGGGCTCAGCAGAGGTGGGGAGACACCCAGGGGTCTTCACCTGAGCTGCTGGGGCTCTGCCAACTGCCCTGTGCCAGCATGTGGGGTGACTGGGGATGCCAGGATGCTGCTGGCTTGGATGAGTGGTCGACAGAGGCTGGGTGTGGTGAGGAGCAATGTGCACTGTGGATGGCTTCAGGGTGGGGTGACAGGGCAATTGCCAGCCCCTGGCCACCTCACAGCCTTTTCTCGGCATTCATACCAGAGACCAGCCATTTCTAGCACAGTGGGTGCCAACGATCCTCTCACTGGACCTCAGCAGTTTTTGCTGGCTGGTTGTTGTTATTTCTCCAACTCTCTGGAGTCTCCCTGACACAGGGTGCCAGTGGCACTTCAAGCAGCATGCTGAGGGCCATACAGCTCCCGGGCTGTCGAGGGGAAACAGTGCAGATACAATGCAGGCTCTGATTTCCAGGAGACCTCTCACAAGAGGCGGTTGCCCTTCACCGAGTACGTTTTGTGTATTAGGCTACAAGTGTGACTGAGCAAGAACAGCCCATGGCTGCTGGCAGGCCCTCGGTACGCTGCCCGCCTTGTCACAGGCTTGCAACACCTCAGTTACACAGACCAGCTCCTGGCATACTCCAGATGGCAACTCAGGACGAGGGGATTAGCTGTATGGAGCACACTCCTACAGAAAACGAAGGCACTGCCAGGCTTATTTGTTGGTGATTGTGTGCAGAGCTCTGGAACATGCACGCTTTGTTCTCCCTGTTTCCTACCTTTGAAATGTCTCTTCCCAGCAGAAGACAATCGCCATGCCTTGTTCGGATTCGGTGCTCCTGTTGAAGGGGGCAGGGAGCCGCATAGACTCATATAAATAATTCTCTTCGTCTTCATTTAGTTTTATTTTTCTTAGGGTAAAATAAGAGCCATTTGAGCTGAAATCATAGATCTGCTTCTTATTTGAAAATCTCCTTCCTCTACCCCAAAAGACAGCAATTTAAGGGATTTTGAAAAAATGTTAAAAACCTTACATCTGTCCTCCTCAAATATTAGCTATGCCAAGCATCTAAATACAAAAGAAAAATAGTCAGGTTCCGCAAGATTCAGAGTGTGAAACACACGCAGGAGAAACCCAGCACACACTAATGGGCATTCCCCGGAGTTTCTGACTCATGGATGCGTTTGGTACTGTCTGCAGGGCAAACAGCGAGAGGAGGAAGACAGCCACTAGCAGAGGTGTCTGCAAGCTGACTGCAGAAGTCAGCAATGCCAGAAGACTGGAGAGTGGCTAATGAAGCGTCTCATTTCAGAAACGACAAGGGGAGACTCCAGGGAAATGCAGTAGTGACCTACATAGAGCAGAAGGACAGAACAGAAAGTCCTGGAGAGGTGAGGACAGCCAGGAGGAGGCAGAGGAATTGTCAGGGCAGCACAAGAAGACTCTATCTGAATAAAATAGGATGTAATGAAGCAAAGGAAAACATATTTTCTGCTGTGAGATAAACAGGCAAGATGCACTGTGAGATGTGCTAATAGCTGATGTTTTGGTTCTTTCATGTTAAAAAAAATTAATAAAATTGGATCTATGTTGGGAATTGAGGTCAGCTACAGTGAAATAACACAGACATTTTGTGCAAACCAAAATGTGGGGAATTTTTTTTATCTATTCAAAGGAACATAAAAATGACCCAGAATGTTTTGTTTGAGCCTTCAAAACAGTAAGGAAAATTTCTAAATAAAGTATTGCTTCAAATGAAAAGAATATTTGAAAGCATCTCAACAAAAGACTTTTATGTTTTAAAAGGCTTTTTCAGGGTTCCTTCCCACTGAAGAAATTTAGTAAAATTGAGATTAATTTACTAAATGTGCTGCTTTACCTTACTCTACATATTTCAGGGAAAAAAAAATCAGCTGCAGCCAGCAGCTGTTTCTAGAGTTGACATTGTCTATTTCAACTCCCAAAGCAAAACAAAAGTATCTTGTCTCAGTTGAGTTAATTATTGTGAAAAACAACAAAAAACGAACCTATTTCTCAGCAAAGACCACATCTGAATATTCCTGATGAACACAGGCAGCTGGAGGGAGATCCCATTGTGACAGACAAAGCACCTGCCCTGTGGCAGAGGCAGCAGAAGTGGCCCTGTGTCAGTGGGACCACTGCGGCTCTCAGGGCTGGCTGAAGTTGGTGGGGGAATGCAGAGCAAGTCGGTTAAGGCAGGCACTTCTCTTCCACTATGAAACAGCAAGTCCTAAAAAAGAGGGAGCTGCAGACAGCAAAATCTTAAATTACCATGGCGAGCTTTGCTGGAGAGTGTCTCTAGTCCCATTAGACGAAGCTTGTCTGCAGCTGATTCACAGAAGGTCACGTCTGCTAGTGCTGCCTGATTCCTGAACCTACTCATCTAGTCAGCGTGGCTGACAGGGCTGAAAGAGTGGAGCTGGTTGAAAACATTTGATATGGCTCTAGACAGGCAGACTGATTTGCAAACTCAAAGCATAGGAGAGACTGAGAGCTATTGCAATGGATTACAAATTAGCTTGGAAACATGGATGTGAGGCACAAGGAGGCAATGTGGCTAGAGCTGGGTGGGTGAATATTCTGATGAGCTTTCCAAACCTCTCTGCCTCTGCCAGTGTCTGTTCCATTAATAATTCACTCTGTCAATTGATACCATTTTGCAAACCCAAGTAACTCTGCACACTCAGCAACACAAGTATTCCTGAAGCTCTTGGGGTATGTACACCCACATACCTTTGAAGTGTGACTGTACACCAAGTTTGATTTTGAATATGACTGTGGTGCTGCTCTGGAGCATGACAGATCCACCGGGAATGCCTGCAAGAGCCCAGCACCAGCCTGTGACTTAGCTGGGTTGGTCAGCTTAGCTCACTCCATCAATGTACTACCCATCCATGAGCTCAGGTATCCCATACTGCTGGCAGCCAGCATCCCCTGCACTGCAGGTTACCATGCTCAGCTCACCGGCAGCAGAGCGGGGTTACAGCAAATCCAGCTGAGTGCTCAGTAGGATCTTCTGTGCTCCTAAGCAACTGGGCAGGATCCAGCTTCCCTAATCTGCTACTGCTGGGTCACAGATTGGTCGCTGTCTCACAGCCACGGGCCAGGCCTTCTTAAGTCATTGCCTTCTTGGGGCTGAGCTCGGTTTAGAAACTGAGGCCCTGGGAGTAAGAAAAGCCTCTGCTGAAGGGCAGAGTGGCCCCTGCCAAACCCAGGGTCTGACCAATGCTGGGAGCCAGATCTCTCAGAGGCAGCTGCTCCCTTCAGGCCTTCAGCTCCTGCTGAGCTTGGCAAACCTGCCCTTCTGTGAGGACCAGAGAAAATGCTTGGGAGCATGCTCATGATGTGGAAGTCTGAGGTACAGCTGCAGCTCCTCAAAAAGGACCCTGAGCTTTGATCCTACTAGCCTGGTTCAGCCTGGATTTTATCATGTTTCCCTTCTTGCTGCCATGAGCCCCATGGCCTCTGCTTCCTTCTCTCCCTGCAAAGGGACACAGAATTTATCTTGGGATCCCCAGAAAAGTTCTATCTGCCCTTTGCCTTGCTCTTCTACCTTTTCTTGCCCGTTTTTCCCTTTGTCCTACTTTTCCCTTTGTCAAGCAGGTATTTTCTTTCTGAAAGCCCTATTTATTTGGCATGAGCGAAACTGGGGAAGGCGGGGGACTGGGAGAGGTCTCAAGTGTTACAAAAGGCAATAAAGGGAGGTGTGATTTTAGGAATGTGGAGACTCTAAAAATCTCTATTGCTGGGTAGGCCAGCAGCAAAAGAGAATCCAGAAAAACTGTCTTTTCACTGATTAGAAACCCCTGCAGTATGATTACAAAACACATCAGTGTATAGAGAAATTACAGTGGAACATGAACATGTGGTTCAGCTGTGGCACCGTGCAGAAGTCACAGCAAGACCTTTGTTACAAGAGCAAAGTGGAGATCATGGGCATGTTTCTCTGAAGCCTTTTTGCTGTTATTGCCACGAATTTCTATCTAAGCTATCAGGACTGTAATGTCTATTGACACGTTTAGTACTGTTGGTGATAATTCAAGCAGATAACTACAGATAGGGTCTGACTATAGGTCTGTCTACTATCTAGCCCTTAGAGTCTCCAGCAGTTGTCGGGAGAGGAAAGAGCAAAGCGAGGTGTGGACAGAGCAATCCCTCTATGGCAGCAGCCTCCTAACTTTGGTGATGTGCAGTTTGGGAACTCTCTGAGCTGGAGGCTGCTGCCAGGTTTGATATCTGATAGGCTCCAACAGACGTACCCTTCCTGAAGTTGTCTAATCACTTTCAGAACTTTTGCCCTCCACAACAGTTCATAGCAATGAGTTTCACAGTTTTAACATCAGAACTATACTGAGGGGATGGATTATGTGGGGAAAATAGGCTTAACTTTCTTTGGTTTATATCTGCCAATGGATAACATCATTAGCTAATTTGTATTGCTAGGACTAGTGAATAATCATTTCCCACTCACTTTCTCCAGAACATCTGTGATAATATCAAATCTATCAACTCCACCTCAGTCATCTCTCATTTATAACAAAGAACTGGAGGCTGTTTGATTCACCATGCAGAGATTTGTTCCCCGTGTGTGATCACCCCAGTTACCCTTGTTATAATTGTTTGCCACTTCCCCTTGCTGACTTGCATGACCACAGCTGCAAGCAGATGCTACTCTAGCTGCCAGAAACCTATGGATTTGTGCAATGGTGCATTAGTGTTTTTTATCTAGGTCCTTCTCTACAAATATCTGTGTGTTTTTGACAGCTACTGAACTGCAGTTTTCAGAGAAATACCCACTGTGACCCAAAGATCTCTTTCCTGAGTTTGCTCTTAAACTATCTGATGTTAATCTTTCCTTTACCATGCAAGGTAGATAGTCCTATTGACAAACTGATGTGAGAAATTGATTCTTAAAGGTAACAGCTGGAAAATGAAGTATTAAAGCTCTCTTTGGCATGAGAATGGCGTTATTACATAGAACATGGTAAATCTTGGAAGCAAACTCTTTCTTTAACCTTCTTTTTTAATGGGAATTGCTAACACACCCAAGTCATTTCTCTTTCATCAGCTTCATATCAAAATGCAGCTTAGGCTGACAGCTGAAAGTCACCACTGATGGTTGTGAAATGAGTTGCTAATTTTAGTCCATTTCAACACTCTGATTAGTCCAGCTGAGGCACATGCTGAAATCCTCAAAAAGACAAGAAATGGAGTGGCAGAGAAAATAAATTGTTCCTGCTACCCTAAGGTTACATCTCTGAATGAAGGAACATCGAGGATGGGAGACTGTGTACATACTACATCCACTGTGTTTCTATCTGCGGATACAAGGAGAACACCATCTAGTTGCTACACCTTTCTGCAGATTTATTATTCACCAAAACCCAAGAAGACTAGAGCTGAGGTCCCTGAGTGCCCTACAGGTGCTCCTAGACCCCAGCAACCCGTTTTTTGTCAAAGCTATGGGATGGTTCAAAAATTATGTTTTTTCTTTCAAAAATCAACCCATCCTCTTCCTAGGTATTAATACTAAACTCCCATTTTCCACTCAGCTTCATTCCCAGCAGGAATAGCATAATCTTCACTGGTTTGCAAATTGCAGGCAGCTCTTCTACACCTACTCTAGCTTCTCAGCTCTGTTTTTCATACTGAAACTCTTCTGGAGAAGGGACGGGGAGCTTCTTTCCCGAGAAGGAAAATTTAAAAATGTTTGCCTGATAAAACTGACAATTGTTGCATGGTAGTTTAAACAAAAGAACCCTACTGTGGACATTTTCTTCTGTAGTGCAGGGCAGCTTGGAAAGCTGTGTAATGTGTCTTGACAGCAGTACAAATCACTAAAGGTCAAGGGCTTGGGGATTAACCACATCCCCATACAATAGGCTGATATAGAAAGGGCAGGACCATGAGGGTTCAGCTTTAGAATGAAAGGCCGTGAATAGACTTGATGAAAACAGATTTGTGGAAAGGGGCACTACCAGCGCCCACCCTTGCATCACTCAGACAGGTTGACAAGATCACAGTGCAGAGGCAAACGTGGTGTTCTCCCAATTCTCTTTTAACACAATCAACAGCTGGTTATGGGGACCTTACTCCTGGGATGTCTTTTGCCTTTCTTCTCAAATTTGCTTTATCTGCAGATGCTCCATTCAGCTACAGATTTCCGGAGACCTTTACCATTTTGAAAGCCTAGATCAGGTTAAGAGGTGGGAAGTCTCACTCAAAGCCGATGTTCATCCGCAGTGACAGGCAAGCTACTTGATTCTTTTCTGTCCCTGTATAAAATGGAAATAAAGAATGATTCTGCTCTCTCAGAAAGCCTAGAAAGGCTTAATGCTTGCAGAATTTATTGCAATTACAGTGTTAAAATATATGAAGCATCATAAACTAGACATCTTGAGTTGACAGTTAAGGTCTATTTCTGGCATGCTATTGAAAATGACTGCTGAAGGGATAGTCTTGCCAGTGGACATTTCCACGGTTTGGCGGGACTGAGACAGATGATATGGCATGCAAAATGCTGTCAACTTAAATCCTAGTCACTGGTGGGTGTTTTCATCTCAATCTCATTAATTCTGTTCTTTAAGTAAAAATCTGGACCACAGCTTGGGAAGGTGATGATTTAAAACAAACAAACAAAAAAAAACCCCAAAACCCCAGAAACCCCTCACCTATCACAGAACGGTTGAGCTTGGAAGGTACCACTTGAGATCATCAAGTCCAACCATCCTACTCAAGATGAGTCAGCTACTTCAGGTTGTCCAGGCCTGCATCCAGTTGGGTTCCACAACCTCTCTGAGAAACTTACATTGGTGTTCGACCACCCTCACAGCAAAAAAATGTTTTCTTGTGTTCACAACATCTCATGCATTTCTGTTGGTTCCCGTTGGTCTTTTTTTGTTAGTGGGCACTACGGAAAAGAGTCTGGCTCCCTTGTATTCATTCCCTTCTGTCAGGTATCTACACACTGATAAGATTCCCCACAAGTCTTCTTCGGCAAAACATTAGCTTAATGAAATCTTTGTATTTTAAAATCTGATTAAGGATTAAGTTACCTCTCCAACATAAGCTGTGGGACTGGAAAACTCATAGCTTCAGATTTTTGATCCCTTGAGAAGAAAAGTATATGAAGTATTGCTTACATAGTCACATTAACACTTAGAAGGGTTTTGAAAGAGAGGACTTTTTGGCTCTTTTACTTCAACTCTGTGATTGTTGCATGTGTCAACTGCATTGTCTGAGTTTTCTGTGGCACACATGCAGAGCAGACAAAAAACACCTCAGTTCAACCCTTCCTCTTCTACATGAAGAGAAAACATCAGATTGTTTCCTATATTACAGATTCACTGAGAGGAGTCTGCACAAGAAATGCCTGTTGAAATTACTTTCCCCCCTCCCATCAATAGAAATATTTTTCCCTGGAATCAGCAGCAATGACTCTATTGAGTATCAGTGGAGCATGGAAAGGACAAGGAAGCTTTCAGAGGACACTCTTCTTTTAGCTGTACTCACTGGGTAATGAACAAGTTAGCATTCTTTGCCAAAGGGCAGAGCATTTTTTGTAGATCTCATTTCAGTAATTCTGCTGTGATACTTGTGCTCATTTTTCAAAAAAAAAGCAAGACAAGTAAAAATACTATAGGCTACATAAGCCTGATGAGTGCACTGACAGGAAGGATGTCACTGAATGCCACTATTTATTAGTAGCATGGTTCCATGAAAGAATTATTGTTTAGGATTTTTGTTCACTAATTATGTGCTAAATTACATTAAATTATCACAGTAGTGCCTGGTAATTACAGTTATTATGAGAAACACCAAACAAATGAGTAAAGGAGTGACCTCTTTCATTTGAAAATAGGCAACATAAGTCTCTTACCAATGCCAGCTTTCTGAATATGCAGCATTAATGTCAGTTTTCATTTGTGATTTGCAATTGGAAGGACTTATTCAATTAACTTTTTAAAAACTCACTGCTCACTGAAGGTCTCCCATGTTTAGCTTAGACAGGTACGCATAAAACTGTTCCCACTGGCTGTCAGTCATTTCTGCCTCTGCCTTCCAGGTGGCCTCCCTTTGCCTACACAGCCCATGGTGCAGCATTCCACAAGCCTCCTGGAGATATCTCTCAGAATTTGTATTTTAAAAGCTGTAATAAAATTACTGTGAAACACATTTAATATGTTTGTACTTGATGTTAAATATAAACCCAATATTAAATTATGTCCAAAATTTAAAGCTAGGATCATTCTGAAGTTTTTATGAGATTCCTGGTTTACCTTTGATGCCAATAACTAACTACTACAGAACCAGATTAGAATTTAACTCCTATTTGCCTACATTACATTTCTCACACCTTCACCTTTATCCAAAATGCTTGATACACGAGTTTGTCAAAATTCGGACACCAACATAGACAGACTGAAAATATAACCTATTGTGGTAATTTTTATGTTCCTCTGTTCCTTCAAAACCTGTCAGCAAGGTTCTCCCATTCCATACCTCATCCACAGAAGAGTTAACAAGTCACACTTCTAATTAACCAGCCATCATTTCTAGGCGTCTCCTAACATGGGCTTGCCATACATAGGCAAAAAGTATGTTACATTTCCATTCTATTCAATGACCATCAGTAACACAATGCATAGTTTACCGGCAGATTTGTTTCAGGGAACTGCGAAATTCCAGTGAATGTGTATTGTTCCTATCGCTGAGATAAGGTTAGGTCACATGGTGGTTACTAGCACTAATAAAAAGAATTACCATAGTGCTTGAGACACATCAATATGCAAGTACTTGTTATTTCAAACACCCAAACAGAGACACTGAACTGGAAATTGTTATACATTCATTTAGTGCAGGCACAGAAACGCTTCTATTTGATTGACCAGGCATCATTAACAAACAATTTGAGCTGCAGCTAACCAGACAGTGATTACTGGTTGACTAAGAATCTAACCTTGAAGAAACTGACTCAGCACAAGAGAAAAACAGATGAGCTAAACTCATCAGATGACAATTTTTTGGGAAAGATATTGCAGAAAGAATCAACTAGATAAAAATCTAGCCAGACTAAATATGTTCAGAAATAATATATACCATATCTGGCAGGGCTATTTTGTATATTAGCTGAGGGTTTTTTGAGAATCAAAAGTGGGATTTCATGGTATGGCTACTTTGGGATTTTGATATCCATTAACTGAGTCCTTTCAGCAAATATCATAGAATCTACACTCATCTGATTCCAGGGAATATAACTATTTGTATTCTTTAACAAAATTTTAGTACAATAATAACTTCCAGTTACAGGGCAGCTTTTATCTCAGTGCTGTATAATCCATATGCACATAGGTGTGATTTCATTCATTCTTAAAACACAGCCCCCTTTTAGCTGAATATGTTGGCTATTCAGACAGCAGAAATGTGGAGGCTGTGAAGCAAGTCTGGCATTTAACAGTATACATTGGAATTTGATGAAGATTTGAAGGCTAAGTGTACAGTATAGAGAGCTTAAATAGAAAGCCAGCTGCCTGTACTCTCGGAGAGGAATGACTGTGCTTGCATTTTATTTTTTATCTATTTCATTAATTGTCAAAAAAGGCAGCAAGTCTTGAATGGCACTGCTCCTGAAAAGCATGTTGAACTGAATCAAAGGAAAGAGGATCCAATACTGTTTCCCTCGGTGCCTGATTTACCCATTCACAGCTCATTTAGCTACAGATCTGACTAATTTTGTTTAATCCATCAAGATCAGAGCTTTAATCCAATGGCTCCAATCCATTTTGATACATTATTGACAGAAAGGTGAAACCTCTTTCCTCCCTGTCCTCTTCCCCTGTACAATATTTAAGGTATTTTGTGGTCACATTCTTTAAGTCATAAGTATCTGTGATACAGTTTGTTTGCAGGAAGATCTGCCTGAAGCAGAAAAACTATAGAGTGACCTAGACCTGAGCAAAAGACTGTAGCTGAGCAATAGCCAGGGTAAGTGGTACAGTTCCTAGGAGAATCCAGCACGGAAGTTTTAGTATCTACTGCTTATCGGTCTGTCTGAGCAAGTTATTTTAGCTGTACATTTTATCATCCTCACAGAATCCCAACTGGTATGTATCAAAATACATCCCTGTGGCATTAAGGTATTTTGTCGTTTTATAGGACTGAAAGGGAATTAGACTTTTAAATAACAGCTAAATCCAACAATTTCACTGGCATACTGTGAGATAGTATACAATACTCCTTATGTACAAGCACATAGTTTTTTAGCTTTCTTATCTTATGTGTAGTGCGTCGCTGCACTGAACTTGGCACACCAAACTACTTCTCCTTCCAGAGATAGTCACTGTAATTTCCCACTCAGAGTAAGTAATACATTTAAAGAGATGTTATTCTTGTAATAAAAGATGCTACTGAAAACACACCTGGTATTTCATTATCGTAATCATAATGAGGTGACCCAGTCATAACCCCTCTAAACTCCATCTGACTCATCAATTTCTTAATTGGTTTCATCTACTCCAGTGCTATTATCAACAACTTTTTATGAAGCATGGTTCAGAGTTACCATGTCACTCAACACCGTATTGCTACATTATCCTGATCTAAACATGAATAGGGTTCATCCTTCATAGCCTCACAGGTCTACCTGCCTGTTTTCAAGTCATAGACAGATTACTCCAACATGTTGTGTTCCACACCTTCTTCAGACTGGAGTCACAGGTAACTATTCTGCTAACAGTCATGTGGAATAGCTATATATAGGGCCTGTTCTCAAGCATTTATAGTTTGCACTTCCTGGTTATTAGAAGATTGTGAGTTAGAAAAATCCCCCCAAATCTATTTTTGTTCAGCTTGCTGCTGTCTACATCAATTTATTTGTTCAATTTTAAGAAACAAGGAGTGCCAAAAACTTTTAAAGCAATTCTTTTTCTAGTTTCTCTGGGTTGTTTTTTTGATTGGTTGGGTTTGGGTTTTGTTTGTTTGTTCGTTTTTACTGATAATCTTAGTCCTTCCTGCTTGCTATCAAATTTTTGCTAAATTCTTCCTTTCAACACCCACTGTGCTGAAGGTCACAGGTAAGCATAACACGGACTGCATTTGTCTACATGTAGTAACTTCTTGTCAGATAACTATTTGCTAAGAATGACCATCACTAATCTCATAATGGAAGTGTTCTATATCTTGAAACATGGTCAGGAATATATTTTTTATGATCCATTCTGCAAAACCAAAGAAGACACTATGGCAGGCAGAAGGCAGATCTGTTGGTGCTTAGGTAGCTGCAGAATGTTAAGAAGGGGAAACCAGCTCTCTCATGCAGCACTAGCAACCCCCCTAAGTTACCCAACAGGTTATGTGGTCTCGAATTTGAGTGGTTGCAAAGCAACAGCCTCCAATGGGTAGCCTGGAAGTACTGCAAGGCAGGTTTGTTAAGGATCTCAGTGTCTGACTGTGCTGTGATGCCTGAGTTAGTGCTCCAGCCCAGAGGTGGCTCATTGCAAGCAGGGTCAACACATGCCACAGAAAGGTAAAGCTCACTGATATGTCTCTGCCCTGTTCTGCTGATAAAGGTCACACCCCCCTTTCTGTCATTTGCTACCTTTCAGAAGAGTTGCCTGCTCCTTTGTCCTAGGCTTGTGCCCAATCAGCAGACATTTAAGGGTAACAGAAATCACTTCAGCTTACTGAAGAAAGACTTCTATGCCACATGAAGCTTCAAAGCAAATTATGCAGCATAGGGACAGTCCATTTCTTGTGATTTTGAGAAACTGATAACTAGTAGGGCTGCGTAGTCAAGGCCAACTGGAAGCTCAGGAAGTAGAAAGTAAGGACATCACCAGAAAGTAGTGCACTGACAACTTGTCAGCTGAAGCATGCTGATTTGTTTCTGCTTGTGGACTGACTTATATTTTCATAGCAGAAAAGACTGACAGAGTTGACATTGTCCACAGCTTCAGGTCTCACTACTGCAGCATCAGTTTCAATAGCTTTAACTGCTGTTGAAACTCCTTTCTCTGTTCCACTGAGGAAGACACTGATCTGCATTTAGCTAGCAGGTTTTAGGCTACTGTTACAATTTATTCAGGGTTATCTGGGCTTTTTAAAATCAGTAGTTCAAAATTTCCTGGCTGGAAAATGTCTTTGTCATTCTCATAAGTAATATCAACACATCATTAAAAACAAACAAACAAACAAACAAAAAACCCTTGAGAACTAGACTCTTGGATAGATTTTAATTTCCAGTTCCCTGGTAAAGGTCCAAAGCAGGTTAAAGAGAACCTCCCTACCCACAGGTAAATGGTAGGTGAATTACACAGTAATGGATGTATTTAAGGTTTGAAGACCATCTATTCTGGAACATCCCTATCTACAGCAAAGCACATAGAGAATTACTATCATAGTTTAGAGTAGGAAATTAAAGAAAGAAATAACAAATAAGCTTTCTTCCAATTAAAAGAGGTAAGGAGGGTAGTCAGGAAAGCAAAATAAAACCACTCTTCAAATTGGTTCTGACACCAGGCCTATTGATTTTGTAGCTGTGACCATGCAAAGCCAGAACCATGGCAGGGACAACCAGTCAGCACTGTATGTGTGTGTGTGTCTGTCTCTGTCTGTGCACAGACCATTTGAAATGTCACGTCCCAAAGACAGCAGGCACCTACAACACTAGGCCCTACAAACACCACACGTGACAGTCATGTAGGGCAAACTCAAAGCACAACTGCTAAGGATTGAGACAGTGCCCTTCTTTCCTCCAATACTGTTCTCACATCCCTCTCTGCCTTTGCCCTTCTATTTTCATTTATAATTGTGCAAACTGGAGGTTAAAAGCTCCTGCACACAGCAGGAAAGATTCATATTCCTTCACTGCCTAAGTGGCAGCAAGGGTTTGAGTGAGGGAACTGGCAGCTCAGGGAACACCTGGTGAATTGGCAGAAGCAGGCTGGTTTACTGAGGGCTGGGGGCTTGGGGAAGGAGAGGTTTGCTTCAACAGGAAGAGATTTGGCCTCACCTTGTGCAGCTCCTACCTCTTTCATTTCTTATTACACAGATTCACTGACTTTTGATCTTGCATGAAATGCAGAGGCAGCTTTGAGGATGCCAGTGCAGTCACAGAGCAGTTTCAACAACTAAGAGGGATTCCCAGCCTTGCAAATCCTGACTGGCCTGTGGAGGAAACACCAGTTTTGACAGTAGGGAGAGAGGACTACTCCAAGTCTATAAATACTTAGGATTTCTCACCAGTTCTTGTCTCTTCATTCCTCAGGTCTTTTTCCTCGTGTGTTCTCGTAGCTTACACTATGTTGGACTGATTCCCAAGGAGTGGCCTTTCTGCAGTTGCAGTGCTGTAACAGCTCTGAAATGTTAGTCACCATTTTATCAGTGTTAAAATGTTCTCAAGACAATCCTTTTAAGAGAACTGTCACTCAACACACTCTCTAGTAATTCTCTCTGTTATAGCAAGTCAGAAGATTAAATAAAAACTTCCATTCATGTTACTCATCTCACCTTTTTCTCTACCCAGGGCTGGAGAGAGTCTGAAGAAATGTGTCCCCGTTGTAAGGTGTTTACATTGCAACAGTTCAGTAAATCTGTTCAACTTCCAGTACGAAATGCCTTTGTTTGTGGCTCTCTTACAACACTCTGAGTAATGCTCGAAGCACTCTGCAGAGATTTTTTTTACTATTTGATTCTGATTTAACTGATGCCATTGTAAATCAGGAACAGCTCCACTAAGCTTAGTTTATGTGAGATCTAGTTCACATTTGCATGCAGTGGTGATGGGAGCCTTATGAGTACTTAGGTAGAGGAGACACATGACAAGCCCTATAGAAATATGACAATTCAGCTATTGGAGAAGCAGGTGCTCTTGACTAAATTGATAGTCCAGGTTAGACTCTAGTCCCTCTGAAATCTCTAAGGGTATTGCTACCAACACAACCAACTCAGGATTTCACAGAATACATATTTACTAGGGACTGCTTGCTAAGAGAATTCATATGTGTTTTAAACCATTTTGCAGTGGTAAATGATTCAGTGGTAAAAGGTTCAGTATTTCTTTCTACAAGGAGGCGAAGTCAGCATTTTACTAGATTGAAGAGGCTGCTTACACACGAATAATCTCCTGTTGCAACAGCATTCCTTGTGCCTGCAGCAGACAAGTCCACATTCCCTCCCTTCCTTGCCTCTGGAGCATCTTTACTGTGGAAAAAGAGTTTACACTTAATAATGCCATAATTGCAGATACCATATCTGTCTATGCCAGAGGCAGCTGCTGTCAGAGTGGAAGGGGGAGATGAGAAGGAGGTGACAAGATCCCACACTACCCTGCAGAATATGAATGCCAAGAGGGAATTTTTATCTGGGACAGTTCTTCAAAGAGAAAGGCATGGGAATTGAGAAAGGCAATGAAGAGGAACATGAGAGACAAGAGAAAACATAATTCAATCCAAATCTCACATAAATACTTTGCGTCTATAACTGCTGCTTATGCATATCTGCTTTTCCTTCCATAGAGAAATTATGTGAGAGAGGAGAGCTAACCTGCCTGACTGTGAGCATAGGCAAGCAACAACAGTCCCAGTTCAGATGGGCTTTGTCTTCTGAAACTGAGTAGGGAACCCTTCCTTCAGTGAGGCATCTTTTGTAATTTGCCCCTCTCATTTAGGCCATTGAGAGCTAGCTTGGATTCTTCATATTCAGAATTAATTCCTAAAGCTTTGTATGGGTCTGTAAAGTTAAGCACACACTGAAAACACAGTAAAAACTCCAGTAAAAGAGTAAAAATAATTGAGTGACTTTTTATAGGACTAGAGAGCGCAGTTGTAGAGAATCCGTGTGTGACCCAAGGAGACTACCATGCTGCTTTGTAACTGAGGGATCTTTCACCAGGGTCTTATCCTGCTACAAGAAAGCTTTTATTAGCATTTGTCAGTGCCTTTCAGATATGCTATATTATATGCAGAGATGTGATGGCCTCTTTGGAACAGTTCACTGTTTCAAAATATATGCTTTCAAGATAACTGGTCATTTTGGTTCCACATGTGTCTCAAATGAAATACCAATTTGAATATTTCTAAAACCCAAACATTATATGTTGTGTTTAATGGGATGGGTAACTAATTACATGTGAGAGAAAATAAATTACAACCTGTCATAGAAATCTGTTTACCGTTATCGAAAACGACAGAGCATCACAAAATATTAGTCAGCTTTCAGTGTGACAGTTCAATAGTGGATAAATGGTGATAAATGTGCCAGAGCTGGCTCACCCTGACAAACTAGACTGTTCAGGTACTGAATTAGATGAGTGACTGGAGAAGGAGGTTTTCCAGTTACAGCCAGAACATAAACCAATGTGTATAGCAACAGGATATTGTGAATTTAAAAATTACCAAAATATTTTTGCCTCTCCAGCTACAAGATGTTAGACCATTAAAATGGAATATACACATTTCTTCACACAGAGGTGTCATAGAAGTTACTGTCCCTTAAATACCCCAGATCATAATCACCAGATTAAAACATCCAGTTTACTTTCAATGTTTTTAGATCACAAATTCCACAGGACACATGTTTGGGTGTGTTTTATAGTTAGCTCAACAAGCTTAGCTATACGTACTACTTAGTTTCTTACTTGGTTGTGTTTTTCTGTTATGTCTAAAACACAAAACCAAACTGCTCAGTCCCACTTTCTTTTCTTATTTGTTACCATACGGTCATTGTTCAAGCTGACAGTGCTTCTGATGTTAAAAAGCCACAAAACCAGATTTGATTATTGTCCATCTAGAGGGAAGCTGGGGAAAACCTGAGGTGTTTAATACAGCCCAGACCCCTCCTGCCATTTATGCCATGATCCTGGTCCCTTATCTTTGCAGGTCCAGAACCAAAGGCAGTTTGCTGAGACAACATGGCTTTTTGGGATGTAGTGAGCTGCCCTCACAGTGCAAGCAAGAAGATATGCTTTCCGTTTGCAACTTAAAGATTCTTAATAAAAGTCTAAATGATTAATATATTTCCACCCTAGCTATGGTAAATATTCTACATTTAAAAAGATGTATCAAAGCAAAATTGGAAATCCAGAAAAGAAAGCGGCAAAGTGAGTCTATGAAGGAGTTTAGTTTATATGCTTCACAGCATTAAACTAAAATTAAAACTCTGCAGGGAACAGTAACTGACATAACTGTATTTTTTAATTGTTAGATACACCAACATATTGTTTACAGGAGCCTCAACTGTACTCAGCTTGCCCTGGCTGTTTGGAGCTCAGTGCTACCTAACTTGCACATTCAGTGAGAAAAATGAGGTGTTTCATTCTGAAGCAGGTGATAAAACTTGAGTAAATTTAGACTCTTCTGTATATAAAGTGAGAGCAAAATCTGGACAAAAAAGGAGCAAAGCGTAATGCTAAGTTTGGCCAAGTTCTGCAATGGGAGCTGCTCTGCAATGGGAGCTCAGCATAATAATAGAGAAGCATATTTTGTCCCAGGTAAATAATACCCAGTATCTAGAAAACTGAAAACTCACGATTCAGACTCAAGCAATGATTGTCTCCAAAATCACTGAAGTTATGCTGGTTTCATGTGGCTATATTTTGGGCAGGATCTGTCTTCTGAATTCTTTGTCCAGATGCCTCATACCCTTAACTATCTGTCAGTCCAGCAACTTAGTAGATATCAACTTCCAGGTCTGCATATCCCTTGGATCCCACCTCAGCCCTGCCTAGACCTTGGCTCTTACTCAGTCCCCATATCTGCCTTTCCAGCAAGAAGACTTGAGGGATTCCTCATGGTGTCACCCAGGCAAGTCAGGGCTCACTCTGCATGCACATCCATGGTATCTATTCCTAGCAAGATTAGTATATGGCACAGCAAACCTGAAATCACAGAATTATGGCTCAAACAGTTAATATATTTTTGGTGATGCATTGCTAAAAAGGCAGTGCTGTCTTTCAGGCCTGAAGTTCACTGAAGTTCAAGCTTCTCAGCTAAATGCCACTTTAGGGGCCGCATTGCTCCCACAGGGAAGTGGCTGGAAAGGATCAAAAAGGACACACACTGTCCTGTTCCTGGGCAATTCTCCTATAGAAGCCAAATCCTCACCTGATCTTACATAGGAAACAGATCAGCCAGTGAGGTGACATGTGCTGCTCAGTTAGTTGGAAGAAATAACGAATGGCTGGTGCGAATGATCACAAGGACGTGCAAAATTAATTTTAGTAGTTGTATAATTATGAACTGACATATTTCCACGGTATTTCACACACTCTCACAGAAGTGACTCTGGTATTTATAACACTAAGAAAGCATCCATGATACAGTGAGACCAAGGATGTTCAAATGTAAGGCCAGAACAGTAGGGTCCCACTGCTCCAAATTGACTTCGCTATAAAGGTGACTCCATGAACACATAACTCCTGCAGTTCAGAGACATCAGCAATGCCTGAGAAGCATAATGCAGTGAGTTAGGCCAAAGAAGCCTCATTTTCCTTGCATTTTATTTTTGTGTTAATTTGCTACATTTTTCTCTTATTCTGCCACCTTACTTTGTTGCAATTCTGGCTAAATTCCAGTTGAGTAACTCCCTTTCGCATTTGTCATTTCTTCCTCTAGGAACTGGAACAGCTGTAGACTTCTACCAAAGAGAAACCTACTGTTCTGATGATGGATCTCAGAGGTATGCTGTAAGAAAAATCATGCTGGTAAAGAACACAAGTGTCAGGAAAAAAGAAAAAAGCTTATGTATATGTTTCTTTTTCTTCAGTTTAAACGCATCTAGCTTATATAGTATTGATTATTGTTATCATAGGACCAATGATCTTCTTTCCTACTTTATGGTTTTATTTTAATGGCTTTCAAATCTACAATTAGTCCATAATCCTACAGTAAGTCACTTGGAACTGGTCTACTGAGTCATATTAAACAACAAAAACATGATGACCTCTATCAAAAGCCTTGGCTAAGGTGAATATTATCCAAAAGAAGTTGCAAGGGTTGCTACTGCTTTAGGGGCCAAAAAGTCTGGAGAGTTTTATATCGGTAAAATTCTGGCAGATTCAAAGGGATACTTTTGACTTATGCTGGAATAAATGAAGAATTATTCACATCTCACATTTTTCACCTGAGGAAAGGAAAACCAAACCAACTTGGAATCTACAGTCCAGCTGTTAACCTAACACTGTCACTGAACCGTGCCTCTAAGAACCACATCTACCCATCTTTTAAATTCCTCCAGGGATGGTGACTCCACCACTTCCCTGAGCAGCCTGTTCCAATGCCTGACAACCATTTCTGTGAAGAATTTTTTCCTAATATCCAATCTAAACCTCCCCTCGTGCAACTTGAGGCCATTTCCTCTTGTCCTATCACTTGCTACTCAGGGGAACAGACCAACACCCTCCATGCTACAATCTCCTTTCAGGTAGTTGTAGACAGCAATAAGGTCTCCTTTCAGCCTCCTTTTCTTCAGGCTGAACAGCCCCAGTTATCTCAGCCACTCCTCATCAGACTTGTGCTCCAGACTCTTCGCCAGCTTTGTTGCCTTCCTCTGAACTCTCTCCAGCACCTCAATGTCTTCCTTGTAGTGAGGGGCCCAAAACTGAACACTGCCTCACCAGTGTTGAGTATAGGGGTACGATCACTTCCCTAGCCCTGCTGGCCACACTATTTAAAAAAAAAAAAACAAAACAAAAAAAACAAACCAAACCAAAACAAAACAAAAAGGAAAAAAAAAAAAGAAAAAAATAAAAAAAATAGGAGTCTCAATATATTAATTCTTCAAAGCAAGTAAAAGGGATTCACAGGCTACAAACATGACTAGTGTATATGCAGTTGCCTGTAGCCAAAGTGTTGGAACAGATCACTGTTAGTGCTTTGTCCTCAGTGTGGTGAGATGCATCTCCTTTAGGCAAATGAGAGCTCCCTGGTTGTATGAGCATTGCAAGGCCAATCCCAAGGCACGTGGGATCCCTGGCACACCAAGATATTCTGCATTTCACCTAAAGAGCCCCCCTGTCTGCAGAAAGTGCTTTCCTGCACATGGCCAAGGAGCTGCTGGGAGCTCCGTGGGGTCCCTGTGGCTCAGGGCTGCCTCCCCACCTGGCACCGCTGTGCTGGGCACCCGGCTTCTTCCACACCTGTTGCACAGCTGGTGGCAGTGGAAAGAACCAAATGCCACCTCAGATTGAATGGTGAATGTTGGACTGTTTTTCCAAAATTAGGATTTCCCCTACGTAAGCTGCCTTCTTGATTCTCTGGTTCATATAAATCATTTAGGTTACTTCCTCAAACATGTTCTGCAAGGGCTTTCTAGCAAAAAAAATTGTGTATATATGTATTTATATATACATACATGTATATAGACTATTATAGTGAGAGTGTGTGGAGCAGGGCTGACTTATGCACCCATGCATTGGCCGCTCCGTTCAGACCCTGTTGCCAAGAAAAGAGCCCAAAACAAGGCCTGCTTCCCTGTTGTCATGGCAACACCAGGTGGGAAGCAGCATCTTGTACCAGGCATGGCGCTGAGCCGCTGAGAGATGCTGCCAGGAGCAGTGCCGGCTGTGTGTCACCCCTCAGGCTTCTGCTGCTGCCCTGCTGTGCCCACCACCGCCACCACTTCTGGGGGCCTGTGGGTGCCCCAGACTTGCCACAGTGTGGGGCTGGAGGGAAGCGTGGCAGCTGCCTGGGATGGAGAGGTCCCAAGCAGCTGTCCTGATGCCTCCTACCTGCACTGCCTTCACCCTGACCCAACTCAGTGGGCTTTGTGGTGTGGGGAGTAAATTACCCCAAAAAACCCCCAACCAAACCTAAAACCCGAAAGTGCTGGCAAGCTTTCGACCCCACGCTATGCCTAGAGGCTGAGCAAGACTGGACTTTCTCTGAAATAATTACTTTCCTTGCTGCAGCTTTGGCAGCTAAGACGAATGCATTTTAAACAGTATGTAGGTTCACTCAAGTTATTTTTTACTTCCTCCTCTTACTTCTGAGTAACATCTGACCACAGTAACGGAAATTTAAAGCCTTATGTTGTATTTGCTTTGAGGTTTGTGCACAAGTCTGAAACCTGGGTAAATAATGAATAAAAGCTCATGCACTCTCTATTACACCAACCCACTTCTGTGTCCCTGAGAGTCTGCAAAGAGAGTACAGATGATTACTATAACAGCATAAGACTGAAACACAGTGTGACTAGGTGTAAATACCTTCTTAAAATACCTTCTTTAATATTTGAATATTTCTTCCTGTGTGATTATGTCAGGGTGTGGATGGTCTGGTATTAGTGAACAAAATGAGTAGTGAAGTGAGAAAACACATTCTCACAGCTACCTTAGGCACCACTGGAGAAAAAGCCTTCATAATGCAGGAGGTGGGTGGTCTACAGAAAAATGTCCAAGCCATCCAGTGACTAAATATAAAGTACCTGCTCAAAGATAATCAACACTAACGCACTACCTGTTCCTGTCAGCCCCCTCTTAGATCTTGTTGGTTCTCCAACCAAGGAGCTCTGAAACTGAAGCTCAGCCCTTGTTGAGACATGGAATCCACCCAGGAAAGACATGCTATGGGTTCCCAGATGCTGGACAAAAAATGATAAGGAAAATTTAGTACCAAGGAATTCAGCTGCAAAGCACAGATTCAAAGGATTTAATTAACTCTGTCACTTTGCAGAATATTTAGTTTATTTTCGCAGGCATCTGTATTTATTCCTTTTTTCATTAAAGTCATTACCTCATTTTCTTGCCTCTGCTTCTCCATGCTCTCACATCTCTTTTTGGCAAGGTCCTTCAGCATGCTCTCAAACCCCCTGCAGCCGATGCTCTCTCCTCCCCTGGGGTTGCAGCCTACATCCTGCTCTATTTACACCAGCAACTACTTACTTTGTCCTCAAACACAACTTTGCAAATATTATCTAGAGCAACTCCTTTGTTAGAGGGGGAGAACACAACTGTGATCTTTGCTTTACTGCTCAAAACCAACAAAGTAGTCCTATAACACAATAACTAAAAGCACGATTTCCTAGGGATTTGTGCCTTGTGGTTGGTGTATCTCATGCCTAGTAGGCACAAAGTCTGAACAGAGCTGGCTTAAATTGCAGGAAATTCATGGTTGCTTTTTCCTCTGTGAATTCTCTGGTGTATAAAATTGGGGGCTTCACAATGCAATCCATCTCTGTGGAGACATTACCAGTGTCTCTCCCCTCTACATGTATGACAAATCAAGTAGGGAATTCACAATATTTAAATTCAATGTCAATCACGCCTCACTGGCTGCAGTTGGACATGAATTAAAAAGCTAGACAAGGTGGATCAAAAGACAGACACTTACCTGTCTCAACCTTCTTCTACATCTAGCTGATGTCTAAGTTTGTCTCCTCTAATGTGTCCTAAAATAACAAAACCAAAACTTACCAGGGCTTGATAAAGGCGCTGGAGTAATGGCACTCTTGTACTGAACTTCAGTCATGCCAATACTGTTAACCTCCCACCAGAACTTCAGCTATATTGTTTCCAACAATTGTGGATATTCTTCAGAAAAAAATATGAAAGTGGGGTTTGTACTAGAGCAAAGGGCACCAAAAATGCCACAATCATTTTCTGATCAAAATGGTCAACTCTCAGTTCCTAATGTTATATTTGAACCTGAATTTGGCAGGAGGAGAGAGGAATTAATCATGAACTTGAGTCTCTACAAATCACACAGTTGACCTTAAAATAATAAAATTTGATGAATAAAATTAATAATTATTTATTATTTCCTGGGTTCTGAGCCTTCAGCTTTTAGCCTTACTTTTTCCATTTTTTCTTCCGTGATTATCAAAGCTAAATCTTTATCTTAAAAAAATAAAAAATTCATCAACATTGAGCTCCAAGCAAATGTATGGATGGCTTTGCCTAGTACATCTGAACAAAAGTCATCCTCTTAGATTTCTAAATATAGCAGAAGGGTCAAGAATTAGAAAGTGATTTTCTGATGAAAGATGCTTTAGCTGTTTCTGAAAACAGACTTCTTATAAACTGTCCTTTGGCAACCAAATTAATTTTCAGCTTCTTTCTCATGCTGGACAGACAGCTAAGAACTGATTGTTTAGTCACTTTGAGAAACCTAAATTTTAAAAATTTCCTCTTTGACTGGCTATCAGAGAAGATTTAGTCTCACAAATCAGGAGATTCTGGCTCCAGTGAATCCTAATCATCCCCTGCCACTTTACAGCTGTATTTCTGTGCCTCTGTTTGGGAGGACTGTTTCCCCTCATATGTATAAGTTCAGTTTGCCAAATAGGGAAGTTCAGGATGCACAGAGTCAGAGTCATTCTTTCATTGCAAGAGGCTTTTGCACCCTTTGCTTTAGATATAAAAGACAATGAAACCTAACCAAGGACCACTGACAACGGTATTTCACCAAGGGACCTGTGCTGTAAATGCCAAATCTATACATACAGAGATTTTTTCCTTAACCTAAGGATTACTTGCATGTCTGGTTTTGTTTGTTTGGTTGGTTGGTTTTGGTTTGTTTGTTTTTTTTTTTTGTTTTGTTGCTGTTGTTGTTGTTGTTTAACTGGTAGAACATTTAAATGCTAGATCCCAACTCTTCAACTCTTGGCATTAGACAAAAGTTCAATACAGTTAACTGTCAACTACATCTTAATGGCAGCTTCTTCAGTGAATAGTGCCTGTTTATTGATTTCTACCCCAGTCCATCATCATTCAGCTACTTTTGTGAGAGAACAAAAGAATCAAAATAAAATATTTAAAGGCAAAGTACCATCTCTTAATAGCTGCTGGCTGCTCCTTGGGCAGAGGAACAACTTTGACATGCAGTTAGGCACTCATTTGCCTGTCATGACTTACACAAGGCTCATCACAGGAACCACACTTACCAGGAATCACAAAATTCCTGGTAAAAGGCTAATGAGATTATTAGGGCTATGTAATCTTGTCTCCTGACTAACACATCTAATACAATTCCATACAGGTTATAACCAGGTTAGTAACCCACCCTTGCATGATGTTAAAAACGCATCTGGTTTATCACTGAGCATCTCTTCATCAAGCACATTTACCATGACTATTTCTTTCCTGATTCTTCCCAAAACCTGCAGATTCCAAACCAGGTTCTTGTTTGGTGCCATAATCAGAACAAATTGACCTGCTGTTCAAATCTGTCTCTTTGTATAACGAGGTTAGGCTTTTTGCCTTATGTTCTTTGTAGGAAACCACATTTAGTTGGCTGTCACCGATGACTACCAAGGGCCTTCTAATAATCAGAGCTCAGGTTTCAGTTCTTTTTCTAATAATTTAAAATCAAAGGCAAAAGAGACTACAGCAGTTGCAGGTTATATCCCACCTGCTCACACCTTCTTCAGATGTTTAGGGATTAAGGGTAATCCCTTGCACCCCAATCAAGCTCCACATTGGGCTAAACTACAAAAATAATCAGTTAAACATGTTTAACGTCTTTTCTTGTATGTATCTTTCTCAGTCCACTATTGAGAATTGTTGATAACATACAGTGGTTAGAATAATACAGACTGACTCAATGTGAAGAGCATCAAAAATCTACTTAATTTCATTGCTTGAGTTCAAGAGCACAGACCCTTAAACGGGTTTCACTGTAAGGCATCAAGCTATCACCCCACTTTCAAGTAACTTTCAGGTGCCACACTGGCAAGGATATTTGCCATGTTTGAAGCGGGGAGAATGTAACAGAGATTTGCTGCGAAGGGAATTGTGCAAGTAGGTCAATCCAGCAGGTCTCACAAAGGAAGCAACACACTTTTTTGGTATGAAATAAGCTTCCACTTGTAAAATTGACTAAAGATGACTTAAAGCTACCACTGGTGACAGGAGAGCTATCACTATGGTATTACAGTGTTCCAGCATCCATGGCTCATGTGGCAACCCCTGATGACAGCTGGATTGGCACAGTGTCCTGCTGCATTGGCTCCAGTCTTTCCTACATACTGGGCATGAGCAAGCAAAGCTGGTAATATTGAAGTTTCGCTCCACTTCCCTCTTGTTCGTCTTCTACAGAGCTACATAACCAGGACTCGGGCCAAAGGGAAGACATCTGTATTCAGCAGCAAAAAGGACAAACTTTTTCTCCTTTTGCTGACACAGAGCGTGACCAAGAACAGCAGTGAGCTTAAGAAAAATCCCCATGAATGTTGCATAGACGCAAGCAGAAAAATGAAGAGTGTTTTCCATCTAGCATGCAGTCAGCTCCTCAAGGAGCATAACACCACACTGATGTGGTGTCAAGAGTGTAGCAGCTCCTCTGCAGAGGTACTTGGGTGAGCTGAATCAGTAAATTTTATTTAACTGTCAGCTCTTCCTACAGCACTATATCAAAGTCAAGAAACAAGGCTTCATCCTCATCTGACTCTTGACAAATGCTGGCTGTTGGGGCACTACAGGCATGGAGAATGTGAGCCAGGGTTTGGAGGAGCACTAACAAAATTAGTAGCATTTCAACAATGTCTGATTTTCAGAAAGAGCTGAGCTCATCCTAAGAAAGTGAAGCCCCTCTCCAAGTAGCTGAGCAGGAGCGATCAATGGCAGCACTTTTTTGAGTTTTCTCTCTGGAAGTCTGCATACTGGCAAATGGATTCTCAATGTTTAAATTTGGTCTTTGAGGCCGAAGTATGGTTTACTCAGTATAAACTTGTTTTCTGAGCAACCCATCGAGACTCTTCGCCTCAAAACAAAATACAAGATATAGTCCTCCATATAGTCAGGTTATTCTGCTAAGAGGCAGAAAAATAGACTGTGCTGTCCCACCAGCACTTGAATCTATTTCTAGTAATTTATTTATAGGTGAAAAGACAGCAAAATTGTCCTCCTAGCTCAGTTCAAAAATATCAATTGGCTATAAATGTTCCCAGCTTTCCATCAAGGGATTTTTTTTTCCCTCCTTCCAACTGCTCTGCAGTTAGTGCTATCTTGTACTCTCTCTCTCTCTGGATGTACCCATTGCAAGGATACGTTGTCAACAACAAAGAAAGCAAACACTGACAGGCTGTTCTCCACCCCTTTCCTCTATTAGGAGGGAAACGATGGTTATAGATGGGTTAATTATTACATTCAATGTTTTTCTTCTGGGAAGCAATGACAGGTTACTCTCAAGACTGTTATTGAAGATAAATCCTTAAGGCTCTTCTGCTTACCCTACAGCTACAAGTCCTTGAGTGGCTCCCTCCTGAACAGCCTTTCTCAATAATTTTTCAAACACAACTTCCTTAATTTTGGTGAAATAATTTTCTTGCTGGTCAGGAAAGTTTTGAGTTTAGTTGTTTATTTTCTGTGTTTAGTTGTTTTGTGCCTCTGAACTGATGGCTTGCTATACCAGTGCTGTTTTTGAGACTAGATTCACATGACACTTTGCAAAATACAAACTCTCTTCTGAAAATTGTTCTTTCTCGCTTGTTATTTCTCTTCAGGCAAAATATAAAGTAATTCACAGTGCAAACCTGCCTTTTTTTATATACATGACACACAATGTTAATCTTACTATATTTCAACACCTAGAAATGGATAATTTGCATACCGCAAATGATTTTCAAGGCAGAGTGTAATCACATCCATTACCAGCTTTAAAATCCATTTTAACTTAAACTGTCTCCTGCCCTTCCAAGTAGGCCCATGTCTTAACGAAACTGTGCAGGCACAGTCATTTCTTGGCTTCTGCTCTGGCTTCATGAGTGATCTCTGAGAGATGGTTTTGAAGAAGGAGAAAACACAATCTAAAACAATTTTACGTGGCTATCCATTGATCTGGTACAAGTTCAGTAACGTTTTCCTTAAGACTGACCCACTCGATTATATATATGATAGTTTATTATTAATAAGCAAATGTTTTTCTTACCTTTACCTGAAGCAGGTATTGGACAGATGTGCCTGCTTCATTTTATAATACCTTACAAGGTGCAGGACAGTGGGAAAAGAGGCTCTGCATCTTAAATTACTATATTTCCAGTAACATTGAACCCACAGGGGTTACAAATTGCACACACCTTGCTGACAAGCTGTGGCTTGAGTCTCTGCAGCCCTGTGGCTGGACACGTCCCATGAGAGAGAAGGGGCAGCTCCCATCTGCACGGCTCCCCAGCCCTCGCACCATGCCAGCCTGCTGTGCCATGCTGGGAGCAGGTCCAGACACATCCAACTGCCCAACCCTGCTGCTGCCCAGCAGCACAGACTGGTGATGGTGTTTCCATTGTTAAAGCACCTCACGTACACAGCCTTGCCATAGAGAAATGTGGCCCCAGACCTGACACTCAGCCTCAGCATGAGCCACCAGCATGTCCATTTTCTCCACCTGTTCCAGCAGCTCGGTGTCAAGCTGGGTCCTGTGTAGTACTGAAGTGGCCCCATTGCAGACCTTGTTCCAGGTCACAACTGGAAATCACCATTTCCCCCAGGGAAGGAGGCTGCCCTGGCATGTTGTGCCCCCCCACACCGTCCCCAGAGCACCGCAGTGTGCCTGGGGCAGGCTCCTCCACAGCCTGGGGAAGAAGAAGAGCCATGTGGGGCCACCTGGCAGTGGCTCCCCAGAGGTGCCTCTGTGCCTCTGACAGAAGGGAGGCAGGAGGGAAGGCAATGTGGCTGTGGTGGTGGGGGACAGAGGCCATGGTGGGTCCCCTCTGCTGCTGCTGCTTGCACTGAGTCACTGCGCTCCCACCCCTGCAGTGACATGTTTCTTAAGTAGATGCCTGGGAACATGTGATTTCCATACCAATGAGTCTCCCTGACGCAGCCTGCCCCAGCTCCTCTTTCCCCTCACGTTAGCAGGAAACTCACACAAAATGAATTATTTAAACCTGTGTTAACAGCACCTCAGGAAGGACTGCCTCCTGTGCCCTCAGCAAACACAGAGGGCACTGAGGCAAAGACTTGGCTGTCTGCTCTGCGGCCTTCCCACACAGGTCCCTGGCCTCCTGTGCTGGCTGGCTGGCAGAGGCACGGCACCGCTTCCCAGGTTTTTTGAGGTAGAACAGAAATGCTTTTTTCTCCTTCTGTTTGCTTTTTCAGCCCAGCTCCTCTGATTGCAACTCAGCCCATGGGGCAGACAGCCTCTCCAGTGAGAGCACACAGCCATGGCCACCCGAGCCCCACTGACTCCTCTGACTTGGCATAACTCCTTAACTCCTCCATCTTATCCTCCCTTTCTCTTTCTCTCTCTTTTTTTTTCTTTTTTTTTTTTTTTTTTTTTTAACACTTACCTGTGTTTTTTGACAGGACAAAAAACTAACATACCTTTTGGTCATATGTTGTCCATGGAAACTGGATTTTACAGATACTTTTTTGGTTACAAAGGACACTCAAAAAATCCACAATACAGTAATTTAACAAAAAGGAGGTTTTCTCAGTTTTCCTGCACAAAAAGCTTCTGCATGCTCCTGGCTTTCTGCCATAGGTAACCACTAATTTGAGTTTTTCCACTGCTTACAGTACATATTTTTGCTCACAGAAATCAAATCGTCACTCATGTTCTTCCCTTTGGCCACTGCTTTGGGCAATTTCTTCAGCTGCTTAAACCATCTTGCTCAAATGTCAGACAAATAAGGCAGCAGAGGACAATATTTTAAAAATACTCAGGTTCTTTTGGATATGAAGTAACATCAAGGAGAATTTCAAAGACAAAATGGTTAGAGGGGAGCCTTGTTCCTGCATGTAGAAAACTGGAGTGCTCTGATGGGACACAGGTTAGGTGGAAGGTCTCCATGTCCCGCTAGAGTGAGCAAAATTACTGAAGAAATGTTTCTGGTGTGGTTTTGACAGTTATGAGTAGGAAATGCACTTCTGTGAATATTCTGTATTGTAATTAAAATGAACTATTTTTGTGAACACTTTTGACCATGAACCTTTTTCTTGAATATTCATTGACAATGGGAGGAAAGGCATGAGCATTGTTTATGGAAATTAATTTAAAACCTGAATGATTATACTTGGGAATTTTTAGTGTATTCATTACCTATTTGCCATGTATTATTTTTTTGTTTCTAATGTTGGCTTGATTACCTAAAGACAGAAATAGATGCAGAGCCACTCACACTGTGTAACAATAGTTCAGTTATGACCGTAACTCATAATTAATGTTACATGTGATCCCTCTAGATTTCTTCTTTAGTGAGTTTGCATCAGTCACAATTTGAAAATAACTGGAAATCCAGCCAAACAGTGGCAGATTCTGCCCTGGGTCTGGTCCCAGTGTACATTTCTAAAGGCACATGTGGACTGGAGCTGGGTAACTAAGATACAAGAACAATCCCTGCTGTGCCTCCAAGACTGATGCTTTTTGAGGCCCAACAAAGATGGCAGGGATGAAAGGAAGGGCAGTAAGAGCAGAAAATACTCTGTAGCATATGCTGCTCTGGAGGCTGTGGGCTGATTTGGGCTGTGGAAACTACCCTGATGCATTCCACTGGCTCTTCAAGTCCCTGATATAGCTTGAAATCCTCAGGCACACTGATGCCTTAAACTTCCGCCAAATCCCTAGGCAATGAAATGATTACCCTAAAGCTTCTTTGCCTCTGGAGATGAAGCATGGTCCCAGCTCAAGAGCCTTCTCTTACAGTACTGGAATAATGTTTAAAAGAACTAAGCAGAAATCCCAGGGCATTTGAGCAGATCCTAAAGGACTCAGACATCAAGTTAGGACAAAGACAAAGCTTTCTGATCTTCTCACTCTATTAAACTGCATTCTTTCAGAGCCTGAAATAGCAGAGCAATGCCTGAGGGTACAATGGTGAGGCCTCTACTGGGATTAAAATGCATCAGTTATTTCATTATTTCTAAAAATATTTAAAAGAAGACTGATCTCAACACAGCTCAGTATTAAAGAGGCAAAATAGAATTAAAATGGTACAGGTTTATATTTGTGTTTCAATCTTATATTTTTTTATTCAGTGTATCAGAATACATATTGTCTATATTTCTCTTAATTCATTATCCAGAGACTATTAATCTCTTTAGGTGCCAGTATAGTACACTGGACATCACAGGACTGTTTAGGCCTGGTTACATATGCTTCAGACCTGGGTTTGTAGGAAACATAGTCCAAAGATGCTGCTGTGAGAAGGGCCACAGGGTCCTAGGATTGCATTAGCAATAATAACAGTAGCCAAAAGGAGCCCATTTTGGCCTTTGTTTATTTACTTCATTTCCAGAGAAGACTTCTCATAGAGATAAAGAATTCAATACAAAACTAACAGATCATAGTAAAATGTGGCACCAGAAGGAAGACTGAACTTACTGAAGACGTGCCTTACTGAATTTCCCATCTGTTGGTTTATTTATCTTGTAATAGGAAAGTGATATCTGCTTCTCCTAATGCCTGGTGAGGTGGCCAAAGCCATTAAAGACTGGTGTGTGTCTCAGAGAAGTGTCCAGGCAGGGTAAGGTGTGCTGCAGACTGTTCCTGCTCTGGGAGCTTGGTATGGGATGGGAATGGACCAGGAGTCTGGCCCTGTGGTGTTAGCATTTTAATTCACTTCTAGACTTTGGCCACTCCTGGTCCCATTCCCATGTTGTGTGCAGTTGTCCTTCCCTGCAGAAAGCAAGCGTGCAGCCAGGCTTTGTGCTTTAGTTTCTCTGAGTGGAAGGAAAAGAACATGGCATGGCAAGAATGAGAGGTTGAATATATTCTAGAGGGCAGGCAGTGGCATTAACTGTAATGTCAGAGGTAGACTTTTCATCCTGAAAGGACAGAGAAGATGAATTATATTTTGATATGAATGACAAAAATACCCACGGCTGTACTAGACAGGATTAAAAACATTTTAAAGGGCAATTAATTCCCATGTTTTTAGCCTAGGCTAAATACTAAGTAGAGGTAGGAGAAACCTCCCCGATTGGCAGATTATTCCATAGCCATTCAAATGCATTTTCCTATGGCTTCCCCTGCAGTGAATGATCTTTGAATGGTGATAGTCCCAGAATCAAGGTACTGGCTAACACTGAGTCTGCTGAAGGGTGAAAATCCATATTCAGAAAACCAAAGGGGGTCTCATTATTTATCTACTATTTCTGTATATATTGTACTGTTTGCAAGTCCAACCACACAGTTCAACAGGCTGGTGGGCATACATTCACATGGGCATATTGGTTACTGCTTAAAGTCCCTCAATACCCAGGGATGAACTGCATACATTTAGAAAGGTTAAATAGGTCTGACTGCTATTAGTCTATCTGTCTGTAACTTGTTCTAGGATTGCAAAAAATGCAGAACGTGAATATTTATGTATTCTATCACACCAGCTATATAGATATATATATATTCTCAGGCTCAGCGGAGCTTCTCACAGATGGATGCATACAAGGAGAAACACACAGAAATGTGGAGATCCTTGAACTCAGTTCCTGCAGCTCTAGGGAGAAAAGAGACTGAACCTGTTTCTGGGTCTGCATCTCCCGCTCTCCTGTAGCTGCAGCCTGTGACATGAGCATCTGAGCACTGAGGGGCTTCTCAGAGCTCTCAAGAAACTGAAGCATCCAAGATGTGTAGTCACTTTTGAAAATCCCAGCATGGGAGGAATGAGGAATACAGCAAGACATAAATGTAGAAAAGGAATAGAAACTGAGACACCTGACTGCCATACAGAAACCTTCTGGTTCTGAGCTGAAAGATCCTTTTCTATGAAGATACTCTCCGAAACTATTATGGTTAGGACAACTTGCTACATCCTCAATAAAGTTGTGCAGAACACTTTTAAGAAGCTCCCTGATTATTTCAGTGTTTGTCTGATTAAGCATAGCAAATAACATTATCTAAGACCCATGCTTTATTAATAAAAAAAATATCAGTCTTAAATGTATATTGTCCACTGTGCCACATTGAGTAGTTCACAATCCTTTATATTCTTATTCTGACAAAAACCTTAAAAGGGAAAGACATCTTTTACTAGTGCATAGTTGTTAAGTAACATATCCAAGGTCACCTAACTCTGTAGCTGGCCAGGAGCATTTTAAGCATCCAAGTTAGTGTTCTAATCAATGAGCAGCATTCCAGAAAACCATATACCCCTCTAAGCTGAGCAAAACAAAACCAAGACAGATTTTAAAAATGTAATAATCTGCAAATGCCTCCAGTTGCTGTTCTCCTTCACCAGTAATCAAAACAGGTGAAACAGAGGTAAATTCCCTATAGCCAACTTTCTGTAAAATCTGTTTTATGAAAAAGAAGAGCTATCCAGAGGAAAATGAGACTTATGCAACTTTTAGGAACTTCTGGAAGCTACGGTTTTATGCTTACATTATGTGTTGATGTACTGCTGTACTGCTCCTTTCCCATTCAAAATTCACCCTGTGCTGAGATCCACAGAACGATAATGGGCTTTGTGAAGGCTAACCAATTGTCTTTCCATTTTAGAATAATTGGGTAGCCCAATGCCAGATGTACTGTACCTGTCATCCTACTAAGAACGCACTGAAGAAAAAGAGAAGTTATTTCCTTCACAGACATGGTATTTGAAAACTAGGGATTTTTAGGAAGAGAAGGCAATGCTTGAAGATCAGTAGCCACTTATTGGCTCGCTCTACCCAGTGTGTCCTTCAGGACGGTTTCCATTTCTGGACAATGCAATGATAGGGTTGCAATGATGAACACTCCAAATCTCTATGGCTGCCTGGCACTGCCAGCATGTTCTTACTCATCTTTGTCCACATAATGGGTTGCTGCAGTGTTGTCAGTGAGCACTGCAATAAGTGGCAGAAATACCCTCTATTTTACTGAGCTTCTCTGAGCTGAGAGATCCTCTGCAGCATCTCCACTACGACTTTGGTCCTGTTGAGGACACTTTTATAATTTCTTTTTTACTCTAGGTCTTCCCTGGGGACTGTGGTTGGCTCCAAGGCCTTCTGGCTGATAGGGATCCCTGAGAAGGGGTATTGTGCAGGCACAGTGTGCTCTCCCGTCACAGTGTGCACTACCCAGTGTGGTGAGATGTGATGCTGGGCTCAGTGCTAACATGTGTGCTGTCCTCACATAGCAGAGATGGGGATATGGCACAAAAGGATCCTACTATACATTGTGTCATTCTGGTGAGGATGGACCCCACCATTCACAAAGCAAGTTATCCCCAGTGAGTAAACATGCAGGTTAAAGTATACAGCATTAGCTTACAACAGAAAATGATACTTCGAAGAAGTACTGAATAATTAATAACTGGGAGCTTGTAGACCTCATATAGTTTCCATCTAGAAAACCCTAACCTTTTGGGTTTCTTCTGTATGTGAACAGGTTTAGCCTGAATCTCTTGTGAACAGCTTGTATCCACAGGGAGGATGGCACAGAGTGCTAAGAGAAGTATTTATATCACTTAGTGGCACTGTGCGTACGCTGTCCATGCACTTTGAAGTTTCCGTGTTAGCTGCGGGATGTATCACATCCCTTCTACTGCTTCTGAAAGGCTCTGGCCGATGCTTGAATTCATAATGATTACATTATTAATGTTATTCTTAGATTTTCCCTAGTGGGATACCCAGTGTTCCCACTAATCTCGTCATTGGCAAAAAGCTGCAAATATAGGGCTAATGTTCTCATGGAGACGGCAGCAAGAAGTGTCTGCTGCTGATGGAGGCCACGGACAGACTTGTCAGTCCTTGGTGCTGGAGGATTTCAGACCATCCAGCCCACGAAGGCTCACAGGTAGGGTCAAGCCTCAGCAGATCCCACCTTCTTCAAAGAAAATCTGCTATTTACATGTATCTCTTCACCATGAATATTTTCTTAACACCTTGAGGACAGCGCATCAGTGTCACTGTCCACTGAAAGACTCACTTCTCTGCTGAAGAGCAGGAGCTTTTTCATCAGGGAAGAACATGCCATGGTTTGGGACAGAATATATTACTGGAGATGGGTAAAACTGCCATAGGCAGATTATTACCACTCTGAAATGTGACCTGCACACCAAAAACAACTGCTAAACTTAGAAAATTGCTTTGGATATTTAATATCTGTGGGTGGTCATGACCTCAGTTGTGCATTTCATAGGTTATGAGGCTTTACTGCTGCCCAAATGTTCCTTACAACTTCAGGTATTTGATGGTAATTGTAAGCTCAGACTCCACTAATTATCCACAACTCAGCCTTTCAAAGCGCCCTTCACTGTGAATCCCATGCTGCAAAGCACATCCCTTATGAAGAAAGGCTGAGGGAGCTGGGTCTCTTTAGTTTGGAGAAGAGGAGATTGAGGGGGGACCTTATTAATGTTTATAAATATATAAAGGGTGAGTGCCATGGGGATGGAGCCAGGCTCTTCTCGGTGGCAAACAATGATAGGACAAGGGGTAATGGGATCAAGCTGGAACACAAGAGGTTCCACTTAAATTTGAGAAGAAACTTCTTCTCAGTGAGGGTGACAGAACACTGGAACAGGCTGCCCAGGGGGGTTGTGGAGTCTCCTTCGCTGGAGACATTCAAAACCCGCCTGGACATGTTCCTGTGCGACCTCACCTAGGTGTTCCTGCTCCAGCAGGGGGATTGGACTAGATGATCTTTTGAGGTCCCTTCCAATCCCAAACATACTGTGATACTGTGAACTTCAAGCAGATGAATAAAATTAAAGGATCTGGTATTACAGTGTTTTACTTAAAGTCAATGGAATTGTTCATGTACAGGATGCAAGAACCAGTTTACTGGATCACTTCTCCATCATGGATCTCCTGTTAGTTTTGCCTCTTTCTTGTGGCTTCTTCCTACAAGCCATTTGTCTTGTAATTCTGCCTCTTGTTGAGGATAAAGTCCAGTCAGCACAATATAATATTTCAGGTTCTTTTTGTGTTTAAAAATCTCAGTTTATTATAAGGGCACTTTACTAAAGAAAAAAAAAAAAAAGGTTGTCAAAACCCCTTAATAACTGGGTATGTCCCTTTCAGCATATTTCTTTCTACTTGTCAATTGAGAAGGATAAAATATGGCAGGTTTTTTTATTTGACATACAATAGTCTCTGAGTGACTTGTTATGTAAATTACATTTCCTTTAAGTTCAGCTTTAAAGTAAAAAAAAGACTAAGTAACTATTTAAATGAAGAAGAAAATTTCCAGGCTTGTGGGAAATACTATTCAATGAATAAGACCCCGTAGCAGAGCAAGTACGGTGTAGTGCAGGGCGGGGTATTAAAAATCTGATCAGAAAGTCAATCTTCATCATGTATTTTTAATTGAAAAACACCAAATTTGGAGTATAACAGGAAAAAAAAAAAAAAAAAAAGCTCAGATCACCCTGTCCAACCACAATAAATTAAGCTCACACTTTAGAAATATCTCTGAGTCTGTCCTAAAGCCGTGTTACTAATAGGTTGTTGAGGAAGGTGTTTTTTCTGAAAAACCTTTCATGAACCTGCTGCACAAGCCCTTTTCAAAATAAGAAAGTCTGCTTCCCTGAGGACACAGGCATTAGACAGCGCTGCAAAACTGCACATTGAGCTCAGCATTATCCACAGCCCACTGACACGTTCCCCCCCCCCCGACATGTTTGCTTCTTTGTGCCTGCTTAATGCTCTCCCCAGGATGTCTGTGCTGACAGTGGGGGATGAGGGGAGGCAGGAGGAGGCAGGGTGCAGTGTATGCCCTAAATTTGCTATTGTTTCCACCAGAGATTCTGCCAGGGTAGTGCTGTGTATGTGAAGCTCTACTGTGCAGAGTAGACAAGGCTCCTGGTAAGAGCAACTGGCAGAGATTTAGTTTCATTAATCATAACCCATTGGTGTCAATGGTAAAACTCTTTCTGACCTCAGTGGAGCCAAGATTTCAATGCAGACAGCCTAAGCCTGATCAAAGCAAGTCTACGTAAGACAATGCTGAAATCATCAGCAGAAAACAGCTGACTATGAATGCTTCTTGAACAGATGAAAGAAATAGCAAAAATTTTGGAGTCAAAGACTGCAAAAATGAGAGTTCAGTCTTGTGCTCTGTCAGACTGGGAATTCATGAATTTCCACTCAGTCCTGCAAAATGAATGGTTGTGTGGCATTAGGTAGATTATCTAACCTCCATCTAGTGTAAGTTTTCCACCTACAAAGTGGGAATAGTCAAATCTGAGCACATAATTAAATGAGAACGAACAACATGGCTTGAGCCATGTCTGGTGTAGGTGGAGGGCTATGCAGGATTTCTTCAAGCCATGTCTTTAGCCAGTACCCTGCTGTTGAGATTCAAGTTCTGCAAAAGATACAGCTATAAAATAACCGTGGATTTCAATTTGTAGAGAAGGCAACTACGCACATACTCAATATTGGACTAGAATTCAGGCAACATTACATTAGTATTGTCAGCTAATCTGCTCTTCACTTAGCAGTTAACAAAATGTCATGCTAGAAAGCTACACTTTCCCTACTATTGACTTTCAGATTTTTTTCTTTCTGGTTCCTTTTACCAGCGTAGTCTAAATGTTTGAGACTGTGTGTGCAGGAAAGAACTGCAGCTGAGAGGAATGTTAAAAACACCTTGACAAGCCCTGATTCATTATTAACTTTTCCTTTTTATTTGGTACAGAATTGTCAAAAGTGAAAGAAGACTAGAAGCTAAAGTTATGGGTTTAAACCTCCATTTCTGTCTTTATTAACACACCAGGTACAGATTTTTGCACTACAATGGTCCATGGTCCACTGAAGTGAAAGCTTTAATGGTGTTCAGCTGGAGCCCTAAAGTATGTATTTTCCACTCTTTACAACATTTATGCTCACAAGCAGGCAACGTTCTTGTCTTCCCATCTGTTTTTGTTTATCAATAAAGCTCTCCTGTTTGATAGTTTAGGAATGACTGTGAATTCCACATTTTCCTTGTCGTTTGTTTTTTGGTCTGAAAGAGGTATTTCATCTGGCACAAAATAGACAGACTCAGTTGCTGTCAGTTGCATACTAGTATAAATCCTCCAAATCTCCCTGAAGCCCGGGGCCTGTTTTTTCCTGCCTTTACAACAGTGTGATTTCACTGCTATTGGCGCAGATCTCTCCTGAGCTGCAGCAGGGTCACCAGGAGCCCTGCAGGCTCGGGTACCACATGTGAAGAGGGTTTCTCTCTAATCTAAATCAGATGCAGGTCAAGATTAACATCACTGACAGCAGCTAGATTATACATGCACAACAACACCCCAGTCAGTCACTCCAATCTACACCATACACATAACAATACAGCTCTGTCAATTATACTTCAGTAATGTATTATTAAAATACTTTCTATAGCACACAAAGCAGGAATGAAAACAGTATGATGTGCAAGGGAATAAAAGTGTTAAAGATTTACATTAGCTGAATATTTTAATGAATAATCCTGATACTAGAAAATGATGGCAGGATCCCTTTTTTCCCTCAGAGCTTTAAGCTCTCCGTCTTAGTCCTCCTTTGTTAACAGCACTAAAAAAGGGAGCGAATACCCAGAAGTAGGTCATGATTGCTAATATCCAAGGATACCATGTTTCTGTGGTTACCTTAGTGCTCCCTCCCTTTCTCCCCCTCTCTCTTTTTCTCAAACTGAAGCACAGCTCCTGTACCACTCCACACCAATGCCGCATCACCATCTTCAAAACTGCTGCTCCTAGTTTACACCCACATTACCACACAGGGTCTGCACCGCAGCTCTGGGCTCAGATCGGGAGCTGTGATGCCCCTGCAAAGAAACCCAGAAACCCAGCTGCGGGGTGCCGGGGGCTGGGTACCACACTGTGTCTGTCAGGCTGTCTGTCCCCTGCCATGCTGCAGATGATGGACAGGACACAGAGGCAGAGCTGCCAGAGGATGGCACCCTGGGACCCATGGCCCACCCACACCTGAGGCAGTCCTGGGCAGGAATAGGTGGGCTGTTGGGTACGAGGACACCGCTTCTCCCCACAACAGCACCTACAGTCAATCGGGGCAGGATTCTGCGGTGTCACTGCATCCCTGATGCCCTCACGTGTGGCTGAAGGGGATGTTTCTCTTGCACGCGTTCCAGCTAGGGTGACATAAAAGAGACAGAGGCTGCGGACACAGAAACAGAGAGGCAAAGCTTGAGGCATAAACACAAAGCAAATCACACCGTGGCAGCTGTGTACAAAATGGGCCGGCTGTGCATTTGAAAGCATGAGAAAGGAGCAGGCTGTGCACAGAAAGACAGGCTTCTTAGATGTGACAATTTTAGCACTGATTCATCATGGGGTAAATTTGCCACAAGTGGGGCTGAGCCACAGTCTTTAAAGGGCTCTGCACTGATTCACGTTTGGGCAGGCTTTCTACTAGGCTTTTGCTCAAATAGTATGTTCTTTCCCCTTTTTTTGACAGAACCCAGGGGGTGGTAGAAGTTGCTGAGACAAACAGCCTGGCAGCTGCAGTTCATTTTCAGCAGTCCTATAAAGTACAGTTACTATTAAACTCACTGGCTCTAAATTTGAGACATATTTGCCCTTATTTGTCACTGACACTGAGGTTCATGCCAGCCAGCTCCCTTGTTAGACTACTAAGGGAGCGCCCCACAGCAATGGGAGATGCTCTGGTCCAAAGATAGGTGTTTGCAGAGTTTGGATTAGAGCTCCTGCTGGTGCATAACCGCACAGCCCAGCGGTGGATATTTTAGGACCATATGACCAGAAGGAATTGAATTACTGAATCCAGTTGTGATTGTAGACTTCATATAATACTTGTTCAATCCAGAAGACTCCAGACATCATCTACTCTACACCAAGCAGTTCCCAGCACCCTATCAGCCACTCTTTGACAGCACTTGCAAAAAACTGTGTGTCAGTTTTAACCATTTTAGGTACCTGCTGGAGTGCCAGATTTAAGTAACTTTCCACTTTGTCAAATTAACACTTCTCTTCTGTCCAATTTTCACCCAACTCATATAACCTTCATATCTGCCTTCCTGTTGCTGTCAGCCCAAAAAAATACCCTTGGAAGTCAGTCTTGATTGAAACCGAGGCTGTGTTTTAACTTTTAATTACAGTTATTTAACATATGAGTTGGAGGATCTCCAGAATTAGGGCCAACTGCTATGCAAATGCATACAGATCCATCAGCTTTCTACCTATAAGCTGGTGAAGGAGGAAGTGATCAAATAAAGTAAATGGAGTAAAAAGCTTTGAGCTCTTGTATATATATATATATATATGTATATATATATACGTATAATAGGCTTTTCTAGGAGTTCTAGGCAAAAAAGGCCACCAAATTATATCACAAACCCTCAACTTTTGCCCAGTATCATCTGCAGTGACTCACAAAACTTGTGTGCTTGATTGAACCTTTCAGAAAGGAGTTTAGTTCTCATCTAACATATCCAGAAATGAAGAATTTGGCACTTGAAATTTGTTCAGTCAGAAATAATTCCTTCTGTTTAAAAAAAACAACCAAACAAACAAAAATATTATGCCTAATTTCTCATTTAAATTTGTCTGGTCAGCTTCAGTTTGGAACTATTGTTTCTTATTACGCATTTCTCCACTAAATTGAAGAGTTCTTTACTACCTGGTGTTTTCTCACCATGAAAGTACTCACACTGTCATCAAGCCACTTTTCAATCTTCTTTTCGATAAACGTAACAGGTTAAGCACTCTGAGTCTTTTACTAGAAAGTATTAGCTCAGATTATAATTGTAATTTTCTCAAAGCCTTTTTGGAAATTCTTTCTGCAACCTCATCATTTTTTCAATATTCTTCTGAAAATGTGAACACTCGAGCATTATCCAATAGTCCACTAGAAGTGTCGCCAATGCCATTTGCAAAGGAAAAATCATATTACAGCAAGTTTTTATTCCCTTCTCTACTCATCCAAGAACCACATTTATCCCCCTTTTTATATTAACATCTGTCAGCTATTGAGTTGCCAAGCCAATTCTTTATGGAGATTTATTTGTAAATTGTCCAGATATACTGATTAAAATTGTTAGCTAAGTCACAGGCATTGTTTGACTTCTCCAGCTCCTGGAAGTCAAGTAGTCATTTCAAGGGTTTGTTTTTCCATCCATATGCCTATAACATACAGGAATGCAGTTGTACGTGCCTGCCCATCTGTCCTTTCTCAGGTCACACAGTCCCCTTTCCCCACCATACCCCAAAGCATCCCAGATCTGTGTTTTCCAAACCTGAACACACAATCTTTAGTGCTAATGCAGCTTTGCAGTTTGCATGGTTCTGGCATTACACTCAGTCTCTGCAACTCAATCAAGATTTCCAGAGAGGAGGCTACAGGCTTCCCTTTCACAAAGCGTGGGGTAATCCTCCGAGCCCAGGAGGACACAGTGAGCAGGGAATGAGGCACCTTTCAGACAGAGAAACACTGCAAAGAAATTGGACACAGGGCTAAAATGTGCAGCAGCAGACTAAACAGGCAGGAGGCATGCAGGCAGGGAGGATCTGCTGAGCTGGCTGCCTCTTTGAGCAAATCCTGCTTTTTTCCCCACCATCAGCCTCTGTTCTTCAGCTTGTCACTTCCTATTTTACCTTTTCCTACACCCTACTTTCCCCTACAATGTCCTTTCTTCTGCTGCTTTTTATTTCCAGTCAGCTCATTCCCACTTAAACTCACCCTCCCTGTCAAAGCTCTTCATGGAAACAGCATTTCCTCTGCTGCTTTCATACATCTCGTTTGGCTTCTGTGTGTCACCCTCTTGTACATTGTCCTTCTCCAGGAGATTCAAATGACTCTGGGGCAGGGACGACCTGGAGCCACATTCAACCCAGTCCCTTGTGCAACTGGGCCCTTGTGCTTGCTAATTTTTTTTTAGCCGCTATGCTAATAAATGTGACTAATCGCAGTAGCACTGTGATGTCTAATAGGAGAGACTGATGAAATAATTGTGTAGCAGGGATGAAACAGCCAGGCTGATGGCAAAGCAGAGCAGGCATTAGCTGTGCCAGCCTTACATAACATTGCAGGCTGAGTGAGAAGCACCCAGAAGGAACTCACTCCTTATCTCACCCCTTCCTCCCCCTTTAATACTAAAAAAAAAAAAAAAAAAGATAAATTTCCTCCAGTGCTGCTGCATGCCTGGGTGCGGGTCCCTCAGCTCGCGGTGGGGTGGCAGGGAAAGCCATCGCTATGTGCCAGCTCAGGACTTGCTCCAGCTCTGATCCCACACGGTTTGCTGGGCACAGTCAGGTGTCACTGTTAAAAAAAATTATTCTCTGCCTTCTGATCCATTATGGCTTTTTTCCCATCTTACCATGGATGTGAAATATAATTTGAGTTTCAATATATGGCTGTGGGTGCCTGCTCTTGTTAATTAGTTATAACCCTTGCCTGGTACTGACACTTATGTCTTTTTAGATGGCTGATATCTACCAACCACCTTTCTGGAAAATTATAAAAGAGCCATGAATATGAAAACAGGGAGATGGACAGATGGATGGACGGATGAGGGATGCCTCTATTACAAGGAGCGAGCACAGAAAGCTTGGATTAGGGTGAACAGCTGGTGCGGATTCAATAATCAACTGCTCTGAAAGAAAAGCCTATTTTTTCTCATCCCATGGCATTAGAGAACAGGATACCAGAGCTGCCAACCTTACAATTGAAATCTGCCCACACAGAATAGCAAATTCCCCTTGGCTTGCATTTAAATGCTCCTGGCTCATTAGAACTCCATACAGCCTTTAATACATACATGTGGTCTGTGTATTATCCTGCGAACAGAGCACTGCACTGCCTCTCTCAGCATGTCTCTGCCTTCATTTCAACACCAAAGGGAGGGACAGGGTAGAGGGAGAGAAAAGAGGACAGGGAGCTTATCAAGTTTACAGCTGCTGCTGTGAGCATTGGTTTGATTCTTGTTACTGGTCAGGATTCATTTCCACAACAGACAGCAGGTTGGGGCAGCGAGCATCAGTTCAAAAGGTTTAGGAGGTTGCTCTTCAGGACAGCCCCCTGGGAACAAGACAGCCGGCCAAGGAGCCGGCTCACAGCTGGGAGCCGTCCGGGCCAGCCATGGCGGGAGGAAGGGCTGTGGCACCGTCGGCTGTCAGCATCCATAGCGGAATGGCAGAATCGCTACATAAACCTCTGTATGAAAAACAAGGAGGCTTGTTGGCTGTTGATTTTCCCAGATATTTTGGTGATGCTGAACATGGCAGGGTTACCATGACTTTTCCTGACCCTGTCAGCAGCAGTAGCTGTAAGTCGTTCTTCTTCCCCACTCTGACAGCACTCCTCCAGCTCAGCCAGGGAGCCGGCCCTGGGAGACGAGATAAAGCCCCTCTCTTTGTTCAGGCAGTGCCTGAGCCGCCTTGTCATGCTGCAGACCTGCCCAGGTGCCCAGGGATGGGCTATGACCTACAGAGCAGAACCACCTGAACATGATGGTGACAAATGGGACAGCAAACAGCTACCAAGCAGGGACATTTTTCACTTGGTTCTGCCAGAACTGAATAAGAAGTGAAAGGCTTGACACATCATGCTTGATCCCATCAGCCAGCCAGTCTCCTGGCTTTTCAGTCAAAGTAGAGGAAATGTTTTATTTTAAATACCTTCTCTCTTTTGGAAGATCAGATCAGAACTCGTTACCAACCAATTTTGATTTGTAACAGGGCACTGAATATTCAAAGGGAGAGAGCACAAAAGCTCGGACTGCAGGTTTGCAGCCGAACACCCTATTAACAGTCACATCATATTCCTGCTTATTCAGTGGCCTGTTTTTTAAGGGAAAACATGTCTTGTCCCTGCTACCCCAAATGCAAGGAGAAAAATGGAAGGGGCTGCATGAAAATGTGTCAGCCTGGGTCCCTCCTGTGCTTCTTGCAGAAATGAAAGGAAGATATTAATGCAGATGATTTTGTTACATAAATACATGTTGCATCAGGGCTATTTTTAGCATTTGTGGGGGTGTGAAGAACTTCTCCAAGCTGCGTATTTATTTCATAGGATTCAGCTGAACCGAGGAAAAGGACAGAGAGTTTTAAGGTAAACTATCAAGATATATTTTATTTAAGCCCACTCAATTCTGTACAGGGCTCTGTATGACAGAAAAAAAGATTTCACTGCCACCTCTCTGGCCTTAGTAGTGCTTTTTAATGCTTTGTAACAGAGACGCCTCTTAACATAATTGCATAAAATTAAGTACAAATTCATCATCAAATTTCAAATAATATGTCTGCCATTTGCCTTCAGAGAGTTTCAGTTTCTCTAAATTCCAAAGGTCTGCAATGTTCAATTAAAAATGAATTTAAAAATTCAGAAATGTAATTTTAGTTTAATCTCAAAGTCATTTAAGATTCAAATAGATAAATTTCTAGTCAGGAAAGAGCACATTTTCGAATCAAAAATAAAATCTGGGGGTAATTTAACAAATTGGGTGCATAACATACAGAACTTCTCTTGATTTCTGAGCAGATTTCTATCATCCCTTCCACTTCAGTCTCATGGCCGTGGGGAGTGACCATGGGAGCATGGCTCACTTCACCCTCCCAAAGTGTCCATCTGTACAGATGGCAGAGAGCAAACTGTGGCCCTTGGCACAGCCATGTCAGCTGGGGACATGTTACAACCACCCTAAATATGGGCCCAGGTTCTGCTGTGGGCATAGGATGAGCGTGGCTGGGACTGGCATGAGCAAAACTGGATTTGGGCTTCCTTCCACACTGGAAGTATCCAGCAACCAGCACAGCAATGAGATCCTCTGAGGGTTTTTGCCTGTAAATGTTTCCAAAAACCATTTTTTCATATTCTCTCCATGGCCATCTGAGAACATTTTCCTTCTGGAAAGCAGTTTTGGGGGACTGTGTTTTACTTACAGGAAGGCGTCACCAGAGGGAAGTTTTCATGGGATTAACTAGTGCTGCAGTTTTTGTTTCTCATGCTTCAAACAGATCTGTTTGTTTTGAAAGGAAAAATTTTTAAAAAAAAAAAAGAGGAGAGAGAAAGTTAACTTTTTATAAATCATCTGAACTTGGCAATTTGGCTACTTTCCAAACACTCAGTATTTCTCAGAGCTCACCATGCAGTCTACATGACAGATCCTAGCTGGGTCACTGGTAGCTACAATGTGCCTGAAACTAGAGAGAGGTGCAGAAGGTTAAGGAGGAGAAGGGTTACCTAAATAAGTCTAACTTAATACTTGGCACACCGTGGCAGCCTTGGTCCAGAGTATTTTACAAACATGGTAAAGAATGTTGGTCTCATTTCATAAAATCAGACAGAGATATGAGTCCATGCTTTGGACACCTCACAGTTTAGGAACTCAGCTTTTCTGCCCCAGAGGTCAAGTTTCTGAAACCAACATTTTAAATCCACTCTTAATCTGCTGCCACCTGTGAATTACTGCTCTAAGAGATTCGTTTAAAGCCACCCTATGAACCGGTGGTTTAAGTGAAAAAGAAGCCAAGAATTAATTTCACTGGTTCCAGTAGTGCTTTTTGGTGGTATAACAACAAGGAAGACTCAGAAACCCACTGTGCCCCCCGTATTTGCTCCTCAATACTCTATTCCCTCATTCTGTTGATTACTTTCTCTTGGATTTATTTTGGAGACTCAACTCCAGAGGAAAACCTACCCTGCTGTTTAGGGAAGAAAGGTTTAAAATTATTGCTCAGCATTCATCAAAGTAGACAAGAAAAATGCAATTTATCATAACAGTAAGGAATCCTGGGTGACCCCTTAGACTCTAGAGCTCAAATTTGGTCAAAGTGTTAACCACAGAATCATAGAATCCTAGAATAATTTGGGTTTGAAGGGACATTCAAAGTCATCAAGTCCAACCCCCCTTCAACTAGATCAGGTTGCTCAGAGCCCCGTCCAGCCTGGCCTTGAATGTCTCCACAGATGGGGCAGCTACCACCTCTCCAGGTAACCTGCACCAGTGTTTCACCACCCTCATGGTAAAAAATTTCTTCCTCATGTTTAGCCCGAATCTCCCCTCCTGTAGTTTAAAGCCATTAAAACCATTAGCCCTTCTCCTGTCATAACAGGCCCTGCTAAAAAGTCTGTCCCAGTTTTTCTCATAGGCCCCTTTTAAGTACTGAAAGGCCACAATAAGGTCTCCCCAGAGCCTTCTCCAGGCTGAACAACCCCAACTCTCTCAGCCTGTCCTCATAGAAGAGGTCTTTTAGAAGCTTTTTACAGTTGCTTTTGCAACTGTGACTTATTTGTATTGACCAAGCTCATAGTACAAGAAAATTACTCTTTATTCGGGAAAAAAAGTTACTGTTCACAGCTTTTGCTCATCCAGCATGCACACCTTGCTGTACCCATTCAGACACCTGTAGATGCTGCAGGTCTGTGTGTTCAGGTGGTATCCCAGTACATATTCTGGCACACCACCTGCAATTGTATGGGTAAAGTTCTGTATCAGTCTGGACTCAACTTGCCTGGGGTTTCTTCCCCTTATTCATGCCTCTGCCTCACCCAGGAACAGCCACCTTCTTAGAGGTTCTCTATACATAACTCTGTGTTGTATTGCTGTTAATATTGAATGGGAAATACTTTCACTTGTTGCACACAAGGAACATGCCTGCTCCATATGTCCTTCTTTTACCTAAATAAGACTTAAGCCACAGATCTTAGCAGGGGCTGAAGTGCAGGGATCTGCACAAGTATGTTCTAGGGCAACATCATAGCCAGGCTGAGATTATCTTCTGTCAGGGGGAGCAGCAATAGCTCTTCTGCTGTCCTTGTATGGAAAGCTCAACAAATTTTAGGCAAATACTAAAGAATTAGGTTTAAATTAACAAAACAAAACAAACACAAAGAAAACACAACCAACCAAACAAAAAAACACCAAAGCTCATGCTTCAGCAAGAGGGCGTGAAAGCCCTGCTGAGTTCAGACCTGAAAGATGGGGTTGCTGATTCAGGAGTTCAGATGGACTTCAGAGAGGTCACAATCTGAGGAGAACAAAGCCATGCTTTACACAGGCTGACTGCCCAAAATCATAATTTCTCTTTCTGAAGGAGGAAATAAAGTTCTTTGGAATATGCATCTTGAGACAAAGAGTAAAAATCTTTTGTGGTAATAATGTATTCAACATGAAAGAAAATAAAACAAAGGAAGTCTCATCATTATGAACACTTGAACGTGGTTCCAAAGAAGATACACACTGGAAAGAGATATCCAGTACCAACTATGAGGACAGCTGAATGGAGAAAATAACACAGAGACAGGTCTTTCCTACCTTTTTTTTTCATTAGAAACATAGAGTTTCTCTGAGACACCTGTTTATTCCAACTGCTTGTCACACAACACCACAAAAGCACTTTTCAGTGTGTGACAGCTGAGGCTTAAGAGAAGTTTTCAAAAACTGAACTTTACCAAGCAAGTCATAGTGGCAAGCAGGTTAAAAATTAACAGGACCTGTAAACAATAAAACCAATGAAATCATCCTATTAGACTTTGCCTCTGCATTACAAAACAGAAAGGAAATACAGAAAGGAGGGAAAATGCAGTTCGTTTACTTCAGCATGTGGCTGGGAAGCAGGAATAGATCAGCCTGGGATTTTGTGAAGATTTCACTGAATTCAGTGTCCGTAAAGGCAGTCCCAGCTGGGATACAATGCTCCTGGGCCAGCTGGCAGCCATCACTGCAGACAGTGGTACCCCCTGGCACCAGGCAGCTCACCAGGCTGTTCTTCTGCAGTCACAGCAGTAATGGAGGCATCTCTGAAGGATGAATCATCACAGCTAAAATTTGTATGCAACTGTGGAAATGCCTATTCTCTTCCACGTAAATAAGGTGCTTAAGTTAGGGGCTTTAAAGTTCTTGTGTCCCTCTGTAAATAAGAAAGAGAAATATGGTGCTTCTGGAGGTGGTCTTGGCTTTGTTCCTATGGCTATTTCTCCTGGGAGCCAAGCAGACATCTCCATCTTCTCTCTACCCACATCATCTCAGGTAAGCAGTTGACAGTGAAGCAATGTGGTGAACAGGGTTGGTGACCCTATCTGGGTTAAAGGAAACCCTGTCAAAAAAAAACAACCAACCAAAAAACCAACCAACCAACCAACCAATCAACTAAAACCCACAGATGTTAGATAAACCTCATCAGTTTAGTGAAGGAAACAAACAAATAGTGGGAACGTTTGCTCTCCAGAGACATAGATCATTGTCATGAGTTTACATTAAGAATACGGACATGCACAACAGGTACTGGACCCCTTCTGCAGAGCTTTTTCTCAGGGACCATGAGAGTTTGAATGGCTGCATGAACAGACACAAAATGGAAAAAATAAAGACAAGTAAGTCACAAATTCATAGTAAATCTATGAGAAGTGGAATGACCTTCGCTCTTCTTCCCTCATCTCTCATTCTCACAAGGAGAGAGAAAAAAGTTGATTTTCCTATGTTGTCTTAGCTCTTTATCAACAGACACAATGGACTGTATTTTGTTGCTGTAAACCTATTGCCAACAAAGGATATAGTTGTCCTAATGTGCTGCTTTGTTCACAGTGCTCTACAAAAATTACATTATAAGGGCACAGTATCTATTTAATCATTGTAATATATTACATTCCTGCTCAGTGATGCTTCAATATACCCACACAGGAGTTTAGAATGGAAAGTTTCCAGAGATAAATGTCTTCCTCATTATTCTCATGTATCCATACCAGACCGTTACCCTAGACATTAATACATATGTATAAACATGTGTTGTTTGGCTAGTGCTGCATATGGCTGTATGCACGCATCTTTGCCTGCTCAAATAGGACCTGCAGCCCAGCTGTATTTGATAAATGTTGCCTAACTCTCTTTGATAAATGCTCTCTTTAAAATCTTTCCTCTGTAACATGAAAAGTCAATGCCCTAATTTTAAGTTGCCCTTTGAGAGCGAGCCAGTATTCAGATGGATATTGACTCCAGGCCTGCTGGTTGTCCTACAGCAGTGTTTGGAAGGCTGCTGTTTTAATGAATGTGCTAACATTTTATACACACACTAATAAAATCAATAGCACTATTTTTAAAAAATCATGTGGCTTAACTAAGTACACTCGCTAACCTGTCGTGCAGAAGTTTGCTAGAAACATCCTTATATGACTAAATTGGTGCATCTGGCTCATTTTTCTACCTGCTTGCCAGAATGCATAATACCAGACTTCAAGGACATTTAAAGTCAGTCTCCGCAGCAGAAAAAAATGTGCTTATTTAAGTTTGAAGTGTATATGTGATAGCTAGTACCTGAAACTCCCATGAAAGTGCCATTTTTTTCTGATTTCTGCGCTGCTGTTGCTCCAGAAGAGATCTAGGGGACACAACACAGCCTTTCACACCAGAAATTCTTGCTTCTGTGATTCCTGAATGAATTGCGTGACTATGGGCAGAGAATAAAATGTGTTTATAGTCACTGTTGAATAAATTAATCCCTGCTCTTTTGCTTCTTGTCTCCAGTAGGCAAACACACTGAAAAGAATCTAAACCTCAGATCTGCTGCAACCCATCTAAGTCACCCTCTTTTCCAAGCCGCTACTGAAAATACCCAGTCCATGTGAGTGAACAGGCCAGATACCTGTAAGGGAGAGGAATGTGTGTAAGAAGCAAACCCAGATGAAATGCAAATGCAATCTATATTCAAGCACTTCTAGTCACACCTACTTGATCTCAGCTCTGAAAATGTGTCTTCTCATTGAGGAACTGTTTTGATGCTATAGTATGTAGCATAGTATATCCTTGAACTGGAGACTAGATATATCACTAAAGAAGTCAAACAGGTAATATGTTCAATTATGTCTTTCATCTCTGAAAAGTTTCATAATTTAGGATTATAGAACTATGTGAGTCAATCAAAACTAGTTACTTCCATCATGTGAATCTTCAGTGCTAGTTAGTTGCCAAAATGTGGCACCAAACTCGTAAGAAAGAAGATAAACTTCATATGCATTTGTATATGCCTGAACCAGGCATAGGTTGGCTGAAAAAGAAGTAACACAGCTACGCTAGAGGAAAAATTTAGATTTTAAGTGACAAAAAATTCCCTTTTCTTCTAGTTTGAGCAAGCACTGGCCACAGTAGGAAAAATATTACTTTTTTTTTTTAAGAGAAAAACCTTTACCATCTTCCATTTCAACACTAAATTTCCAAAATAAAACATAATATTGCAAGGTTCACACAGCACACAGCTATCCTTCTGAAGTCCTGTAGAACTGACCCAGAAAAGACAGAATATTCTTATCAGCAATTCAGAGGTTAGTCACTAAATAGAAAGTTTGGTAATTCAAAGCCTTTCAAATAATGTTTTTTCACACAATGAATAATTACACAGGGAAACACACTATCCCAGGCTGTTATCCAAGTGGATAATAGAATCCAAGTGTAGATTCAAAGGGAAACTAGGCACTTTAATGGGTTAAAAGTACATCATAAGCACAAACTCAGGATTTTAGAGGGAAAATAAATCATGTTCCATGTAATATCTCACCATGGGGGATTAGGAATGGTTTTTTTTCCTGTTGGCAGATTACCACCCTTGGCTTTCTGTGCTGTTTCTTTCCTTGTCCTCCTAGATGCCTGGTGAGTGTCCCTCCCAGACAAAATACCAGGCTGTCTGGGTTGCTGTCACCAATTCATTGCTGCAACTCCTGCCTCTTCAAAACACTCCTTTCTCTTTCAAGAAAGGGGTAACTAAGAGAACACAGTTTTAACAACTGGTTCTTGCTTCTTTTCCATACACATTATACTTGTGTGAAAGCCCAGACTGAAATCTCGGGCTTTGCTACCAGTGGCAGTGAGCTTAAAGCCGTGATGGCAATGCCCACTGCTGCAGCAGTCAGCCCTGACCTGCTGTGTTCTTGCATACCTAAATGTCATTTTTGCCATTTTAAAAAGACACGAGATAAAACATAGATGAAACAAATTATCCTACTTAGCTGTATCAAGTGAGGAACTGATCCCAGTGTTCTCGAGTCTCGATGAACTGGCTTAACCCTGCCTTCCCTCCTTCAGAGACACGGTAAAATTAGACCAATGTGGCCTCTATGCACTTATAAATGTCTGATACTGGCATCGCAGAGAAGAAAAAGTCTATTCTGTCCAGTTTGTATAAGCAGTATCATGTAAACAGGAAAGAGTGGGAAGGCAATCTCCGCTGCAGGCCTTTCTAATGAAACTGTACTTGTGAAACTACAATCCAACAAGTAATAGTCAGGAGAGCATGGAAAACTATCTATAGATCCACAGCTCATTCTGATCCTACATTATTTAAACTGAAACTGTAGCCTCATACAAAAAGTCCAGAAGCCGGTAGCTGGCAAGGTGCTACATGCTGATGCCACATGAACAATGGCCAGCAGAGCAGATAAGCAGTCAAGTTTTGCGACAGCATCAACCAAGTCTGGAGAAGACCCCAGAAGGTGAGGGGAAGCCCATGGAGGCAGAACGGCCACGAACATGATGACAGGATAAAGCAGCAGTGAGGTCTGAAGACAAACATGTCTATAGCTTCACTCAGATCATTTCACCGAGCTACCACAAATATTTGTTTACTTCTTCCACACGTTCTTCTGTCTCATATTATTTAATCTGCCTCACTAAATGCAGCCTTTCTTTAAAAAGTCACACTACCACAGGCTGTTCGGTGGCCTGGGCATCACGTCAAGGTGTCTGGCACACAGATATTAGGTTAGCTTCTGCACAGGTATTCATTAGGTCTAACCTGATAGAGTACCAACCATTTTTTCTCTTCAGCTGACATGCTTTCCACATATAAGTAATATAAATGTGCACATTTCTGTGCAGATCAGTAGACAATATCACTTTGCAACCAGAACATGGGTTCTGCTGACTTTTTGAGCTCCTTCCACTCCTCAGGCAGTTAATTCAATCATGATTCATTTTAAGCAGATGATTTCCACCATGCTGGACAATTTCTTCCTTTTTGTATTACATGATCCCTCCAACTACACAGGATACTTTGGCACCTTGCAAAATTTTGATATGTGCATGGATACATCCTGCAGGTTGTAATGATACCTCTGGATTATGATAATCAAGGATATTCCAGAAAGGGAAGAACTTCATTATTTATAGGCTCAGATTTTTATGAGAAGTACATCACAGCTAGTAAGTATCTGATACTTTACCCGTTGCTGTAAGAGAACTAATAATACCAGAAGGCGTTATATGTCTTACCCAAAATCATAGATCTGATTAAAGCACTAAGAACTTTTCCTCAGGCTCTATTAAGACCCTTGGTAGAGTGAAACACCTGATAAAAGTAACAGCCATTCAACACAATGGGGCAACCTCTGGGCCTGATAATGGGTTGAGCAGAGGGGTTGTCTGGCCAAAACCAAAGCAAGTTCAAAGTGTATGTGTGTGAGGGAAAAACCCAGCAAAACCTGCCCAAAGAGCAATGGGTGATGTTGCAGAAATAGCCCTGAGAAGAAGTCAGCAGCAAGTTCTATGGGCACAGAATACAGGCAGATTTGGGCCATGAAAATGGCCTGGATGTTTTTTATTTCTATTGCAACCAGACAAACAAGATTCTGTGTTCCTTAGCTGTAAATAAAATGGTTTTTGTTCAGGGTTAAACTTTATCAGAAACTTCCAAAGGGTCACAAAACCAAAAAAGTGTAAAGGCTCCGAATATTCACTAGCCACTCAGAGGGACCACGGTGCCCAAAGGATGCCTGGTCACATCCTCCTGCCTGCGTTAGAGGCACTTCCAGCTGGTGGCCCCTTACCCTGGTGCCTGGCAGTGAAACAGGTACCAGTGTAGGATACCAACCTGCTGATAGGTTCTGTGGAACTAATGGAGCGCGGGCTGCGTTGGAGTGGCCAGGACAACAGAATGCATCTTGTGCTCCAGTGCCACTTGTGGAATCCAAAATCTACAGGAAAAAAGAAAGGTACAAGGTTTCCTGTAGATGAGATGTTTTAATTTGCATACATGCAAGTGACAGACACTTTAGAAGTTTCCGCTTTGTGTTCTGCTCTCATCTTAATGAGTATTAGCTTATTTTTCTAACAAAGAAAAACCCACAGAACACTGATCAAGAGAGAGAAACTGCAGTAGTTCTAATATTCCACTTCACCCAGTTGTTAACACTGTATTTAGATGGTTACATATATAGGTGCATATAAAATCTAATGGTAGGGTTTCAACAAAGGGAGATAAATGCAACACTGTGACAATTAAGGAAAGCTCCAGCAGGATCACAACCAAGTTGAATTATGCCACAGGACTCCTTAAATCTGTTCTCCACAAACCGTGAGCAACACAGGGATGCTGTTGCTCCTCCTCATCCTGAACCCATCTAACTGCAGATTCCTCAGGCTTGGCTGCTCGCTGGCCAGCTCGCGGTGTTTTTGGACATGCCCCCTGTGGTCTGGTAAGAAAAAGGGAGTAGCTTTCTGCCAGTTTAGCATGCTGAAATGGTTGGGCACCAGGGCTGGTTAGTGATGGAGCTGTTTGCGGGAGGAGGCAGGGTCCCATAACCAGGATGAGATAAAGAGCATGACCACGGCAACTAGCTGATGTATGGCTGAGGTTCTTGTGAATTATAGACTGAACTGTGAAAAACAATAGCTTTCTTTCTGTAAAATGAAGGCACTAATGCCAACTAATAGAGCTGTAGCAAATTTTCGGGTGACTGCTTGTGACCTAAACATCTGCTGCAATAGTGCAATAGAAGAAAAAGTGACTTGGTTTGTCTAACATCTAAACTACTCGGTTTTGAATTAACTGACCAACTTCTTGCCAGACATGCTTGCTTTTTACAGAATAGCATATTCTGAAAACCAAGCAATTATTTTGCAAGCTGTAAAATTGAGTCACTTCAAGTGGGCACCAGTGCAAATGAAGCAGCCAGTGCCAGGAACCATTATACCCCCTGTCAAAGAGTTCCTCTTTGTATTTATTACATGTTACAACAAGCCGCTCTCTGCAAGTTGAATTTCAGAGCCTAGAGGTGTAGGATGGAATCACACACTCTGACGGTGCCACTGTTATGGGGGAGAAAGCCTGACACTGTGCTGCTTCACCTCGGAGCAGCCCTGCTGAGCACCAGAGGACTGGACTCCAAAACTGATGGTTACTCACAACAGGTGCAAATGGCAGGCCAAGGCGCAGCTGCCCGGCAGCTGCTGGCACCAGGGTCTGAGAGCATCTCCTGCTTCCTCCCAGCCAGCGCTACCTGTTCAGCCTCTCCATTTCCAATTAAACAGAACATCGTGTTTACAGTGATGTTCATTATAACTGTACATGTATTTTAGACCTTTCTGCTCCACAGAAACATAGTCTATGCAGGCGTTTGGACATTTCAGGGCACCCTATCCTCTAATTAATCTACCTCTGAACAACATTCTTGGGCAGATACTGTGTCACCAGGTACCCCAAGCAGAAACCAAGGAGAACCACCCATGCACTGACAATGCAAGGACTCTGCTGTGTTACCAGGGCACCATGGCCTCCCACAGCCCCCGCTCCTGTGCCCCGAGGGCCAGCCCCATGCTGGCTCTGCTTGCACACTTCAACTGACCCATTTAGACGTACCAGAATGGGATTTGCCTTTGCCTTGTTCTGCCAAATGGATGTAACAGCAACAGACAAATGCACAGACAGGATTTTCTGGCCTGTCATCCGAGTAGAAAAAGGAACAGGAACAAAGAGAAGGAGAAAGGAGAGTAACAGAGAAAGTCAAAATGAAAGCAAGCAGAAGAGATAGGGGGAAAATATACCTTCTGGGTCTTTGGTTCAGGCTCCTCACTATCACAGCAACTTTGTCATGTAAATCTCCTTTAAGCTCGATCTCACACTTGTTTGACTTCTTCTGAACCCCTCTACTCCCATTGGAAAGCTATTTTGGAACCCCACTCCTCTCATGGCTAAAAGCCTTTTAATTTCCACCCTAATTTTATTCATAGCCATATGTCCACCTGTTCTTGTGCCAGCCTTATACCATAGCTTAAATAGTTCTCCCTGGATGAAGTTAACATCTCAGTTCCGGTTTCATGCTTAGCTTAAGCTGACTCTATGTGGGAGTTGCTGCCAAACAGGCATTTCCTCACCTGCCTCCAGCCAGGAGTATGGGCACGTCCTGCATCTCTCTCTGCTCTTGATGATGTGGTCACACTTCCTCCTCTATACTGCAGTGGTGCTCACGCTACTGCTGACTTCATGGTCAGTCAGTCTCAGAAAAATCATATAGCTGAAAATTAACTCAGAAAAGATCCCTGATCCCACAGCTATCCAAGCATAGGCATTGGGCTGAGAGAGGTATCAGGACTGTGCAGCACAGGCAGAGAGAGGTCAGAAACCCCTGTCCTAATAGCCTGGACATTGATTGGTTTAAATCAATTGTGAATCCACATCCAAAGAGAGCAAGACTTCACTCTTACCCTTTCACGTTGCTGGGTAATAAGTCACCCTTCTAATTTCTTCTTGTCAGATAGGTTGTCCATCCTCCAGACATCCTCTGTAATTGTTCCCATTAGAGATAATCTCTCTGGAGCAGGGGATGACCAGGTCTGGACATGCTATTCTGGAGGAGACCTCACCAGTGCCCTCTTCAACGGCATTCATAGTTCTCTGCCTGGGCTAGAAAAGCCTTACCTGATATGTCCTGAGACTGCAAGGTTTTTTCCATTGATAAAGAGAAAGAAAAATTCAGAAAGATCCAATGAGGTGGGCAGAGAAAGAGGACACAACTGTTACCTGGGATGAAAGCAGAGCCTGGAGGTCTCTGTCAGCACTGCGGATTCAGGGTGCTGAACCCTGCCATAACATGCTCTTAGCTCCTCTGCATTCCTCAGAGAAGTTCCTACGTAATTAAAAACCTTTCCCTGAGTAGTGGTGTGAGCACCCCAGTGCCAGGGAGGTAAGAGGAAGTGACGCTGACAGACGAGGCGATGGCAGTGCCTTAGCTAGCTGTTTCCTCACATCAGACAGATGCTTCTGTCATCAAGCAAAGAAACATTTAACCACGTACACATGTAGTCAGACGTATGTTTATGTATGTTGTTAACACAGAGCCTACATATCCATTCAGATGATATTTTTTAAAATGCAATAGGTAAACAAATGAAGCAGATCTTAGAAGAGTAATAGGAGGAAACGAAGAGAAACTTTCTCTCCAGAAAAAAAAAGAGGGAAAAAAAATGTCCAAGGACTCTTTAAATTATTTTGCATTTTGAACTCCGATGGCCTATCTGATCCTTGGTGTCTGGTCCATCATTGCCCTCTCTTGGGAGAGGGCAGCACAAGTGACAGCTCTCCCTGGGTCCTTTGTTTTCAGGAAGGATGTAAAATTGCCAGAGTCCCTCTGAGAATTCAACACCGAATCATTTCACACCTGATGACAATAATGTGTACAGCATGTTTCCTGGTCAGAAAGGCATACCTTTGCCTAGCAGCTGAATCCTATAAACCGTGTTGCAGCTTTGACACAGGACCATCATGCTAGGAGCTAGAAGATAGGGCCTGCCTGAGGCCACAGGCTGGCAGCACAATCAATCTCCAGCCTTCATCTGCAGCCACTTCCTCTGGATCCCTGTAATCATACCTTAACACCACAACCACATCCTTCCCTCCTCTCACCCTGCCTCGCACAGGGTGGTGAGCCAGGGTTCCTGGTCAGAGAGGGGTGTCTGAGTGCTGGGCAGGGCTGCCATGGACACCCAAACTCCCTGGGATGTCAGGTGATGGCTGGGCTGAATTGACCTATACAGCAAGTTTACTGCCCATCCACAGACCACCTGGGCTTTGTGCATGTGAAGAGTCTCATGAGAGGGACACCTTAACCATCTGAATACATGCAGTGAAGCTGTTCTGCATCTGTCTGCAAACATCTGGGGTTTATGGACATCTTCTTCTGGATTGAAAAAGATGGCCTGTCCCACTGCTGTTTTGCCCTTTGGAATAACAGAAATCTTCCCCTTAAACTACCTCTGCTTGGTTACAGAAATAAGTATTTCATTAATAAAATCAGGAAACAAGTAGGAAATAAATACACATTACTTTTAATACCGTTTTAGAAAACCCTACAAATATGTAAATGACCTAATTCTTAGATTAAAGGCATATTAGGGAACCAGAGGGATATATAATTGCTCTGCTGTCTGGATTAATTGATGGAGTAACACTCAGAAGTAGTGCTTGCCAACTGCATACATAAACCTGGTTTATCACATCCCCAACAAAGTAGATTATGTTTTTGTTGTGCCCTTATCCACATGTTCAATCAACAGGACTGCATTAGCTTCCTCAGTGACCTTCATATTAAACAGCCTTCCCAATTAAACAGCCAGGCAATAGTCCCCAGCTCCAGCTAAGGTAATTGGCTATGGTGTAAGTGTTGTGACCTGGGGCAGAGCTTCATGGGGTTGTCAAGGTCAATTATCTCGAAAGAGAGAGGAAAAGCCCCAGCAGATGAGACCTTCTCCTTGAACCTGCTGTGTGTCACCAGGAAGGTTCAGCCGCTCTGAGAGCTTTGTGTTGAACCGTGGTCCTGCCAAGAGTGACATCAGACATCAGACAGAAAATGAAACCAGGAATTTCCCCAGTGCAGCTCTAACGAAGCAGTTAATTGTGTGAGCTAAGATGGATGTGTTGCTGCAGCTGTGGGTTTGAGGTCCTGGTCCTAGTCAGAACAAAGGCAAAGGTACAGATTTAGGCTCAGTGGAATGAAGGTGGAAACTTGTCATTAGATCTAGCAAGATTTTGTCCAGTGCTGAAGGACTTTACCAGTTTTACAGGTCGTATTAACCTGTGTTACAGCAACCTGTCTCCTTGATCTCATTTGGCATTTCAAACACTATCATATCTGAGAGACTTCTGTCTTCTGTGTTTTAATCCATCTGCCTCTGGCAGCCTGTGGCTTCCCCAAGGCAGAATTCAGTTCCAGGAGAGACCCTCTCAGAGACCCTTCCTGCTTACCTGAACCCTGAAAAAATGGCAAAAGGAAAGTGTTCTCTGGTTTACAATATTTTGTCGTGCATTAGTGAGGTATATATTTTAACTGAGCTAATAATGTTCAATGTTAAAGTTTGTAATTATTGATGACTATCTTAAGACAGAAATCCCTAGATATTTTAAAACCCTAACCATGTTGTCTTAGCTCTGTTATCCATAGAGAATATGCTACAGCTATGTAAAGCTGCTATAATTGCTAAGTGTACTCAATTATCTTTACTAGTTTTGTCCCCTCACCCCATACTCTCCATTCATCTCAATGTTCATTAAATATTTTAAGCTTGTTCACACACGCATTACAAACTAGCACTTTGGGGAAAAAGATGGTTATATTATCTACCTCAATGTATGGGCATGAAGGTACCACTGATCTGTGCAGAGCTACGACACATCGTCCCTTTTTGTGTTACCCTCCTTATTCAGGAAAACGAAACAAAACAAAACAAAACACTTTAGAAAATGGGTCATGTGAAGGCAGGGATTTCTATAAGGAGCCCACGGAACAATGTGTGCATTTGCTCTATAGTGGGCTCCCATTGTCACCTCTTCCCGCACACAATAGGGGCTTTGCAATCGGGGAGACTAAATGGGGAACAACCAGGTAGACAGTAAAGATGATGACGGTAGAAAGTGCAAGAACCTCCTGCTTCTGTTTCTTTCAAAGGCTTGTGCACAGTAATTCATCTCCATTGTGATATATGTAGGGTATATACTCTTTGACATGCTTGCTAAAGAAATGCTGGGTATCGTCAGCAGAGAGGCCCTTATTCCACAAACCCTTCAGAGTTCAGACAGTAGGGGCATCCCTGAGTGGGGAGCAAACCGCCAGCTCTTATGTTAATGAAGATTACAGTGAAGAATGGAGGGGATGAAAGCCTGGCTGCTCACCCATTGACAGCGATTCAGAGGATTTTCCCTTACAACACTGGAGGACTCAACTACAGCTAAGATTCATTAGAACTTTCTCTATAAACCATTTCAGAGGTTTCACAAGTGGGCTGGAAAAATTTACATGGAGATAAACCCTTCATGTCAGGCCTCAAACAAATGTAAAAAGGGCTGTTAAAAATGTGTGGAAGACCCATAGATGAAACCACTAAAACACTGAAAATACACATGTGAAAAAGCTATATAGCTAGACGCTGAGATGGTACACATTCGAAGAGTTGCAGAAAAGTCAGATTAAGTTAGTTTACCCCAGATGATAACTAAAAATTAACATATCTTTTTTTCTGGTGCTTTTAAGACACTTTATACCAAGCTGAAGCAAAATAATTATTTTCTTTTAAATTCTATGGGATGACTCAAGAAGTCTGTGGAGAGGTGATCAGTTCCTGTTCACTTCCAGAGGCCTTTTTCCCCAAGGATCTGAAGTGACATTCAACAGCAATGGTAGTTCTTCCATCCCTTCTTCCATTAATCTCTTCCACAAATCACAAGCTGTGACATTCTGAACACTCCTATTGCTACAAGTCGAGAAATAAAAGACATTGCGGAAGTATCACTTTTCAGACCATTCATCAGTCCTCAATATATTTTTTGTGTGGGGAAAAAAAAAAAACAAACCCTACATTAATTCTTTTTTCTCCCAGCCTTTTGTTTTCATAATTGTTTTGCTTGGAAAAGAACTTTAAGATCACTAAGTTGAACCGTTAACCTAACACTGCCAAGTCCACCACTAAACCATGTCCCTAAGCATCACATCTACATGTCCTTTAGGCACCTCCAGGGATGGTGATTCAACCACTTCCCTGGGCAGCCTGTTCCGATGCTTGACAACCCTTTCCATGAATAAATTTTTCCTAATATCCAACGTAAACCTCCCCTGGCACAACTTGAGGCCATTTTGTCTCATCCTTCACTTGTTACCTGGGAAAAGAGACACACACCTTGCTACAGCCTACTTTTCAGGTAGTTGTAGAGAGCAAAATTGCTTGATAACAAGATCTGGTTGAAGTTCTTTTACCAAGAATTCTTTGAAAACCATAAAAGGAATCTTCCTATTTATGAAGTTGAGCAGCAGTAGCAAGACAGTGTTTTTAACCTGTGTGGTGTCCTCGCCAGCTACACTCTGGGCTAACAGTGGTTGGAGTGTCTTTACCACCAAAGGATGCAATGGTGGCCCTGTGTAGAGCAGACTTGCAGCCTTTGCCTTTGAAGGCATGGATCTGAAAACTGGTTTCACCATGGAGAAACCAAAGATCACAGAGGGGCTGGGATATCTCTTTATGCAAGTCAGCCCCTCTGAGGAAGAAGTGAAACCGTGGGGAAGCTGACAACACTGTGAACATGCTACCTACTGTGAGCATTAAACCTGTCTTAAACAGAAGAAATTAATACCAAACACCTCATTTAAATGGCATCTCATCTGGGACAAAAGCCAGGAATTATAAATGTTGGTTTGGTCTGCTCATCACTCACATGACTGTGCCTTTTGTTTTTCAGTGATGAACAACAAGGATAGAAAATCAGCCCCAGCTCTGAATTTCCTGGCTTTTGTCAGTTGGTGTCACACCCATAACATTAATCAAGGTGGGGGGTGGCAGGTGGGGGGAAGGTGTGTTACAGATAAATGTCGACAAAGCCCTGTCTAATGCCTTTTAGGTTGCTAGGAAACCTGGCTCTGTAGCCACCACAGAGATATCTCGGGCTAGGGGCTTAGATAAGCTCTGACTTGTTTTGATTAGGTGAGCTTTATTGCAGAAAAGACAGCAGCATGCTTGACATGGTGGAAATATTACCTGCTACAAAAACAATGGCATGAAGATCATTTATTGCTCACAGTTGCATCCATAGGAGAACACTGAGAATACCTTTCTAGCCCACCAAATTACTTCCCCGAGAAAAATCCACACCTCCTAATTAAGGTTTCCCATGGTCCCCTAGGACCTGAGGCTGCTGCTGCTAACACCTCTGTATTAAATGGTACTGTGGTGAAAAGCCATTATTAGCCTGGCTTAACTTCATATTTCAGGAGAAAGACAGTATTTGTGGTCTAGTGGACATAACAGATAACTAAGAATTAGATTACCTGTGTTCCTCTCTCAGCTCTGCAACTTAATGATTGTGCTTAGAAAATAAGTCTGAATGAACTATACCTGTGGCAGATATTTATGCAACCCCATTAATGGAGGGGGCAAAGGGACAGGAGCCTCTCTGCTGTTGCTTGTAGTGACCTGGGGACTACTCAGGGGTGCTGAGGCTCACCCTTCCTTCAGACCAAGCCCATCTCTGCCTGCTCATGCTATGCTGATGCAGGCATTTGGGGAAATGATGGAAATGCCATACCCTCCTTGATCTACCCTACTGTAATCCAAACACCTTACTTCTTGTCCTGTCCATAGCACATATAATGAACAGGTTTATCCATTCCTACCTACAGTGATCTTTTCTAGTTTTGAAAACAATTATCTTTTCTCTAAACAGTCAACTTTTTCTCTAAACAAAACAACCTAAACTTTCTCGGTCTTTCCTCACAAAGTGTTTTTTACTGAACCACTTTAACTCCATGGTGTATTGTCTATGAAGGCAGGGTAGATTTTTTACAAGCTATAGATGAAATCAACAATATCGAGGTGAAAGCATGAGTCTGACCACAGGCTTAGTTATGCTATACCTGTGAGCTATGCAGTCTCTTTCCAAATTCCTGGTAATGGCTTGTGATCACATAGTCCATCCTTTAATCAAGAAGGAATGAGGCAGACATGTCTGCTGAGGTATAGGGTTGCCAGGGGGTAGTTGCGTTCAGCTGGAAAAGCCAAAGCTGCATGACAGAGACCCTGGGTTCATGCTGGGGTGTAAACAGACTCAGGACTTTCAGTTTGGTCTAAGTTTACTTTTACACATTTACATTTAATGAAGCTCCCAGCTCAATGAAGTACACTAATGTGACAGATGCAAGTCATACCAGTCAGAAGAGATAATCCAGCTGAATTGCTAATGGAGTTTAAAAAGTCTCTCCCTAAATTCATGCCCAATTACATGAAAAGTTTCATTCATGCAAAAAGTGTAATCAGCCAGTAATCATAACATTGTTAAAGAAATCTCTGCTCATCAGTCCATCTCAGGTAAAGCTAATAGGAGCTAAAATGTGATCCAAAGGGTGAAAACCATCAGGCTCTTTCCAGTTAATTGGGAAAGCAAGTTTCAGAATAACGAGCTCTGCACTGAGGACTCTGCAGCTGAAGTGTTTCAGTTGGGAGAGCTTGGTACAAACAGGTACTTTCCAAACTATTCAGTATATAGGTTAATATTAACATTAGGCACTGCACATTTAACTCAACAATCTAGGAAGCAATGGTCTGGTATGCTTCCCTGCACCCATGATTAAGCCTTGGGTTTGTGTAGTGTGTTCAAATACACCACTATGTACTGGGATCCTGTTACAGAGGAGACAAAAAGCCTGTTTACGCTGTCTTTGCAGTTCACACTTGGAACAAGCCATGGTCCCCTGGCTGCCCTGTACAATTTGACCTGTGTCCCTCAGGAGCACACAAACTGTGACCACACTCTGGGAACAAACCCGGCATCCTATCAGTCTCCACTGCTGTCTGCAATTGGGGGTGAGCATCCCCCTGCTGCCCCTGCACGGGGGTTAGAAAGCACATGCCCCATGCCCAGCAGAGGTCCACACCAGCATCCTTTTCATAAGGTGATCAAGCCAAATAAATGAGAGCAGGGGCTGTTGTAAAAATACACTGCCTGCTTCTGCTGTGGCCACATCTGCTGCCATTGCCTCTTCAGGTCATGATGTCGGAGTTCCACCACAGAAAACCTCATATACTGGGGTGCAGGCAAGGCCAGCTCAAACTAGGGAGATGAATGGCTATACACAGATTCCTGTTAGAGCTGACTTCGGCCAGATGGTATTTGTGCACTACTGTTGCCCCAATTATATGCCTGCCTCTTAGCTACCAGCCAAGCTGTGACATAACATGTTGTTATATGGAAGTGCTCTTGGGGCCTAGATGTCATTGTTGGCAAACAAGGACAGGAGGTTGCTGGTGGAAAAAGGCTGCTCATGTGTATGTGTTTTTGTGCATGTGTGTGTGGTACCCAAGGTGCGGAGTGAGATAAGTCTCTTTTGTCCTGGTCCCTGAGCTGCCCCTCCCTGCTGAAGAATGCCCTAAATCACACAACGTATCTTTCCTAAACATAGGTTGTACCTAAACATAACTTCTTACTCTCATCTCTCCAGTAAATATAACTCAGGCAAGACACCTACCAGAGCTGAGGCAATGACAGGGTCACGGCCTCATGCTTGGAGCCTCTCCACTTGTTCTGAGCATGACAATAAAGCTGGAAGGTGCGAATAAATGGCTCTGAAATGTCTCACCTTTTGCAAGGTTTGTCAAGGTCCTAGACCTCTCAGACTCAGCGTGATGCTCAAGTCCCAGATGCCAGTGCAGCACAGAGCATACTGTTATGGCACATCAGTCCCCAACTGGTGTAGCTCATGACAGAAATATGTATATCAAGCTGCTCTGGCATGATGGTTGGCATCAAAGCTCTCAACATGTGCAGCTTTGTTTTGATGAATCCGAAGTTAAATTACTTACTGCTGCAGGCTAAACCCACAGCACGAACTAGCCTTGGCCAGTTCATGCCATGTAGACATCTGGAAGTCCTGAATTTCTTTTTGCACCCAACAAACTTTTAGGTTTTTTAATTACTAGGTTTAGTACAAAGTTCTGAGTGGTCAAATAATGAGAGAATTGATTTAGAGCTCCGCAGATTTGTACTTTTCATGCCAACTAGGGACCTTGTAAGCACAGTTGAGTGACATTTGTGTGCATGAGCATAAGCCTATAGGTGCTGGAGAATGCTATTGGGAGTAGGGACTGAATGTGCCCAGGTCTGTGTAGGTAGCATCTATAGCATGTGGATGCTTGCGAACAACCTGCTCAAATGTATCCAGGCTTCTTCACAAAGGTAGCTATTTAGTTTGCTTCAGATAGGAGCTGGGCTGATATGGTTCCATGTAGATGACCAGGAGACCAGGGCCACGCGGCAAACCTGACTACAAATGAACTGTGCAGATGCACCCAGAGTCATGGATTGTGTTCACAAGGTCTGAGAGGAACAAGTACAGTTTTTCAAACTATGCTATGCACAGTGGCAACTTTGGCAACTGCATTCATGCTCTTACAGCTCTGCAAATAGATACTTGGAAATACCCCAGATTCACTTGTCTACCTCATGAAAGAAGAGAGGAACCATTCAGGCATGTGACAACCAATTTCTCTGAATGACTAATGACACTTTGTCTGGCTTTAAACTCCACTGGTTTGCCTATCTTGTTACTGGAAAACTCGGAGTCTGTAGAAATGAGTTATTGATCTGTATATCATCCATATACTGATGGCATCTCAAACCAATTCCTCACACTTTCCACAAGCAGGTCTTGCACAGGTTCCACTGCCAAGCAGTGGTCTTGCAACCCAGCCACCTCATCACATTTCTTTCCCTTTTGCACTCCTGTTCCTGACTATTCACTTCCACCTCATGTGTGCACTTAGACCCTCATTGATTCCACCTGTGAGCTCATGCAGCTCCAAAAGCCAAGAGAAAACCATCCATTTTCTTTTTGCTGAGTTAGGGTGGGTCTGACAAGCGCCAGAGCTGACACAAGGTAAACAGCAGGCGAGTGCAGCTGGAAATGCAAGAAATCAGGAGACAGCAGGACCTCCTTCTTCAGTGGTGGTGAGCCATTAAATCTGCTCATCCTGTCTTGCAGAATTGTGTGCCTCTGTTTTGGCCACACACTGAACAGATGTACTGACAAGAAATAGTCTAGGGAATATTAAGCAATTTCCCCTCCAAAAGTTCAGCATCTTACAAAAAAGGAACCCTCACATCTCATCCTTTTTATATGAAAGCCAACAGTGAAAACAACAAAACCTTCAGCTCAGTGATACAATTGGCTCTGTCATAGTTAAGAGGACCGTGAACAACAGACTTGCTTTACTGTTTGTCATATATCATCCTCCAAAACTATGCAAACTCCTTGGATTCACAGAAGCACAGAAAATCAGGTTTGTCTGTGTATTCTCAGATGTGTTTCCCAGCCTATTTACCAAACACCTCACCTAAAGATCTCCAACTGCAGAGAAGTGTCAAAAAGATCACAGCTTTAAGAGGTGATGTACCATGCCCATTGATTCAGCTTTTCCTTCCCTGACTTGGGTATTATAAACATGGCTCAATAGCAGGTCACATAGCTTCTGGACAGTTTCCACAGGCTTTAAAGATGGTATCTGCCATAGAGTAAATGGCTAAATTTCAACTAGTGAAGAATTTGCCCAAAATCAAAACAGAGTTCTCCTCTGGGATGCCAGCCAGACCCATTCAAATTGGTGAAAGCATATCTACTTTACACACTTTTGGTGTGCTTGCTATTACTTCTGCCATGAGGCTGAACTTTTTAATGAGATTAATGATCCATGGGTCACTGTGATCAATGATTGATGAGGTTCTCAGCAAAATCAATTTACTGTTTCTTTCTACCAAGGGTTGCTGCCACTTTACTGCATCCCAAACTGGGTCACAATTAAGACAACGTATTAATTGTTTGATCTGGTTTTCTCTGACCAGATGCTTCAGTTCAGTGCCTGCAGTTGAATACAGTTTTGTGATAACCTCAGGGGAGCCTAATGGTAGCAGTACATTAACCCACTGATGCTAATCTGCAGGATTGGGTATCAGAGTATGCAAATGACTTAAATTGGATCTTGTTTTCAAAGGATATCATAAGCTGTCCCTTGAGCTTTATTTGCTTCTGGACATGATTTGATACATTAAAATTTAATATCAGCCAGGCGTGGTTCACCTTCCTCTGAGGTAAAGTGCTTATAGTGTGACACAGATCTCGTGCCTCCCTCATTGCTCTGCTAAAGCAATACAAGATCCATTTTCTCTCTCATCTTCCCTCCCCCACTGCTTTCCTCCTACAATGTTTTAAAAATCTGACAGTAATGTGAAAAATAGTTGTTGTAGGGCTCTGTTCTAGTTCAGTGACTCCTGGATCACGTTTCCTACCTTGATGTGCCAGTGCTATTGGGAGCTGAACAACAAGACTGTTTTTACTGCTCTTCTTCACCCTTGTATTGCTCTGAGACAGTTGCTTTACCTTGACCCAAACATAAGAACAACTAAGAAAACACTTTTGCCAGAGTCCTGGTCTTGTGTTGATCCCGTCGCCTGCTGGAATGGAATCCGGGGTTATTAGTTGCCCCGTGCAGGCCCTGAGAACAGTTCATAGCTTTGCAGCTCCCCATGCTATTTGATTGATGGAGTTCCAGGTGACCTGGGACATAAACATTGCCAATATTTAAGATCATGGATTTTAAAGGTCATTAGGGACCACTAACCTTCATTATACTAGAAGCCAAATAATTTAATCCAGTAAATCCTGCCTCTAGTCCATACCTTGCAGTTGAGTTGGAACATATATTTTCAGAAGCTGGTACAAACTCAATTTAGAGATTTCATTTTAATGAGGTATCCCGCTGAGCATTCTGTGCCCCCGTAACGCTCCCTGTGTGCAGCGCCATGTGTGATGTGCTCACATCTCCATTCTTACAGTAGACTTTTGCTTAAAACATTGCTGATTTTTGTTAGAGCAGCATTATTTACTGAGGGCTGCCAATGTGTTCCGCTTTGCCTAAGTCACGGTTTTATTATGTAAATTAGACAGATAATACTGTCCATAAGACATACTGCATGATCAGATGGCAGACTAAGCTTAGTGAGATAGAGATTTCCTTTTTAATTAAAACTGCAACACTTCTGCGTGGTGGATTAACACTGAAAGGGTCACTGGAGGAAGTGAATTAAAGTAGGATTTGAGTGATGAGAAAGTGGTCATTTTTTAGCAATTTAACAGCATAACAACTGCTTCACTTTTCAATGACTTCCTTGCAGGACTCCTAAGACTGTATTATCTTTCATTAACCCTTAGAACTCCTTACAGGTAGTAAAATGTCATCCTCATTTTATTGGTGTGAAAACTGAGATGTGGAAGGTTAAAATAATGATTAAATCATATTCGGCCTCTGTTCCATGATCTTCATATTGACAATGAGACTCCATTTTTGGAAGCACCTGGTACCCAGGGTTCCCACCAGTTTCTATGAGAGTCAAGGGATATTCAACAGCTCCAAAAATCAAGCCCAAATAGTTCTTTTTAGGTAAATCTTGTGTTTTTTCCCCCCTCAGACAGTGTGTGCACTCAACAGTTAAGCTGCCATATGAACAAAGAGCTTTAATTCCCACCATACCCAGCTCTGCTGGCCAGCTTGTCCCAGAAGACCGTCAGTAACCAGTGCTGCCACAGATGTCACACTTGCACTGAAACACCCTGGCTTTTCAATGAAAAGCAGCCTAGGATATTTTATTTTCCCTAAACTCTCCCAGGCTAAAAATTCTTGAATCAGACTGATGTGAGCCCACCTTCACATAGGCCTCAAGATTAGACTGTATCTGCTGTTCAGCTGCATCTGTTAACAAAGCCAAGTATAATGGATGGTTAACTTCAAATCTAAAACTTGCACGTGAATTCTTTTGCTTAGTACTCTGCAATTAGACATAAGCTGAGTAAGGCAGAGTCTGCAGTGTTGTATCACTAGGAAACATGTAGGGAGAAGAAATCTGAGCCATTCTTGTTCCATTAAGAAAAAAAGAAAAGCAGCTGAGATACTTCCCTTTGTATTCCTCAGGTATGGGAGAAAACCTGAATCAGCTGCTCAAAAAGAACAAAATTACTATAATTAAATTTCCACATGTATATTTACAGCAGTAGATTAGAAATACCTAACAATTCTTAAGCAAATACATTTTCTTCCAGGAAAATCTGTCCATTGAGAACAACAAATCCAGTGTGCTTTCAGACATTACAAAACAGACCAGCTATTTGGTATTAAACCTCAATAAATAATTTGACTAATTAAATATTTCTGTGCTGGCACAAAGTGGGGGGAAAAGAAAAAAAAAAGGAGAAGAGAAGCATAACCCTGCAGATGAGATTACTAAGGGGGCAAAAATAAACTGAATTCATCACCTACAATTTGCTACAAAAGTGATTTCACCCTGCTCAAGCTTGTATGTAAGACAACCTAGAGAAAAAACAGAAAGCCCTAATACTCAGGCTGCAAAATCCTGGAAAGGGGGCTGAATTCACTTTGAATACTTCAACAGCAAAACAGCATCCTCAACCTTATAGAGGGCGTCTGGGCAGAGGCACGGTTAGCTTATAACAATAATAAATAAAATTATGCTTACCCCATTGAGTACCTCCACGGGAATTAATTTTTAGTTTTATAGAATAGCTGTGAATAAAAACCACATTAAATAGCATAGACCACACTCAAGACTAGTACAAGCAATGCTGGCTGTCCAGACATTTAGGAGGTGAGAAGAGAGCCCTAAAGGTGTGTGTTTTGCCCCCAGCTCTCCTCATATCCCATGCTACAGAAATCCGTGAGCTTGCAGATGTGGGCAGGCAGAGGGAGGACCCAAGCACCACCTGCGATTACCTACCCCCATCATTTTATGCCAGTAAACTCTGCAATGCAGCAGTGAGTACTCTGCACTTGGGTAAGTGTTTACTTGTCTCTCAATGTCTGTGCCAGGGAACGTGTGCAGGCAGCAGGGAGCTCTAATAAAGCAAACTCCGCAGTAGACTGCAGAGCAGGCTGATTAACAGTGTCAGTGGTACCGGGGAGTGTGGCAAAGCACTTTCCCTCCCCTCCTCCACCCAGCCTTAAACCTGATGGATCAAAGCTTTGACCAGCATCAGGTGGTTAAAACACAGTTCATTAACTCATGGTGCTTTCTGTCTGCTCAGTGTAGAAAGGCTGCAGGAGTTGCTTACAATGATCACATACTAAATGCGTTTACTGGAGTTCAAAACAGCTTGTCTCCCTCATGCTAAGACCGCCCTTTAAAATTATATTAATTAAGCAACTTTAATACAACAGGCAAACGGCATGTAATCAGTGATTATAGCAGTAGGCAAGGATGTGATATCCCAGAGATTCAGTGAGAAGGAGATAAAAGCAAGACCTTGTCTTGCCCACCATGGTTTTGCCTGGGGCTCTGACCTGCCCTGCTCTCCCAGGTCCCAGGGGTGGCCTCTGCCTTGTGCCGAGGTTTCCCAAGGAACATCTGAGTTGGGGGGAGAAAAAGTTTCCCTTCCCCTTCTGTAACAAACCAGCTGGGGAAGGAGATGTGTTTCCCCAGCCCGGTTTTCAAGCCAAGGGAAGGCAGAGTGACACAGTGATACAAAGTCACTGTTACCCCAAACACCCCCATGGAGCGAAGCGAGGGCAATCAGTGGGCCCAGGTCCTCGGGGTGGGAGCGAATGGAGCAGCGCTGCCAGGGAGCCAATGGAGGTGACGGAGGGCAGGCAGGGGCAGCCTCCAGCACATAGCAGGGGCTGGGGGCCCAGCACGAGTGAACACCCATCAGGCAGAGAGTGATCAAAAAGTTAATTCACTCAGCTGTATGTTGTTTACCAGAATTAGATGGAAATCAAATTAATAAACTGTCCCAACTCTTGTCCTCACGCTCCCACTCAGTGTATTTGCTTTTTTTCCTTTCTGTCTTTTCTCTTGCCCTCCCACATGAAAAAAACAAAGTTGTTTGTTTGTCTTCCTTGCAGTCCTTTATAATGCCTTGTAAACACATTACCCAGGCTTCTGGGCCAAAACCCCATTTTACAGCTGTAGAAAATGCAGCTTGGAGAGGCAGGGTGACTCAGTCAGGATTTTATAGCCAGCCCACATCAGAACTGGCACATTTGCTTTGGCTCCTAAAATGAACCTTCTTTCACCAGCACCAGAACCTTCTGCCAGAGCCAGAGTTACCCATTGCACTGAATTTGCTATCTTTAGCCCCTTGGCCATGTATTTATTCTTTGTTCCTCAGAGTCATGGATGTTGTGGGATGTAAAGCCGAGTGTATATTATTGTTCTCTTTGGCTTTGTGCTGGTGAAAGAACAAGCACAAAGGAGGGAGAGAGAGAGAGGGAAAGGAGGAGAAAAGGGGGCACCTTCTTGTATAAAAGGCACTGAAATCCCATATGGAAAAACTCCACAGAAGTGAATAAATGTGATTCTAAAAGCCTATTGAATTTAAAAGGGAATGATCTCCTTCCCGTATGATTTTCAAACACCATATAGACTGGTGCAGTGTTAGAGCACCTAGAGAAAAGAGATCAGTCTCTTTCAGTGCTATGGATTTATTTATATAAAACTATTGCTTTCATTTCCACTAAGTACCTTATGGAAAAGGCCTAGGGAAAAGGTTGAAAACGTAACTAAGAAAACAATTTTGGTTGGTTTGGGATTTTGAAGTGGTTGCAGAGTAGCAAGCTTTACTATTGCTTTCTTCTGATTCTCAATGGTATTATATCTGTTTGCTTTGTTTATAGACTTCTCTGTGGCAATTGCCACTACAGTGTTGGGCACTGAATTTTTAAAATAGTGTGAATGCTTGCCTAGATGCTTTTTGAGATGAGTGGCTTGCCTGAGTATTTATCTTCCCTACACATGGAGGAAGCTGTGCTCAGAGGAAGGCCGAGTGATTCTTCATGATCATCTATCTTGCTGGATGAAAAAGCAGTACCAAGTGAAACAGCAGTATGTATTACATCATCTAAAGCCTCTTAGGGGAGGGAGAGGGCTGCAGAAGGCAGCAGTGTGAACAGAAGGACTTTTCCACATAGCTGCTGCAGGAGGCAGAGACTGTCAGTCTGCCAAGAGAGGGCCACAGCTGTGCCAGATGTGCGGTGATATGAGAGCAATGAAATTCAACATGGCATTCAGGTAGACTAATTCCTCCACACAGAATTCAGTGAAAGTGTTCCCAAATCCTTCTGCGCATATGTGCATGTGCCTAGGTATGTTACATAAAAGCAGTGTTTACCCTGGAAGCCCAGAGGAACCATTAAATGAGTGTGTGCACTGCTGATGATGGGCACTGGAGTGCCCAAAGGCAGCTTTGCTATGATAAATTTATGTCAGCTTTTGTATGCTATAACATCTGGGCCCAAAATTGGAGCTAGCAATCTAATAAGACAGCTTGGTTATGAGCAGTCACTCCAATGTCTTGACCCTGATCAACTCCCTTTTTTCAGACCATAAAAATCTGAACCTGCTCATTTACAAGCCGTTCATTTCAGCTACCCCCAAGTCGTGTTATCTTGCTGACAGGGGAGAAGTCGGCACCGAAAGTCCTGGGTGCCAATGCTCAGCCACAAAAAATTCCCTGGTGGTGTTGAGCAAATTGTCTGTGTGTCAACATGTGCTGTTTTCCCTGTCCTGGTGAGCGGGCCCTTTGTTGCTGGCACATATGTGATGGGATGCCCAGTCCCATCCCTATGGGGATGCCCCCATGACGTGGTGCCAGGCAGATACCCCAGAACTCCCGGGCTTTTTCCTGGACAGATGTCTGGGCTGGGAAAGGCCAAGCAAGAGAAAAGGGCAGGTTTCCTGGCCCCTACCTCTCCACTTGCCCACTCAGCAAGGCTGGCAACAACAAGCCTTTCATCTCTCCAGGCCTTTGCTAATCAAGCCATAAAACATGGGGAGCAATCACTCTTACCTCCAGCGAGGCTGGGAACCTTTGTTCGGTGATGCTTATAAAAATGCTGTGACTGAAAGGCACTGTCGAAGGGCAATATTTTAATTAATTGTTATTGTTCCTCCGAATATGTGAAGGGAAAGGGCTGTTGTGGGTGGTAGGTTACACGAACATCCTGCACCACTTTGTTTCCTTGTGTGCCGCAAGACTGCTCCCATCCACCATGTCAGTGCACAGCAGCCTGGGCTCACCAGGAAACCGCAGAGTAAAATAACATATTGAATCATTAGCAACTTCTCACCTTTTGAATGACATTTTCCCACATGCTTGTATGTTGTTTCCATCTTATTCTGGGCCTCAAGGCTGGCAGACACCCAGGCTGCTGAGCAGGGCTGAGTCCAGCCCTGAGCTGTGGGGTCAGCCTGGCATCGCAGGTCTGCACAGCACCAAGAGCAAGTCCTGCCATGGGTTACCTCCACAAACACAGAGAAGTGATGGTAATAACACTGCAACACATGAGTGTTTCGGGGTTTCAGGTCGGATCCCAAATACAGCTCCTTCTTGCAGGCTGCCCCAGCTCTCCCAGTGGCTTTCAGCTCTCTTACAGGCAGTGGTGGTGAGCACATCACCTGGAGCTCTTCCCATTCCTGGGCCCACTGCAATGCTGCTGTGGAGGCTGCCCAGATCTGCAGTGAGTTCCATTAGGTGAGATTAGGACTGTGTCTCAAGCATCATTATCTACACTGTGAGTGCCCAAGATGTCTGGACTTCAGTGAGTCAGGGCTGGGTTTTAATTAATGATGATTTTCCAAGGTAATTAATTAACCCTATTAATTTCCCTGTTCCATTTCTTAAAGAGAAAACCTGAGTGAAAGTTTCTGGACTCCTTCCTGCACCAGGTTTCCCATCCACAGCAAGAAGCAGCTGCACTGTCCTTGTGGGGTGGGTTCAGGGGTTTGTGCCCTGGCTCTAACAGAGGCAGGCACACTGGTATCCGTCACTCTTGTATTTCCTTCTTTTTCTACCTTGTCAGGTTTTATGAAAAGCATTGATGCCAGCTCCTTTCCTGTGCTCTGACAGAGCCACTGTATGTCACAGTGAGAGCTTCTCTTCCCACCTCTTTGCCCCTCGGATGTTTTGCTACCTGCTTACAAAAGCAGGGGTTTTATTCTAAGCGTGCATATAATTGTCTCACTCTTGGCAAACTCCAAAGGATGTCTGTGTATCTCATCATACAACCTGACACAATATCCTTTCCAGATGTTCCAGATAATGTTCTGTTTCATTAACATGTTTCTCACTAGTGCCAGAGCCCAAAAGAGTTGTAGGAACAGTGGCTAGAGAGTGCAAAAGGCAGTAATGAGATTTTTTTTTTTTTTTTAATGTGTGCCTTTGTGGCATTGAAGAGCTTTATGTATCATCTCTCTGTGCATCTTCCCTGCTCAGGCTGTGCTGCTGAACATGTTCTGACTCCTGCATCAGCTACACTGTGTTTTGGTTTAATCAGTCTCTTACGGTTTTAACCCTGGCAGCCTTTGAAATCAGGAGTCAACTGGAACAATAGGCAGAATTTATACTGCAGTTTTCATCTTCACAGAAATTTTCAAACAAGAATGAATCAATCTTTAATGCTCCCTTATGCAGGACATGACAAAAGACAGCAAGGCTGATTTTATGGACTAGGCTCAGAAAACCTGAGGGACTTGCTGAAAGCCACAAGAAAAAATACGGCCTGCACTGTAAAAAGAACAGATGAGTGTCTGGTGCCCTGTACTACTGGATTTTTATATCCACATCATTTTCCCAGACGACACTCTTATATTGCTAGGCAGTTTATTTTCTGTGTCCTACACTGCATCACTAACAGCAGAAACAGCACATTCGCTGCCACCTCACTGTGTCAATTATACTCATTGATGTAACATATTCTTCCAGTGGAAAGGGAGATTAATTATTGGAAGTTATAGGGCATGTGATGGCCCAGTGCCTGGCAATGCTGAATGCCTTGGTGGAGTGCAGGATGTACTCAAGGCTGTACATAGGGAAAGGTCTTTGTGTGGAAAATGATTCCTCAGGCATTGAAAACCCGCTCCCTCCCTCCCCCATCATTACAAAATGCTACCAAGTGGTTTCTCCGTGCTGCTGAACCTGCTGCTCCTTGCTCCCGTGTCTCTCTTCTTCTGTTAATATAACCGAATAATTTGCAGTTTCATCATTGAACCATGACATATCCTGATTTCAGTCTAATATTAATATGCAGCTTTCCCATTTTACAGACCAGGATACACCTGCACCTTAGAGATTATTCTGAAGTTTGGATTATCCTTTCCAAACCCTGTCCACAGAATGTGGCAAAGTGGGATAATCATCCATTTTGCTCTTCAGGAATAATGACAGATTGGGAATAAGTGATTTCTATTGTATATTACTGAGCTGAATCTGTTGTGCTATGATAGTGGGCCTGAAAGTTTGGTTAAGCAAGTAATGTGGTCACATAAGAAATCAGACTGATAAAAAATGGTTAACAAATGTGAAGGACCACTGGAAGTTCTGAAAGGTAAATATGATTTAAAGTCTAGGAAAACATGGAAGAAGCCTGCTGACTGCAATCCCACCTCTGACACCAATATGCTCCTTGAGCTTGGATAAAACAGTTGTTATGATTCGCTGTAACAAGCTTCTGAAATATTAGTTAATTTTTCTATGGTTCAAAGGTGGGTTATGAGATAAAATTGTTAACTGTGTAGAGTGTTATTGCCATGGAAAATGAAGAGCAGATGATTAAAAAAAAAAAAAAAGTAGCTTTCGAGTCATTGAGAATCCCTACAAAACCAAAAACACTCCCCCAAAGGAACCAGGGTGTGCAGAGGTTTGTAGCACAGCTTCTGCTTTAAGCTTGTACTTGGAGGCAAAAAGGACCCATGCAGAAGAATGCAATGGCCTCTCTCTGACCCCCTGAGTATTTCCTGAATATTCCCAAAAGATGGGTGATCAGGAAGAGCCAACAACATCCAAAAACGGCAGGTGCATCTAATGTTCTGGTACAAGTGGAAATAGCCTGTGAAGGGCTTTGACAGGCAAGAGATGTGACCCCATATTTTCTTCCTGACAAAGAGTGTAACTCTAGAAAAAACAGGGAATTTTAAAAAAATGCTCCAGAACAAAGCCACATAATTTTCTAGAAACTAATGAATCACATACAGTCATGCTTCCTTTCATTCTTTTTATTAGTGCTCACACCCATGGTCCACCTCACTTAGGTTTATTGAAGATCAGAGACCCTGCTTTAACTTCAAAGCCAGGGATATTAAAAAGACTCAAAGCTGTCAGCAAATCCTAAAAGAATGGTACCGCTTTTCTCCATTTAAATTTTCATTTGCTTTTATTATTTTTCCCATTTCCCATCAAAGTTGTGGGAGGCAGTGATGCCTTTGGACTATTGCCCTATATCTTTTCATTCTGCCTTTTTATTTCCTTTTTGGCCCATTCTGGAACAGGAAAATAACGTGGGTGGAAGAAGGGCAGCTTCCACCACTTTGTTAGAATGTCTTTTTTTTTTTCTTTAATTGAAATGTCTTGCGGAGGCTCTCGTTATACCTATTAATATACAACTTCACACCATTCTTAACAGCATTCAGCTATTATTATTTTAGATTCAAATCCATGCACTTTTGATTTAATACATTAAACCCATCTAAGTACCCATATATATATTGTTGCTAGCCAGTCAGTAGCCGAGTAATATATATCTACCTCAATGATGTTTTAATGATGCATTGTTCTAATATATCACCAAAAAGATAGTGCTCATGTGATAGATTGGTGCCATACATCACTGTAGTGAGGTGTTTTTTATGATGTATTGCCCAAACAACATCATTAGAAAGGAAGAACAGACACAGAAGAAATGGTAGGTTTTAATTTACTACATTTTAAAAAATACTTCTAATATTCTTAATACAATAATAGCTAACCTAGTCTGAAGTGGAAGAGACATGATATTAAAAAAGAGGTCTGAAGCAGACATCTCAAGTACAATCCAGTGGGTCAGAAGGCATTATGCAGACTTCGAAGTTATGTCCTGTAGACAGAAAGGAAAGTAAATGGAATGAAGGATGAACCTAATTTTGTTTTCAAAATGTACATATATCTGATTAGAGAGGCGAAGCCTCTTTGGCTCCAAGCAGGATGCTTTTGGGGTACAAACCCCAGATGATTCCAGCTGTGTTGATCCATGAAACACTCCCTTGCTGGAGGTGGGAGTGGAAGGAGGTATTGGTTTTGATGAGATATTTCTTCGCCTTTTTTTTTTTTTCCAGTCAAGTTATGCTGATCCACCAGAAAATAAAAAAGTTCAACAGGAACATGGCTGTGTTGACAAGGCATAACTTCAGTCTAAATGTCGGTTAATTAAGAAGGATTGGTATCTGGGTGTAAGGCTTTTGACAAAATCCATCTGGCTTGATCCAATTCTTCTGCTGTTTGGCTTGGTGTGACCAGCTGTGCCCTGATACGCATGCTTGTTTTGTCAGGAAAAAGAGATATGGAGCTTCCAGGTATTCACCCTCTAACTCATAAACAGTTGGGATGCAAAACTCCAACCTATGTTTTTGCAGCCATGGACCCATTGGTTTAACCTTTGCTGGAGCAGAGGGACATCTGACTGCAGAACTGCACCCTAAATATGCTCTTGCAGACACTTAGCAGGTGTGGTATGTACAGCTCAGTGCTTGGATGAGACCCTACCACCTGGAAGATACGGGATTTCAGCATATGCTGGTGGCTTCTGTGCAGACAGTGATTCAAAATGGCTGCTGAAGGCTCTGATAACCAGTCACGTATAGCAAGGGTGCATATTGTGGCAGCAAGAAAACAAAGGGGAAAAAGGAGACAAAAGTGAGCTGAGTATCAAGCTGGTGAGGGCAGCAGCAGCGTGAGCCGTACCTAATCTCATGCCAAGTAGGACTTTCGAAAACTGCCATGACCAAAGCATTTCTTTCATCCTATGGCTGAATATACTCAAGTGCAAGACAAAAAAATTACATAAGCTACCTAAAAACTAAAGCTGATGTGCAAAAAGCATTTGTTTCTTCAAGAAAAATACTGCTGCACATGAAATATGAAGTGCATTGCATTGTCTGCTCACATTTTTCCTATATGTGTCCTTCCACTGACATTAGCTGGAACAGTGAGTGAACAATAAGGAGAAAAATACAATTATTGGTATTAAAGAAGAAAATCCCTGTTCTTTGCTAATATCCAGTTATGTAGTTAACGTGTATCCAATGTAGAAAAAAAGCACTAAGTAGATATTGTACTCCAGGCAGAAAATATTAGACTTTAATTAAATGAAGTAAACATCTCATTTAATGTCTATTTTTACAGACACTAATGAACAGTATTGCTGAAGGGGAAAAGGAAATAGGACAATGAATAAGGTAAAATGTATTCCTTAACAACTTTGAGTAGTAAATATTTCCTGTGATCTAACAAGGTATAATAAAAAATCCCACTATATTAAAAAAACTTTAGGGATGTAAGAAAATTGATCTCTGATCAACTCAGCTAGAAATCAGACCCCATATTTCCACTTGGCTTTTTAAAAACTCCTATTCTGATTATAATGCGCCATTGGAGAAGATAGTGTTATTTATTTTAGGATATTTCACACCAGGAGAGAGAAGCTCTCAACTGCAAGTCAACCTTGAAAAAGGTATAGAGACATCTGAGCACTAAAGATCTCAGTTTTAGAAGGTGTTTTTAGCTTCTGCTTACTCTTTTCAGGCAGAGTAGCCTACCTTTTATCCTACCTCTTCCCAGGGGCTGCATGGTGAGATTTGTACTTCTCGTGTTCCCCTTTACCTGCGAAATTCAGGCCAAAAGGCATTTTTGCCCAAAGCCTTCCTGGTACACTGCTGGGCCTTGCAAGATGCTGTGTTTTCCACATCCATCGTGAGATGGAGCTTATCCCCTCTCACACCTGGTGCCTGCAGCCCAGCTTTGAGAAGGGCTGTGCTCCCCTCCCTCCCCACCGTCTCCTGTCTCTTCCTCCTTTCCCCATTTCCCTTTCACACCCTCCCTGCTGATCTCAAAAAATGCCACCACACAAGGAAGCTCCCCAAAGCTGCTAGGTACCAAATGTAGGTCTGGACCAGGACAGGACTCTTCCATGGCTCCTGGGACCTCCTCTGCTACTCCATCAGCCTTCACCTTTGCTCCTTGGCTGTGGGAAAGATGGCTTTTGCTGTCTGCATACTTTTCCCCACATCACACCCAGCACTGTTCTGTGACCGTGGTTTTAGAGTTTCCAAGGTGCTGGTGAGCTGTCTGCAAGGCTGAAGAGCCCCAGAAGCTGTGTTTATCCTGGTGCTCTGCTGCAGGCACTCAGTTCTTCTCTCCCTGACGTGCTGCAGCACTACCAGCTTCAGCCCTGGGTTTTGATCAGCCATAACACCGCTGTATGGCGCAGCTTTCACCAGAGCTTGCCTGTATGGTTGCTGGTTATTTACAGGAGACCTTGTCTTACTGTCATGCCCAATGTTGTTTTTCTCTGAAGCATTCGCTATAAGCCATTGCTGGAGGCAAGATGCCCGGTGTGGGTGATCAAACCCACTTCGCTTCTGCTCTGAAAACCAAGATCAGTCATGGCTTACAGTCCTGCGAGCCAGATGGTTAGCAGGGCTATTGAATTAATTTCTTGGTCTTTCTGTGCATAAATCCAATGAAATGCTTTTACCTTCCTACAGCTGGCACATGCGCCTAATAATTTGATCTTTTGCATTTTAAATATTTATTCAGCATTTAATTTAAACCCCTGAGACTAATCCTGGTGCTTTGACTTAGCCCTCAACTAGTTTCACTGAATCATCTCTATCACTATTCAGTGATCTTCAACAAATTGGCTGCGTATACTAGTAGGGCACAATCCTTTTTTCTATTCGTATTTTGGGACTATTTTGGAAAGAGCTACTGGTGAATTTTTAAGTATTACAAGGCATTAAAGTGTTGTTTCTGTCTTTTAAATTATAGATGGTCTCCATAGAGACACTGAAGTTCTACATTGCTCTCTTGAATTGCCTGAAGAAGTGGCACTTAGAATTACATTCGGAACAATGCTAATTAGCAAATGCTGAATTTTAAACAAGCTTCACAGCAAGGTTTTTGTCTGATAGGAGCAGCAACCAGCAATTGACTGACCAAACTGACAAAGCTGAATTACAGACAACATGCTATTTAATTATTCATTAGACAGTTTACAGAGTTAACTACAACAGGCACCATTCCCTTTCTGAGGAATCACCAAGCCAAGCATAAGTGCCTTAGAAATCCAGCATAACAAACAGTCAGATGGAATCAGCAAAATTAAATGTGTTTTCCAAATCACACATTTATTGAGGAGAGGAGAGGCAGAAACAAACCTTTGCAGCCATTTGATGAGAATGCCCCAGCATATGTACAGAATGGAAATAACTTGTCAGGAGCCTCATCCTGCAGACAAAGGTACCACAAGAGATGTTTGGTGAAGGGAACCATTGCTGAACTGAGAGGAGGCCAAAACACTCATTCCCAAATCTCCCCACAGGCCCCTGAATCTGCCATTTCTTCCCAGAACCGTGGGCTGGGGTGTCTCTGATCCCCATGTGTGTGCAGGGGCGCATGTCCCCCAGCTCCCCGCGCACCCACCCCACTCTTGCAGGGCTGGCTGGGAGGTACAACTGGGCAGATATTTTGACCACAGCAGAGATCAGAAACTACCAGTAGCAGAACACAGAAGCCAGATGTTGGTACTATAACTTATTAACCTGGCATGGCAAAAGTAAGGAGAAAAATAAATCTTTGGGGAAGGATAAGACCTTGTCACTTGCAGAATAAGCCATGGTCAAAGGAGATGATTGCAAGAAGGGGGAAGATAAGTGAATCCATGCAGAAGCCACAAAATATAGGGAAAGATCTTGGATAGACTCCGACCTGAACTCAGATACACTTAGGAAAGAAAAACTGGGAAATGCATGTTCATTCCACTATTAGCTTTTGATCTGTGTATTTCTTGTGCTAGATAAAGCAAAGACCACATCTGTTCCAGCAAAGCCAGTGACTGAGGATGATGTTTTGCCTCTCCCAAACTGAAGAAAACTGAAGAGGAAACACTGCTCACGTGTGGAGACCCAAAGGCAGGAGCTGCACACCAGTCCCTGTGGGAAGTACTGTCAGGGGTGCTTCAGGGGGTACTCAGGTGACTGTAGTTACCTGTGGTCAGACCAGCAGACTCGATGGCAATGATTGGATGCATCACAGACCAGGTGGATAACTTTGGGCCAAGATTTATACTTGGATGAGGGCAGGCAGATTGTTTGCATGCTATGTCCTTCCCCTGGAAGGCAGGGCGAATAGTGATCAATGGCACTGCAGGCAGGATGGTTGTAAGTGTATGTTGATGTAACTGATGTTTGCAGAGACCATTGGTCCTTAGAGGGAAAAGTGTTTTAAAGAGTAGCAAAGTGATAGTTCAATTTCAGTAGTAGTGTAATTTCTTAACATCCTATATCAGTCTTTGTTGTGAATGTTACTTAAGTGGAAGACAATGAGAGGTCCTGAGATGATTTCTGAAAGCACTGATTTGTGGGGTTAAACCTTCTTCCCTTAATGCACTCAATGTTTCTGTAACTCTCTCAAATGCTACCCATGCATTAGACGCAGCACCACTGTTATTGAGTTCAGAAATGGAGAAATGAGCAAATCAGTAAACCAGACTTCACCTCACACACATGTCTCTGTCAGCCCTCCAGGATGGATGTGGTACCTGCAGATGCTGTTTGGCACCGCAACCAACCTTTATCCATCACCTGCTCTGTGTGGGAGGAACACGACAGCAAAACAGGACAACTTCAAAACCGTGCATGCTCCTTTGGATGGAGAGATGCATTATATATCAGGTATTTGTATAAAGGCTGTTTTTCAAGATGAGACAAATGAATGAATAGGATGAAACCTTCTATCTAATCAGATGGAATTCAATGTAACTGGTAATGCCATTCACAGCTATGGTGATGCTTCACCTATCTACCTACATACAGGCTAAACCTTAATTTAGTATACTAAAATCTATCTGTCTACAGTGGTTCAGAATCTGTAATCAGTTCTTTTCCTAATAGTGCTTTTTCACATCAGCAGTCACTGTACTTGTCACAAGCATTTGAATGATCTGACATAGGAGAGACCTGCCCTGCAAAGAGTCTCTATACACTGTGGTTCTGGTAAATAATACCTGTACTGAACCTGACCACAAGAATGATCTCTTCCTGTGTATTGTCTTCTATGCAGTGTCCACCATTATTATGGTTGCATGTCCCAAAACTCAGAGGAGGACTCTACATAAGGATATTTTTTCCCTTCTCCTTTCAGACTGCATATTTTATTCTTGTTAGTTTTGTCAGTGGCACAAAAAAGCTGGGTGCTGAAGCCTGCAGACTTCTTGATTTCTCCTGGCACTGAATCCCACACACATCTCAGTGAGCTATTGGTCTCCTTCCGTGTGTCTGCTGAAAGCGGCACTGTAGGAGTATACGTAAAGGAAAGCCTGAAATAGGACCTTTTAATTTGACAAATGGAAGGTACAAAGGTGCTGGGTTGCCACTGTTGCTGGTTAAAACAGCTGCTCTCAGCAAGATCCAGACACATCAGCTGAGCTCAGCACAATTATACAGGTTTGGGTGAACACGCAGTTTCTCCTAGTCACAAAATGGGTTCATAAATGATCATGCAAATCAATTTAGAAAGAAGAATCTGCTGTTTACCCATAACTTTCTCTCTCCATTTGTATGGTACCAGCTATATGAATACCCACTTCCCCGGTATGTGATTGCTTTCTAATCCAGAGTAAGGTCATGCCTCGGGGATGGCATCCACAAGTGGATTTGCCTTGCTTGCATGAAAAGATAATCAGACACATTGTAATCACCCCAAGTGCCCAAACTCCCAATGCTATTTCACGTTCTGAGATGTTTGTGGAGAAAAAGGCCACGTGAAAGAAAGCATGTGAAAGAAGGCATTGGCACACTGATCTGGGACCATTCGCTGAGCTTGTGCTGTGCTTACATTAAAGCATCCTTGTTCGGGGTTGTGCAACCTTGGGTAAAGCAGCCCCTGTCCACATGAAGCTTGTGGTGGGCAGGGGGTTTGGAGGACAGGGTCCCAGGAGGCTGAGAGAGCAAGCACAGGAAGGATGTGTCACCACCGGGGTCAAGGGCTCTTGCAATCTCTGAGGATTTTGAGGGTATAAAACCGCACAGAGTCTCAGAGCCCTCCTCTGGTATTTCTCAGGCTAGGAAAGGAGGGATCTGAGGTTGGACCACTTGCCTGAATGAGATGAACAGAAGTGGGAATGAAATGTTTATTGAATAGCTGTATTCACTTTAATGTGTTTTCCTGTAACCTAGGAACAAATTAGCAATTGCTTCAGATCTGATATCCAAAGAATGCACCTCTGGAACAGACCTGACTGCATGGGTTCTGGCTGCACCTCTGTCTGTATGTGGGTTTGAGCACTTTGGTCTGTCTCCAAAAGTAATTTGAATCCAAACAGTGCTTGTTGTTTTATAAGAGTGACTCTAATTACCAAATTAAACAGAAATAAGAAAAAAAATTAAAATGAGCAAAGGAATTTTTAACTGGAGTGTAGCCTGTTTGACATTTCCATATTTATTATTGTAGTGACTCATCACTTGAACCCATAACTTCAATCTACACTGGTCCAAAAACTATGAAGCAGCAGCGTTTTCTACCAAAGGCTGTATTAAAATACATTTCAAGAGAGCTCACTCTCTCAGAGCTGAAGATGTCTCCTTAGACTAATGTTCAGCTTCTGTATTTTCTGGCTTTTGGCTGATTTATCCATACAGCTACAATATCACAATGCTGCAGGCTTTTATGTTTCATTTCCCAGCTTTCTAAAGGAAACAAGAAAAATGAAAAGGTAATTTAATGCACTCTACAATTACTATTTAAGCATTACATCATCAGAAGGCTGTCACTAACAGTGGTCCCAATGACAAGACAGCATCACCTAGCAACTGCAGAGAAGTCATTAACCCTTTTGTGAGTACCACATCCACCACTGAAGTTGGAAATATTTTGCAGGAAACAAATGCATATGTCCAAATGCCTGAAAAATAAACAGCTTCTTCCATTTTGTGATTATGGTGTGAACATTTTGCCCTGTAATTCTGAAAAGATGCCCACTTCAGTTCTGTGAAAGAACATATGAGGACCAAATGGTTGTGAAGGCAGCTTCTGAGAAAGAAGGGAAGTGTGACAAATCATACTAGTGCTACGTGTGCAGACGCAGGATGAGACAGGGTTTTTTTTTTTCTAGCCTGAAGAAGGATGACTGGTTAAAATATTACCAAGAGTCTCGGGAGGTTTACAGTTATTTGCACAGCTTATGGGTCTTTGCAGCCCTTCAGAATATCATCCAATGTTTTAGGGGATATGTTACATTCATCCCATATTCCACATAGCAGGAAGAGGTAAAGTTAGCAATACGATTTAAGTAAGGTTTATGTGACAAAACCACAATTAAATCTGAACTCTGCTGTGATTCACACAGGAATGGGATGGACCACCTGTGGGGCACCTCCCAGGCCCATGCCCTCTCCTGAAAAATGCTACCAGCCCCTGAGTTTGTGCACCTCCCAGCAAACTTCTGGGATTGCTTTTCCTGCAGGGCTGAAATCTGCAGTTCACACTGAGAAACAGAGTGAGGACTTCCCCTGCAGCTGCAGCTCATACAGCCACATGCCAGAAGACCAGCAGCAGGAGAGAGCACCTCAGGCAGGAGGAATCTGGAAGAGGCAGCAAGAACAAGGTCTGTGTGCTCAGCAGGGCAGCATCTCCACTGACTGTTGTCTTCTTAGACACCTGCCTTCAGTTTCAAGAGCATGCCATCTTTTCATGTAGTGGTCTTGCACACAAGATTAATGTCCAGAAGGAGATTGCCAGACACAGACAGAGGTCAAACGCTAATGTTTTCTGTGTGAATAAAGAGAGAGAAAAAAATCTGTGTGTCCTTCTGTTCTCTCCCCCCAACACACACACCCTACACTAGATGGGTTTCCAGGCCCTCAGAAAGATATCCATGGTGATGTCAGCAGGCTCTGCCTATCTTCAAACGCTGCCTTTTATTTTGTTTTAATGCAGATGCACAGTGACAAACACAACAGCCCAATTTGTAGATCTTTTCTTAAATTGCATGGCTTGCAGTATTCATGAAAACAAGCAAGCCAGGAGATTAAGGAAGTGTGAGGAGAGAAACAAAAACCCAGAAAAGAGCAACAAGAAGAGCACAGTATTTTCTTTTCAAGTCCAACAAAGATGGTCTGGACAAACATCACCCTAATTGGAGCAATTCTTCAGTATTTTATTCCAAATAAATAAACTGTCCAACTCTATTATATATGATGTTGCATATTTGTTTCAGTGATCTTTAACTGGGTACTGGGACTGCACTGCTTTGTGTGTTTCCATTCTAAATGACTAAAAAAAGCTTTAAAATCCCCCCAGAAAAATACAATGTCCCACTAAATCACTACTCTGATATGATTACAAAAAGGCTGACTTTGATTAGTCTGTTACTTTGTCATAAGCAATAATAAAGTAGAGCAATAACTAGCCGGCATGAAAGAGCAAGCATTTTCAGCAAAAGTGCAGAGCAGCAGACAGAACCTAATTTGTGGTCTGCAAAGGCTCAAGCCAGCCAGGAGCTGACATTCTGCCTCTCACTCACTTCACTAGAAATCTCTCAGCATCTCACAGGATCGCCAAGCATCTGGAAATATCAACCCCCATCAGTGCAGTTCCAAGTACTCAGTGTCCACGTCACCTGTTAACATGAATTATAGTTGGGAGGATACAGTATTTGTAAGAGCTGGTCCAAACACTGGTGAGCACCTTCACTATTTTACCAGGTTAAGAAGGCTGCACCCACTCAAACCATCAATGAAAGTATCATCACCAGTGCCATGAGGATCAAACCATGTACAATTATTTTGCAATATTTTCATATCACAAAATATGTACAGACATTAAAACCACCAGTCTTTTTGCCTACAAATACTGCTGATGCCTAGGAATTTACTAAACTATCCACACAGCTTTGTGAACTATCTTTAGGACGTGAACCAAATCTCAGACACTGATCCTTCTTTGGCCACTTTTATAGCACGCAATTCCAATTGTTTTTCTTATTTTAATTAAGCAATTTCTTAATAGCAACAAGACACTGTGTGCATTTCACTATGAGGAGATTATTACACAGCAAGTTTTTAAAATTCATTTGATCCGTCACATTGTGTCCCCTAAGGCCATTTAAGTAGACCCTGGATTTACAGAAGAGCACTTGGGTTGCCTGCAGCAGCCGGACACCTCAGCCCTTCTACCTCACGCAGGGAGACTCATTAGAAAACCAGCGCGAAGGAGTGGAAATGAAATTAAAACAAAACACGGAAACTGTTGTTGCAAACTAAAAAGTTCCCCAAAAGAGGGTAATTCCATTAATACATTTGCTAACATAAGGCAAAATTGCAACTCTAATGGACACTTTCAGCAAAAATCATAAATGAACAATGAAGATACTGGTCTTTTCAAGTGCCACATGGTTCAGTAGAGAACTCACAAACATTTAATGAACAATTTGTTAAAGAAAATAAAGTAGCAATTTTTTGCCTCAATTAAAGTCAACAGGATTGTATGTGTAAGTCAACTGTAACTCAAAGTGACAGTCTTGTAATTTTAAATATTCATTGAAATTCTGCATTAATACATGTATTGTTCTAATGGATCATTTTATTCTCTGTGAGTGCACAATTCCCTTTTTTTCAGGATGCACTGTATGTTACCTAACAACACTGAGAAAACGTACACAACTTCAAAATGGTGCACTGTAGGAAATATTTAAAACTCAAGATGTGCAACCATTGCCATCTCAGCAACTTTACGCAGAGGGACAAACTGGCGTGGGAGTGATACATCCTCTATTCATCAGGGGAAGCCGGGACTGCCTAAGAAGGAGGCCGTATTTTTCAAAAATATTCACCATTCTACAGTTCCTGATCTCTTTTCACCCAAGCTATTGTTGGCTTTGAAAACCTGATGTGCTGGATAGTCTGCAAGTTATGCCTTAAACTACAGATATTGTTTTATTTAACTTTAGATTAAACATAACAAAGATAAATACAAATTGCAGTGTCAGACAATGAGGTGATTAGAAACTTCCCTTTTGCATATCCTGGCATTCGTCGACTTGAATACTTTGCATTTAATTTCTTTGCTTGTTTTCTTCCTAAAGAAAGAAAAAGTTTTTGGGTGAAGGCAAAAAGGTGACAGTCAAACTTCCCCTAAATATTAATTTGGAGAGTGACCAAACCAAACACATTTGCTTCAAAGTTGTTGTTTCTATTTTTGTTTTGTTTTCTAAATTAGGAACAAGTGAGAAAAAGAGATTGCAATGGTAGCTGGGTTTCATTCTTGACCATAGCAGGTACTGTCAAGATCTAAGTATGATTTATGGTCATGCATCTTATATTTCATTCCCTTATCTTTTTAAATCACTTGTGAATAATTCAGAGAATGACTGGCTGGGTAACAGAGTTTGTGCACCCCTGAAGATCGAAATCTTCTAATGACCCAGTAACAGGTACAGCCTGGAAGTGCTAACACCAGGTTTCCTTAGTCCACCTATCCATGGCCCAGGGCTCATCCCTATGCATGAGCCCTTCTCTATCCAGCTCCCAATTAGTTCTCAGCTTGTCCTTCAAGACATCCAATGAGGCTGACAGTGAATATAGTGTTAATAAGAGGCCACTTGCCCTGGGGGAAGTCAACTGTCATTATCAAACTTGGTCCAGCAAAAAATTAAATATTTGGCATATGGTAATAATAGACCTGTCACTATTACCTCAGACCAGGCTTCAGCGTCACCAAAAAGAGACTAAAAAATCCTTATTGAGCTCTTCTTATTTCCCAATACATCCCCCTCTTTGATCGTTAGCTCTTGAGCTCATTGACCTGGGTAAACACTTAAGAAACTTTGTTAGTTATCTTAAAAAAGATAAAATGAAGAATGGCAGAAGCTGAGTTAATCATTTGGATATACGGAAATAATGTGGTAATGTTTATATGCAGGCAGGCAGTTCACTAATAGCATGACTGAAAAACACTCAGACGATTTTAACTGGGAGAAAAAAACAACAAAACAAAACAAGGGAGCTGTACAAGATACCCAGAACTCAATGGATTTGATTGAAATATCTTCTGCTGCTTAGTTTGCTGTGGGCATAATGAGCAGGATCTGTAATTGCTGAACAATATTAAAAAAACTATAGCAAAATGCAAACCAAAAAATGAGGGAACTTTTCAGTTAGGAAGACAGACTGGATGGTGAGAAAACACTGATTTTGCCACAAAACTCTTCCTGAAATATACTATAATAGAGATTTAGCCTCACTGCAAGTGCCATTATGAAGGCTGGAGATAGGCTTGGAGATAGCTTTTGGGAGATTCAGGCAATCACATTGTCTATTTGCTTTGGTACAGCTTGAGCAAAAATTAGCCAATTCTTTTACTCTCATGGCTACTTACAGAATGGCGACTCCACAACTAGAGCCTTCTGATGCCAGGAAACCTTTAATTTCCAACACAGGTTTACCCTGGGCCTCTTCCTACCCATTTGTACTTCTAGAATTGTCCCTTAACTTAAATGAACCTTCTTTTCTGGTATTTGTTTTCCTGATAATATTTATAGAGACTAACCATAAAAGTATTAAAGATGCTCATATTGATCCAGAAAGAAAAAAAAAGGAACAGCATGTCTGGCACACTATGAACAACTCGGGGGTGGGGAGGGCTAAAGGTGTGAAATTTCTCTTTGTACCTGAATTTCAAACACACTGCATTTGCAAGTGAGAGTGGAATGGGGGGTGTTTTGTTTGATTGACAAGATAGAGTCCACAGACAAAGTTTAAGTCTGAATTTGTCAAAAGTTTGGATGGGCTTCAGCTGCCAATATTTAATGCAGATTGCTGCATACAGCCCACATCCATTTGTAAGATGTTTTCTTCCCTGTGTTTCTACCCTGGGAGGCACTGATGGGAGCTGACAAGCTGAGACCCTCCAGTGCCTCCAGCCTGCCAACATGTCAACATCCCATCACATTTCACTGGGCTGGGTGGTCGGGGCGGTGTGTGCAAGCCGGGTTTGGGTGAGCTCCCGGCCATGGCCATGCAGGATCCAGCCTGGCGGCTGCTCTGCTCCCATGGGTATGTGGAGGTTTCAGTTGAACAGGAAGGGGACTGGCTCCATGGGTGATTTCCTTGTGAAGGGCAATAAAGCGCATGAGCAGGGAGCTCACGCCAGCCTGTTGGCTCCAATAATTATATCAACAGTAACAACAAATGTGTTTTTCTAGCCCAGGCCTGTGGAGCAGCCAGAGGATCACTCTGAGGATGTGATCCCCAGTGGCCAAAGTATTGTGTGAGGCTCTCCCAGCTGCTTTAAGCAGGGTTCTTCAACCACCTGTGCTGGCGGGAGCAGCAGAGCGCTCAGCGTGGGTTGCAAAACCTGATGGGGAAGTGGTGGACGCCCTGCGGGAACATGAGCCCACATCTCAGGTGGGCCAGCAGCATGCCCACCACAGCAGTGTGCCCACTATGGCAGAGTTTCCACCACAGCAGGGTGCCCACCATGGCAATGTGCCCACCACAACAGTGAGCCCACCACAGCAGCGAGCCCACCATGGCTGCAAGTCCAAGCATCCCACAAAGGGCAACAACAAGGTTGCCCAGAAGCCAACAACCCTTTCTGGTCAAGCAGTCTCCAGCCATTGCTGCAACACAGCGAGTCTTGGCCTCCATTTGCAGGGTGGTCTGCAGAAGCATGTATCTGAACTTCAGAACTGAGTGTGCTCAGCCCACTGAAAACAAGGATGTCTTTTTAGCAGCTGGAGTGCCACCAGACCAGGAGACTTAGTATTGTCACCTGCCATAGCAGCACCTGTGAAGGGGAATCAGTAACCACAAGTACTTATGTAGGGTGAAGTTAAAGGCAGCACTCCTCTGCAGACTGCCAAGCAGGCATTGTTGCCATTAACTTCTGTTAACTTCTTGCAGGTCACATCTGAACCGATGAACTTGGGCTGGATGGTTCTGCACCATATTCCTTTTTCTAGACCATTTGCTACACTGTTCAAAAAGAGGAAAGTGTTTGCTTTTGATTTTGTCACTAAGTGTTAATTTGGGACCCATTATACATTCTTTGTGGTCTCTTTTTCACTGGTTTTAAAACTGGTGTGATTAAATAAAAGAATAGGGCTAGAGGCTAAAGAAAGGAGCTAGAAAATATTGTAATGTGTTTTAAACCATTCCAAACTGTTCCAGGTACTCTTTAAATCTCCCATCTGACAGTTTTCAATTAAACAGTCCACATTCAAGCTCAGTCCCTTGTAAGGCTTCAGTCCTAAACTGTGGTGTGCGAATATCTTAAAAGTTGAGGAGAAATGCATGTGTGCAATGGCTGGATAGAGAAAACACCCTAAAAAATCCAGCACCTAGCTTGGTAATGTGTACTACAGCACAGGAGACAAGGTCAGCTTTAAAGACCAGACAGAAAGCCAAGCCACCACTAGAGTCATTGCTGGAACTGGAAAGACAAAGGGATTGTGTCCCACTCCTCCCAAGTCACAGCCCCTTAAACTCCTGCTCAGCTACTACCTAAAGACTATGGTGTTGAAAACTGTTTTCTGAGCTCTTGAATGTGATTGTAAGTGCCTTGGCTTCAACATTTACATTCAATACAGTCCCTGCCTCCTTGGGATCTGTGCAGTAGGGTCCCACGTGTCCTTCCTGATTGTTGGGGCATGTAGACCTGGGCACCAGCCTTAGGTTCACTGACAACTTCACTATCCTGAACCTGGCACCACCGACACAAAGCTTTGGGATGGAGCTTTCCACTCTTCAGGGAGACCAAGAGATGAGAGATGCACTTGCTGGTGCCTGATGTTTTCCTCTGCATCAAAGTGGTTATCACTCATTCTGCACAAGGTGGGAAGCTGTCACCTGTCCCCTGCATCACAAAGAACAGCTTGACCACCATGGATGGCCCTGCCAGCACAGCCCTTACTGCATGCAGGCTCGAAGCACTGACTTCCCTCACAATGGAGGTCCCTTTCAGCATCCCAGAATGAAATAGTTAAACCCTGGAGACTGGCAAGGATGTGAGGCATGATTCCAGGGCTGACCACAGCGATGTCTGATGACAGTGACTGCGTGGTCCTCAGCTGCTTGCCTTCCAGACAAGTGGACACAGGCATGGCACCAGACAAAACTTGCACAGGGAACAGCAGCAGGTCTGGTTGTCACCTCTGCATGCTTTTCCCCCAATGTCTACATTAAATGGGTCCCTCCCTGAATCTTCTCCTGTGCATTGGTTTTTCCTCTCTAATCCATGCAGGGAGTCTGGGAGCTTAATGCAGGTCATGATGGCTTTGCTTCTGCATCAGGGCTGCTATAATTTGTAGCAGGTTGCATTCCCAAGGCCATTTGCATGTTTCACCTTTTTTCATCTATTTTAGATCTTCCCTCAAACACTTCTGCCCCCACTCTCCTCTCTTCCCTGCAGGGATCCTCCCGGAGCTGGCTCTACAGAAATCTCTCATCATCCCTAGCAGAGCTCTTCTGTGCAAGTGCTATGCTGAACACACTCATATTTTATTCCTCTGTAAGTCCATCAGTCCATCTTTCCTGTCTTTGCTTATAGCAGTAACACCTTTTTCCTTTTAAAACTTTTCTTTTTTTAATAGAAGATATAATAAAAATTAAATGAAAGCACAAAACCTTATTTTGTAAAACTTGGTCTGACCTACATTTCCAGAATCAAAGAAATTCTGAGCTAATGATGAATCTGCCTTGTTCAGCTAGTCCTGTTTAATTACCAGAGTTTATGGGCACTGAGCTGGTAGTGCAGAAACAGAACATGATGATCGTAGAATGCTGCTTTTGCTGGTTTTTGTTGAAAAGAGTGATAGATTTTTTTTGCATTTGGAAACATAAAATTGGAATAAAATTTGCTGTAAGGTGATAAATTTGCAAAACTGGTCAAATCCCAGACTGAAATATTTAACAGCAACCTGTTCACTCAGAGGGAAGGATATTCAATTTATTAGAAAATCCGCATGTAAAAAAAACTTTGCCAATCGAATAGAATAAGACCGAAGAGACTAAATAAATTCCAGAACTAGCAGTCAACGGTGTGCAGCCAGCAATTGCTCTAAAAACATTGTTCCGTTTTTTCACCAGTTCAGCTATGTGACCTTAATGCCTACTTCAACTGTTGTTGTATTAATTGCTCAAATAAATTTAATCTGGAATTTGTTCACAACAATGCCTTACAAGTTTTAAATCACTAAAAATACCTACATTGCCATACAAGTAGATTCTATAACCTCTGGGTAATAGCTTAAGAACTAAAGCTTCATGTGAAATCCAGTATGGCTTTAGTAATTGACAATCTGCAAACAGATTAGTATCATACTTCATCCCTGAAGTAATATCATCATTTGACTGGCAGTGTGAAGTCACTTGGACATTAATCATGAATAAGAATCTGAGTTCTTCCCTATCCTGTTTAAATGAGAAGCACTAAACTATGTTCCATTATTTCATAGAAAGCAACGTACTGCAAAATTCTGAAAAAAAGTACCTAGCTATATATATTTTATTAGATTTAACTTTTTCGTTTATACATATTCATTAATGGCAATAGCTGTGATATGAAGATGCTTTTTGCCACATCAGAGAAGGAAGGTTATTTTTCCCCAGAGAGTAACTGCCTACTGTATGGAAGCAGGTCTAATGTGTCTAACTACAGAGTACTAAAATAGCATTTTATAACTATTGCTTCATAAAACTTCAAACTACCATAATAATTTAATATCAGAGCAATCAAACTTTATATGACTTTTTCTGCAGCCATACTTCTCCAATTGAGAGCTTCCTACTTGTACTTTTTGTGTGGGGGTACTCCTGCAGTAGTTTAGCAAATAGTAACTGATCTAATCTAGAGCTGCCTACGAACAGAATTAAGTTCAGTGAGGTGCTCTTTGTCAAACAGGTAAACTGTGGCTTAGGAAACCAAAGAAGAGATGGAGATTAGCATAGAAGGGAAGAGAGAGGGAGAGTTGGTGGGAGAAGAGGTCTGGGAGGGATCCCAGTGTCTTGGGATAGTCTGTCCCTGGTCTCACTTCCCTCGCTGCCTCAGAATTACATACATCACACACCACATTACAACCCCAAGTTCAAAATTTGATGCATTGATCTCTGCTAGGAATGACTCATGTGCAAAGACCATCCCTTAAAAATCTACCACATTTTAGGCTCGAGATGATTGGATGTCAACGGTGGGTGAAGTGGCCTCTTATGTGATTCTGCTCAGGAGAAGTGGACAGCAAAGCTCTTCTTGAAAGCAAGAAGGTATGTGTGTATATATACAGCAGAGTGTGGGCCACTTCACTTTTCCGAGGCAAAAGCAGCATTTCAGGAAAGCAGTGAAGTGAGCACTGCACCCTCACAGCTGTGCTCATGGCCAAGGTAGACTTCCAACAGCTTACTGGTCCCCAGACCAGGTACCTCTATCTTGAAGCTCAGGGATACCTGCTCTGTATCTTTCTTTTGCAACCACAGCTCTCTGCTCCTGCAAGCCAAACGAGGCTCAGATCCTCATCTACAACATGGGGCCTGAGCAGAGCACAAGAGGACTTTCCTCTGCACACTGACTTGAGTGATCACCCTGTCTTAGGCAGCACAGAGGAGAAAGCTCCTTGGTGAGCAATCAGCAGGTTAGGACAAAAAGATGGTGGGTGTTTATGGGAATGCAGATCTGGAACGTGTCATTGGCAGCCCTGATGAGAGAGAGAAATGGATGGACCAATGTGCTGGTTTGGGTTAGGATAGAGTTCATTTTCTTCACAGTAGCTTATGTGGTACTGGGTTTTGGATTTGTGACCCAAACAGTGTGGATAACACAGGTATGTTTTAGTTATCGTTGAGCAGTGCTCACACAGAGTCAAGGCCTTTTCTGCCTCTCACACCACCCCACCAGCGAGCAGCTGGGGGTGCACAAGAAGCTGGGAGGGGACACAGCTGGGACAGCTGACCCCAACTGACCAAAGGGATATTCCAGATCATATGATCTCATGTTCAGCAATAAAAGCTGGAGGAAGAGGAAGGAAGGGAGGACATTTGGAGTTATGGCGTTTGTCTTCCCAAACAACCATTATGTGTGATGGAGCCCTGCTGTCCTGGGGATGACGGAACACCTGCCTGCTGATGAGGAGTGATGAATGAATTCCTTATTTTGCTTTGCTTGCACACGTGACTTTTACTTCCCTGGTTAAACTGTCTTTCTCTCAACCCACAAGTTTTTGTACTTTTACCCTTCCGATCCTCTGGCTTATCCCACCAGGGAGGGCAGTGAGTGAGCAGCTGTTGGGGCTGAGCTGCCAACTGGGCTTAACCCACAACAGCAGAGAAGATGAAAAAGAGTCAAGGACCATGAGGCAAGGAAATCAGGAAAAGTCTGAGAGGCACAAGCTGGGCCTGATAAGGGTAGGGAATAAAACAGAGAGGAAGGGAGGGGTAGAACAGGCAGAGGACAGGAGGTATGGGTCATGGTTACAGTGGACAGGTGGTAGAACCTAGGACCATCAAAGTAGAGCTCTGAGCTGCTCCCACAGTCCTCAAATCCTCCTCTCTTCTGCAAACCCATGGGCAAAGTGCTGTCTCCGTGTGTCAAGTTGGTGGAGGAAGCAGAAGAGCTTTGCTTGCCAAACCTCTGTTACATTGAGAGGTCGTGGCCTGTGCAGAACCCCAAGGCAGGGGCTGGGATGATGACTCACGGGAGTGTCACCGTCACACCAAACAACGGAGCTTCCTGTGCTGGGAGTGCAGTTCTGCTTTCACTCTCGCAGTAGTAGATTACAGGATTGAAATAGCAGCAAAAGCACAAAGTTATGCCTTAAAATTAGGAAGTGTCAGAATTGAGCTTCTTTGCCACTTTTATTCCTCTACTTCCCTTCCATCTCCCCTATTTTGAGGTCCTAGCATGAAATCATCCTGTTTATTTCAGCTCCTTCTCTTCCCTGGCACAAGGGGAGCTGCTCTGGGCATGAATCAGTGTGGTGCAATGAAAGAAATGCTGCGTAGCTGATCTCTTTTCTCATGTTGCAGGAATTAGGCAATGCACAGTGAGGGATGCAGGGGCTGGATGAAGAGCAAAGCCGACGAGGCCGTCTGTCACTGCCCTGGGGAACCAGCGCTCGCGGTCCCTGCGTGGGGTCCCTGCGTGGGGTCCCCGCGTGGGGGGGTCGGCCGCTTAGGCTCAGCTGTCTGCCAGCGGTCGCTGCCTCTGAGTGCATCGGTCAACAACCGCCTGACTCGGAGGCTTAGATTGATTTTCAGACATGGAGGACACTGTTAGCAATGAGGTCTCTCTGTGCCACACGCAAGGCACGATTATGATTCTGACAAACGAAAATGTCTCAGACTGAGCTCTCAGAAATCCTGCTTTGGACTTCAGTGGCTGCACCTCAGCTGCTTCTATTTAATGAGGATAAAGCGTGTCCTTACTTCACTGCATGTCCTAAAAACAAAGCAGTATTTGTGAAGCACTCAGATACTTAGGTGCCATAGGAAAAATTGAAGAAACTAGTAATTCTGTCTTTGGAACAAGAGCTGGGTAGTGATCAGTGACCAGGGTATGGAACAATGCACTCAAAAGCAAGTTGGAATGAAACACTTAATACACTGATGTAAAGATGCTGTGGGCAGTGTAGTATGAGACAAGACAATGTCATAATGTTCTGCAATCACATTTGCAATACGCCAAACTGGAGTCTCATTGATAACTTTAATTTGAGTGTGTGTGGTCTTTTGTTAGTTTTGGGTTGGGTTGGGTTTTTGAGGGGTTTTGTTTTGTTTTTTTTTATATTTTCAGTGTTTAGTTTTGTAGCCTTAAAACTATTATTTTGCTGTAATATTTTCCATGTGTGAAAGTGTTTAATACAGAAAGCAACAACCCGAACTAGTGAATTACTTGTCTTCCTCTACGAATTAATTTGATGGAAAATAAATCAGCAAGGCAATTTTCACACTTTAGCAGTGTTTTTTTTCTAACTGTGCTGTAGAGCAAGGTATCTTCTTTGGTAGTGAAAAGATGCTTTACTTATTGGCTTGATTTACTGATTGACTCTAATTCAGCTACATAGACTGGACAGCATCACGCATGTCAGAGCATCTGGTATATGTGTATATAAACTTTTACTTTATAAATATCTAAAGAAATTAATAAGTTACTAGAAAGCATCCATCAAATTTTACGTCAAAATCCTTGAGAAACTAGTTTTGATGATGTCGTACACAGATTCCTAGGGAGCTAAACACCCTGGGTTAAAACATTTTACTTAACAAAAGAGATTCAGTGAAAACCTATCCGAAATTGTGGTTATATTTGGTCTACTACCAGAATGTCTGAAGGAAATTATTCTTTTTAATGTATTTGTAAAGCTCAGAACAAGCACAGCACATTTGGCAAGTTCTGAACTGCAGCAGGCTAACAACTTTTCCAGGTTGTATATTTTCAGGTATATATAGAGTTAGCACAGGGAGGTTATGGGGAAGCTTAGGAAAAGCGGAAAAAACTGAGTGACAGCACCGCTGCTAGAAAAACTTAATGCCCAGGGAGCTCAAAATCAAATATTTATAGATTTATGAGCAACAAATACTCTGTGAGACAAGACTACAAAGCAGGCCTATGCTCAGGTATTCTTTCTGCTCTCACCCTATCCATTTCTTTCACCATGTCCTTTTTCAGAATATTTACTACACTGTCAGCATTGTTATTGCCAACTCCACTGCAAACTAGTAAACTGGGGAATGGTATTTAATGCCTTTTTATGGCAGTTGGTTCCTATTCAAATATTATGTTCATTTTAAATGCTGCAACTGGTAGAGCAAGCAGGACTTTTGTTCAAGAATCTGTTTTTCAAATACATCATGTTTAGAGATCTAGAAATAATTTAAAAAAAAAAAAAAGTCAGAAAGCATTTTGATTCACTTTTAGGTGATTAGCCCAGTTTTCATATTGTACTTCAACAACTAATAATATTAGATGTTTTTTGCCAGGAAAAGTCTGCATTATGAATAATTCTTTCAGTATTTCTGCAGATGCTGACTTCTGAGGCAACCGAAATGGGAGTGGCTCTTTGGAGGAGATCTGTACAAGATTTCCCAGTCAACAACGCTTCTATGAAAGATCAGAAGTCCCCATGCACAAGGCTGCAGTACTCATTGCCAGCCAGAGCCAGCTTCCCCTTTGCTGGAAAGGGCAACTTAGACCCTCTTTACCAGGTTCTCTGGTGGCAATGCTGGGAGACCTGCTTCTCAACTTTGTTTCTGTAACATTGCTATATAGTGCTGGTGTCTCTCAGCATCCCAGACTCCACAGGGATCTGGGAGAAATGTAACTCCCTGCTGCAATACACTCCTCTTTTCTGTGTGAAATGCTGTTTGAGGTTTTTTTGGTGGGTTTGGGGTTTTTTTGGTCTGTTGTTGGGTTGGGTTTTTTTTGTTTTGTGGTGGGTTCTTTGTGGATTTTTTGGGGTTTGTTTGGTTGGTTGGTTTTCTCTGGGAGTTCAGTAGTTTGACAGCTAAAAGGGCTGTGCTGCACTCTGAAGTGTGCTTCTGCTCCACAGAGGAAAATACCACGCAGGGAACCAAGGAGAGGGTCCTTGTCAGTGCTACAGGGAGCACAGCACAACAGGCTGGGCTGCTCTGCTCGTGGTTACCGTCACCAGTAGGATGGAGAGCAACACAAGCACTCATTCATTGCTAGATATCAACTGTGCTTGGTCATCCATGGGAATAGAAGATTTTTTTGGTGTCTACCTAGTCAGCAGCTCTGCTGCTTAGTGGGTGTTAGGCCACTTCAGTTCAAAACCAGATTTATTAATATCAAGCTTAAAACAAACTATCAACTATGACTAATATTGTGTGAAAGCTTCCCTAAGACACTGACTGATCGGGCTTCTTAGAAAATACAAAATTATTTAAGTACTTGGGCCTTCATACAAATTTTCTATAGCAAACAACACCAGGAACCTTTGGAACTCCAGATCCGTACACAATTAATAATCTTAATTCATTACTTCAAAATCTTGTATTCAGATTTTTTTAAAAATCCTTTAGTATTCTGGAATTGCAATGCTGTTATGTAGAAATCCCCACACAACTTTATAAGGGTTTGTCTTACTGATTTTAAAGGTCCACCTGCTCTATTTGCAAGTATACCATTAACTTTCCTAAATGTCAGTCAGGAGAAACATGGCATCAGCCTTCATCGCCTTATCTTCAATTAATGGCTAGATGTCTGTGGCCAGAAGACATGTTGTCATCCTGTCGCAGTCCTTTCTATCAGACTTCACTTTTTGTCATTAAATTGGAAAAACAAACCAACCCTAATTGGATTGCAGTAAGTGGTCCAGTTAGTTTCATGGTAGGGGTAAAGCAAGCTGTATTAAGTCTTGTTATTTTAAACCCCAAGACTGTGCTTTTAGTTTAGGATGGTGTCACCGGGAAACAAGGATCTGCATTCACATCACATGCTTGCCACAACATGGGGACCATGTTACAGCCTCGTCCCCCTCCCCACTCGCCCAGGCAGGGTGCAGGGGCTGCAGCTCTGTACACTGCCCACGGATCACACCCACACCTGCATTCAGTGCATCGATAAGGTGCAGAGAAATGCATCAGGTTTTGACAACATCTGTGTTTCTGAAGCCGCACAAATGTGACAAATGATTGGGGGATTAGCATCTTCTACTGCATCAGTAAACCCTCGTGTTCGCCCCACCCCTTTCCAGCAAAGCAAATGCCCCATACCTGGAGATGTTTCGGTGCCTGAATTATTAATAAAATAAGCATGATAATGAATAATCTATGTTAAGCATTTTCTTACCCTTTATTTTTTCATTATGATCAGAAGAATATGATTAACAGCAGTTTAAACTTTAGCAGTACAATTTCAGTATTAAATATAAAACTACACTGCAAGTTGATGTATTTTAAAAATGGTTATGTATACTCTAGCCTTAAATTTATGTATCAAATACAAGTAACTCAGTTGTTTCTTGCCTTGACAATTAACATATGTAACAAATTTCAACAAGCCAGACATCCATCTTTTCCATTAAAAAAAAATAAGCAAGCACACCAACTCTTATTCATAGCAAGGGGGTGTAAAGGTTCAACACTTTCCTGAGTGTTGTGGGAAGAATAACAGGTTTGAGAAAGTCAGTTAAATAAGTGTAATGATAAATCTAAAGCTAAGCTGGAGGACCTTTTGATTAACTTCATATTTCATATATTACTTGCATCAGTTGAAAGCAACATGAGTTACAGAACTTCCATGAAAACAAGCCACTTACAAGCAGGTGGTTAAGCTTCATCAGTTTATTAAAAGGATTATATGACACGGTTGCCTGCAATAGCAGGGGACTGGATCTGATGACCCAGGAAGTTCTTTCCAGTCCCATTTCTAAGCCATGCACCAAGTGTATCCAGCCCACACTTTCACATTTGGAAAAAGCCAAAGCCACACATACACACACACTCACAGAAAAAAAAAATAATAATAATTAAAAAAAAAAAAGTCCTTGATGACACCATTTCATTTCTCTAGATATTTACTATGCAGAAGGGAACAGAGCTAAAGTCCTGTACAGAGGATACATTTACTCGAGGTTGATGTGGTACTGAAGTCAGTTAATAATTAGATACCTCCAGGCAGATTCAGTTACAGGGCATACCAACACGGCACACTGCCAGACAATTTCTAATCAAGCCAAGAACCTCTTGCAGGAGTGAGGTCTCTTTGCTAGCAAGCACAGAGCACACTAAATACGCTAAAAGCAGCTGTTCTTAAATGAACTACCCTACCAACCGTGAGTGAATGACAGATAGATGGTAAGAAGCATTTACCTACTAGACAAGATCTCTCTGCACACTCAGGCAGAAGTAATTAGTTCAGAGCAGCAACCATTGCTCCTACCTTGTCTGTCTCTTGAGCACGTTCTCTTTAAAAGCTGGTCTATAGAAATCAGTACAGCCTTTCTCAAACACTACCAAAGCAGCAGTTTACAGCTGCCATGCAAGACTTCCAAGTGGTAATCACCATCATCATGGCCAGTTTGCTAAGATGGCGTACACAGCCATAGCAAAAAGCCTTTGCAACAACTAGAGATCTAAACAATTGCCTACATTCAGCCCATCTAACTTTTAGGCACTTGGTTAAGGTGTCTGGGTCCCTAGTCACCCAGAACCACCCCCCCCATCCCCCCAGGAAAAAAAATTAAAAAAAAAAAAATAAATAAAGTATCACTGAAGGCAGATAGCCTCAACTGCCTTCTGGAGGTGTCTCTTGACCCCCACTGAGCAAAGCTGCATCTCAGGCAACCAACTTCTTAACACTGGCACCTCAGTTAGACAGGATGAATGGAGACTTGCACTCTTCCAAGAGATAGTACCAACACTCCCCCAAACCAAAGGCATTAAGCAATTAAGGTTTGCAACTCCAGTTACGTTTGGAAACAAACTTACAATCAAGTAAAGAAGCTGTAGTCCCTCCCTCCCAAGCATAAAAGCCTTCCACATGGAGGCTCTGCTATTAAAAAAAACCCAAAAAATTTCTTCTTTCAAACAAAGAAGAGTGGACATGGCTGCTTTGCCACTCATTCACAGGGAAGCTGAAGGATCAGAGAACACTTACTCAGAGACTTGGAATGACTAAGCACTGCTAGTGCATGCAAAGCAGAAGTAACAAGATGGATTTAGATTAACCCTAGTCCTCTTCTCCACCCCACAAAATTCATGCGTTTGAGAAGATAGTCAAGACGTATCAGCCCCACTTTCCAAAAAGGCTTAGTTTTTTTTTGTTTTTTTTTTTTTTTAAACACATTGTAAAAGAACTGTCCTTTTGTTTTCTTTCTGTGGGTAAAGAAATGCATTTTTGGCATGTTTGAGAATCATAGATACCTATGAAGTCCATGCTGTTGAAGTTCTCTGACTAGTTTCTATAACCTGTCAAGAAAACATAAGCAACCTATACATGTTTGCCCAGTATTGACATGCATGCTCAGAGCTCTCCATTTTAGTGAAATGAGGTGTTACTTCTGTGCTGATAGTTGACGAGTCAGCATTACACGACTTTGAGACCAACTAAATTAACATTGTCGTAATATGAAAGGCAAGCACAAGTTCATTTATTTATAGCAAAGGTCTTGGGTTACAGGAGGTCGGTTCTTGCCATCTTGAAAAGATAGGGGGTAACTTATTGCATACATATGCATTATAATTTAGCAGCAAGTCATTCATAGAAACACTTCCCTCCTACTGCTTTTTTGGTTTATTATCTCAATTATATATATATATTTTAGCTTTACAAAGCATTTAACACCACCTTTAAGTTAATGGTCTTTTATTGGAAAAAAAGACTAGCATTTACAACTTGGAATGGACATAAATTGTAATATCTTGAACAGCAATGTTGATAGTTGTGCTGAAGTCCACAGGCTACTCCGCCAGCTCCAAGTCATGGTACAGAAGGTTTTAAAAATATGAGAGTCCAAAGATGCTCCCTCGGTGAAGTTTTCTTTTAAAAATTTTGTGAACGGTAACAGCCCGACACCCGTTTCACTATAGTGCAATGCAGACAATGTTAAACCAGTATTTTAACACAGACATGCCATCCATAGTTAAGATCATCGTATTTTTGGAGCACACTGCTACGTACAGGAGAACCATTCAACCTTTAGGGCATTTTCTCTAGGTTTTGCATCCTTCAACCATTTTGCTGCATACCATCCTGAGGTATAAACCAATTTTAAAGTAAACCAGCTATGACAATTTTTACTACAAATTGAACTAGAATCCACTGTAAAACAAAAGAGTGGATTCTTTTAGGTTGTTTTTTCCTTTTAATACAAATGTCTGACTGTGCTCAATTGTCAAGCTGCATGCATGAAAAACTGGCCAGCCCAAACAGTGTAATAGTCATTAGCAAATGGAACTTTTGAGTTCACTAAGTGCTTCCTTTTTTTTTTTTATTTTCAAGGTAGTACAATTACTTATATTGTAAAACTGATGTTTATCTTTTGGGGACAGGACCACCAACCATTACATGCAGTTTGTGGACAGAAGGTATTTTGACATTCAGTTTTGCTATACAGAAACAGAATGAATAAATGAACATTTTTTTTTGCAAGAGGTAAGTAAAAGATTCAATTTGATTCTTCTAGAGGAAAAAAGGTGTAAAGGAGGTCTCTTCACTTTGCAGTCATCATCTGTACGAATTCTGAAAAGATAAAAAGTCACTGTGATTTATTGTCTCCATAGTACTTCAACTGATAAGTCACTTAAACACACTTGACATTAAAAAAAAGCTCCTTTCACTGCATTTCAGTTTTTGTCCACAGAAGTGGACTGAATAAACTGGTGTCCCAAGTAATAGAAATTAATGCCCTATGCAACTGGCTTTCACTCAAGCTGGGTAACGGATTTGAGTCAAGACAAACATCTTTTTACCTTCATAGTTGACTTGCCCATCCCCATCAATGTCTGCTTCTCTGATCATTTCATCTACTTCTTCATCTGTTAGCTTTTCTCCTAAGTTTGTCATAACGTGACGTAGTTCTGCTGCACTGATATAGCCATTGCCATCCTGTGAAGAAAGAGTTGCACATGATCACAATCAACAATCCTGACATTGGTTAACTCTGAAACTACATCTAGGTTTCCAGTAACTCCTTCTGAACTAGCCTTACGGCACTTGGGACAGACATACAGACCTGGTACACTGCACCACCCTACAGTACATAATAGTCCCATTGCCTTAGGAAGCATGTACAACTATTGCATTGGAAGAATAACTGCATGCTTGATTTGTAGCTGTGATAAGGTATTTTAATGCTTTTAAAGAGCTTTCAAAAATAAACCCATAAACAAAATGGGTTGTTTTTTTTTTTAAGTTTCTGCTGCCTAAGCAAGGCCAAAAAAAAAAACCCAAAACAAAACACCAGTTTCCATACCAGCAAGAATAAAGTCAGCTTTCTCTTCTGTGTAACACTACCTCTACAACCAAACTGCAGGTGGCTAGGTTAGGCTTCTTGTCTAAGACAATATGGAACAAACCTTCAAAAAAAGCATTTAAATTCCACTCATAAGGAGTTGTGAAAAGCTTCGTGCCAAAAAAATAAAAAACCCAACAAAAACCAAAAAAACCCGAACACACAGGGTGGGGGGGAGTATGAGGGGGGAGAATGACACTAAGTCAGTGTTCTCATTAGTAGTATCCAAACCTAGAGCTCATCCCTGGCCATTTCAGAAACTGTCCTCTTCCATCCACAGGAAGAATACACTAGCTTAGAGCAGGAGTTCATACAGACATCACCAGTAGACAGGCTACCTCAGTGTCTTTAAACAGAAATCTAGTCTGCAGAAATAAGCCAACAGGGTAGATAAACTACTAACCAAACAACTGACCATTTCCTCCAGCACATTTTCCAGCAAAGTACTAGAGACTGCCACTTTTTTCCCACAAAAGCAGAAGTAGTAAGGCCTTCCTCCACACATGCGTGCATCAGCTTAGCAGCTGCACCAGCCATTGCTCAACACTATTCTCTTGTACCATCTGTCATATCCAGGCAATTCAAAGAGGGGAACCCCTGTTCTATAATTAACCTTCATAAGGTACACCCAGGTATCCTTAAAGACAGATGGAGCTGAGCTCTGTTTTCTTGAAGACAACCTCAAAGTCCACATCTTGAAAAACTGAACACGCAGCACTTCATGTCCCTTTAAATACTGATGACATCTTAGTTTCAAAGAAGTATAAAACCTTGTGCATCCACACAAACATTTCCCCAAAGCCAGAAGGTACAGAAAATCCCCACCCCTTCACTACACCCAACCTCCCCGAAGAAAAAAAACACACCCCACAAGCATCAAGTTCTGCTCATCTCTGCTCCTAAGGAAAGGTCAGAAAGTTTTCCTCATGGATGAGACTGAAGCTTAGATCTGCTGTGTAAAGCAGGTAGAAGCAGCCTGCAACAGTCCTGGTTCTGTTTCCAGAACAGGCCCTGCTCTCTTTCCAATTCCTCTGCTTCTACTAGGTGACTTTTTTCCTTCTAGACAAGAAGAGAGAAAATACTGAGGAAAAAATGGACATCATTACTGCTTCTAAAGAATAATTGTACTTTTATTAATACCTTGTCAAAGACTCGGAATGCCTCACGGATTTCTTCCTCGCTGTCTGTGTCCTTCATTTTTCTGGCCATCATGGTTAAAAATTCAGGAAAGTCGATAGTGCCATTGCCTTAATGAAAAGAAACTTCCAAAAATTAAACTTCCATGCTTTTCTTCACATGCACAAAAATCTGGCATTTGATTTAGCCACGGACAAGATTGACAAATCCTCTGTAAACTATCCTTACAGAAGAACTGGATCTTCTCCCTCAGCTGCTACCGCTGCTTTTTTGCTGTTAAGAGTGTGCAGTGGCCGCTGTCTCTGCACTGTTTCGACACAATCAACTGTTCTGCTCTCTCCGGGTCAAGCCATACCATTTGCAACCCAAGTTGCAAGTAAAATGTCAGTCTGATGCTTGAAGGTTAACCAATACTAAGACTTTACTTCACATCACTCACCAAAATTAATCATTTAGTTTCTTCAGATCTCCCCATTCCTGTGGGAGATTTCAGAAGGGAATGTATTATAAAGCTGACACTAAAAATCCAGGATATCTAAAAATCTGAGAAAAATTACACTTCACTCAACTGCTCATAAATACCTGTTCCTTGTTAAAAAAAAAAGTCATTTATCAACACATATTATATACCACAGAAGTAATGCACCATTTTAAGGGGCAACAAGAATCTGCCAATTCCAGCAACATGAAAAAAGCTGCCATTATTTGGTATTTCTGATAAGCTTAGCAGTAGGTGTTCTTATAGGTATTCCACTGCAAAACTGAAAATCCCTGGTAACACCCAGGCTTCATCCCTACAATTTTTAAATTCTTCATTCAAAGTAAGGATTCAAACTTCAGGCTGCTCAAAGCTACAAGAAAAATGGCATGGTAAAGAAACACATTCTATAGAACAGCAAAAACTACATCTGTATAGTCAGGATTCTGCCCTATATGCTGAAAGGAAAAAATGCATTAAATAGTTTACTGTGCAACTAAGAACTACCCATTGCTTGAGGGAAACATACAAACTGATTGGGTACATATAGCAAAGAAGCTAAATATGTGCAGTTTACGAAAACCTTTGCAGCTTCAGCATTACACAGCTATTTATCATCACGGCCAGCTTAGCTACCAGCTAAATCAGAGTACAAGTCTTGTACTCCGCTTTGAAAAAAATCCTCAATGAACACACAGAATAATAGCAAAGCATTCTGCCATAAATCAAGTCTCAACAGATGGGCAGGAATACTTATCTGAAGTCCTCAGTGTCCTTTCACTTTTAATCTACCAGCACAGCGTTGTGGACTGCAGCCTAGAGAAGTCACTAAACAAAAACTCTACATAGCACCACAAACCCTAAAGTTTTTGAGTAACTGCATCCAGGAGGTAAAAATTAGGGTCAACTTACACTTTTAAGAAAGTAGTTGTAATTAATGTAGTCTGATAAACAGATAATCTATACTCTTGCCAATATACTTTAGCTCTCCTTTTACAGAGATATTAGAGAAAAAAAAAAAATCACTATCACAACCAACACACAATATCAAAACCTTGATATCACTGAGCAGGGGAAAGCATTTTTCCTTTTATAACTGCTAGCCTGTCTGCAGTCTCAGAAACAAAATGTGCGGTTACCCTCTCTGGCATCCATTTAAAGCAATTCTGATAGACGTGATGCAGGAAGGTTTTTCTGCTTTTGCCTCCAATCCCTCCCACCTATTTATTAGCGATCCAATATACTACATTAGTCTATACAGTCCCTCCCTGTTGTGTTAATTCTTGGAAGTTTAGCACTATTCCACTCCTACCGCACTTTTGGCTTTAGACGAAACCACAGACATTAGTACAGCTATTAAGAACAACATGGGCTGATGAAACATGCCTAGAAAAGTTGGGTGGAAATGCAGGTTAACAGCAGGTCAGGGCAAGTCAGATAGCAACAGGAAGCCTGGGACCCATAAAATATTCAAGACAAACAGCATAACTTTGTCTCTGCCCATCCCCTTTTTTAGATTCTAATACTGCTGACATCTGACTGTTTTGCAGAGAGCAACCAAAAAAATTATACATCTGAGTTTAGATTCTATCGAGTATTTTGAAACTGCTTCAAGATAAATGCCATAGAATCTTTTCTATGCAGTTCAAATTCAGATGTGGAGGTCATACATACTTAAGATGATCACAGCACTAGTAACTACTTTTCCAACACTTACCATCAGCATCTACCTCGTTGATCATATCCTGCAATTCTGCTTCTGTTGGATTTTGACCCAATGACCTCATGACAGTTCCCAGTTCTTTTGTTGTGATAGTACCATCACCATCTTTGTCAAATAGGGAAAAGGCTTCCTTGAATTCTAGAGGCAGAAACAGTCCCAGTGTTTAGTAACATCACCAGCATGAGAAAACTACATACTAGAAACGCACTCCACTGACAATGCATGGTACAATTTTACGAAACATTTTCTGTCTATGTATTGAGAGAATTAACACTCAAATATTAATAAAAAAATTACTTACACTACCAACATAATTTACATCATATATTTAAACTTATTTCATGTGGCTATTATCTGCCATTACAACTATAATGCAGTTCAACATCATCTCGCTTGAGGCACAGTTGCACCATTAAGAGCAGCTACTTGGGAACCCACTAGGTTCCCTTCACCACTAACAGATTTACAGGAACAGTGTTGTCATTTACCACTTATTTTTAAGGCAGCAGACAATAAGAATAGGTGTCAGCCACAAGTGACTGGTCACTCCAGAAGGTCAAATAATGCTCCTTCTCCTAACGAGTTTGAATTACAGGCACTGTTCAAAGTTATTTAAAAAACACTGGCCTATATTAATGTGTAGTAAATCCATTTTAGGTTTATTTGTTGCTATTTCATTTTCTCTTTATTAAAAATGAAAGAGTACCTAGATCTGCTTTGACTCCAACAAGTTCACTTGAGTCTAGCAATTATTTCTGTTTGCAAGAAATCTAGAAGGACTTGGCTCAAGTCTGAAAGTCTAAAAAAAAAATCATTATCTGTAGTCCAAGGAACAAGCAGTCTAAATTAAGAGGCAATGAACCAGTAATCTTCTGCAATATTTTTTTAAAGTTAATGCTTTTTAAAAAAGCATTAGTACAGATTTGAAATTGTCACCTTTTTTTCCCCATTATGTTTGAGATAATATATTTTCTTACTGTCACAAGGAGTGAGGAAAAACAATTTCTCATCAAGTCACTTACCAGCAATCTGTTCTTCAGTCAGCTGATCAGCCTACATGAAGAATAGAACATTTTAGAATACTGTTTACCTCTAGTTATGTTAAGCCATGAGACACTTCCTTTAGACTGCAGTAGTGATTTATCATCACTTTTACAAAGCCACATTCAGTCCCTGGAATTCTGCCTCTGCAAGAAGATTTCACTCACCTACACCATGCAGCTGTTTCCAAAAGTATATAAGCCAACTTGTTTTGAAACTGCATACGAAGAACCAGACCCACCATCCTTCAACTTGGACAATCCAATTTGGTCAAGTGAAGGACACTGGGCAACTCCTTGCAATTGGTCAGAGAGGCACGAAATCCATAATGACATGTTTGGGGTGTCACATCACATCAAATGTCATTTCCAGCAGTACAGTGACCCTAATACTGCGTGGGGGTATTTGCACATTAGTGGGCTAACAACCAGTGTGCCACCTAGTGATCTAACACTACTGAGGCATCACAGCAAGTATTAGCTGACTGTAAGCCTAACAGAAGGGACTGTGCTGTGATATTAGAAGGAATCCCTACTCGCTATTGTTGAGATTTTTGCCATCTCTGACAAAAAAAGGCAATTTTTCAAGCATCACGTTGTTCTTCAATTCAGCCAAGCAGTTTAAGGTGCCTCACACTGATATATGGGTTGTTTTACACATCATTTTGAATGTCAAGATTTAAAATGCCTGCTTATGACCTTCTGTACATCAAGAGGCCACTGCTGCATCCAAAGGTACACAGCTCAGTGAGCAATTAAACTGGGCTTTCCCAGAGCTTAACTGTGCTAACCACATCCTTCCAGAAGCCTCTCCCTTCTGCATGAAGAGACTATCACAAAAAGCTCCGCTGTTTGGACTCAAGGGAGCTAACCAGTTCTTTATGGAGAAATACACATTTTCCTAGCAATTAAAAAAAAAAAAATCCAGATTTTACACACCTAGTAACCCCTTTTAAAGTAATTTTATTGAACAACTTTCACTGAACAGAGAATTTTATAGGTCAGAGAAAGCAGACATCTTGTAACCCTTTGTCCTAAAATATCATTATTCAAGTGTAACAGCCATTTAACTGCAGTAACGAGCAACAAATACAATGGAGAATTAACAGGCTATACAATCTGTTAAGCTCTTGCACAGGGGAATAGGGTAGGGCTGAAAGCCTGCTGTAGATGTTAAGTTACATACACAGATTTCAACAGTAAATAGGTGTTAGGATTGGGGTTTTTTTTGTTTTAATGTCTGTATGCAATGATTAAATAACTTCCCATATGCAAGGTGGGTTTGGGGAGGAAAAAAGTGTAGAAATGTTAAAAGCTAAAAACAGGATTCAAATTTACTAAGTCTTATTTAATGACAGCATAAAACTTCGGTTCAAATCCAGTTCAACTTTTACACTCTTTTTGTGATTTTCCAGAAAATGCGAGGGTTTTACCAAAACATTATCTAAGGAATTTACATAACAGACTCAATGCCCTGCAGAACAGGAAACAGAGCCACACCTCGGCAAAAAACTCCAACCCACAGCACCGGCTCACTGCCCCATTAAACAGAGCTGTTCCTAAAAATCGGATTTCGAATTAAAAAAAAAAAAAAAAAAACAACACCCCAAAACCAAAACAATCCACAACCTCGCACACAGCGCCATGGCAGAAGCACACAGCCCGACCCTAAACCACCATGGGGCTCACGTTCCCGAGCAACAGGCACAGCTACTGCCTGCTCTCCCCAGCCACAGGACAAAGGGTACCCAGGGCTGGAGCCATCACCCCACCCAGCCAAGTCATCAAATCCTGTCCTGGTGATGTCAGCCTTCCCCGACGGGAAGGGGAGATGGAGAGACAGAGCCGAGGAACACCCAGATTGCCAAAATGCGATTAGAGGTCAGCGTGCGACTGCTTCGCCGCTCTCGTAGGAAGCGAAAAACCGCCGGGAAAATCCCAGCCCTTCCTCTTGGCCTCTTTTGCGAGGAGTCCGGGCTGGCACTGCGGCACCCGGGGGATGAGGCTGGCTGCTCCCAAAGCCCACCGATGCGTTCCAGACGGGGAGGCGGAAGCTGGCATCGCCCGGGCGGGGCACAAGAGGGCTCGAAGCCCGCCGGGAGCAACAGGCGCCCTTCCCGGCCGGCAGCCACCCGCTGCTGCACTGCGGCCCCGTCTCCCCTCCCTCCCCAGCCGCACCACGTCCTCATCCTGCGGCCGGGAGGGCGCCCGGGCTCCGCCGCCAGCCTCCCTCATCCCCTCCCTCCCCTCGGCGGCCCGGGTAGCGGCTCTTCGCCCGCAGGCCCCGGGGAGGAGAAAGGCTGCGCTCGCCGCCTCCCCAAGCCCCCCATGCGGGCGTTGGGCCGTTGCCAACCGATCAACACGCGCTGCGCCCCGGCCCCCCCCAGCCGGGGGGTGCGCGGGGGCCGGGGAGGAAGAGGAGGAGACATGATGTAATGCAGACAGCGATGGGCTTCACCGCGGCTGCTGCGTTTTTTTGGGGGATGGGGGGGGGCGAGGGCGCACTAGCTGCAGCGCGGTGCCCTCCCCCGGGCCGCCCCCCCCGCTCCCTGCGCAGTGCAGCTGGTGCCGGAGCCGAGCGGGATCCTCGCCCACAGACCCGCGCCCCGCCCGGCACAGCCCCCGCCCCGCAACGCGCCCTGCCCGGCGGAGGGGCCGCGGCCCCGGGGAGAGGCGCCCAGCCCTTTCCGGAGGGGAGCGAGCGCCGCATGCGGGGGAAGGCGAGGCGGGGCCGCGGCGGGAGGGCACGGGGCCGGGGCGCCCACACGGCAGGCCCCGGAGAAAGGGGAAGGAAGCGGCGGAAGAGGCAGGGCCGCAGCTCTGCGGCGCTCCCGCGCAGCGCGGCGGGGGGGCGTCCGCAACCACCAGCCCGCTCACCCCGCGGGGACCCGGGCGGGAGGGACTGCGGCCTCCTACCACCCCCTCCCCGCGGGCTTCTCCCCCATCCCCCACTCCTCCCCGGGAAGAGCCCAGCAATGCCGATCCGACCGTCCCCGGCTCCGCAGCGAAGCCCCGGGTAGCCCCCTGTGCGCCAGCCCCTGCGGCAGCCCGGGCGCGCCGCGGTCGGTCGAGCTACCTACCATGGCGCGGCGGCGGCGGGCCCGGCGGCGGCTGCACGAACTGCGCGACCACGAGCGGCGGCGGCTGATGCCTCCTCCCCGGCGCGGCTCGGAGAAGTGCTGGGGCTGTGAGCCTGCGCCGCCGCACTATATATGTAGGGCTGTATCCCTCCGCCAGAGAGGGCCTTCTTCTCTCCTCCCCGGCGCGGTATGTGTGAGGGTGACTGCGGCGAGCGGCCCTGCCCCCTCCGCGGCCCGGCCCCTCCCCTGGCGGGCACACTCCCCCCCCGCCCCCTGCCGGGCCGGTTGCCCCCAGAGGCGCGGCCGGCTGCCCGCTGCGGGTGTGGGGCTGCGGTGGGTTACAGCCGAGCGGTTTCCCCCCCCACTTCCCCCGTCATGCTCCTATCCCCTTCCCCTGTCTCCTCGCCCCGAGGTAAGCGCCGCCAGGGGCAGGCGGGTGAGCAGCCCCCCCACAGGAGGGAGAGGCCCCGCTCCCAGGGCGGCACGGCTGCTGCTCCGCGGGCTGCACGGCTGACCCCCGCTCCCGAGCCGCGGGGCGAGGACAGCCTGGCCGCGGCAGTGGCCATTTTCCGGCGGAGCCCGCGGAGGGAGGACGGCCGGGCCGGCGGGGAGAGCTGCCCGCCGCGGGTCTGCGCCACCGCGGGGACCCCGCTGGCCCCACGTCGAGGCCTCTCCCCATCGCCCCGTCGCTCGCTAGTTCGGGGGTGAGGGGAATCTCGGCAGAGTTGGTGCTTTTTTTGCCTTTTTTTTTTTTTTTTTTTTCCCCTAGACCGCATCCCCGCTGGCGGTGCAGGGGCCTGCGCTCCCCCGGGGAGCCCGCAGCGGTACCGGGGAGACAAGGATGCCACGGGAAGCTGGGGGGGGGGGGCGTTAATAAAGCATATTCTTCGGGAAAATCTGAACGATAAGGGGGGTACGACGACACAGACTGTGAAGCTGGTATGTTGAAGTGAGCATAGCTGCCTTTTTTTTTATCGTAGGGCTTTTGTCAAGCACCAAAATCTAGATGATGGTAAAATTCAATCCAGAATCAGATGGTCTGCGACTGACGTGTCACCTCAACCCCTTCTCAGCAGAACAGCTGTAGCCTACAAGTGAGAGGCAGCAAAAGCACGTCCTGATGTCAAATGTTTTCTGGGTTTAAAGATTTTGTCTATCAACTGATAACCCAGGTAAATATTGTAGCATGCACACCGTACCTCCTTTACTAGATGGAGGCACAAACATGGACCCACACGGGAATCAAGGATCTTGGTTCTGTTTGTGACAGGTACCCTTAGATTTTGAGTTTCCTTATAGTTCAAGATATTATTAGTTAAGGTTTTAGTTTGGGCCTCTCTCTGGATTGGGAGGATAGTAGTATTTCCAATGTGGTCATAATTCTGATGATCTGCTTGCAGTATAGCACTAAATATTTTAGAATACATTTTTCTATTTTTCTGTTTTTGAAAAACAGTGCCTAATTTCAGTTGGGTTCTCTTTGTTTAACAATTTCAGTGGCTCTACCACTAGAGTTAAAATTTATTTGCTTGCCTCTCTGCAACCTAGTGATAGGTTCGCAAACAACAGTTACCTGTTTACAATCTAGAAGGATTTCTCATAGCAAACGAAATAGCATATTTAATGTGTCATAGTTTGTTCCCCAAACCATCCTAACATTTGTGTATATGAAATGGTGTCAGAAAGCTGATTTGCAGCTGGCTAGTCTGCAAATGATAGGTTTATAGACAGCTTCCATTTTAGGTGCAGAATGCCCAGCCTCCTATTTTTAATATACTTTTCTTAAAAAAACTACGAAGCAGTGACGTTGATATTTTTTTTTTGCCATGGAAGAACACACAAATCTCCATTTTGTTTTCAAACCAGACCAACAATTTTAAGCTCTTATTTTCCCAGCTTATTTTTTTTTTCTGGAAAACATGGCACAATGTTTGATGTGGGCTACAGGAGCTTTTGCTTTGATAAGCACATCTTGGAACTCCATGAGGCTCCTAGGGAGGTGTGCAGAACAATGTTCATGTACAAATAATTCACCTCATTGTGCTAGTCTCACACAGGTGAAGATCTCATTATTGAAACACTGAATTCTATTTGAATATTTGGCCAAGAAATTTGTACATTTCTTTCACAAAGATAAATTGCCAATAAAACCTCATGGTCTTTGATCAAAATGTTTCTAACATGGAAGGCCGAAGGTATTATCAGGAGAATAATCTTACCAACATTAAAATGTGATGGTTTAGAATATGGGTGCCTTATTTCAGTCTCTTTAAAATTAAGTACATGTAATATGTTCTTCCATTGATCCAAACTTTCATTTGTTAAAAAATTAAGGGAGTGGATTTATCTATTGAGGAGAGACTATGAGACAAGTAATTAAAATTTATTTAGATTATTTTACAGACTTATCAGCATTACAGCATGTGGACATATGTGAAGAAACTTGGAAATGTGGTAAAAGCCACTCTGTCATATTCATTGAATGATGCCAAAGATTAACAAGGCCTTTGAGTACAAGAATTGCTGTACATTTATTCCTGGTTTTTTTTAACTTTTTGTGCCTCCTTTTGCTAGCTCTTGATGGTTCACATCAATAATTCATTTATATTAAAAATGGAATTTTAAAATAAAGTTACTTTTAAAGTAGTTTGGAATATAGTTATCTTGCTTTATTTAAGAAAAGCTTCAGGATGATTAATTAAGGTGCCACAGTAACATTCTGCAGCAGTTTCTGTTAAATTACATCACTTTGTATTTGAAAATATTTCACAGCTAATGCTCCACAATAACATTCTGACTAAGGGGAATTTTTTTTCCTAATTTGACATACGGCAGTGATAAATGTAAACAAAACAGAATACTAATGTTTTGCTGCTTATTTAATGTAGAAAAAACCCCTCATCTGAACTGGCATCTGCCTGCTCCTTGTAAATTTGCTTCCAGTCAATTGTACAGCTAGATTTTATCAGTATTCTTTGTTCTCTTAAAATTTACATTCAGTTGTGGGCAGGCAAGAAATGCCCCTGTCACTCCAATGACATACAATGTCAAGTGATTTGCCAGGATCTTCTACAGTCTCATTCAAAATCTCCTGGATCTCAGTGGGAGTGGGACTGGGCCATGGAATTACTCAGTATTTGTGCCTAAAACCGTAGAGCTTGGCCATCCCATAGCTACACAGCTTTTTTATGAACAGAGGACTATGTGATAGCTATTAAGATGAATTTCTGACTGGATAGATTTACTGTTCTAGATTATTTTACTCTCCATCTCTAAGCATGCTTTTGTTGATTCTTGTTTAAGCTGGAATATTAACAAACAATTCTTTTGTAAAGTTATTAGTTGCAGTGAAAGGCTTGCAACCATTCTGCCTAGTATTAAATTTCTAAATTTTACCTAAATATGACAGCAAGGTTACAGTGTTGGTCTCTGTTTCTGCATAGCCTTAACATGTCCATTCTTTGGGAGCAGCCTAAGATACATGGAGGAATTCTGTTAAGAACATGGCAAAATACTAAACCTTATTACTTACATGCAGGGTGTGTTTTTCAACCTTGGCTTTGTCAATATAAGCACTGAAGAACATAGCTTCACACATATCAATTGCTTTCTCATACTATATACACATAAGTTAAAAAAACAAAACAAACCACTTCACAGACGTGCCCTGGGAGAATGGATGTGAGAACAGATGGACAGAAGTTTGTCATATCATTTAATGCACAGCTGGGAGGCTGATATTATGGCAATAAGCATAGATAACCAGTATATAATAAGTTAGAAACATAAGAAGCCAAAATCAAGTATACATGTGCGTGCAACATCTGTGCAACTGGAACAAATACATAATAAGTTTTCAGTTATATATGTGAGCTACTCGAACTGGGTTTGAATTTGTTGTATTGCTTTTCAAGTCAACTGGAATTCTCTCGGTACATCAGAAAATAGTTTTTTGCCCTCTCTATAAAATTCTGTTCTTATAGGCAATGCTTTTAGGGGAGACCATTTTCCACAAAATTAATGTTTCTAAATGCCATTGGCAGCTGTGAAAATCTAAGCCAGTATCCTTACAAAAATGCTCCATGAGCTTCACTAAGATTGCAAATAAGTGGGTGGAACTCCATTGAGATAAAAAGCTAGAGCAGAATTGAATTTTACCACATTTATACAAGATGTGAAAATAAAAATTGCTTTAATCTTAACATTTGAATTTCCAGACCCGGTAGCTCTTTTAAAGGGAACATGTGTTCCTGTAGATTACTGCTTCTTTTTTGAGAGAGAAAGAAAAAAACACCAAACTCCCTAATCTTTTATATTCTCATTATTTCTTTATATTTCCTCATTCCCACTGGTGTGTATCAAAATCACATGCAATTGTGGATTTTCACTGAGCATTGTTAGAAGGCCATCTGTGTAATTAAATAATAGTAGTTGCTACGTACGTTGAGTGTTCGTTGTCTTGTAAAGTTTTAGATGGTGGCATAAAACTAATTTAGCTGTTGGTTAGAACTTGATTATTTACACATTGCAATTAAATTAATTAATCCTTTTTTTTCTACGTAGCTACATAAACTGGCATTCTTGAAGCCAAATAATTTGAAAAGTTTTGTCTTTTAAACTTAAGGCGGTTTGAGTTGGGAATCTTAAAGATCCTATCTTAAAAAGACGTGCACAGATGGCAATTACAGACCTGCTCCCATACATAAACTCGGTCATATATCTTGCAGATTAAGCATTATAAAATAATTGTTTTAAACCAACGTGCTTTTCCCTGCCTTTTGTTTTTGTTTTGTTTTGGTTGTTTACATTTGAATGTAAAATAAATGAAAAAAAAGAACAAGGTGTTTTCACACAGTCTTAAAAAACAAACTTTACTTCATAGTCCTATGAAGAGTTCTCTACAAATATTGGAGTATGTGAAAACAGAATTCTCCTTCTCAGTTTTTGTAATTGCCAGTTTCATAGGAAAGTAAACATTGGATGATTCATGATATAAACAGAAGTTACTCCTTCCATTTATCTATTGTTTATGTTTTCTTATCGTTAGTGTTTTTAAGGACAAAAGCCAGATTATATTGACTATTTTTCAAGAATCAAATGCAGAAGAGGACAGAATACTTATGTATGTGTCTGCTAAGTATTTCAGATATTTACATAACATTGCTAAGCATACCTAGGTCATGCTTCTTCACTGTCGGATACACGTGTATGAACTATATTCCCTGATGGTAATTCCAGTTAGTACATCTGTCAAAGTAATTTATTTTTACCACAAATGCATTTTAAAATATTTCATATAGAAATATATGTATGGGAACAGTCATTCTAATGACAGGAAAACTGCTGTTTCTAATTTCAGTAGATGGATTCCTCAAAATTTTCAATGAAACAATGTAACAAACAGGAAGACAATTCTTAGTAATATTCACCTTTTTAGGAATGGCTTGAGTTTGCATTTCATTTATTAACAATAAGCTGGAAAACTGAATGGGCCACAAACTGGTTTACTTTATAGGTTCAAATTTTCGTCTTGGAACTAATAGATAAAAGCCAAACAGCTGTTGCTGTTAGCTACAGATTTTAAACCAATATACAGCTTATAATGGTATAATAAACTATGGTAAGGAAATATGCTTCAGAATTGAAGTCCTGAAGAAAGGTTGGAAATCAGTTTGTTCAGCTCTAGTACCATTGTTTCTCATTTCAGTTTGTCCTATTTAACATGGAAAAAGCATCTTCAAATATACTTAGGATTGTTTTTTTACATAATGGAAATTATTAAATGATCCGTTTACATTGTTTTTTACACCTCTCCTTCATCCAGGAGTAATTTGTTTTCATCTGAATGTTCCTGAGGGGCAAACTGGGACATCAATTTTGCAATAAAAGTCCCACCTAAATTTAATGAATATATATACGTATATATATAAAAGAACACATATGACGTAGTATGCTGGTTTTAGCTGGGATAGAGTTAATTTTCTTCATAGTATCTCAGATGGGGCTATGTTTCAGATTTATGCTGAAAACAGTATTGATAATAAAGGGACATATTAGTTATTGCTAAGCAGTGTTCACACAGTCAAGGCCTTTTCTGGCTGTCACAGCTCCCTGCCAGTGAACAGCTGGGGGTGCACATGGACCTGGGAGGGGACACAGCTGGGACAGCTGACCCCAACTGACCAAAGGGATATCTCACACTATATGATGTCATGCTCAGCATATAAAGCTGGGGGAAGAAGAAGGAAGGGGGACATTCGGAGTGATGGCATCTGTCTTCCCAGGTGACCGTTGAGCATGATGGAGCCCTACTGTCCTGGAGATGGCTGAACATCTGCTTGCCCATGGGAGAGGCAAATGAATTCCTTGTTTTGCTTTGCTTGTGTGCGCGGCTTTTGCCTTAGTTATTAAACTGTCTTTCTCTCAACCCATGAGTTTTCTCACTTTTGCTTTTCTGAGTCTCTCCCCCCTCCTACCGGTGGCAGTGGGTGGGGGGTGGGGACTGAGAGAGTGGCTGTGTGTGGCTTAGTTGCTAGCTGAGGTCAAACCATGACACACAGGCAGACAGGTATATAAAATCCACAGATATATCCTCTAATGGCGAAGTGTCCCTTACTTAACCCCAAATTGTTAATTTTGTAGTAGGTCTATGTTAAAAAACATTTTTTAGGGTCAGGTAAGGCTGTCATAGGTCTTCATGCTACAACTAGAAGTAAAAAATTCAATGACTCCACATATGCAGTTTAAGAGTAATCATAATTTTAAATCTGAATTGTAGTTTCCAGTACAGATTTTCAGCAACCATAAACATGCCCTGAAGTCAATAAATCCATGTTAATTTCCCCTTCTTTCACACACCTGAAATGAGGAGTTTCTATCAGTTTGTCAGATTCATTGGGCTAAGAAGCTACAAGATCAAAACCATATGAGTTAATGGATGTGAAATACTGCCATCCAAGAGACATCCAGTATTCTAATCCACCATACTATGGAGCTGGCCTGAGGTGAGAAGTGTTATACATACATCCCAAATTACAGGTGCTGAAAGCCAGAATCGTTGCCAGACAATACTCTTCTTCATTTGTCTAAAGTACATGAAGAAAGCTATGGGACCATTACATTTCTTTGGACCACTATTTTGTTTGTGCTTCCATCAACAATAAACCCACCTAATAATGAAATAACTTCTCCAACTGCCTGATTGCCATTTTGAGGGAGAAAAAAACCCCTAAGTTTTTCAACAAGCTTGAAGAGAAGATACATTTCTAGTATCATTTCCGAGAAACTGTAAAAATAAATTCCAATATCCACAGCATATTGCCAGAGAGCCAACAGACTGCCTCTCCCTTGGGAACCTGGCATGGCGGTACCTAGGAAATCCTCTACTGAGGGTTCGTCTTTTTAAAAGTGTTTCAGGGAAAAGAATTTTTAAAAGAATAGGAACATCTGATGCCTCCAGAATATAGGTTCTGATATCTCCCTTTAGGTTTCTCTTTGATCCAGTTCTTTGTCTAGAAATTCAGGTTCTCACCTTTGGGGGCACTAGCACACATGAAGTCCATTCTTGTAAAATGTCTGACCCTCAGAATATGCATGTGCCTCCAACCTAAAGCATCTCACATCATTTTTGAAATTCCAGAAACGATACCAAGAAAATCCATCTTTCTTTGTAAACCTGGAAAACAGAGCTGTCCCATGGGGCCTGCTGTTCTTCCCAACATTTTTGTGAGAGCACAGTTCATATCAGCTACCTAATTAAATCTCTGTTCTGCCTGCCTTATTCTGAGGCTGTCAACTTCTGTGAAGTAAGAATATTCCTAAAATCTGGTCTATCCCAGGCATCTAGCACTTCGTGCACACCGTTCCTGGCAAGCAGCACTGACCTTCCCTGTAGTATGGCTATTTGTTATTATTTTTGTGGTAGCAGAAGTATGCTAGATGCTAATGAAGTACTTATATTTAGTAAGTGCACTGTTATGTGCTGGCTGTGAAGCTGTCAGCAGCATTTTTAAAGAACACAAGTGTAATACAAAGGTGCATTGCACCGAGAATGGGATTCTTATGGTCTATAGAAGGGAATTACATTTAATGAGTTTAGTTTGGTTAGCCTTCAGTTTAGTTTCGGGTCTGCCAATACTGACATCATTTTTCCAAGCAGGGAGCACCATCGAAGACTTCTCTGCATCACTATCCTTGGGGTGGGCCTGTGTGTGGGTTGATGCAGTGCTCAGCACTCCAGATCATTTCACTTTGGCATCCATTCTGCTTCTGCTGTTTCTATCTCCATATTCTATTTTAGGTGCTTAAAGAGCACCAATCTCCTTAACTGAAATATAACTGAAACAAGATATTCAGCATCAAATAAGCAAAAAGCAAAAGACTCAAAATAGACTATTTTGTTATTATTATTATGGGGTTAAATCACTTAAACATAGATATCTTCCTACTCCTCCTCCCACTTCTTTTCTCTAGTTTGTCTCATCTTGTTCTCTCAGGGACATACTGCTGTCCCACAAGCTTCTGCAGAAAAAATGAACTCTGTTTCATGATGGGTCCACGGGTGCCAAGTAGTCATCTAACTTAATTCTTGCAAAAAAATGTTATCATTAGAATTCTGGCTGTCCTGCAATCCTGACGTCAATCCCTCAGCCTCCAGTGCGGCGAGGGAGAGTCCTTTGCAGAGCGAACCTCCTGAGATAGCCTTGCCAGGCCCTTTTGCAGGTGGTTCCACCTGGATGTTCGATAAAGCAAGGGATCTCACAGCGCTGTCCCGGGCCAGAAACAGCAGTGTCATGTTGGCATGACAACACAACAACATCTGAACCTGTATTTCAAAGAAAGCGTATTTATTGCTTGTCCGTGGGCATGGGGAAGGGGGTGGATTTTTAACCAGGCACCCCAAAGGAAGAATACAGAGGAGTAATAGTTGATATGCTGAGGACTCAGTTTGCTACAAGAGTTCTAAGTAACTTGGGAAGCCACCAGGTTTCCTTGTCACCTGCCCCTTGCTGGGGGCCTGGTGTTTCTCCCTGGAGCAGAGCAATCAGCAGCACCCTCGTCACCCTCAGAGGCACTATGGCTGACACCACCATCGACTGCAAGCCACTGCAGGGCTCTCAGCTGTGTCTCTAGCAAATGCCATTTGCCCGGCTGGCAGAGACAGCTCCTCGGCTCCTCTGGAGCACTTCAGCATTTGTCTGCACAGAGAATTGGCTCGGCGCGCTCTGGTGCCTCTCCAGGCTCCGGCCTCCACGCTGGGGCTGCTGATGGCGATTAACATTATAACCACCAGCAGGGGCCCGGGCAGCACAGCACAAACCCCTTTGCTTTCCCTAAGCCTCCTGCAGCCTCCCGAGTAGAACTGTAAAGAAAACATCTTTATTTCCCCCACCCCTTTCCCGCAGTCGGCGGGGCGGGAAGGGCGGCGGGAAGGGCTCGGCCGGAGCGGCGGCCGTTGGCTGCCATGGGAAAGGCGGCAGCTCCTCGCGTCTTGTAGGGTCCCACAGCTCCAGCCGGGGAGAGGCAGCGGCTGAGACGCCGGGAGCAACGCTCGGGCAGCCGAGCCTGCCAGCCGGCCAGCCTGCCTCGCCGGGCATCCAGCAACAGCCAACGGCTGGCCTGAGGCAAGGCCTATATCCTCTCGCGGAAGGTTACCGCGCCCTAGCTCGGCCACAACCGACGGAAGCGGTGCTGAGAGATCTGAAGCAGCACTTTGTCAGAGAGCGTCTGATTGGCTAAAGGGAGTCTGCAATGGTTAGCTGGTAAGAGTCGAGCCCTCTAATTGGGTGCGTTGTACCTGCAATGCGTCAAGTGAGGATGCTGGGCTGCGTGTGTCGGCGCCGGTGTGGGCTCGGCGGTGGGCACGGTGGCGGGGCTGCTCGGGGTCCGGCTTTGGCCGCGGTCGCACGGGCTTGCGAGCTCCGCAGGGCCGGCGGCCCTTCCTGGCAGCCTCAGCAGCCCGAGCGCTAGATTCCCGCCCCTTCATGCAGCTGCAGCTTGCGGCAATAGCAGTTGGTTGGCTCATGAGCCAGAACTGGCAGGAAGAAGCTTTTCCTCAGTTATCGCTTTAGAGCTGGCTTTCTGTATCAAAAAGCAGCAGAAAAACAAAGCCTCTTTTCTCGTTCTCTCTCCATAATGCAGGGTGTCAGAGGTGCAAAATGCGGCAGTACAAATTTGCTGCTTCTGCCCTTCCACCTGCAGTGTGAGGAGCATTTCTTGGACTGCTGCTCTGAGTGCCAGTTTGAGTGACGTTTGGAGGAGGATATGCACGATAAAGCCATGAGTGATCTCCTAAATATCCTGCTAAACCGCTGCAAGATCTTTCAACGCAAAGAGATGCTTCTGCAAAACGAGGCCCGCAGTCCAAAGCGGCGCTGGGACCCGTGAGGCCGGCCTGCTGCCCCCCGCACGGCTGGACGTGGCCAGGTGTCCTGAGCCTGGCCAAACCCGCGGCAGCCCCGCTGCGCAAGGAGCTGCGCCCATGCCGTAAACACCCCTCTGGGGTTTCTGTGTGGCTCTAATTGAAATAAGCATCGAGAAATCAGAAGCAAACAAGTAACGAAGCCTGCACCAGTAAGAGGCTTACAGGAGTGCTTTTGAAACTATGGAAGTCTCAAACCAGCAAGAACTTGCTGGCACATCTGTGAAGCTTGATACAATAACCGTCAAAACGTAGAAGTGGGTTACAGACACTCATCATATTATCAAAATTCTTTAGTATTTCTGTTATTGGAGTGTTTTCATTGCTCTTTTTCACAATCTCGTTCTTGAAGAGTGAGTCAGCAAGAAGTCTCTGAATGTATCAGGGAGCAGTACTTTAAATAAGGTTTCACTGCTAAGCAGTTATTAAAGAGCATGTTTACATATGAAAAAATTGCACATTTGCATATGAACATAACCAGCCCAATTTCTTGACTCTAGTGGAAGTTTTCTTCCTAACTACAGTTTTCAGGATAACATTCCCAATGTACTCTTGGAAGGTAATTTGTTTCCGTTATTCTGTTTGCTCACTAGGAAGTAGAACACCTTTTATTTTAAAATTATTGTGATTTCCTTTTCACAGCCTTATTCAGTACAAACTGCTTTCTTGCTGGCATGAACACTTCTTACTGTCTTTTTTTCCAAAGAATTCTTTCAAAATTTAAAAATAATCTAGCCACTTTTCCTTGTAGTCCTAGCCACGTGGAACAAGTGCAATGAAACCTTTATGGGAAAATTATATGCCTGTGTAATTATAATTATAATGTTTAGGAGTGAAGGTTTGCTAAAGTGAAACATAAAAATGAGATTGCAAGCTCATTCCATTTCTTACTTGGTCATTTAAAGTATGACAGTGTTTTTTAAAAATTCACATTTGAAAATCTTAGATCTAAATCAGCTTGAGGTTTTAAAAAACGGGAAGGAAATGGATATAAAGCCCTGGCAAAGGGATCACACAGTATTCTCCAGAACAACCTTGAACACTATATTAGTCATCAAACCAATTTGTTAATTTATTATAATGACTGTACAAATAATAGAACTACATTAATGTCAGAGAACTTGAAAAAAGCTTTTAGAGGTGACATCATCATTCAATGGGAAATAAATATACCAGTTTCAGGGTTAATGAGTAAATCATAGCTGCCCCAAATAGTCTCCTGTAAAGCAGACTGTTTAAAAGATAAGCTCAAGAGCTTTATATTGTGTTCAAGACAGCAATAATATTCTAAGAATTAGCTTACTTTGAACACAAGTTGCTAGAATCAATCAGTGGGAATAAATACCAATTAGACATTTATTAGAAAGAGTTGCATTGATCAAGTTCAAGTAATTCCAAATCAATCAACTCGTGAGTGATAATGCCACGTTTTCTTTTTTTTACCAGTGATCTATGTAGGCCACATCCAAAGCCATCAATAAGTACAGGAAAGGTAAGACAGAGTAGTAAGCAGAGTTTGTTATGGTTCTAAATACATCACATTCAAAACATGCTGCCTAAAAACTTGCACCATCCATTTAAAGCAACCATTTTAAAAGCCATGTTTTTACAGCAATGTCATTACATTAACATCTGTTAAATATATGCAGGTCTGCCATCTTATGGAGCCTGAATGGTACTACCAAATAACAGAATATAGAACTACATGTTCATATTAGGAGAATAGTTTGAATTTTTCCTTTTCAGGTAATGTATTCCTTCTTCTAAAACTTGCACAATTTTGACACATTGTTTCTATTTGATATGTATATTTATTGCATTTATGTGTGCATTCTAGCAAACACCTGTAAACACACAATCAAATAAAGACATTACAGTTACAAGTTCAAACATGGAAAAGCTGGGAAGTTTTAAAGTTGAAGTTGGTTTTTTACATTATATGACAGCCTTGAACAACATCATCATGTGCTATTTTTTCCTTTGGCACCACTGCCTGATGCAGCAGTCAGGTTAGATGGAGCTATTTAGTGAATAGCTGTTCAGAATTCTGTTTTAGCCTCTTTGTTTGGAGTGTAACTATGCTGTATTTGCTGCAAGCTAGTAAAACCCTATGCTAAAGACAAAATTAGTAATTTATATATGGGCTTTTCTGTAGTTGTTAGAGTATTATTATGAACAATTTTGAATGAAGTTTGTACAGGCCAAGGCAGACAATCATCATGGAAATTTTCAGCCCAAGTGATTAAAGTCTGGCAAAGCTGTTAAAGTTGCAAAAATGATGCTCTTTTGTTTGCTTGGTTTTATTTTCTATTTTTTTAAAAGCTGATGTCAGATAAACTTGATGAGTGGCTTTTGGGTCAGCTAAGAACACACGCATAAGAACACAAGAGTGTTATAATTGGTACAACAAGTATTATACGTTATTTTCATTTTAACTGATGAAAATTTATTTTTAGGTGAAAAGGATTCCTCAGGAAGACCTTATTATTTAGTTCTTGAAAAGTTTGAGGTGAGTTAGGAAAGTGGTTGATCTAAGTGGTTGTGATACTGTCAGATATTGTAGTGGAGCACTTAAACAAATTGTCCAGCATTCAGTGAACTTTTGCGGAGTGTTACCAGTTGCTGGAAAATCTGGTAGCACCCGGCATCTAAACTTAGGTGGATGTCTGATTTCACCGAGTTGTACCTGTACTAGAAAATAAATTATATTGTCTCCATATAGTGTCATTTGCAAATATTCACGTCTACCCTGATAATCTTGCTGGGAAAAGACAGTGAGCACAAATTGCCACTTAGATTACTGTCAGCTGAATTTGATGATGTGAAATACTACTTACCACCACAATAAAAGCCTTAGCATAATTGGTTTTGTGTAAGAACCAACCGAGTCTTCACCTTTTGAGTTATTTCCCACTTATGAGAAGGGTTTTCTCCCCCAATGCATCTTGCTTGATTGTAATACCATATTTTCATATGTGTCAGAGTCACATAGTCTCTGACCAAGTTCCTTTAAATACTGCACATGGTGTTTTAATGTTTAATATCAAATTTATTTATTTGATATATTGGGTATTACATGTGATTTTGATTTAGAAGAGTGATACAGCAATGTACTGAAATCACAATGAAAGGATCAAATAGCAGTTCTGATATACAGATTAATCACAGTAAAAGCATCATTCTTGTTATAGGTCTGTGCGCTCACCATCATGATTCTGAGCATGCCCAGTCACCAGGAAGGAGTACGTGGTTGAAGCCAGCTCAAACCCGTTGCTCTTTCCAAAGTGCATGTTGTTGGTTGCTCAGTTTCTGTACTCTGGTTTTGGCTGAGCCACTCCTCCCTGCCATGTTGCTCTGGCTAGCTCAGGAAGGCATTATTCTCTACTAGTTATCTCAGAGAAGGCTGTTTATACAACGTGATGACCTGCTGGTACAGCCTTATATCTAAAACAAAGGTTACCCTCCAGCCCCCTTTGTGTTAAGTTCATCTTTAGTATAATTGGTGCTTTTTCTTTAGAGTCCTTGAGATAATTGTTTTTTTGCTCATCGCCTCTGAGCTTTGCTCCGGTGTATGGGGTGTCTAGGTTGATTGCAATCCACCCCTTCGCTCAGCCTGGCATTCAACAATTATTAGTGTTGCACAGTGAGCTTGATACAACAGTGCTATGAATTACCAGCCCTCGTGCCTGTGCATGCTGAGGGTGAGGGCATATGGGAAAATTATTATTTACAGCTTTGCTATGTGATTTAACTTGAGTTAATCTCATGTACTATTTGATTTTTCAAGTAACAGGTCAATATCAAGGTTACAAATAACATTACAGTGGTTATTAACAATACAGGCATAGAATGTAACATTAGTTTCAGCGCATTGGTAGCTTTTGGTGACAAACCTTCAAATATGTCATACCAATGCTGTTCAGTAAGGCTGGTTCATTATTATCATATACCATTTTTACTTGTCTTTCACCTAAACATTTTTCAATTTCAGACAGATGTTGGGTAACCTTGGCATTTTCTTTGAGAAAGTCATCTTATGGATCAAAGGTCACCCCACATGTTACTGATATCTTAAATGCCATGAAATAAGACTTATTTTGTTCAGTCAAGAAGTTAACTTGTAAATATAATTGGTTATTTGATCAAAAACATATGTCATATTACAGCAGCAAACGTTGCCAGGTCCAAAGTTTACATCATCTTTGAAGTGGATAGTACTGACAGTGGATACACACACATCCAAAACCATTGCCATATACTTATATCTCACTACTGTAGACATGCTGCCAGATGCAGATACCAGAGGAGTGTTTCATAATGCATGGTTCTGGAGCTCTGGGCATAGTAGAGCAGGTCCATCCTCAGCTTGAGCCAATAGGTGTAGTGTTTACTGATTTCATAAATGTCATGTATTACAATGCAAACAATCTCCTGCTACTATAACTATGTGATGTGAAAAGGCAGAACCTCTTAGAGACAAGACTCAGGCATGTGTTCTCATTGTCAGTATTCCCAGGGTGATAAGGTAACCCTCTATTTTCCTGCAAAAGAAGACATCTAGGTCTCAGGCATGATCCAAGCCCCAGTTATTGTTAATTTAGTCGCTGTAGTGTCTGCAGAATTCCATGCTCCTTTTCCTATGCAAAACTTTATTTTTAAAATGTGATCTCTTATCAGATTGTATTTCTCTGGGCAAGGGAGAAGTAGCAAACCATCCGTTTAAACCAGCAGTGATTGCTGGACCAGTCACAGCTTGGGTGGGGTTGACATTCCCTACACCATTGTTTCTACTCCCGTGAGGATGTATTTCCAGCCTTCAGGTGGTCACTTTAAAATACTAACATAATCTAGCTGACAAGTTTCTCTGAGTAATTTACCTTTCCTGAGATTGGCAAACTGTTGTCCTTTTGACAGGTACTGTACCATTGTTTGAAAAAATGGTATGCATCTACAGTATGTATTGCCAGAGCTTTTGTCACAGGCCATCCTCTGCTTTCAGTTCATTGAAAAAAATCATAATTCCCAATGTGTCCTAGCCAATCCTGTAACCACTTACTAGCCTTTCTGCCTTGAGTTTTGCTATATATTTATTTTAGCCAAATGATCAGTGATCTGATTCCACTTTCCCTTAGGGGTTTTTAGTTTTTGGTGAGCAGATAGATGCCCTGTAGATATGCACTTGGATTGGTCTACATTGTAAATCTTTCCAGTGTGTTTTTCCCCATAGGTCTCTACCATTTACTTGCTGATTGTTTTTCACCCAGTTCTCTAGGCACTCTGAACCAAACTTCCTTTGTCTCGCCTTCCCATGGCAGCGCATCATTTATTGGAGAGGAGTGCAGATGGGAGTGTTCGATAGGCATCCCTATTTGCTCTACACTCTCTGATCATTTGTTTTCTCTATTTATCCCATCACTTGTTGCCTGGTAAAGTATGTACGGGGCCCATTGCTGCACAGCAGTTTCCTGGGCTACCATTAAGGGTAGCAGCTTACCAGTTAAAATTGGTTTTAAAATAGGAATGGCCACACATAACTTGATTTCTCTTTCTCAAATTAATGGCTTGGTAATTAGCAGCCCTTCATATGCAGCTAACAGCACTTTCTCAAATGGAGTGTAGTTGGGAGCCTCACCACAATTTAGAGCAAAATGCCTTTTTACCTTTCACATCTTATTGCCATAATTGCTATTGATATCTCTCATAACCTATGACTATATGAAGTGTACTAGGGTGTGCAGGCTTAATGAGTACCATAGATTGGTTAGTAAAATTTAAGCATTGAAAGCATTTAATGATTCATTATGATTTTTTTCCCCAATTCCATATTGTGGGTTTTTTCAGCAAATTGCAGAGATCCTTATAAAATACCGAATCCAGGAATGCGTGACTTCCAAAGCCCAAAAGTTCCTAATAAAGCTTGTAACTCCTTTTTATCAGAAGGTTCTTGAATGCTTTGTATCTCTGTTAATACAGATTCTGTAACAGTTTTCTGTCCTTTAGTATATACCTGATGAAAATGCAGCTTCTTGACTTGGTCCTTGCTGTTTCAAGTCAGGAACAATAATATTTAATTCTTCTAAACGCTGGATGATAGCATTCATACTCTGGTGAACCATTTCCTCATCGTGTCCTTCAATCAGAGTATCATCTGTATATTGCAAAATAGTTACTTCAGGTGGGAGGATGACTGATTCGAACTCTTTGGCTACCATGGCATGGGTGATGATGGAGCTATGTTTAAAACCTTGGCGTAGGTAATGAAACTATATTGTCTTCCACCCCAAGGAAATGCAAACTGTTGTTTGTCTTGCTCTTGTATTGGGATCATAAGGACCATACCTTTCGTGGTTAACACTCCCACTCCCAGAAGATCACGTTCATATCTACTCTGCTAGGAACAGGGTCTGTTAGAGGGCCAGTTGCTTTATTTAAAGTGCTACAGTCAATAGGCATGTGCCATCTCCTCTCCGGTTTCTTAAAAGGCCATACTGGGATGTTATGTGGTGGGTGAGTTTTTTCATGGTAACCCATTGCTCTAATTGTTTGACTAATTCTGTCACAGGTTTTATGGCAGGAGTTCTTCCATTGTGGGCACGTGTTCGTCAGTCGCAACATGTGATTAACTTCCTGGGTGTAAATTTTAAGTTGTTTGTTATCTATTCTAGTATAGATTCCGTGACAGCAAAACAGACTAATACAGAGCAGGGGCTCCCAGGCTTCATCCACTGGAGAGGGGCAAGGCTTTGGTGCAACTGGTAGCTTCAAACTTCTGTCCCCAGACTGGTGTGCAGGAAGATATGTGCTTCCACATCTGCCCTCTGATGCCACTTCTGTACCTGTGTCCATGCATCACATATTGAAGCCTCAAATTTTAAAATTTTAATTTGCCTCCCTCATCACCACAGAAAGAAGCCAGTTCCATTCCCTCATCCACCTCCACTCCATCCGTGTCACATTCTCTACCCTGACTTGCTCCTAGAGTCTTGGAAAAGGTGGCTCTGGCTTGGCTCTTACAGAGCTGCAATGATGGCGGAGACAGCAGCAAGTCAATGCCCATCAGCTGGTTGGTGTTAACTGCTCATCTTACAAAACTCCAGGTGTAGAGGAGTTTACTCCTGGGTTACACATGCTGTTTCAGAGTAACTGCTCTATGCCAGAGTGTACTGGAGACACAAGGAGACTTTGCAGTGTGAATGGTTAGTGGCTCCTTGGAACTATTTTTGCGGTGGCGATTGCTCCACAGCTCGGGTGAGTATGTATCTGCTGCTTGTGTCATTCCTTGCAATTTAAAGAGTCTTAAAAAAGCAAAAATAATGTTGCTAATGAACAGAATTATGATCTTGTCTGAATCTGAGAGCACTTCAGAGCTTAAACCCTCACTCTGTTCCTATGCTTAAAATGATGACAAGCTGGTCCTAAATAGGAGTGAAAGCAGAATGTATATCAAGTTTTTGTGCAGAACTGCATTTAAAAAAAAATAATCTGACTGCAGAGATTGAAACATAGTTGAGTTGGTATGTTGAGAAAAAAAATCTATAAACTTGTGTAATCATTTATGCATCTCATCCTTAAAATGGTTGTTACTGATAAAGCAAAATGGCAAAAAAGTAACTGAAATTGGCATCCACCCTGCTTGCTTCAGCTCCCAGATGGCAGGGATGTCACAGGAAGCTCAGAGGTTGACACATAAAAAGTACTATTCTGGATCAGACTTGAGATGCCCTGGGTCAGTACTTTTGACAGCTATGGCAAGCTCAGGTCTCTGAACAAAGTATTTGCTGCTGGTAACAGGAGATAGTCTGTCTCCATAAAAGATTGTATTCTAAACTGTACGAGATTTTATGAAATTTGAAGCATGACATACAATAAGGCTTCCAGAATTATTGTGAACAACCGCAGCTCTGGCTAGTTTGTTATTCATGTACATTTTTAGAATTTACTGGGTTCTTGGCGTCAGTGAGTTTCTGTAGCAATATGTTTCACCATGTAATTACTCATTGATTTGGCAAACAGTAATCAAGTACATTATTTCTACAAAAATTATACAAGATTTTATGTACCATTACAAAGGAGGCAATGTTTCAGCTCTCATGTTTTGTCTGAGAAATCAACACACAGTAAACTGTCTTCAGCTGACTGTATCTTTTAGCTTAAGAAATCATACTGAGATTCTGATTTTAATTTGCAGTGTCAACATGTCTTAAATTGGACGCTTAGTGTTCTACTCAAACGTGATGTTTTCTGGGTTTTCTAATAATTTTAAACCAGCTTTTTCTAGTTATTTCCAGCTTTCTGAATTCTGTGTATTTTTTTTTACCTGCAAACATATAAAAATATGTATCATTTAGTCCAGAATTTGTTTTACTCCTGTTTAACAATAAAAACCTGCACAGATGGCTGCAAAACAGAACCTTCGAACACAGCCAGATTTGTACATTTGTGCTGATTTCTTGCTTAAGGGAACTCAGTTCAAAATGCTGTACTGCCAAATCCATCCCTGCAGTAATTCTCTTGGCTTCAGTGGATGGCCACATGGGATTGCCTGTGATATTTGGCTAAGCTGAGAGATTCTGTGTGATTCCAAAGGGATTTGTTTGACAATATGAAAAAATGAAGTCTGAAGAGCATGCTACTGTGTTGGGCGTTGGACAGTTGAACCATTTTGTTCAAAGTCATGGCCATGAGAGCCATTATCCATTCAGAAACCACAAGACATAGTTAAAATTTACTTTGATTTCAGTAATGGGCAGTAGAAAATGTTGTACTCGCACTGGGTCACAAACAGGTGCAGACAACAGGAGGGTCAAACAGTCCAGCTGGTTTCTGAGGATTTAGAAATAATTTCAGAACTGAGGAAGTGATCTGGAAGCTGCTGTAATTCTGTCTGTGTGGCATCAGAAATGCTGGAAGGAAGATTTTTAGAATACAGCTGCCTACAGAGACCCTGGGAACTACAGTTAAATAAATTGCTCTTACTCATCTGAATTTCTTTGTGCTCCATAAATCAGGATGTTTTACCCATTCTTCCTAAATAAAGGGGATCATATCACATTTCATCAATTTCTTTTCCTAATGGGAACAACCTTAAAGATGTGGAAAGCTGATCGACTCTTTAGGCCAAAAAGAATTGACATTACTAGAGAATATACTATCACATAAGAATGCAACATAGATAGGAACAGGCCAACAGCCTGTTTGGCTTCGCTGATATTGCTTATATAGGGCAGACAAAGCACACAAAAATGAAGTCCTGCAGCTGCAATTTAATGAAATTGTGCATCTTATCTAAATATTTGCAAAGAATTGAAGTAGTTTTGAATTTTTGATCATCCGTTAAAGGCAAAGTGATAGCTATTGCATTAGTGTAAAAATACTTGTGTTCATTTGGAGGTTGGCTTGCTTTTCTATGGCAAACTATATTCTTTTAAAATAATCCAAAACAGTAAACACATTTATGGCACAATGTAAATAATACAGAATAATCAGTTGCAAATCTACTGTCTAGCACTAAAATGTACTTTCACACTGAGAGGTGATTGTTTTATTGTAGTAGGAAACTCCTGTGGTTGTAAGCTTTGTGTTAGCACTATAACAGACAACCAAGAAACAGTTGCCTTACAACTTTAGCTGGATCCTCTGTGTCATCCAGCGCCGTCGGGCTGGAGCTGAGCCCAAGACAGAATACTTCTCAACATCCTACTCCTAATTGTAATGTTTCCTGTTTTCTTTTGCAAGCAATACTTTATAGTGTAAATGCCTTGCTGGGGGTGTCACCTATGACATTTGGCCTTTTCATTCTGCTCCTGCACTCTCCTCCAGAAACCGGCCAGGCTTCTTGCTGCTGGTGTTTCAATGTCGTCTCCTTGGTTCCCTGTAGGAGAGTTTGTTGGGTCAGATATCCGAACTGGATCCGAGTGTGTGTATCGTATTCACCTGACCTACAGGGCCTGTCCTGTCCCGCCGGTGGGGGATCATTTCAGCTGTCCCTGCACGCAGTCGGCTGCAGTTGGCCTGAAGCCCAGCGGGGTTTGAGCTGTTTCGGTGCTGTCTGCACTCTGTCTGTCGCTCCTGGTTCTGGGAACACGGTGAGGAGGGGCCTCGGCTGTTTCTTCAGAAGCAACTTCGGATCAAAAGAGTTTATGAGCTCTGGCTCTGCGTGAATGCACATGTATTGTTTCAGGCCAGGGACAGTCTTGCAAGAGACACTAGTGCAGTGGTGGGACTCAGCTAATAACTATGCTGGATGCAATGTAGATAATCTAATCATAGGTAATTGACAATTGGCTTAATGGGTGTTACAGGCTTGCTCTCAGTTTTGATCTTGCATAGGCTGTTACTTCACTGCTGTTCAAGCAGCAGGATCAGCTTGAGGTATTCCTGCTTCCTTTTTGTTCCCTCTTCTGTCTGTGGCATGCCACCCACCACCCATTCACTTGTGCTAGCACAACTTTTCAAGATCATTAATTATTTTTTTTAATCCAATCAGTTCCTTGACTTAGTGCTGACAGCCTTTTAATAAGCCTTATTTAAGAAGCCCTACAAGCAATTGTGTTGGCCCAGTGGAGGGGCAGAGGGGGTATTAGAGGGCTTTAAGCTACTGTTGCCATTTTTTATTGTGAAACAATAGCCACAGGGTAACTCCTGTAATTCCACTAATTCTAAAGCTGTACCATTGTAAATTTGGAGTGATCTCAAATAAAACAAGGTTTCCAAGATCACCAAACATGTTTGCTCTGAGAAGGTGAAATATTAAAATATCAAAAATGTTGGTAGGCAGCTGGAGATTTGAGGGAAGGCCTCTTATTCCCTACAAATATAATAATTTAGGAATGGCATTAATAAACAGAATTATTTTAGCACATCAAAATGGTATTTTCTTTGTTTTAGTACTGAACAACCACATAGAAAACTGCAGGGCTGCAGAATTACAAACCACACACAGTACTCTGTGGAAAACTAGATGGCTTCACCGAGCCATGTACCACTGTGCACTTCATGGCTTGCTGGGAATGAAAAACAATAGAGCCTCGGGTTTCCCAGTCATCTTTGCCAGTGATTTCAGTGGGGAAAAGGCTACAAATAGAGTGGCTGCAGGGGGCGCTCTGCCTTGCAGGCGTGGTGTCACAGGGCCAGAAATTGCTGAGAAATAAATCCCTGGTTGTCCTTGCTGCTGCCTCCTCTTGCTCCACCCCACTTGTGGGGAATGAAAATGATACGGGGTGGGGGGAGACACATGATCATCGGGCTTCAGAAGTCACTTCTAGGAGTGGCATATGATGGTCTAACCATGGTTTTCCATGAAAGGATGAGAATCCTTGTGTGCAGAAAATGTCATCAGAAAGGAAATCCAAACAAAGGGAATAAATACAGAGCAGGCACTTTGCCAGGGAGCAAAAAAATTCCCTTGATAAGCAAAGGAACTGATGGCTGTTGAGCTGTTTCCTTGACAGGGAAGAAGGATGTCAGAGTCTGCCACTGGAGAAATTTCCCACCCAATCTTGCTATAAAAACACAGCTGGCAACCCCAGGGAAAGAGATCCCTGAACAACAGAGAAAATACTGTATTTCTCTTGACTTGAGAAGAACAAATTCTATCACCAGGAAACTCTGGCTACAGCTATTAATTTACAAATGGCATTCAGCAGCTCTCATTTTCTAATTCTAGCGTTTCTTACTGCTTTCCTTCCTCCCTTTCCTCTTTAGTCTCTTCTTGCACCCCTCCCCAACTTATCTATGTTCCTGACAACTCACTGAACATACTGGGCTGATTATCTGAATGTGCTTATCTCTGGGATTGTCTGCAACTGCTAGTCCTATTAAATTACCTTTCTCAAATAGTTATTTACTGAATAGCAATAAAAAGTAATTACTTGTAGCAGCCAAAGAAAAACCCCTGATCTTAGCATTTTAAAATAGGATGCTTTCTAGACTAGGTCTTAAAGTCTTCAGGTTTCATATTTCAGTAGTAGCACTCTAGTATGGGGCCTCCATTAATGATTATGGCTGTTCAAGCACTTCTATAATGTTAACATTTGAGTTTTTTCCTTTCTGGTATATTGTTACAGATTTGTTTGCTCACAAATTTGGGAAAACAGCTCACAAACCCAAGGTACAGTGTTCTATAAATGAACTCAGATGAACCTCGTAGAGCCTGCTTTATGCAGCTCTTCCTAAATGAAGGCTGCATTGACAGTGTTTAGAGATTCCACAGTTCATACGAGGCTACCGTAGGTTTCTGCCAAAGGCCGTAACATAGTTTGGGGTGGAGTGCAGCTTCCCCTTTTAGTGCGCAGGTGCCAGAAGTTTTTGATTTAAGCATATGGTGTGCTTTCTTCATTGAAACAGCAATATGCTCAGCTCAAAATAAGTACTTCATTCTAAAGCTCATTGGCACCCTTTTGGTAGCAAAGATGGTAGAATACCATTTCAGTGTTATTTCGATTTTAGGACTTTGAACAGTGCTAAATATCAGGAATCAATGGCTATGATTCCTGGGAAATACAGCTGCAGTGTTCTGTCGCTTCCAGTGCAAGATTGTCTACTGTGGTTTGCTATACTTTAAAGATTAATGAAGTTGTTCTGGATATACTGATGAACACTAATAATAATTTCTTAGTCATTAATAAATTACATAAATATGTTCAGGTATGTATTTCTGTGTTAGCTGCATTTCTATTAACTCATATATGGTTTTTCTGTATTTTTTAACATATGATTTCTAGTTCAGAATAATAACCTAATGTAATTGCTAGGCTAAATTTTACAGAGAACAGCTCATATCTAATGTGGATTATAATGAAAAGAGCAGACAGAAATCAATGGACTAAGGCTGTTTATCAAAGTAAAGTGTATAGAATAATAAACTGTCCCTGAAGCATTTTAGAGGTTTTCCATATTTAAATGATACTTTTCCACTTGTACAATAATTTTTTTACAAATAATACTAAATTATACAAATTCAGTAGAGTTTTACATTTTTCTGACTCTTTTACCCTTTTCTGTCTTGTAATTCTTTTTCACATGATCTCATGTTGCTGTAGAGGAAGACGTTATTCCTATTTCTACATGTTCCTCACAAGTTTTTCTCTGGTGGCTTTTGATCAAGAGGAATAATACCCTTGGGGTACCGAGGTTTTATTTGGTAATTTTCCCAATATTTTTCCCTCAATACAGCAAAGCTTTTCACTTGTTTGAAGAGGTAAGGAGACAACACTAAATTGAACTTTTAATTATTTTTCCGGTCTAGTATCTTAAATAATGAGTAACTTTGGTCCTATAAGGTTCTGGGATCAAGCCTCATAAGTTTCCAGAGGTGCTTAACCTTTAGTAAGATAAAGGTTAATGTTTCCTTCCTTTTGTATTTTAAGCTGCTCCCTCATAAGATGTCAAATAGCAAAATTAACTGTTTTACTTCAAATCTATAGTCAGAAGCAAGATAATCTACAAAAACAACATCTACCAGGTGCATGTGAAGAGTTCACCTGTTTGAATGGAGGTGCAGAGAAGATCCCATTCATTTCAATGGAAATGGAACTGTGGCTTCTTTTGTTAGAAATACAACCAGAACCCATACCTCACCAATAATCTATCAGATGGCTAAGTAGATGTTAAGATATGTGTAGATGAGTTATAAATGCCATTGCTCTCCTTTTAGTCTAATGGAAGGACTCTCTGTATTCAGAAGTTCAGCAACAAAACATGTTCAGAGTTATTTACAGTGTTCCCATACAGATCTGTCTCTGGACTTTGCTGCAGATCAGATACGCCTAACTTTTGATTTGAGCTAGACACATGGGCTTACCTTGTCTAATATTTATTAATAATCTCTCAGAATCTCTCCAGTTTCTGGCTAATTGGTAGTGTGGTTTGGACCAGTAGATAAAGTTTGGGTTTTTTTTTCCTCCGCAAATTCCTAATTCCTCTAACAATGGACAGTGGAAAAGAATCCAAGCCCCAACCTGGCCGTGTCTGGAAGTGGGAAATGATTCTTTGGGAAATGGCAAAATCAACAATGCAAGATTGATGAGCAACATAATATGGTCTGTGTGACTAAGCTTTGTTGTCTAAGTATTGTTTTCCATGAACAACTAGTATTCTAGGGGAAACACTTGTTCTGTTCTGTATCAACCTGGACCATAGTTAAAACAGTACTTTGCTAAGGCCTTGAGCAATGTCAGAGAGTCTTGCAGGGAACATGCTGCCTGTGACCTATGTGCTGAGGAAAAACTACAGCAGATCACACTATATGAGGGATTACATCTTATAGAAAAAATATTGTTTCTATATTTTGTTTGTTAATATGATAGGTGAATATGAAACAGGATATTTTGTTTGCACTTCTTTTAGACCTAATAGAATAAGAAATGCTTTTGGTTGAGCATACCACCTTGTATCCTAAATTTGTTAACAAATGAGACCAGCACAATAAATTGAAGATGTAAGGTCTATTGTGTTTTAATCTCTAGTGGGTAAAGAAATGCTAGAAGTACTCTAGTCACTTCTTTGAAAAGGTAATTGAGACTGTGTTATTAGAGAGGGGTCAGGAGAATGCTTGATGTATTAATTTGTGGATTGATAGTGTATTGACTCATTGACTTAGAAGAATTTGAGGAAGAGTATTCCACATTATTTCCATCATAACATAAAATATCTGTTTAAGCAAACACTGGTTATAGAAATCAGTCTTCTGATCTCCATTAATGGAGTCATTCACTACAAGCCCTGGAACACTTTCTTTTTTTTTTTTGCTGGCTATGGGCTTGGGTGTCCACTGCTTGACCTCTCAAGAGTGATTAGATAATTAGCAAGATCTTATCTCCCAAGGCCATTACAGCTACCTCCCACCTTGCTGTTTTGCAGAGATGTGCGCAGTATTTGAAAAGCAGAGTATAATCACAAGCGGACTGATAGAAGTGAAAAAGCAGAAGATAATCTTTCACACTCCATATTTTCATCACATGCCCTCACCCATCTGAACCACACATAATGCTGCTTTTGCAAGCTGTTGAGGTCTAGCCTTGACTGATGTGGTGGTTGCTGTTCCTTTGTCTTTCTAATGCCTTGATTCCATCCCAGCTTGTATTTCTGAGGGTGGATTTCATGTGCTGGCAAAAGTGAAGTAATGAAAATAGATAAGAAGTCCTCTGAGCAAAAAGGACTGACTTATGGCCAGATGGGTAGAAAATATTTTAGATAATGGCTGCTGTTGTGAAAATGAGCTCAGGGTTCATGAAAGCCCAACAAGTTTGAAAAAAAAATTGATGATCTAAGAGAAAGTGATAGAGAATTTCAGGGGAATTAAAAAAGAAAGTAACATTTCAAACTGCTCCATTCCTGTATATGTGTATAAAATAAGCTCTGAAATATAAATTGTATAGACATAATATATATTTTCACTCATATGCTGATGAAGGTACGTGAACATTCAAATTATTCTGGCTTAGGCTATTTTATTGCACAAAGGATTAGGTTTGAATTATCATCACCCTTACTTTTCCTCCTAATACATGTAATGCACGTATGGCTGTTTTTTTCCAGCCTTCTGAAGCCAAAAGAACTGCTTTTATGCAGTTACCTGAAGAACAGGTAAGGTGAAGAAGAAATGCATAAAGGAAGCACAGTCATACCTTTGAGGAAGGACCATAAAAATAAAATTAATATCCATTCTTCTTTACATGAAAATTAAATTTCTTAATGCTATTACAGAGCTTACCAAGTGTACTTGCCTCTGCATTCTCCTCTTCTCAAGGTTGTGCAGCATATTTCTGTTCTTTAGGTTGAAAGTAACAGCACTTCAGTAGAATAATTGCAGCTTGTATAAAAGGACTTGCACTGCTAATAAGATAGAGGATTTCAGTACAATAAATATATAGTTGATTAGTTCCAGTTAATATATTATTGTGACTTAGTGATGCTATCTATAATTTAAGGATGTTAGGCTGGTGTTTTTATAGGCATAATAATCCTCAGTGTGCTGAAAGAACAGTGTAGTAGTTCAGGACAACAAGATTCCAGTTCATTATGTTGTGAATTTTTTTCCTTTTTTTTTACTGTATATATATCAACCAGTTTCAATGCCTGTCATATCAGTTGTCTAGTGACAGCAATTGGCATTCTGTCAGAGGTGACATTGCATACAACTCAAGCATTATACAAATTGTCTGGTGATAAAACTTTTCAGTACTGGTAATGGATACTTAGGTGATATAATTTGCAAATAGAAATTTTCTAGAAAACTGGAGGAAACTTTGCGATCTTGATGGCAGCTGAATTAATGGAATTTTGCAGCACAAATGGAGACTGGAGAAGGGAAAATCTGCAAGCATCACAGCTCAGTTGTTGGTGAAACATGGGGATAAGGGAGATTTCTGATGAGGTTCTTTGAAGAGAGATTCAAAAATGCAGATGTACAGTGGAAAACATGAGCTACTAATACCAGTACAGCCCAGATATTTGTGCAAATGACAACCAAAGCACCTTTTTTTTTTTTTTCGGTACAAACTGATGCTATTTTAGACTAAGATAGGTAGTAATGATGGGGAGAGAGCTGGTTGTTTTAAAGTTAAAGCAGATCAGTCCTCTCTCCATCCCCATCCCCACTTGGTTGAAAAATCCAAAAGAAAGGGAAGAATAAACAAAGCTGTTTCAACAATTAAGGTTTTGGAGGGCTTTTTTTAATACTGTAATAACAAATGTTGGTAGATTAGACATAGCAATTGAGATATTCAAAGGGACTGAATAAATCAGAAGCTTAAACATGACAGAGACCTGGAATTTATCTAACTCAGAGATGCAAAAAACATCTGGAATTTACATTCCAAGTATGGAAGTGGGATGAGTAACCACCTCACCAGTCAGAGCAAAAACAAGGAAAAGGTCTGTACAGAATGGAGAAGGGAAATGAATGAAGACATGACTTAAAGACTTGGAGGTGCAGAACTCAAGGAAGATTTACCAAACCGAACCCAGAGCTAGATCTTGCAAAGAGTAAAACAAAAAGTAAAAGACTGTTTAACCATGTAGGTAGCTCATTGCAACTAGCATAAAAAGAAGGGGGAACCCCAAAGCACTGAGGTTATATATAATCCAGCTACATTCCCCAGCCTGATGAGTAATTTTTGCAGCTTTCAGAACAAAGATGTAGAAAGTCAAAGCTAAGTTTGCTGTTAGAAGAGAATACACAAAGTGAAAAGAGCCATGGCATGGAAGCTAAACTAGGAGAAGTCAGCTTGCTCAAATGGGGAAACGTTACTAAGGAAAGAACAAGGGTATGGAGTTTTATGGTTTGTGGTAGAGATTTTAATCCATCTGTTGTATTGTGGTGGTGCTATATAGCAAGCTTCCTCTTTTTTTTGTAAACATGTAATAGATTTGTAGTTATTCTGTTAGTTTACAGTAACACACAAAGCTTTAGAACAAATTTTGAAAATAATGAATGCTATGGATATAAATAGAACATGGGATAAAATGCAGTCCAAGTTTACTAAAGGTAGATCATGAGTGAACTTTAATAGCAGCAGAATATTTATGGATAGAAACCTGGTAGGTCCAATTTATTTTTATCTCAATAAAGCACTTTGCAATGTAGTACTTGTGAGATTATTAGTTGAAATGGGAAATAGCATAAGAAACATAAGTCAGATTAAAAAGTGTCTAAAAGAGGGATGACAATAGGTCTGTGCTGGAAAGGGCACTATGAGACCAGAGAGGGATTCCAAGTGAGGCTCCTTATAGCAGCATTTGTCCTGATCTTATCTAATAAATGCAATGGCACGAAAATAAGAACATGCTAATTAAACTTGCTGATGACAAAAACTGAGAGGCCCTGCTTACAATAAGCCATCTCAAGAATTTCATTCCTAGAAAACAGGTGACTTAGCAGCCTGGAGTAACAGAAGTAAAATTAAATGTAATACAAAATACAAGGCCATGTCCTTAGGGATTAATAATAAGATTTTCTGGTATAATAGGGGGATTCATCCAAGGGAAGTGATAGATTGGAAACATCAGAGTGTAATTATTGATCAGGGTCATTATGAGCCACTAGTACAATTCAGACAACTAAACGTCAATGCAGGGCTGTAGAATATTTTCAGTAGAGAATATGCAGTAGGCCATTCTGTGGAGTACCACTGCATCTAGAATACTGTGTACAATTCTAGTTCAGGATATGAACTGAGAAAAGTGCAAAAAATCCAGAGAACTGATCTTACAAAACTTTAAAATTGCTTAATGGAAGGCTGAGTGGCATATGATTACTGTCTGTGTATAGGTTACATCCAGGTTAGCACCCTGGCAAAGTGAGGAGCTATTTTAAGCCATAGGAAAATGCTGGCCCAGAAACAGATGGATATAAACAGAGCATGAATGAAATTAAGGAGGAAGTCAGGATGTTCCTAAGCATTGGAAAATCGAGGTAAAATTCGCATGGTTTTGGATATATAAGAAGTTCTGATAATTCAGAATTTCTTAAAATTCTCTAGTTTTTGTCCTGAGAAAGCTTCTAGTAAACAGAATGTTTTGCTTATATCTGCAAAATACCTCCTTCGTCTTCTGGATGTAGTTTTTGTTCACAGCAAAATTCTCAGTAAATGTACTGGGAACAATATCAAGACCCTAATTTTTTGTAATCTATATAGGAATACAGTTGTATATTCACATATGCATACATGTGTGTACAGCAAAAGTTAAAATACTTTACAAGTCTGAGGTTTATGTCTAAAAACCTAATAGGCCTATCTAGAGTATGGCTTTGATACAAAGGTTTTTCATATTAATTTTCGTTTTGTTTGTAGTATGGAAGAATATATACATATTTCATATATTCATACAGTGTCAGTCTGACCATGGCTTTAGTTCAAAGTTCAAGCCCAGCACTGCCATGCAGCTTGAGTAATCAAGTGCAGAAATCTTCAGGTTTTTAAATTATAGAATCGGAATGTGTATTGGAACAGAATCAGTTATTACATATATTCACCACAAACATACCTGTAATAGCTGATCTACCCAGCAAGCATTTGATAACCCACCAAGCTTATCATAACTCAAGATTTTACAGATAGAACTTGGATCAGTAAATAAATCATAAGATTGATTAAGGCTCTAGAAAGACGGCCTGACAGCCTTTGTGAAAATATCAGCAGTAATGCATCTCTGAATAAGATCAATTTATATGTGTTTACTTTCTATTTAGTTTTATCTGTTGAAGGCAAGATGTTTGCACCACTTCCGTGTCATTTTATATCCCTGTTTTATTAATAATTTAGACTAAGATTTTATTTGAGTATTATTTATTACATTTTAAGAATAAGGAGGCAGTAGAATTGCATATTTTTCAATGAGCAGTAATGTAATTTTCAAAATCTGTACAGAAGACTCTAGGAGGGATATACATACTGACCTGCTTTGAGAGTAAAATATGATACATCAAATTTAGTAGCAATATTATACAGTATTCTCACCTAAAATACTTAACTCTACGTGTAATACAATACATAATTAAACACCAAAGAGAAAGTAGTTGGAATTTGTTGCTAAATATGAGTCAGCTCATTTCCCTTTAAAAATATAATAGAAGTGCTTTTGAAAGATGTAAAATTATTATACCTTTGTATCAAACTATATTCAGTTTTGATCTGTCAGTTTTGAGGACCAGAAGAATATTATCTAGACATTTAAGAAGAATTTTTTCTCAGAAGACATCTTCTTGAGCTGCCTCTCAAGCAACGGCAAAGCATGAGATAATGGAGAGCTCTGCATCGTTCCCTGTGTGAAATGTCCCAGCCATGTCCTGCCTGATGCTCATGGCATGGAGCCGGTGACCTGGGGAAGGAAGCAGGCAGGGAGGAGAGCCAGTGGCACAGCAGTGGTGGCTGCCAGGCCATGTCCAGAGCCAGGGCAGGTTGGTCCTCTCCCTCTTCAAGGGAATGGCAGAGGTGGGAAGGGTGAAGGCATGGGAAGTATAACAGCAGCTTCAAAGGGGAATGGAGTGGGGTGAAGTGCTCCTGTCCTGTCCACTGGGAGCTGCCAGCCCACACAGCACCCCAACAGCAGGGCAGAAAGAGGAAATAAATAGCTACGGGGACCTTATCACGCATCATAAAGTCCCAAACTTGTGATGCTGCTGCAGGAGATGGTCTCCTGGCGAGGCCGGCCATGGCACAGTGCTGAGGCTGCAGCCCAGCGGCAGCGCCTGGCACCTGGCAGAGAGGGAACGGGAGCTCTCGTGTTTCTGCCTGCCGAGTGGGTCTCAATAAAAAATTAGCCCTTGGTAAAATTACTCAATAGATCTCAATACATCTGAGTAGCATTGGCATAGACAAAAGGATTTCTTAGTAAAAGAAACCTGAGAAGGGGCTGGGAAAATGTAGAGGAAGGCTGGAAACTTGGCACACCATCAGAACAGGAACCCGTGTCACTGGAAACTCTGTTGTGTGCCAGAGGCCTCACTGCAAGGAGATAAAGCTATAGCACCCTCTTTTTACATTCGCCTAGTCCCTCTCACTGTTGGAACATGCTAAATATGTCATATTAAACCCATGTATTTTCTTAATAGAGTAAGCTGCATTCTTACTGTCATACAAACGCGTCATCACATGATGCTGGTAGCACTTGGTATGTCAATGAGGTTTGAAAAGGCTGGTCAAGCACAAAGGTGGATGCCTTCTAATCCATCCCATTGGGGTTGTTCAGGGGAGCCAAAGAAGGCATACAGAAATACACCCAGTTGTCCCTCTAGCTTCCTGGTCAGAATTAATTTTGTGCCCTTCCTAATGCAGCCTCTGCTCTTACAGTCTTACAAAATTTCACAAAACTTTGGGAATGCTTATTTCTTTAAATGAGTGCAATGTAGCCCTTGCTCAAAATGGTTGCCTTTATTTCTGATGTTTTTATTCAAGGCCACTGTGTGTGCTTCAAATCACACTGTTTATAATGCTGTACTATACAGCTTGTTCTCTAAGTTTTTGCATGTGAGAAGAAACCCTCCTTTGTAAAAAGGATGGTCTCTTGGTGTCTAATAGAGAGATGGACCTACTCCTAGCAGGAGCTCCTGCACTCTCAGAGTGGAAGAACTAACTACAGGATTTACTACAGAGAAAGTAGCAAGTGTGGAGAAGCAACAGAGAATAGAAAATTATGAGAGATGTGATATCAGAGGCTGTGACGTTAAGGCGTAGAGAGCACGACAGAACAAAACATTGAGTGTGTGTGGCCAAGAAACAAAACGGGCCTGCTGTGGCCTTCCTGGCCCTGGTGAGGGGCCCTGAATTACTGCTGCTTATGGCACCCACTTCACAAAAGCCAGACTCACAAATGCCTACTACAATTTTATTGTAATAAGGAAAATGTTATGGACCCGATGTGAGGGGTTTTATGTCCCTAAATATAATGTTATGATTTTTGTCAAAATACACAAAAGAACTCAATTCCTAAATCTACTGAAAACTATCACTCTCAGATCTGCTTAGGCAGTTCAGTACCTCACTCACCATAAGGCTTTCTAAAGAAGAAAAATCCTTATCAAAGAAGAAGAATCCTTAAAATAGATTATTAATAAGAAACATTATCTGTACCAGACTTTAATATGATAAATAGGTAGATACCATGTAAAAAGTGGACCAGAGTGTTCTTAAGTAAGGAACTTGTTAGTTCCTCTAATTGGTTAGTTTGTTCCTTATTATAATAACAAGGAACTCTTGTTGTACACAGCTGCTGTGGTTTTGACTGTATTGTAAAAGGTTTGCTGGTTTGCTGAGTGTTTCAAGTAACTTTATTCTAGACATTGTGTTTTGGTCATGTTCTTCACTAATCCTAAGAAAAGGCTTGGCTCAACTGAGTTGAGGCAAATTATTTATTTCTAATAGTACTTTTTTGCCTGTAAAGGCTCAGTAAAGCATTCATATAACATAATTAAAATGCATTCTGCAGTGTCTTAAGATAAAAGTTGGAAAATAAAATTTCTTAGGTGTGGAGCTAAATACACTGCAGAAAACTACATTTCATCAGAATGAGCACTGCTTACTCAGTAAGTCAAGGAAATGTCAGTTTAGAAGATTTCACTACACAGCCAATTTCTAATAATGATAAATAGGAACCTGCTTGTACAAATAGATGCAATAATGTAAAAACAATGTTCACAGGAGTTTAACTTCCACTTGTGAAAATGGGAAATGTTGCCTGCATTAATGTGATAGTGTTGAATATGGTGGTGTTTGGTTTCTTATGATGCCACAGTAATATATATATATAGTATGGCAACAATAATAACACTTTGTGTTAATTTATCCCTCCCTTTATCCATAATTGAAATGAATTTCCAGGGATACAGGGCATAAAATCTGTATTTAGGATTCTTACAAACTCTCTCTTTGTCCATTTGCTTTACTCTCAAAAAGCACATTTTCTGTATTCTCTTTGTTGAGAAGATGTTAGTTACCATTACTATAAGCAGCTGAGAGACAATGTGAATAATGACATTCAGCAAATAAACTGAATGCTTTTGTTATGAAATCCATTTAGTTTATCCTGCATGTAGAGCATCAATATCTTGAAAGAGCTTTTAGTCTGGTTCCTAGGAGGATAGGGAAATAATTAATTTTCTGTAGAGAGGTGGTAGCTTTCCCAGTGCTGAGGCATGCAGAATAAATGCATTTACAAATTTCAATAACTATCCAAATAAGATTATAACAGATATTTCCATCAGCAGGAGAATTCTGATTCAATTTTCCCAGTAGATTAGACTCCCAATATGAACTGCATGCACATTGGAGTTTTCCTCCCACTGAAAATCCTGCTCCGCGTTGCCACCTGTTTTCATGTAATTTGCAGTAATGTAATAACCTGTAACCTCCTGTTAAATTTGGTTGAAATTGGTCACGAGTTTTAAAAGTACCTGGAGAAATTATGCCAGGCAGACAGACAAATGCTTGTTCAGGTAGTGTAATTATGTAGGTTTTATCTTCTCAGGAAAAAGGCTAAAAAGTGGCAAGTGTTTTTCTGGTTTTTTTTAAATTGTCTCTTTGGAATTTGGTCACAAATTGGTAATGTGTTTCTTTTAGATTTTTTTTCCCTGTCTCCTGTATCAACTCTAGGCAGATATACATTTCTATGTATTACATACTGCATCTTCCACATTCTCATGTTTTACTACAGAGCTTGATAGATATTAACAAGCCTGAGCAAAAACATTGCTCCACATTAGTATGTGAGCACGCATTTTAAAGCACATTCTTTCCAAGATGGCAATCAGGCCCCACTCATTTGATGACTTCCAGACAGTGTCCATGACCACTATTTTGTTCTGAATCCTCTTCTCTCTGCACTTATATTCTTCTCTCCTGTTGATAAAAATGAATATAATTTTACAGATTAAAAATAAACTAAAGGTAGGAAAGGATGATTAAGAAATTGTTGTTGTTGTTGGTTGGTTTTGTGTTTTTATTTTTTTTTTTCTAAAGGAAGAAGTCACCAGCAGGATTTGTCCGTATCTGACTGTTCAACATCTACAAAAAGGCTGAAAATGGCAGTGAACACAGAGCTGATAACTATAGATGGTGCAAAAATATTCAGGATAATCAACTGGAAAGCTGACTGAGAAAGGTCACTCAAATATTTCAGAAATAAATAATAAAATTTTAAAAAATCAGCTCAGTAAATGTGAAGCAGTGTGTATAGGGAAGCTAATTCTAACATCTATACACAATAGTTACCTATTACTTTTTGCTTCTCAGGAATGGGCTCTGAAGAGACATCGTAGCTCAGGAGAGGCCAAAGGCCAAACAGAATGATTGGTATTTGGAAAGGAGTAGAAAACAAACCACTCATTTGAATTCCATATAATCCCTAAACCCATTGTACACCTATAGCTTAACCACTGCGTGAAATTCTGTTCGTGCAGTGGTATTGATGTAGGAGTTAGAAAAACTAAAGAAATTCAACAAAGAGAACATTATGAAGCAGCTTTAATATACAAAGAAAAAAGGCAGACTTTTCAGTTCAGAAAGGAGAAGTATCTTAACAGTGTATAAAATTTTGCAAAGAAAGTGAACAGGGATGCTTATTTTACCTCACAATGCAAGAATCAGGCACCGGGCTCGAGACATAAAAGAAATACTGTTTCAGACATTAACTAATTAAAAAATGGAACATCCTGCCCAACGAAGTGCTAAGTATAACAGTACAGAAATTATTTTTCCAGTTTGTTTATGGAAGACAGGCTCATGGATGCTATTAAACATGCTGGGCAACTCCGTGGTCAGGAGACTTACGAAGGACTGACTGTAGGAGGTTATTTCTTCCCTAAGCCCTCGCTAATGGTGTTTGAGAGAGGCTGCCGGGATAGATGGGCCTTCTGACATACAGTGGATACTAACAGAAAGCAAGCATGGCTTCTTGCAACATTCTGCTTTACACAGCCGAGTATTCCAGTCCCGAAAAGACGTTTCTGGGGTGCTTCCTCCTAGTGAACCCCATGAGGGAAGGCAGGGTGGTGGGGAAGGGCAGGCTGGCTCTGTAAACCCCATTCCCTTCCTTCAGCAGTTCCCTCCTCCAGTCCCCTTGGTGATGGCGGCGGAAGGTGCAGGCTACGCGGAGGCCTGCAGGAAACAAACACCCGAACAGCCTCAGCGCTGGGCCCTTTTTCTCTCAAGAGCCATAGGGTCCCGCCGCCATTTTGAGCGGTCGAGCGGACGGACTACATCTCCCAGGATGCTCGGCACCGCGGCGCCATCTTGCCCCGCCGCTCCGCGGGGCGGATCGGGCAGAATAGTGGCGACAAGCGCAGACATGGCCCTGTTCCCGGCCTTTGCTGGGGCCGCCGAGCCCGGGGAGCCCCCAGCCGGTAGCAGCGAGGGCTCCAGGAAAGGTAAAGTCCTGGGAGAGCTCTCTTTTCCCCAACAGCCCTCGGGAAGCCCTTCCGCTTCCACTCGCCTCCACACGGAGCCTCCTGCCCCGTGCCGGCCGTTCCGCGCACCCCGTCAGGCCTACTCCGGCCGCCCGCCCTCCGACGGCACAGCCCGGCCCGCCCCTGCGTGCCCGCGTTGCTGACGGGCGCTCCGCCTCCGCCACGGAGCTGCGGGGTGGGCGGTGCTGCCGCCGGGACCCCGGCAGCGGTTCTCTGTGTGCGGCGGCTCTGGGGGCTCGGGGGTGCGCACAGGGGCTCGGCTGCCAGGGCAACCCCGCCGCCGGGAGCGCTCGGCTCGGCCTGCCTGTGTGCGCACTCTGTGCAGGTCACAGCCGGGCTGCTGGGAGCAGAGCGGTCATGGCTACCGGGGAGTTAATACCCGTGAGGGGCCTGCAGAGAGAACCTGCACCAGGGTCGTCCACATAGAAATGATGCCAGCTTCTCCTTAGGAGGTTCTCAAGTGTGTGCAGTTTTGCGTCCGGCTGTCTGCTGGTAGATCGTAGAGTCATAGAACCATTTTGGTTCGAAGGGGCCCTTGAGATCATCGAGTCCAACCAGAACCTAAATCTAGCACTAGACTATGTCCCTAAGCATGGCTGTACAAATACTCATCTTCGAGGAAGTCTATGTTGGCTTTGTGTGTGTGGTGGAGAACATTTGCTTTATGTGGAAAATGAGGGTTTCTTTTTTCTTCTTTTTTTTTCATCTTTTTTTTTTCTTTTTTCTTTTTTTTTCTTTTTTCTTTTTTCTTCTTTTTTCTTTTTTCTTCTTTTTTCTTTTTTCTTCTTTTTTCTTTTTTCTTCTTTTTTCTTTTTTCTTCTTTTTTCTTTTTTCTTCTTTTTTCTTTTTTCTTCTTTTTTCTTTTTTCTTCTTTTTTCTTTTTTCTTCTTTTTTCTTTTTTCTTCTTTTTTTTCTTTTTTCTTTTTTTCTTTTTTTTTTTTTTTAATTGCCTGCTGGCCTTGGGTAACTTAAAAAGTGCTTCCTCATTTCCTTGTTTATTAAGCCAGATTTTATTTGTAAAGGATATTTTTTGCAAGGTCATGAGAGATTACGGTTCAATTTATCACTTTGACTGTCATGGTTGCTGTCTAGCAAGTTACGCTTGTATTAAATGAGTGAAGAACCCTTCCTGGTGTATTGCCAAACTCTGAAGTATGCGCAACATATATTAATTCTACTGGGAGATGTTTTGAATGATGGGTTTTGCTTGTCAGCTTCTGCCACCCTTGAGTCTGCCCATCCTAGAGATACCACAGCAAGAGGAAACTCTAAGAGAATTGTTTTCCTACGCTGAATTTCTTGTACCTTTTTTCCAGTCAGTATGGTGAGGTTTTGAAGCTTTTAGCAATATAGGCTGGGATTAGCTGCTTGTTCTAGCCAGTTCTGTGTACCCCCTGGTGGCATTGCAGCTGTTGAGGCTCAGTCTGCCAATGCAGAGAAGTTCTAGCCACGCTCAGGAGCCTCTCTGGTAATGACACTTGGTGCAGGGAATAGTGGATGTAATAAGATCCCAAGTTATAGCTTCTAGGAAGAGAGGAGCTGCTCTGCCAGGCACAGGTACACTAAAATTCTCTAGTAGAAAGACCTGTCTTATATTTTAAAACTCTGCGAAATTGGCCTTACAGTTTGTTATGCGTAGTCTGTGTCACCGCAGACCAGCTGTCTGGAAGATCAAATTACACAGAAAAAGAGGTTAAGACTGACTTTGGGAGCTAGGTTTCAGTTATTAGCTCTGTTTATGAGAGACGCTTTAGTCTACTAGAAGTAGACAATTACAGACAGAACTTTAAGGAACATAAATTGTTTCTTTAATGTGTTATCCAATATTGTACTTTGTTGTTAATGACCACATTTCAGTATAAGTTATAAAAATTAAGTATTAACTCGGAGCCACATTTATGGTGGCATATATCAAATTTCACACGTTCAGCGTGTGAGAACTTGAGAACTTGACAGGCAACTTTGGTATCTCTCTGATAGATGACTCTCTCTTTCCTTAGAGCTGATATGAAGCCAAAGTCCATCATAATACAGAGATCGCAGAGTATGTTGTATTTAACATGATTTGTAAAACTGAGGTGTCTCTTGCAGTCATTTATGTCTCATACTCTTACAAACCTTCCTAAACCATTTATAAATATGTGTTGCCTGAAACAGAAGTATTGCTGTATGCTCTTCCTACCCTGCTAGATTGCTGAGTTGCAGCAGCCTCTAGAGTGCAAAGTAATTTTGGATATGGTTCCTTACAATTATGTTTTCAAGCTTAATTAGTTTTTGGTAGAAGATAAATTACAAATTTATCCGTAGCCATACTGAACAGAGCAGTGGTAATAATTAACCCTGCTGACAGTAGTGAGCATTATGCAAAGTGTTATTTACAGCCTGAGCTATTCTATAGGTAAGATGACGCAGTGATTTTTGCTGAAAACAGATTTGCAGGATTCTGAGAGGCAACAAAAGTCTTTGCATATCTCTTAAAAATTGACTCTGTAGACATGCACTGTAAATATATATATTTTTTTTTCTTGGGAAGGTATACAAAGAATGCCATTGTATTGCTTCTATTGTTGTGCTCATGAATGTGGATGGTAGAGTAGAACATGAACAAGTACATACATCTTATTACAAAATAAATAATACATTTTATTGTTTATGTTCTTTAAGAACGTAAATCTGACCTGAGAAAATGATAAGCTTTTAAAACATCTGACAAGGAAACAAAACAAATGAAAAGGTAGAGTTTTGAAGTTTGGAATGTGTTTTGATGTTTGAACTGGATGTATCCAGCTAAGTGATTCACTGGAGATTATTTACAAGGAGATTCGTACTTGCATGTTGTGTAATGGAAAAAATGGTTCAGTTCTTTCCAGAGTATTCGGTCAATTTGATTAAATTATTCAGAAAATACTGTCATTGGAGAATTCTAAATATTTCCCTGGTGTATTCACAGAGGCATATTGACTGTGCTACAGGGGTTGGTTCTTGCAGTGTGATTCTTCAGTGTTTTAAAAATGCAATTTGATCTCATTTGCTCAGGTAGAACCAAGTTACGGGCGCAGTCAGGGGATTAATGTGTATGACTTCATTTCTCTAGGTGAGTTTTCCTTAGAGGCCCTAAAAATAGTTTAAAATGTAAAAAATAAACCTTATTCTGCTTGCACTCACTGTTGTAATCATATTGCACCAAGTTAGTGAGTTGACGTCACATCTGTAAGGGGATAACAGATACTTTCAGGTAAAGTTAAGTCAAAATGACATCTTGGAAGTCCTTTTCTAATAGCTAACAGTGATAATAGACATTATTTTGCTATATTTAAGACAAATTTCCTATGGATATGGATCTCATGGATGCTTGCTGTGCATTTGTCTGCCAGCCTACCTAATATCTCTCTCTTCCTCCTCAGGAGTTTTAACTCTTTCAGTCAAATTTGTCGTGGTAGGAGAGAAAAATGGTAAAAATAGTCTTTGAAAAACCTACGTCTGTAGAGGCTGTAACGTGAATTGAACTATTACAAGGATAGATGGGCTTGGCAATGAGCGTATGTTCCAGTCTGACTCTTGCCCAGCCAATAATTAAGGGATGTGACAAATTACTGTAGAATGGTCTAGAGAACCCAGGTAATTCTGAAACTGTGGCAGTGGTGGGGAGCGTAAAGAATGAAGGACACAACTCAGAAATCTGGGCTTCAACCTTTTGTGAGCTGCAGCATTAATGTATTGGGAGAGGAGGGGAATGAAAATTTTGCCAACTCACACTTTTTATTTAGGAATGTGATTCTGTTCTTAGAAAAACCTTTCAAACAGAGAAATGTAAAGATAATGGCTTTCCGCTCTTCTGTCAGTTCGGTAAAGCCTCTTTTGTTTAAAGTCTGTTTTGTGCCTCAGGGACATCTGTATGGTTAGTCAGCCCTGTGTCTTATTGTGTCTTCTAAAACAGCTGGAACTTTACCGCTTGCTTTGTTTGTTTTCTTCTCTGTTCATTTTGTCAGTGTGATCAATAATGCCCTTTTAAAAAGAAATATATGAGTTACTTTTTATTTTTCAGTCTTTAACACTGAAGCTCTTAGTGCTGCTAAGGATTTCCATCTCCATTTGGAAGCTATTTGGCGCTGTAGTACCATAAGGCTCAAGGTTACAAAATGTAGCATACTTGTTGCTGTATGCAAACATTTTTTTCCTAGTTTGGGCTGGTCTGTATCTAAGTTGTTTACGCTGACGAATAATATTGAAAAATATATTATCTGCATTAATCTTTGGAAGACCTGATGTTATGCTCTTGAAATAAATGAAAAGCCTGTGTTGATGAATGCAGCATGTTAAAAGACCTTAGATCAAGATCTTAAAAGTTAAACATCTCAGAGGTTTTTCCTGATGGTCTGAATTCTGAACTTTGTCATGAACAACTGTATGACTGAAGGCAAATTGTTTAACTTCATTCTGCCTTCCAGCTTACTCTTTAAAAAAATGTAACCCGGTGTTTTATTGCCATGAGTATTAGTATATTTCAAGTGATTTCATTCAAATCAATGCAGAACTACCTTGCAACAAATTAATTTCTGCTAAAAAATAATGCTAGTCAATTATTTATTACACATCACAAAGGGAAACAATAATTTATTAAAAAGAACAGAAGCTCAAGGCCACAGAGAATATCTTTGTGCCTGAAGTATGTTATTGAAGATCTGGACAAAGACAAATAAGATAGGTCTTGTATATCTTTGGAACAGATATAATAATTTTAAGGAGATCTGTCTGGCTAATAAGTTACAGTTTTGTGCTGTTATTTGATACACCTTTACACCAGAGACTCTGCCAACCAGTAAATTTTTCTGACTTGTTAGGTGGATCTAGGTAGTACAATGCAAATCAAAACAAAGATGGATTTTCTTTAAGGGAATTAAATGTCTCCTTTATTTCTGTAAGTAAATAAAAGGCTTTTTGCACACATCAGTGGCATTTACTGAAATCTAGAGTGCTCTGGACCATTGCACTTTCTCTGAATTTGTCTTTGTTTAAGGAAGGCCTGAGTGTGACCAGTAGAAAAACATTGCAGGGTTGCACTTTGCTCCTGTGTTCTCTTACACCCCGTCTTCATTACCAAAATGAAGAAATAATTGAATATAAGGATATAAGAATATAAGGAAGCTAATTTTTAAAATCAAAATCACATTTAATAAATATACCTCAAAAATCTTGAGTATAAAGGAGTACTGAGTATACTGCATGACATATATTGAATTATTAACCAATCTGATTATGCAGCTATTTGGTGTATGAATTTATTTAACTCCTATATGTTTTAAATATGTGATGGTTACAAAATTATTCGTGAGAAACATTTGGTACTTCATGGAAAATAGTAAATACAATTATTCTAAGAAGTAATTGTGATTTTAGGTTGTTTCTTAATACATCTCTTACAGGATCAAAATAAGAAATTAACTTATTGTTGTATAATACTTTATTCCCTAGCAGGGGAAGTAATTATTTTGATAGGCAAGTGAAATGTTGCTTGGATATTATCCAGCATAAATCTTTCTCATTTAAGCTCACCAGAGGTTTTGGAAGAATTTTTTGTCAGAGATTTACAGTTTTAGAATCATAGACAGAAACTTAAAATGAAGGTGTTTGTGCCAGGGTGGATTAGTTTAAATTAAAGAGTAGATTTTTATTGTATTTGAATAGGCAAGTAAGGATCATACTTTTAAGGTTTCATTTTTTTATTCTAATTTTACATTAATATTTCTTAAGTGTTTTCCTAAAAGAGGAAAAAAAAATCATGTTGATTTGCAACAAAGCAGGATAGTATATTTGCCTTAGGTTTGGTGATTCTGATTTCCAGGCAGAAGGTTACAATAGTGTACCTATCCATTATACAGCTGAATCTTCATTTTTCAGTTTACATCCTACATTTTGGTGAGCTGGGAAATGGTGCGTGGCAGTGTTCTGCAGGGTGTTAGCTGGGGTGTTCATGGGAAGTGTGTTGTGGTCCTGACAGTGTCATGAATTGTGGGCTGTCCTCTGCAGAGAGTTGGAGGCTCAAGACAAGCCCATCCAAAGGGTCTTTGGTAGCAGGGACAGCCTCTTGGGAAATGGAGCTTAGCTTGATAGTACGTGCTTCTTCAGAGAATCATAGAATGGGTTGGGTTGGAATGGACCTTAAAGATCGTCCAGTTCCACCCTTACTGCTGTGGACAGGGACACCGTCCACTAGACTAGGTTGCTCAAAGCTGGCCTTGAACACTTCCAGGGATGGGGCAGCCACAGCTTCTCTGGGCAACCTGTGCCAGTGCCTCACCACCCTCATGATTAAGAATTTCTTCCGTATATCTAATCTAGATCTACTCTCAGTTTAAAGCCATTGTCCCTTGTCCTATCAGTACATGTCCTTGTAAAAACTCCCTCTCCAGCTTTCTTGTAGGCCCTCTTTGGGTACTGGCAGGCTGCTAGAAGGTCTCCCTGGAGCCTTCTCTTTTCCATGCTGAACACCCCAACTCTCTCAGCTTTTCTTCATTGGAGAGGCACACAAGCCCTGTGATCATTTTTGTGGCCCTCCTCTGGACTCACTCCAACAGGTCCATGTCCCTCTTATGTTGGGGACCCCACAGCTGGATGCAATACTGCAGGTGGGGTCTCATGAGAGTGGAGTAGAAGTAGAGAGGGAGAATCAGCTCCCTTGACCTGCTGGACATGATTCTTTTTGATGCAGCCCAGGATACAGTTTGCTTTCTGGTCTACCAACGCACATTTTTGGGTCGTGTTGAGCGTCTCATCAACCAACACCCCCACGTCTTTCTCCTCAGGGCTGTTCTCAATCCATTCTCTGTTCAGCCTGTATTTGTGCTTGGGATTGCCCTGACCCACGTGCAGGGTCTTGCACTTGGCCTTGTTGAACTTCATGAAGGTCACACAGGCCTACCTCTCAAGCCTGTTAAGGTCCCTCTGGATGGTATCGCTTCCCTCCAGCATGCTAACTGTACCACACAGCTAGGTGTTGTTGGGAGGGTGCACTCCATCCCACTGTTCATGTCTCCAACAGAGAAGTTAAGCAGCACTCATCCCAGTACTGAGCTCTGAGGAACCCCACTCATCACTGGTCTTCACTTATAGATTGAGCTGTTGACCACAACTCTTTAAGTGTGACCATCCAGCCCATTCCTTATCAACCAAGTGGTCCATCAGTCAAATCCATGTCTCTCCAATTTAGAGACGAGGGTGTTATGCGGGACAGTGTTAAATGCTTTGCACAAGTCCACGTAGATTATGTCATTGGCTCTTGCCTTATCTACTAACGCTGTAACTGCGTTGCAGAAATTTGTCAGGCACAATTTGCTCTTAGTGAAGCCATGGTGACTCTTGCCAATCACCATATTTTTCATGTATTTTTCTTGATGAGTTTAACTCAGGTTAACAAACTGTTTTGCAGCCTGCTCCATTTTTAATCCTTTTGTGGACAACAGTTCAGCGATATGAGATGGAAGAAAGAGTTTTGGTATGAAGAGCTATTTCTGAAAGAAATACTTTAGCAGGAGAAGAGATATATGGCTTGGCAGACAATGAGTTCATGCTATTTAAGGATTAGAGGTCAGTGTAGTCAAAAGCACAAAGACAAGAGTGTGACAGGAAGAACACTGAGGCAAAAATGGTTGTGAAGAGCACAGAGAACAGGCAGGGAGACCAAATTTGTTTCTTTTGTTGTTATCTGCTGCAGTCTGGCTCCTCAGAGGCTGATTTTAAATTCTGTGTGATGCAAAATTACATTTGTTGTTTAATATGTTAGAAAATTTCACATACTGAAAAGAATTATAGAAACAAAATTTCTATGAAAATTGCTATAAAAGTTTTAATACCAGTAAAATTATCACAAAAAATTCCCCTCCACATCGTATCGGTATCTGATCTTATCTGATGACTGAAATGGCTGAGGTCTAGATGCAGAATGCATAATGCTGACTAATATATCAAAATTAGCATCAATTAGCCTTTTTTCACAGTATTTCAAAGTCTAATCTTATTTCGGTGGTTAGAGAACTGAGAATCCAGTGACACATTTTGACCTCGTATAAAACACTTGAGTAATCTTATCAGTAATGACTGTCTCTGACAATAAACTCATATTATGTGTTATCCATACAGTGAATAAAGTACATTTTTGTAAGTTTGAATAAGTTGTATTGTATTCATTAACTACACCTTTCACTGAATTATGCCCTTCTGTAATTTTTTCAATTTTACTCTTTAAATATGTAAATATCTATATTATATATTGTATATCATTATTATAATTAATACATAAAATATGTAAATATACATGAGATGCTTATATAATATCCAGGCATTATAATTATATATAAAGTTAGAATTTTTACACAGTAAAAATTAATATTGGACAGATTTTCTTTAAAAGTGTATAGCAGTGTATGAAACATATTCTCTGCTTTCAGTATGAACTTTCAAGTATTATTATATGGTGGGCTTTTTAAAACTTTGATGTCAGGGGAAGATTCCAGCTACTAAATATTTCACCTCATTACAACCTAGTTTTCTGCTGAATGGAAGTTTCATGGACTGCTTTCTGATTTACTCAGTATTACACGACTTAATGACATTGGCCGCAATTTTAACTGTCTGCTGACTAGATTAACCCTCAGCTTTAAAAAGCACAGCAAGCTAATTTGTGCTGATCTCATACTTTTTTTTTTTTTATCTGCAGAATTGGACTGGCTTAGTAACCCAAGCTTCTCTGCGGAAGATGCACTGTTACTGCATCAGCGCACTACAGAAGTTGCAAATCTCATCCCTGAAAAAGCACCACTAATAAGGTAGACTATGCGTCAATATTTTTAAAATATCCTCTTTCTTTTGTCCTTCTTATCTTTTGTTATATGAGACCAAAATCAGAAGCTTTTAGGGCTGCTTTTCATCCCACAGTTCAGTATTTAAAAAGGGCTGAACTGAGTCATGTATAAAAGTGTGAATAATGCTTCAATGTCCTTAAAATAATGAGAAATTATACTTATGCTATTACATTCCCATTTTCTTTTTTGCACAGCTGCATTTAAATCATTGTTATTTTGGAATGGAAAGGGAACTGAGTGATCATGAGTCTTCATGAGCTTTTAAATGTCCTAAGTGACCCTTGAAATAATGTAAAGATTAAGCATCATCTTTGTGATTTCTCTGTGAAAATCAGTTCAAGCAGCCATTTCACAGTCGAGTTTTTTACTTTCTAAAAAGTAGTTGAAGATGTGGATTAATGAAATATTACATGTATCAAATTGTGCAGCTGTGTAGAACATGCTGATCAGGGAAGTGGGTGATTACATTATTTTTAAAAAAATAAGCTTTAAGCAGCCATGTTTGCTGAAGAACTAGTTTTAACAACTTCACTTGAATAGTTGCTATACTTGGCATATCTACACTATAACTTGCACTTAATAATTAATGGAATCGAGTTACAGTTGCCAAGTTCAAAAACTTAGTCACTTTTAATTTGATACAAGATCCTGTGTTTATAATGACTCTCGATAGTCATGATAGAGATTGTCTTTATAATAATAACCATAGCTGAATACATATTTTTATATACTATTTCATACATTTATATGTATTGTGTGATTGAAATGCAATAACTGTTCTGTTTATCAGTCATATATTCTGCTTATATTTCTTCAGACCTTCTCAGTTTAATGTCATAAAAATAAGGAATTTGCAAATTACCATTCAGATAGAATGACATAGTAAACCTACCATATTTAATTAATCCTTGAAAAATAATTTGTCAAAAAATAGCATTCAGAGAAATGTTTGAAATTTTTGCCTATTACTAGGTATGTTCTCAGTTCAATAAAAACTAATTATTTCAACATTATTGGTGTTTTTTTGGGGGGTTATGGTTTGTTTAGGTTTGGGACAGTGTGTGTGTTTTAAAGGCCTGCTAATGGTTCTTCCATGGCTTCTTTTTCCTTAGTGCCCTTAAATTGTGTAAGGCTTTTTTTTAGGTGCCTTGCTTCTGTCATATTAGGAATACTGAGACTTGTCACTCCTTTCTTTTATTGAAAGATTCCAGAAAAACTGTTTAAAAAGAGCTTGTGCTTTGATGAAGGGTTAGAGAAGACCTCCATTATTTCAGTTGATGATTGTTAACTATGGAAGTGTACGCAATATATACAATAATATACATATGTTTTGCCAAAACTACCTGTCCTCTGCGTGATCTCTCAGTAAGTCAGCTGTCTGTTGCCTGTAGTGTTTATTACTACGTTATACGGTATGATAAGATTAATCCAGTAGTCATCAAAACTGTTCTGTGATTGCTGAGATTTGGATTTCTAATCTGGAAATGATTTTAAAAGTATGGGGTTTTTTGTTGTTTCTTATGTAAATCACAAAGAACAAGGAAAAAAAGTACAGATTTTTTTTCTTTTGTGGGTGACCTCAAAAGATTTCTCATCCTTTTAGCTTGACCTAAGTTGTCTGAGCAAAGTTAAGAAGTTTTATCAGCTCAGTAATATTCTTTAGTTCAGTGATGATAAGAGATGGATATTTATACAAATCACACACCAAAATGCCTTTGACAATTAAAACTGTAACACTGACTGTCAGTTGTTCCAAGAGCTGAATATTGTTGTTATTTAAGGCAGATTTATATCACTTTCATTATGTGTTGCTGCTAACTCTCTTCTCTAACAATACAGGTAGAATGAAGGTAAAGGTTAAAATGATTCTGAACTTTCTTATGCTGGTATTTCTTTGCAGTTTTACTACTTGGACATGTAGGGGGGGAGGGGTGTGTGTGTGTATATATTTATATATATACATACCTACTTGTTTCCAAGCAGGACTCCTTCAAGATCAGAATTGTCAGAGGAAAGTGATACAGATGAGAGTCTGAAACGGGCAAGTAAGAAAAGAAAAAAGCAAAAGAAAAAGCATCACCACTACAAGAAGACAAAAAAGAAAACCAAAGGGGACTCCAGTAGCAGTGAGTCGGACCTGGACACTAAGCACATCAAGGACAAAGCTGCAGGAAGCTCCAGAAATCACGAAAAGGAAGCAGCAGCAAAGTATGTATTTATTAGTACTATGCAAGATGTAAATTCATTGTGTTCTTGTACTTGTCTCTTTTATGAATGAAATTCTTACCACTGGTGGGTCATTTTTTTTTCTAAGCTGTATATGACTAAACCTGCATTCAAAGCAATGAAAATAGAATTAGAATAACTTGTTTAATCATATCTGAAAAACTGACTAAAATATTCTGTGAAAAGTACCGTTCTGCAGAACAAAGCATAATATGGCAGTAATGAAATATATTTTTAAAGATATGTCAAGGCTTATGTTGAGTTTTTGTAAGCATCTTGTTTCCTTTCATGGATCTTCTTTTGGGAGAGTTTGGAGAGGGATTACATTAAATGTTATTCTTAGTGCAAAAGTCTTAATATACAACTGTGTTTGTCTTGTGATATAACTTCCTCCTCACAGATTTAACATTTCCTTTGTTTCATATTAAGATGAAATTTGTTGTACAATTTAACATTTCTTTTATATCCAGCCATTTATTACTCTGTGCTGTGTGCTTCATACTTCTTGCTCATGGTGCATCTGTATGGGTATTTTAAAACTCAAATTGTTTTGCTAGATCTTATTTGTTAATTCTGGGAGCTCTAAAGTACTGTGTAATTAGTGGAGGTGTCATTTTTTTTTGTGGAACAATAACATAGATATGTGGTGGCTAGCATGATCTTTGAGCAGTAAAAGAGGTTCTGTGGCCACACCAAGTATATTCAAGCTTGGCATACCTAGCTGTGCCTTTCTCCATTGGTTGGGTTTTGGTGATTTCTTTCTAAGTGGACTGATCTAGCTGTCTGTGTAAGTCACCTTTCCCCATTTCTCATCCTGTTTTTTGAGCAGCCATTTTGCCTCTTTCTGGCTCCCTAGTTCCTGCTTTTTCTTTAGCATCAGCAGCTCTGGCTCTAATTCACAGCATTGCAGATGCTCCTGGGGACAGAGTGGGAATTTGGTGACACTGAGGAATTGTCATGGCTGGGTGTAGTCCAGGCAGTCCTTGACATCCCCAGATTTGCTCCTTTTCCCAAGGCAGAGGAACCAGGAGCTGAGAGCACAGGCTTGTGGGCTTCTGTCTGTGCTGAGGGACCTTTGCATCATTTCCATGTGGAAGAATGGTGGTGGTACTGGAGGTGTTGTTTGATGCCTCTGGCCACATTCACCTCCTCCTCGATAAAGGCCCTGTTGTTGGCTTGTGGTGGCCAAGGCTTACTTGGTTACGAGGAAGCACGGTAAAAGTCACTGCATTGCCAAGACCATTCTGTTCTGCCCAGTCAGTCTTGTCTTTGCTGGAAGGGGTTCTGGGCTGGATGGAATGGACTTACGTGCTGAACCTGGTTCATCAGCTGTTTGCTAGATTGGGCCAACCAGCCAGTGCTTTGCGCAGATGAAAATGCTGAAGTTCTTTCAGGGTGTCTGCTCTTACCTTTTTCCCACAAATTGTTGATACTGTGAGAATATTGAGTTTTCAGGAGACTGTTTTTGAAATGAGAACCACAAAATTACTTTAAATGCAATAGGCCTTGTGAAATTTCAGACATCTTCTCAAGACTGTAAAATTCATTTACTAAGTTATGTATTTGTAACATGAATTCAGACTGGAAGTTCATGGTTGTTTACCATTCAGAGGCAGGTAACAGTTGTCACCTAAGTTCATTTATATAACTGTAATCCATAAACCACTTTGATGCACACTGTTTTATCAAATGCATGGGTAGAATTACAGCTAATCAACAAAATCTTACAGGTTATCCTGTTTTTCTTAATTGTAGCATCTGACTAAGACAAAAGTAAATTTTAGAAGTAGCAAAATATGGCTTTTAGATTTTAGTTTGCCAGCCCGTTGATTGATTAAATCTAGTTATTACCTTTTGTAATTGTAAATCAAATTTTTGGAAGAGCAAAGAGTTCTTGTATTTTGTTTTGATGGTCCTATTAGTGTATTTCTAGATGATTTTTCCAAGTGTGTGACTGACTTTGCCATACTGGATCATATACCATGACTTTGAGTAAATTGCATTATTATGAACAACAGAAATGCAGTGTTTCCTGGGTAAATGCTGAATATGTGCACAAATGCTTAGAATATACTCCTTCTCTTCTGCAGCCTAGATAAGAAAACATCAAATCTTACCAGCAATCGCTTTGTTTGGCTTGATGATGTCCAGGCTATCACAGCAGAAACCTTCAGGGTAGACAAGAAACCAGACCCTGCAAACTGGGCCTACAAATCCTTGTATCGAGGGGACATAGCAAGGTACAACAGGTTGTTTTCTATTGGTATTGTCACTATCACAGAGTCACTATCTCAAGATTCAGTAACTTGAGTCTGGCTGTGAAATTTTTATGTAGAAGATGAAAAAGTAAGGTAACAGAATATTTTATTACAAAATTTGACTTTGCATTGGGCATAAATATTTTAAAAGACAAAAGATGCCATGAAATAATGGGAAAAAATTGCACAATTTTTATTTTTTCTAAGAACATTCTCTGTGTAGTAGACTGCAGGCATGTGATCTTGTAGAACTGCTATCTGGAGGTGGCAGCATGGGGCAGATTCAAAAGGATGAATTTGAGGTCAGAAATCCCTGGGTTCTGTTATGGATCATCTTTGGGCGAGTGCCTCTTTTGATGTCTATTGTTCCATTTCTGTGTCTGAAAGGGAAATGAAGGTACTGAGTATTTTGTACTAGATATATCAAGAGATTTACCTGAGTAGTTTGATATCCTTGCAAAAAACGCCACACAGATACTTCAACAAACAGATTTTATGTTACATCGCCCAGACATTGTACCAGAGGGTATCTGTCTTATGCATTGGTGCATTTCGAGTGAGTGTAGGTGAAATTGTATATTCAACCTCCTTAGTGGGTTGCTGGCACTATGATGACCCTTTTTCCTCATGTTAATGGAGAAGCCCATCAAAAGGAGCCTACACTGGGCTTGTGCATTATGTACGCACACCTACTTCTTGATGTTCTCAAGGAAAGTTGTTTAGCATATATAAAAAGTAATTATTTGTGGAGGAGGGAGGATTTATGGGTTTTATTTTTGTAGTGTATATGCCTCTGCAGTAAAATTGCCTGGTTACAATCCATGCCAATTTTCTGCCATCTTTGGACTGTCAGCTGTTTTTTGAGATGAAAAGTGTTAGTTTAGCATTGCATGTCAGTATGTCTGCCACTGAAAGGACATTCTTGGTAATATTTTAAGGCGATATTTTCCTTTCTCAATTCATGGGATTATTGTGAGCTTTATGAACCTGGTCTCTCTTTCTTCCCTCCCACCCCACCCACTTCTTGGCATATAAAATGGATAGAGGCTTAGGGATGCAGAAAGATACTACCAGACTGAACTACTGGTTTCTGATTTTTTCAGTTTAAAATAAGCTAATCGAAATAGTCTTAAATAATACTATCTGATATTTTTTTCTCCAGGTTTGTCTACATGGCTTAAAATTATACTGGAAAAAATAATTTTCCATCTGCTGAGTATGACAGATACTGTTGAACTCAGAAGAATCTTAGTATGATAATAAAAGTTGTGATGGCACTGAAAAAATAATGAAATCAAAGCCTTAATTAAGGAGAAAGTTACCAAATTCTTAGAGTTTTGAAGGTCTATGCATACATTATTTGGGTCAATTTGAATTAAAGTACTTCTTCCATGCTTTCTTTCAAGAGGAGTTATCTTTTCTAATGTGTATTTTAGAAGATGTTTAATTGTATTTTTCCTTCTAAGGTATAAAAGGAGAGGAGAGTCCTGTCTTGGCATAGATGCAAAGAAACAGTGTATAACTTGGGAGAGTTCTGCATCAAAAAAGAAGCAATTGCAGAGGCAACCTGAGCGCTACTTCACAAAGAACAATGTGAAGATACTGAACACAGATGGGATTCCTGTTTGCAAGAAAGGTTCTTCATCTGACCCAACTGCTTTTATACCAGTTTTCGAAACGGAAACTGATGATCCTTCTGGCACAGTGGAGGTAAATTCTCTTGGGATATATGATCCATCAGCTACAGTGCAGCTACAAGGAAAAGGGTGCAGTGCTGCAGACCATGATCCTGTAAATACACAGCAAACAATTCAAGAGCCTGGGATAAATATCAACTCCATTCTAATGACAAAAGTGGAAGAACATAACAGGAAAGTCAGAGAAAACCCAAGAGATATTAATGCTTGGATGGAATTTGTTTCTTTTCAGGTATGTGTTCTGACCAACCTCGTTGCTTATTATAAATCATAAATAAAAGTTTCCTTTGTTTAGGACTATATATCTTCTATTGATAAAGAATAAGCTGTTAATTAATCTTAAAAAATATCAGCATTCTTCTTGTGATTCTAGTGATGATTCTTCCTAATGTCATGATTTTTCTGTTGTTTTAAGGATGAATTAATGAGAGGATCTAGCCTTTATGCCAGCAAGGGAGAGCAGGAAGTAAGAAGAAAATCACTGAAGTTAATCTTGGAAAAGAAACTGGCTATTTTAGAGAGGGCAATTGAAAGCAATCCAAGTAATGTTGATCTGAAACTTGCCAGGCTGAAGCTTTGCACTGAATTCTGGGAACCACCAGCTTTGATCAAAGAATGGCAGAAGCTAATTTTCTTACATCCCAATAATCCAGAGCTGTGGAAGAAATATCTCCTGTTCTGTCAAAGTCAGTTCACTACGTTTTCTGTTTCAAAAATCAATAGTCTCTACGGAAAATGCTTGACGACATTGGCAGCTGTACAAGATGGCAGCATGGTATCGCATCCTCTGCTGCCTGGGACAGAAGAAGCTATGCTAGGTAAGGTTCTTCCTATTTCATCTTATGCTCAGAATGGTCTTCACAGGAGCTGACTACATTCTCTGTAAGAATAGGCTTTCCTATGTATTATGGGAAATTTTTATTCAAAATGCCTGGCATCCTGATTTCTTAGCTGAGAATTCCAACCAAATATGGACATAACAGATGCTTTTCTACCCCAAGAGAGTTTGTGATACAACATCCAGTAAAGTCTAATGTGCTGAGTGGTTTACAATACAAATCTCAAGGCTGGAGAATTGCAGCCGACAGCCGAGAGATGTGCTTTTATGTTTGAGAAATGTTAATTAAAAAAACCCACAGTTGCCTGGTGAGAAAGAAACAATTATCTTTTGTTCAAAAGTTTTATAGTTAATTACTTTAATCCAGAAAAGAGAAGAAACATGGGAAGTCTAATGTGAAATTTTCTTGAGCATACCAGTTCATAGGTGGAGAATTCTAAACTGTAATATCATGTGATCGTGCCTTCTGTATTTATTGTATGCGTATATGTACTACTTATAATTTGTTATATAATTATCCCTGGAAGGGAAATTAGTCAGATGTTAGGATGCTGGACTGGATCCAGGGAAGAAACGAGTTCATGCTCAGTTCTGGTATGGGCTTTAAATTTATTTGGAGCTAAATGACTTAACCTATCACATTTGAATTTTGCTTCTCTACCTTGGGGGGTCATTGTGATTATTAGTCGATTGATACACTGAGGAGGGGGAAATATTAGTGTCACCATGAATATATTTGTGTGATGCTTTTGGTTTTTTCTTTTTAAAATTTGTTTTATATCTAGAGGAGACTATTATGAAGCAGTCCACATTTCTCCATATGTAGCATAGTCCAAGGAAGCTCTTTTTTTATCCAAGTCCCTGTAACTCATGTTTGAACAGTGATGCTATCTTTTAGGCAGTATCCACTCTGGATTTACAGATTGAGATACTGGATTGCAAATTAATTTCAGGTATTCAGATCTCCTGTGGTCTTCAGTTAATTCGTTTTGGATCAAGCACTGGAAAAAGTGCTGTAAAGGAAAAATCCTGTGCTGGCAGGTGGATATTGTACTGCCTGACTGCTTCTAACTGCTTCTGCTGTCTCTAATTTCCAACACCTCGATCACTTTGCACACTAATCACAATGAATGATTCTCAGAACAAATGTTTTATTGAGCATCTGTTTTTTCACACAGGAAAGTTTTTCCTTCCTTCCTTCCTTCCTTCCTTCCTTCCTTCCTTCCTTCCTTCCTTCCATCCATCCATCACATACTGTTTGTCAAGTGATATAAGCATTATTTAATGGAGTTCCTTTAGCTAGTTAACTATGTTAGATTGATTGAACATTTTTCAAAATACTTGTATGCTGGCAATGTCGGTATGGATAGGTTAAACTGAAAATGGACTTGGCTTTATTTGTATTTCTGATCCACTCTTAATGGCTTGTTGTTCTGTATTAAGGTATTAAGACTCTAGTGATTTGTTTATGAACACTGTTGAGGGGTTTTGTTTGTGGTTGTAGGTTTTGGTGTTTTGTGGGTTTTCTTTGTTTGTTTGTTTTGCGTGTGTGTGGGTTTTTTTTTTTTTCCTCAATTTTTGAATTCAAATTATAGGAGTGGGGAGACTTCTTGATCTGAGGGTTGTGTTGTTGTTGTTGTTTTGTTTGTTTTGGTTTTGTTTTGTTTTTTTTCAGTGACTCAGCTACTAATTCTTGTGCTGAATTTGAACTGACAGTGTACTTATGAGGAAGATTACCAAATCGTTTGTTAAGATAAATATACAGAGTTTCACAAATTAATAATGAGGTGAATAGCAGTGTAGGTGTATAGTAGGCTTGTATCTTCAACCTTTGACCTTTGATAATGACAAAATGTAAGAGCTAGTTGTAAATAGTGGTGGATTATGCCATCTAGTGTTCAGTACAGTGCATGGTACTATCTGCTTGGAAATGAGTGGGTATTTTTTTAAAACATGAAATTTAAGAAAACAGGTAAAATTTGATTTAAAGTTATAATATTTGTTTTTACTTTAGTTTTGAAATAGCATTTTGTAAGATTTTTAATTTACTAGGATCTGCTAATGTAAAGCCAATGAAGGTAAGCATTCTCAAATTTTGCTATGGAAAAGGAGTTCTGTTTCTCAATTTATACGTACTGGTTGGGGAGAAACATCCCTACCTTTTAGGTTAGTTCAGCTGCAGAAGTCTTTTAGCATCATGGACTGAATTAACTATGTATTCATGCTGGTTTCAGCTTTTACTACAAAGAAAATGCACATCTTTGCATTTTTTCAAATATAGAGGGTTTTTTTTTTATCATGCAGAAAATCTAATGCTATAATTTATTTTTATCTTCAGTTTGGCAGCAAGTCCTGATGAGATATTCTCTACATTCAGACTATTTTAATCAAAATTCATCTGTTTGAAGCTGTGAAACTAGGAAAGGACAAATTTTACAGTGACAGTTGGATACTGAAATTGATGGGGAAAGTGCCTAAATTGGTTAAAATACTTTGGAAGATTCTATTATATACTTAAACATACTTTGTGTTGTTTAAATACCTTTAGAAACCTCAGAGTCTTTGTTGTCAGAAACAATCATTGACTTTGCAGGAAAATTGGATGGACTGCTTAGTTTGTACATTCTAGCTGAATTCATATTTTTGTATGCACACATCTGATGTAAATCTGAATACAAATAAAATGAGTAAATAATTTGCCACTTCTCAGGATTAAAAAATAAGCTGCTAATTAGAAGCAACCCTGCAAAGCCAATGCATTTAGTGAAGCAACAGTAGTTTTTGAAGAACTGTTTCTAGAACTACCAATGAATTATTTAAGTCTTGATTTATGGGGTTTGGTTCTTTTTGAAAGTGAATTAATATTATGATTTAAAACAATTTGGTTTTTGAACAGCCACTGGTTTGTTAAGACTTGAGTGTAATTTGGAGTGATGGAATATCTCTGAGATGTTCTTGAACTGCCTAATAGTAGAGGTGTTGATAATACCTGCTATTTCTCCAGCTGTTTCACTTAAGACTCTGCAAATATATTAATAGAAAAACTGGGCCTTTCCTTCCCTTTTTGAGCTGGGACTTGAGGCTCCCTCTGTAGCGGAGATATGGCAACGATTACAGAAATAATTTGTTGAAGAGCGAGGGATAGGACTCTAATTTCAACCAATAATACTTTGGTCAAAAGACCAAACTTCTCTTAGCTAAGTTCTTATGTAAATGGGAATGAGAGTTGGAATGGAAATTGTGTACTACCAACATATTACCAATGTAACTATCTCATGCAAAAATGAGGCAAAAGGGGTTTTTGTTGTAATCACTCACGGTGTGAATTGTAATAATGCCCAGCATCTTCAAAGAGGGTTATGGCCCACTCTGACAGATGTTGGATAAGCTGAGTTCAGACCATTGTGTGTAAGTTTTATTCCACAACAAGAACAGTGCATGCATGGCATGAATAAAAAAGTCACCTGTCTGGCACATTTAAAGTGGGAGATCTTAAAGTTAATTAAACTACAACAATATTGACATGTGTTTTGGATTTTGATACTGTTCCAAAACAATTATGCTCTACAGCACTTCATGTATGTCTTTTATATATTTGTGGGCTGTAATAAAATACTTTGCAACAAAATTTATTTGAAATATTAAAATTTTATCTTCTTTACTTTACAGCTATATTTATTCAGCAGTGCCACTTCCTGAGACAGGCTGGCCATTCTGAGAAAGCGGTGTCTTTGTTTCAGGCTCTGATTGACTTCACCTTCTTTAAACCTGACAGTGTAAAAGATCTGCCAACAAGGGGACAGGTAGAAATTTCCATTTAAATGCATTTATGTCCTTGTGCATTACAGATAATGCTGTCACAGAAAAATGTTCATGAATTTTTAAGGACATGGGGAAATATTTTGAATCACAACTTAAAATACTTCAGAGTTCTTCAGGGTGATGCTTGCATTGGAAAAATGCTTGTGGGTCCTCTGGATAGGACTCATAATCTCTTTCTGTTCTAGACTGTTATTGCAAACATTTCTTAAGTTCTCTGTTATCTGTTGTTTTCAGTAATTCTTTGACGGCTACATTAGGAGCACCTTCATGCTTTAAAGTACCTTTTGTTTGACCCATGAGATTCCATTCAGCTTATTCTATTGAAGTACTGTGTCAATTTTTCTCTTCATTTGGTCAGGAAAATGTTGGGTGTGCACCCCAATAATGATGAGTAAGTTAATATTTAGAGGGGGCTGTTGCCAATGTAGCATCATCCCACTGGATTGTCAGGAGCTGCTTTCTTTTTGATGGGCCAGCAGTTAGGCAGCTGGGCTACCATAGAGGACAGAAATTTAATTTCCTTTAATTACTTCACTTTCCCCAGCAACCATTACTGAGACTCCATTTTTTGCTCTGTAGATTATGGTTTTGCCCACCAATGGAGACATCTTTTAGTTTAAATATTCATGTTGTCGTCTTAAAAAAGCCAAAAGTTCAGAGTTCAGTCGTAATTATCATGTGAGATGGGAGATTTGGTATAGTTACACAGATAAAACCCGAGTTATACTTTCAGTCATTTGAAAAACTTCAAGATTATCTGTTTTATTTAAAAACTCTTAAGAAGGCAGGATGGAAAGGAACCTCAATTTAAAAGGACAGTGTTTAGGTTGGAAAGTGCAATTATTGAAAACAGGAAAATGCAGGTTTACAGCTGATCACACATTCTGCCCTCATACAAAAGTGTTATGACTCAATCTTGAATTACTTGTTTGCGTACTGTTTTCACAGTTCACTTTCTCACTTGGAGCAAAGAATAAATCCATGAGGAGCAGAATTAGATTTTGCAGTTGCTGTAAGCCCTGTTTTTTTTGATATGTTGATGCTTGATTTTTTTTAGAGTAAACTTTATTGTTAATATTTGTACTAACAGCCACATTTCAATGTCCAAGCCAAGGCTGTTACACAGCAGCAGCATATAATAGGAGAGAGACAGTTGTTAGAGCTAAGTATACACAAAGCAGGGAGGAGTTGATGAATCTAAAGATGGCAAATTCATACAGGCAGTGACAAAGTCAGGACTAGAACCCTGGACTTCTGATTCACTGGGACGTGCCCTGAAGTTGTTGACCACCCTGAAACCTGAGAGATGAAAGGCCTCAATGATCTTTTTCCTCTTGTCCTCAGTCCAGTCATATACATCCAACCGTAACATTTTGGTTTAACCATAAGTATATCATTGTCTAAAATATTGTTCTGTGATGTGGTGGAGCACAAATGTCATCCAGGGTGGTGGAGCCCTGGAACAGGCTCCCCAGGGAGGTGTCATGGCCCCAAGCCTGAGTGTTCAAGAAGAGACTGCACAACGCCCTCAGACACATGGTGTGAACCGGGAGGGTTATCATATGCAGGGACAGGGGTTGGAGTTGATGATCCTGTGGGCCCCTTCCAACTCATGACATTCCATGATTCTAGGATTAGCCAAGTTCTTCAGAGTCTTGTCAAAAATGGATAGGAGGGTAGATTTGGCTTCTGGGGGCATTTGAATCCTTTTCCTTGAAGGATCTGTATAGGACATTTGGCACAAAAGTATTTTTTCTTTCTTAAAAGCCTAATATCTTTTAAAAACAATCTTTATGTTCATGGGAAGAGGTGATGACAGTTCTGCTGTGCCACAGGCATAGCTGAAGCACTCAGTTATTCCTGCTCATTCTTAAGCAGCATCTATTGAAGTCTTCAGATACAGAAGCTGCACCCAGATAAGTGATTGTAGGGTCTGGAAAATCTAAGTTGACACAGGCAGTGTCTGCACAACAGCAAATTTTTTTTTCTCTGTGTTTTGTTTTGGTTCCCCCTGCCCAAAACAACAGGTTGAATTCTTTGAACCCTTTTGGGATAGTGGAGAACCACGAATTGGAGAGAAAGGAGCAAGAGGCTGGAAAGCGTGGATGCACCAACAAGAAAAGGGTGGCTGGATTGCTCTTAAGCCTGGTAGGCCTGTGTCAATACATGTAGTTGTATGCCCGTGTGTTCTTCTGAACATTTTGATTAGAATGATACAAGTTGTTTGTTCTCATGTTTTTGCATACAAGTTTTAAAAAATACTTACCAAGATTAGGATAAACTAAATCACACTTCAGATGGAAAAGCACACAATGCGGTAATTGCATCTGGCGATCTGTAGAGATCGTCATAGAAGTGGGATGTGGGTAATCCCTTCCTTTTGTGTGTGTTCGACTACATTGGTTATTTCAATTGCACATTAATTAAAATGATGAAAATACCAGGTATCTAAAAGCAACATTGTCAAGCTTGTTTTGCGATGTGTAGTACTACTTTTTACTTACAGAAGCTTTCTCAAAATGTTTTATGTACACGAGTATTCATAGAGTGCACTTGAGATTGTATTTTCAGGTATGAGGTGAAGAACCTAAGTTGCCCTAAAAGATGACTGATTCTTGGCTGTTACTTGCAAACTGCTGTTGATAAAAATTGTCCACAGCCTGTCAGTGTTTTATTTTCTCCTCTATGAGGAAGTTTGAGTACTGACAGTGATTCACTGGTTCAAAAAAGTTTGGAAACCTCGTGCTCCTACGGAGTTGATGTCAAAACCCAGAACTGTGATGAGTTTTTCAGCCCTGTCTTGGGTCTGTTTTATTAACACTGTATTTATTTACATTTTGAAAGTAGTTAAATTGTATATCAAGTCTGGTCTTCATATTTGGTGGATTTTTTTTTTAATAATAATTTTGTGTGTGTGTCATGATTTGGTTTTAGATGATGATGATGATGAAGAGATAGATGAGGATCAAGAAATAAAGGATAAAACTCTCCCCAAGTGGCACATTTGGCTGGATATTGAATATTCTCGTGAAGCAAGGCATTGGTTACCTTGGAGGCCAGACAAAACCAAAAAGGAAACTGAAGAAGATTGTGAAGATCCAGAAAGACAGGTCACTGTGATATAATAAAACAAGGGGAGATGATAAGATGAATTATTCTTTCATTTGAAAGCATTGCCAGTGGATATCTTGGAGGAGTAATCCTTTTCTTGGTTTGGAAAAAATTATTTTCTTTGTTTGGAGTTCGAATTTTACCTGAGATTTTGGGCTGAGACTGCTGAAATCCGTGGGAAGCTTGTGGTAAACTTTGGAAAGGGCTGACAGGCAAATAATCTGTCTTTGCTGTTCTGTGATTTCTCTCTGTATGCAGAAATGTCACAGAAATCTGTGTTTAAGGTGATGTATATATATTAAATTAAAAAAGGTTTTGTTGCCTTCAAGTCAGATAGTTGGATGTTTTTTCTTCTTGGGAGATAGGTCAAGTCAGACATTGATTTTTCAAATAAAAATATGTTAAATGGCCTAAGTAATAATATCTTTCAGACCTTCATTGTGTAAGTTTCCTGTGGACATCTTTGACACTCAAGGGCAAATACTCTTGGTAGCAAATTTACAGTCTGACTGGAAGAACAAATTGCTTGTTTAACTTATCTTTTTTTTAATTTGAATGACATTCTGTTACCATTTAATAGTAATTATAACTCTTTATTGACTTGAAAAATATTCTTTAATTACATGAATTACAGGTTTGTTAATTTTATTTGATTGCATAAAGTAATGGAGTTTGTTGTAATTTGGAATTTTTTTAGGTATTATTTGATGATCTTGGACCATCTTTAATCCGTCTTTCTAATCCAGATCTGCAACGTCAACTGCTGTACTCATTTTTGCAATTCCTGGGAGTTCCATGCACAAGTAAACTCTTTCCTTCCAACCTCTATATTGCCATGGATGAAAATAACATTTTTGACAGTGTGCTTTCTGATGAAAAGCCACTGACTTTTGTTGATTTTCCGCTTTCTGGATTCAACAGTATTGGTCATATGGACACGATGCTACGAGGGAGACATCACATAGGCCATTGTAAAGAAGGAGAAGAGTTCATACACAATGTTTTCCATGTTCTATCCCTGCTGTTTACAGGAAAGGAAAAGTGCAACCTGTCCATTTGTTGGTTACAGTATGAAATATCGAAGGTAATGAGGAATCTGCTTATGATCACTTTTGTGGCTTTCTTGTGTACTAATGTTTATATTGAATTAATATAAATATTGATGAAAATTAAGTCTTGTAGGACTAAGTATTCAAATCAGAAAATGCAGGTTAAGATTGATCTGGGGATAAAAACAACAACAACAAAACCAAACCCTTTTCTTCAGTATGTTACATAGTGGTAAACATGTAACAAAATACTTTTTGCAGTCTTGGATAAATGTTGTTATATGATACTTGTATGGTAGACAGAAATGGATGCAAGCTTTTTTTTACAAGGCAGTCAGCCAAATACTTTTAAGAAATTATTCTACAAAGTGCATAATCCCCAATACCATGATAAGAACACCTTATCAAGAAATGTACTGCTTCCTATATAAGTTACATTTGTAGTGTTATTGAAGGAAAGACTACCTTATCACTTGAATATGGATTTATTGAAGTAGAACTGCTCTAATAGATGCCCACAGAAGGATGCAAGTCCAGGTTGTCTTCCGAGGAAGTTTCGTATTGTGTTACCTTATGGAGAAGTTCTCTATCTCTTACGCAAACATTACCTGACAAGATCTCCTGTAATCTTCCCATCCAGTCTTTGCAATTGTCTGCCAGCACATTCTCCACTCTGAAAAGCTACTTGGAGGTTTAATTGTGCTAGCCGTAAACTCCATCTGACCAGGCAGGATCATTTGTTTTCCTTTTCTCAAACATTGCAGGGTGGCAGCTCTTTATTTGAACAGTTGGCCTTTTAAAAGAGTGAAATTTGATATTGCTTAATGGCAATAGCAGGACTAAGAATGATAAGACTGTAATTTGTGTTGGAGGGAGTTTATAACAGGCTGTTGTGACGACTTACAGTACTCAGTAGCAACATCTGGCTGGTGACAAAATATGGAACAGGATGAAAACAAAAACAATAATGAAATTTAAAAATGCTGTGAGGTGTGTTTTTTCTTTCTTCTCCCACCTATCTCAAAATGTGTTCTGTTTATTCTCCCCTGCAGGTCATTCAGTGTCTCCAAACAAAAAAAAAGAAGAAGCTGAAAATACAAGGGAGGAAGAGTAAAAAGTTGGCCAAGAATCTCCTTAAAGCACCAGACAACCGAAATGACCTTTCTCTCTGGAAACTATACGCCTACTTAGAGTGGCTGCTTGGTAACACTGATGACGCCAGGAAGGTGCTTGACACGGCTCTTTGCACAGCAGGGACAGGAGCGTTGAAGAGTTCCCAGCTCTGCGGCCTCGGTCTGCTTTATGCTCAGCTGGAAGTGGAACTACTAGAAAGTCTAGAAGGAGCTGTTATGTCACGTGCTGTTCATGTGTTGACCAAATTGGCTGAAAGTGCACCATATGTACCCTATAGTGGACAAGTGTTACCTGTGAATGTCTTGAAAGCTCGTAAAACATATGAGCATGCACTGCAAGATTACTTAGGTAAAACACCGGTTTCTGATCAGGATCGGGTCAGTGATACTAATCAGCTGGTTAACTTGGTTGGTTGTTACGCACTGTTACAGTATTTGACTGTTGGGATTGATGCTGCAGTATTAATATATGCACAGACTTCAGAAAAACTTGAAGCTCTTGGTCCACAGAAGTGTGAAAATACTGGAGAGAATTTTGGCATGCAAAATTTTCCCACTGCTCTGGAAGCTGTCACACTGCTGCATACAAATTTACTCAGATTCCACATGAAAATTAGCGTTTATCCTTTGAATCCTTTGCGAGAGGCACTAACGGAGGCTCTGAAACGGTATCCTAGCAACCAGTCTCTTTGGAGGTCATATATCCACATCCAAAGAAAGTCTCACAGTGCTAGCAAAGCACGAAGATTTTTTGATGGTGTCACAAGGTCTACTGATTCTTTAGAGCCATGGCTGTTTGCAATCCAAGCAGAGCAGATGAGAAAAAGACTCATTGAGAATGTCCAGAGGTAATATTTTGCACCTCCTTATGATTATGCTTTTTTGGATCTGTCTAATCACTTAACAGAGGAGAGAAAATCTATTGTAGTTCTCATTTTGCAGATGAAGAAGCTTTAGCTAGGGAGGGTTATTTGTTCAGGACTGAACAGTGAGTCAGTGGCAGAATCCTGAATAGAATTAAAGACCTGGATGATAGTTTCATATCCTTTCTACTGGATCAGATCATGTGTTGTGTTGTGTTTTATTTGATTACTTGCTGCTGACATCGGATGGTACACATTTCTTTAAGTTATTTTTAAATAACTAAGAGGCTGCTCAGATGGCAAAGGTAGACATTGTGAGCTTAGAAACTGCTGCATTTTAGTACTACAGCAATAAGGCGCATAATACAGAGCTACACTGCAGTTCCTGACTAAGCTTGCTGCCCTACTTTACTCCTGGATCACAGAACACAGTTGTGGCAGTTTCCATAGTGAGTACTTGAGAGTTTAGTTTTCATGTGGGGCTGTTGCTAGGTAGAAGAGGCTGGAAATTTCCTGAATCTGCAGTCTGGGCTGAAATTTTTTTGCTCCTGGGAAGGGAGAAATGGATAGGAGATGTGGGGAAACAGAGGTGTATGTTCTTCTTAAAGTTTAGTCTGTAACTGTTGTCTGACATTGCTTGGAGCTACCAATCCACTGCTGCCTAAACATCTCTGATAACATTGGCAGCTTGGTTCTTTGTGTCTGCACTTAGCAACAGAGATTTCTAGGAAAATATCTGGAAGCTTTACATAGCTGCCAGCTTACAATAGTCACACTTGATGAAATTATCAGTATACTTTGAAGTGACGGTGCACCCACTGCTTTGATTGCCACTGTCTGGCAACAGGCATGCATACATGAGCGTGACATTCCTGTGCTGTCGGTGTGTGTCATCCTAAACTCTAATAAGAATTCCACAGCCACCAAATGTAAAGAAAGATTGTAATTTGATTTACTGTTAATTACAGACTGACACTATGGTAGATTTTCATTACTGTTACTGGAAAATGATCTTAAAATTCCAGAGTGATTGTTTTCTCTGTCACATTTAGCTCCTTTCCATATTGTTCTCTGCTAGCATAGCCTTTCCTATAGGTTATATTTTTGTAGGGACAAGTTGGATGTTGCAAGAGCAGAGCTGAACTCCTCCAACAGAGAGATAAATGGCCTATCAGTCAAGTATAAAACTTACATTTTTATGATGTTGTGACTAACTAAGAAAATGTCTGTACTGTGTGTGACTATTTCCTATTGTTTTGTATTTCTGCTTGTTAAAGTGCATGGAATTCATTTAAAGAAATGAACATGAAGGGTAAAACAGTAGCTTATAGAAGCCAGTGTGAGGTATAATGCTTCAAATGTCTGACTCCATGTAGCATAGATTACATCATTTTTCCTCATGGCAAAGGTTAAGATGAGAGGAAACGTGACCTCAAAGACCCTTGAAAGAAGAGGCAAGTTAGGAGCCAAGTGTTAAGGGTGAATGGAACAATCTGTCAGGCAAAGAGGATGCACACAGGCAGAATTGATGCTGCCTTAAGTGCTCTGGGCTGTTTCTTCAAGCTCAAGTGTCAAAACTAATCCAGTCTGTATCAGCTGTAGATAAAAATAGGCGCTTCAGTGAAAAACTCGTACCTGCTTTTGTGTTAATGCCTGGGACTTAGGGGATTTGAATCTCTGGGCGAAAAGGAAAAGTATTATTGTAATCAAGGTTAAGATCCAGAGCTGTAATCAAGGCCTTGATCCAAGACCAGTGTATGGTCTTAGAAAAGTGCCAGGAATAAATTTGAACAGGCTTGCCTGAGCACCATGGGAAGGCTTGCTGACCAAGACTATAATTTGGTTTGAGCTATTATGCCAAGCTTAGAATGATAAATTATCTTGAATGAAGGCTAAGATAAGTGTTTTAAGATCATGTGATAGTGGGTTATAGTACTCAAAGAGAAATGATCTCGTCCAGTTGGACAGGGTTAATTTTTCAACATGCTAAAAGAATTTTCACAGAAATATTAACTGATTTTTGTATTTCGAAATGTGTTGATTAGAGTAGCAAGTGCTAAAAATCTGGTTTATAACTTTCAGAACTTGTAGTATGAACTGAAAAAAACCTGTCTATATACAGTGCTATGTGAACAAAGACAGCACATTGACCTGTACCCTCTCTTACATGGATGTGGTCCTCCTGCTTGGATTTAAGGCTTTGTCGTTTCTTTTTTCCTCTGTTTCAGGGCAGGTGCTGGTGAAATACATTCCACTATTCCTGAAACTGGGTTAACAAATCGGATTATAGCTCTATTTGAACATGCAGTTCAGAGTGAAAATGGTACCCATTGTCCACTGCTGTGGAGAATGTATTTGAACTTTCTGGTAAGAAGAGAGTGTCAGTTCTAATTTTTTTTTTTTTTTACCATATTTGGAATTTCTCATGAACTCAGCCACAATACTGTATAAAAAAAAAAAGGAATACTGCATGCTACCATATCTATACAATGTGCAAGGTGTTATATTTGACTTGTAATGCTCCTTATTGGTGGGAATATTATGGAAAATGTATTTCATGTGGATTAGAAGGAGTAATAGCTTCTGACAATATAGTTTTAATATAAGTTCAGGCAAGTTATTGTGTCTGCTAAATTAAATAGATTAAAAATATGTCATAAGATGTCAATAAATGGATTCCACCCAGTCTTACAGTGTAAAGGTAAGTGGGCAGGGGCACAAAATTTAAGAAAAGCGGAATAAAATTGTAGGGATTTTATTATTTTTATGCAAGTAAAATCAGCAAAGACAACCTGTATTTATATTTGAGACCTACTTTAGGGTTCTGTAAGGAAATTATAAGGACTTTTGATATTTCACTCAAATCTAGATCCTTATTTTGTGTAACTTAACAGAATCACAGAATGGTTGAGGTTGGAAGGGACCACAAGAGATCATCTTGTCCAACTTCGCTGTTCAAGCAGGGCCACCTAGAGCCAGTTGTCCATGGCAACATCTAGATAGCTTTTGACTCTCTCCAAGGATGGAGCCTCCATAATTCTCTGGACAACCCATGCCAGTGGTCAGTAACCCTCACAGTAAAAAAGTGTTTCCTGATCTTCAGACAGAGCCTCCAGTGTTTCAGTTTGTGCCCATTGCCTCTGGCCCTGCCACTGGGCAGCTCTGGAAAGAAACTGGCTCTCACTTCTTTACATCCTCCCTTTAGGTATTTATATACATTGGTAAGATCCGCCCTTCCCTCCTTTTCCAGGCTAAACAGTCCCCACTCTCTCAGCCTCTCGTCATAGGAGAGATGCCCATGTCCCTTAGTCATCTTAGTGGCCCTTTGTTGGACTCTCTCCAGTATGTCTATGTCTGTCTTTTACTGAGAAGGCCAGAACTGGGCACATTGTGCCACGTGTGGCCTCACCAGTGCTGAATAGAGGGGAAGGATCCTCCCCCTCAACCTGCTGGCAATGCTTTGCCTAATCTATCCCAAGATACCATCAGCACTTTGCAGCAAGAGCATGTTGCTGGCTCCTTTTCAACTTGGTGTCTACTAGGACCCCCAGGTCCTTCTCTGCCAAGCTGCTTTCCAGCTGAGTGGCCTCCAGCATACATTGGTGCATGGGGTTGTTCCTCCCCAGGTGCAGGACTTTGCATTTTTCGTATTGAACTTTATGATGTTCCTGTCAGTTCATTTCTCCAGCCTGTTGTAGCCCCTCTGAATGGCAGCAAAACCCTCAGGTGTATCAGCCACTCTACTCAGTTTTGTGTCATCTGCAATCTTGCTGAGCGTATACTCTGCCAGATCAGCGAGACCATTAATGAAGATGTTAAATGAGATTGGACCCAATATTGACCCCAGAGATACACTGCTAGTTACTGGCCTCCAACTAAACTTGGTTCCACGGATCACCACCCTTGGTTCCACGGTCCACCAGCTGTGGACCCAGTTTTCAGTCCAACTCACTGTCTGCTCATCCAGTTCCTACATCTGCTGCATGTCTATGAGGAACCTATGGGAGACTGTCAAAGGCCTTACTGAAGTCCAGGCAGACAATGTCCACTGCTCTAACCTCATCTACCAGGCCAGTCATTTTATCATAGCAGTGTATTAAGTTGGTCAAGCACGACTTTTAGCCAATTCATGCTCACTACGCCTGATGATTTTCTTTTCGTTCATGTGCCTGGAAATGGTTTCCAGGATGAGCTGCTCTTTCATCTTCCCAGGGGTCATGATGAGGCTGATTGGCCTGTAGTTTCCTGGGTCCTGCTTCTTGCCCTTCTTGATAACAGGAGTGACATTTGACTTTCTTCAGTCTTCGAACACTTCTCTCAGTTGCTGTGATCAATCCAAGATTAACAAGAGCGGCCTCAGAGTGACATCTGCCAGCTCCTTCAGCATCTGTGGGGCCATTCCACCAGGGCCCATGGACTTACACGTCCTTTTTGTCTAAGAGTTCCCTGACCTGATCCTCTGCCACTAAGGGTACATCTTCCTTGCTCCACATGTTCCCCCCAGTCTCTGGGACTTGGAATTCCTGAAGGCCAGTCTTGCTATCAAAGACCAAGGCAAAGGCGGCCTTTCGCACCTCAGGCTTTTCCATGTCCTGTGTAACCAGGTCTGCTGTCTCACTCAGCAGTGGGCGCACAGTATCCTCACCCTTGGTTTTGTTATGTATGCACTCACAGAAGCCCTTTTTGTTGTTTTTGACTTCCCTTGCCAGGTTCAATTTCAACTGGTCTTCAATATATTTTTTATTTATGGTGGGATAAAGAATATGGTGAAAACACTTACATGGGCCCCTCAAATATTTGTCTTCTTTCTATTTTCTCCATATTATAAAAACCTTCTCAGACAAAGGTTTTTTCGATTGACATTGGGTCAAGCAAGGCACCATCCATATACAAGTAAAATGCATGGTAGGGAAAACATAGCTATAGCTTTTATAACTTGTCTTGAATTTTCACAATCTTTTTGAATCTTAAAAGCTGCATATAAAGGTTATGCTAACTGCCATTACAGAGTAACATAAAAAAGCAATAATGTTCATTTCTTTCGTAGTTCGCCACGGAAGTGCATAAATAAAATCAACTTCACTTAGGCAGTTTTGTCATCTTGGTTCTTTTCTTGCTTCTCCAAAGACACTATGGAAGATGAAAGCACAAACCAAATGCTTGGGACTCATGTAGGAGGAATTTAATTCCACAATATTACTCCTCTGTTCATGTATTTTGGTGCAATAAGTTGGCACAGAGGATCAGCAGTTACCAGGCTGTGAAATATGGAGGAGGCAGGGGAAGGAGAGACTCTTATTTTATGTTGGAGAGGATCTCTTGTGTGGGACTGTTGCTGTGACCATTTCTACATAAAAACACGCTTGTAAATATTTTAGACAACTTTGTATAGGAATGTACAATTGAATTACTGTTATTCTTTACAAACTACTGATGAGTCTCCAGTATGCACAAATGTTCAAGTCATATCGCACAGTGTGTATTTCATCACTAATGACTCATTCACTGAAGTTTTCTTTTTCACAAGAACAAGAAGGAATACTTATTAGATGCTAATAAGGTGGAGGAAAATACTACTTTTACAGTAATAGCCTTGGATAACATTGTTCAGAGAAGCAAAATCAATTAGAAACGTCAACATTTTCAGATGTAGTCTTAGAAGTAGTTGTGATTGTCCAGTATTACCCTAAGTTTTGTAGATCTCTCTGTTTTCTCTTTGGTTGCGTCTAGATATTCAGTCTTCAGTATTTTGGGCAAAAGCTTTTAACTGTTTAAAAACACGAAGCTTTTGTATAGATTTTGAAACAAACTATTTCCTTTAATTCCTGTTTATTTTTTCATGAAATCATGCTTGACCAGACTGCTAGCCTGCTGTGATGAGATGACTGCCTCAGTGGATGAGGGAACAGCAGCGGATGTTGTTTGTCTCAGCTACAGCAGGGCTTTTCCCCTGCCTCCCTTAATGTCCTCCTAGGCAGTCAGATGGGGTATGGATTAGGGGAGTGGGTGGTGAGGTGGACTGAAATCTGGCGGAACCACCAGGCTCAAAGCATTGTCACCAGCAGCACAAGCTCCTGCTGCAGGCCGGCCACTGGGGCCTGGTATTGGGACCAGCGCCCTTTAACATCTTCATTAATGATCTGGATGATGACAGAGTGTGCTGTGAGCAAGTTTGCGGTTGATACAAAATCATGTGAAGTGGCTGATGGCACCAAATTCTGCCACTGGCTTGTCAAGGTCCCTTTGAATAGCCAAGAGCCATGAAGATGAATAAGGGACCTGGAGCATGTGTTGTACAGGGAGAAGCTGTGAGACTTGCGGTTGTTCATCCTCAGTACATAAATACCTGATGTAAGAGTGTGAAGAAGACAGAGCCAGACTCTTCTCAGTGATGCTTAGTGACACGACAAAAGGCAATAGCTACAAATTGAAATATAGAAAATTTCATCTAAACATAAAAAGATTTCTTTACTGTGAGGGTGATGAAACACTGGAACAGGTTGCCTAGAGATTATGCAGTTTGCATCCGTAGAGATACTCAAAACCGAACTGGACATCCTTCTGAGCAGCCTGCTTTTGCTGACCCAGCTTTGAGCAGGGGTGGGTGGAGCAGATGGTCTCCAGAGGTCCCTTCCAACCTCTGCGATTCTCTGAAAAACTTTGAGACAGTATGCCACTGAAAGCTCTTGGCAGAGCTGCAAAAGGTGCCATGTGCATCCTGGTGCACAGCTCTGGTGGCAGGGCTTCCAGTAGGTGAAATGTGTTGCTTCTCAGTTAAGAGAGATCGTGACACCAGAACAACACAAGTTTCTACACCCAGTGCAACAGTATGGAAAAGAGTTTCTAGATTTTAAGAACAGACAAGGGAACCTGCTGATTTTTAGCGGCAATAATGAAGAACAAGAGAAAGTGTAAACTCATGATTGAAGATCTCTTCTTCAAAGATCTCAAAACATTTAATGTGTTTTCATTATTTTGGAACTACTGCCTTTTTTTTTTTTGGATTTGTCATAAACCCCCCTTTTGTTAAGTGTTTTTGAAAGTAGTCCAATTCAGAAGATTTCTTCACAAGAAATCATAATTATTTCTACCTGCAACTGGGATGACTGTAGCTAAGGAGACTGTTCAGTGCTCTGGACTCTGCTTCCCTTCTCTTTTTAAACTTGATAATGCTGTGTACTCTCTACTTGTATCACGTAGCTGAACAGGTCTGAGGAATAATCTGAGGAGGAAGTCTTAACTCTTCCAGAGAGATGCTAATTTGACATATCCATTTTTGTATGTAAGGGGATTCAACCTTAACAAGCTTCTTCTGAGTAAGAAAATGAATGTGCATGATCCCTTCAGTGCACTACAATATTGTATTTTCACCTTCGCTGTACCAAAGGTGCTCTTGTGTAGTGTAAGCATACATTTTGGTTAACAGCTTGCACTCTTGCCCATTGGAGTGTTATTGTCAAATATAGGCTAAGGCACTGACTTCAGCGAAAACACTCAGCACAAGCTCTTTCTGCTTGTCTTGGTTCTGTTACTTGTCTTACAGGTAAAGCCCTGAAACTCCTTAAAGACATCTCTTGCGTTACATTGAAGAGTGTAACCTGTCAAATTGCATAGCTACCATAATGTATAGTAATAGGGATTTTTCAGCAGAGGTACACTGAGCTTTTCAGCAGTAATTTCTTTGTCTCAGAGATAATTGTTTCATTATTTCAGCTATTATTGCATGTTTTTTCTCTCACAGGCTTCAGTAGGAAACAAAGAAAAAAGTAAAGGATTGTTTTATAAAGCCCTTCAAAACTGTCCTTGGGCAAAGGTAAGCATGGAAAAAATATAAAGTTGTCATCATACTCTAATTTTTGAAGTTCTGTATTAAAAAAAGTTAGAATTTAGTAGTTGTAATGAGTTATATGCAAATGAGAGATTTCTGAAGGAGAAGTACTGTAAAATTTTCTGCAAATGAGAGATGCATCTGAAATGGAAACAAAGATAGTGGTCAGTGCTGTTTGCATTGCAGAACAGGAAGGTATTGCATTGCATGAGGCCAGGAGACAATAAATTCCCCTCTGTGATCTAGAAGTGATCGTGTCTTTCAGAACATGCTTTATCATGAGCATGGTAGTAGCAGAAATATAAGGCAAGTAAAAATGTATTTAGTTAATAGTATAACAAATTATTCAGGAGCACCTGCATCTCTTCAGGTAATGTCTGTATATGCTGCAAATGCCCCAGCACCTCCTGACCTATGTTTCATCTCTTTGAATAAAATTATTTAATAAGAATTGGAAAATACTTGATTAAACATCTACATTTCTGTCACTGTAGAACTACTAATTCTGTTTGTGTTATTTTTAAAAGTGTATGATATTTCCTTTTGCTGCGGAGGTGTTTGCATATCTACATACTTCTTTAAACTGTGTTTCTTGCTATGGTAGAAAGATGGCAGAGAAAACGTTCTCCTTATCTTTCTAGGTGCTGTATTTGGATGCAGTAGAGTACTTCCCGGATCAGCTGCAGGAGACACTTGATCTAATGACTGAAAAAGAACTGAGAGTGCGGGTACCGATGGAAGAGCTGGATCTGCTGTTAGAGGTTTAAAAGAAGACTGTAGCTGAGCGGAGGATGCACAGAAGCAAGTTCCAAAACTAAGTTAGACCTGTCTCTTTTCAAATGGGAACTCTGTTGGGACTTGGGTACTATATACTTTTATTTTTTTTTAAGCTTTTGTATAAATTGCTATCAAAATGGAGTTCTGCTAGCTGCTGCAAGTATTCTGGAATCAAGTACTGCATTTTGCCCACAAAAATGCATCAATTTCCCTGAAGTATTGCTGTCTCCCACAGAAGGATACCCTCTTATAAATATCCTCTTGTTGAATGTTGCCCATATTTCTTATTCTATTGTTTGAAATTACATTCCCTGGAGTTCAATAGACATTCAGGACATGCCAACTATGGTTTGGTGAGCAGCACAGGAAATAAACATCTGCCAGATGGATGCTTCGCTGTTCCCCAGTTGGCAGACTTCAGTAATTTCCTTCAGCTTGGTATGCCTGCGTGTGTATATATAACTACCAACTCAAACAGGCATTACATCTGTACATAAACTGTTAGTAAAAGCTGAATCTTTGCTTGAGCAGACACCTATTTTGGACTTGTATTGGTATGTTTTGACAGATGACCATTTTAATACGAATATTTCTGAAAAATATACCTGAATATTTGAAAATTCAAAAGGAACTTGGATTTTTATTTCTTGATTTAGTAGTACTGTGAGTGTATTAAAAATGAAATTATATTCATAGTGCACTTCGAAGCAGCTCATTTTTAAACAAGTGTTTGTGATTGATGACTCTCTTCTGACCCAAATACAGGCAATCATCATAAGAGAAGCAGAGGTCTGTTCTGTATTTAATCCTCACCAAAGAAGGCAGAGTAGTCAAAACATGACTTTAATTAGTAGCTTCCATTCCAAGAGTCTGTAGGCAAGTCCCTAGAGAAGTAATATGCAATACAGTAACAATTTAAATATATGTATTTATTTTATAAAACAGAATGTGCTGAAATACGTGAAAGACTGTTCAGCATCCCTACTCTTGAGACCCAAGTACTCAGAAACTGGGTCTTTGTCGGGAAGAGGGTACCTGCCGCTCCTGAATATCCAAAACTCTTTCAGAGGTTTTCCAGCAGAAAACTGAAAACTGTCACAACACTAAAACAATCGGGATCATCCAGCTGGTGAGATCTGATTACACATAAAACTATGGCTGGACAAAGCCATACAATCTCTGGCTCGGTTGTGCCTGTAGCAGCACAATGCAAGATTTATTATATTTTAATTTAGGCTGCACTTTGTTTATTCCTTTCTAAAATTATTTTAATCTTACAGTGAATATGCAGAATTTTAAATGGTATTACAGCACTTTCTAAAAGCCTTGCCATTTCACAGTGGTGCAAGTGATGGTATAAAATGGTTTTAAAAATCCATTCTTCTTTCCAAAATGACAGAGCTCCTGAATTGGAGGTAGAATCACAAATTGTGTTTGATTTTGCTCTCCCATCAAAGCAAAATGCCATTTCCCTTAAAGACCTGGAAGGGGCATGGTGGGGAGAAGCTTGATTGTGCTCCTGATTGTGTTTCATAGAATCACAGAGCAGCCCAGGTTGGGAGGGGCCTCGAAAGATCATCTGGTCCAACCTTTTTTGGGACAGGGAGCCTAGGTGAGATTTTTCCAGCACCCTCTCCAGTTACATCTTGAAAACCTCCAGTGATGGTGGTGGTGACTCCTCTTTCGGTCACTTGCCTCTTCCATGCGTCCCCCTCCCCTGGGTGCTGCTCCCCATGCTGTGTTCATGCTGCTGCCTTCACTTGGGGTGGCCAGAGGCTGCTCCACTGACCGGAGCTCCTGGACTAAGTGCTGCCTTTTCAGTCAGACCCCAGGAGCTTTTTCTGCCCTTATGGGGAATATACTTGCTGTTGACTTTCTCCCGATCTTTATTACTCACTCAGGTTCAGAAATGTTGGAGAGAGTGGCAGAAGTTAAATTCTGTTGCATAAGGTAGGAATTTAATTTCCAAATGTGTTTCTTTTTCAGTTACTGTTGCAGCATTGTACCAGAACGCACTCCTTGGTTTATTAATCCATCACAGTTTTTCTTCAGTCAGCTGAACCACCTCTTTGTGGTTGTTACTTCTGGCCAGCGTGAACAGCCACGTCCCATATAAAAAAAGCCTTGCTCACCATGCATCTCATAAAGCTCTTCGGCCCCTCAAGCCATGGTGAGATCAACTGCCATGATTAGAAAGTGCTAAAACAATCACTGGCTTTTTGTGACCTTTCCAAAGAGACAGATCTCATAAGGCTTGTGAGAATGGGTAATAAACTTTGCTTGTTGTTTTTCTATCATCTCCAGATGAAAAACAACTCTATTTCAGGGTTCCTGTCATCCAGATTAAATAAAAGGCTCCATTCATTTGTACGGTTTGTTTCTAACAATGAACCACATAATTTTTACACAGAAAAACAAAATCTCTTGGCCTTGCTGCCACCATTGTTGTTACAGCACTGGCAGTGACAGGGATCGCTGTGTAGCTCTCCAATGGCTGTTACTGGCCAGCATTTGCTCCCACAGAAAGTTTCCAGAACAAATACGGCACAGTGATTGACAGTTCGGTGTACGGATCTTCACATAAACTTTTACAAGCACGTGTACCACGTTTGCAAATTAATTACTTAGAACTTACCAAGCACTTTACAGATGTACACTACACACTTCATAAGCTGTATTTGCATCACTACAATGTAGCAAAATAGGAATCCAGCTCCTACGGGGATGGAGCTGCAGGCAACGGATTTGTTCAGAGGGGAAGAATTCATTATCAGATGACACTGCAGAACAGCAACCCTGTGACACGGAGTTTGGATTTCTCTGCATGGCAAACCACATACTGCCAGGGTCGGTGCCTTAACAGCACCTGCATCTAGCCCCAGGTTGCACAAGTGCTAGATAGAGACAGGTACCATTAAGGCTCCATGTTTTATTAATTTTTATGTATACGTGACTTAGGACACTGAAGTTATGCAACAGTGACTTTTGTCCTAGTTACTTAGCCCCTAAAAAGAGATGGAAAAGTAAAAGTACTTTTAAGAACAGCAGCGATAACACAGTAGTTGTCCCTGACTGCCACGCCCAACATGGACCCACAGTAGGGAACCTGCTCACACGCTCCTTGCTGTTCTGTCACAGCGTGCTTGGATCACTGGGACAGTCACTCACAGCACTCGCACTTTTTCTTGGAAGCGAGTCCATGTAAAGGAACAGACAGTTCCAGGTAAATAGCAGGTCTTTGCCACCAAACCAGTTCCATTCAAATGCATGTTTTATTTGGAAATGAAGTGTTACACTGACTGAAAACCCACAGTCCACTAGGATTTAAACTTTGCAAGAAGAAAAATGAGCTAGACTGTGGTTGTACACAAGACTGTCACTAACACAGCGTTCCTGATCGTTCCCCAAGAGACAGATGACTTAAAGGTACAATCCCTCAGGCGTTCCCTCCTGCTTCTTGTAAAGAACATTCTCTTTAGACTTTTTGAAGTCTTCATTAGTGACTTTCATTCGCCGTTCCCTCAGAGCCATCAATCCAGCTTCTGTACAAATTGCCTGCAACAGAGAAAGCAAAAAGTTGTTACTGGCTCTGTGCAGCACCTGCAGGCCACAGCTCAGAAGACAGCAGCACCTTCACACAGCTCTGACTGACTCCTAGGAGAGGTGCAGAGTGTTAACAACATTTACATTCTTACATTTGATACTCTTGAGTAGCACTGAGGCACGGAAATCAATCTGGATAAAGTACCAGAGTACTGCTGCCATGGCAGAAAGGCCACTTCCTAACAACAGTTTCCCTCCTGCGAGGAACAGATGCATCCAACTCTGTTAACAGTGAGGTGGCAGAGTAATGTCATGTCATGTTTGGTGAAGCTCGTGTGGTAACTCCAGCAAGAACGCTTTCTGCTTCAGACCATCAGTCTGTGTGTCTGAAGCCTCCTCATCTACAGTTGCATTTTTATCTACTTGCACCAGTCTATAAAAATGCTTCTTATCCTGCACTGTCCTGAGTAACGTTTCAGATATCTCGCATGTTTGTGAGAGATTCTACATCCCTCTTCTAATTTCCACTTTGCTACTTTTAAAATTTCATATTCAGGTAACACAGGTACGTACTCTTATCAAAACATGGTACATCACAATTGCAATTTTGATAAGTTTCCCATTCATAAAGCTGAGCATGTGGCACTCAGAAAAGGCACTTTAAAGCCACCCAATGGTCCCTCAGTGATGTAGCCACAGGTAATTGCCACAACGTTTTTGCATGCAGTTAAAAATGAAATTTCATTTGTCTTTTGAAGCGTAACAATGCTGATGTACACCCACCTTAATATCCGCACCACTGAGATCATCTTTTGCCATAATCAGCTCATCCAAAGTCACATCATCTGCCAACGTCATCCTACTTGTGTGAATCTGAAAGATTCGTTTCTTGGTCTTTTCATCAGGCAGAGGGAACTCTATTTTCCTATCAATGCGTCCTGTGCAAAACAGAACTTCAGTCAGGTTTTTGACACACGGCTACTGGAGACAGAGCAGGAAGAACATGTCAAGGCTAGACTGACAGCAACTGTTTCTTCACAATCGTGTTAGAGTAGAAAGTGCAATCAGATTATTCTGTTTGTAATGAAGAGGAAGCTACTGGAACTGAAAGGTGCTATGCTGCTGAAAGTCTGTGTCGTTGTAGGGAAGAGACACCTCACCTGGAAGCATGAAAACCTGTAGCTTCCTTAAAAAACCCCAATTTGTGATAGCACAGAAAAGTATTAATCAAAACCTTAAGCTTTTGTAATAAATTTTGTTCTACTCTTGAGATTACATTTAGCTCTGAATTTTCTGCCACACACACAAGTCAGTGTGGCAACCTGAAGAACTCTTCCTATATAACCAACCTCCTAAAAAAAAATCCCCAAAGCCGAACTGAAGAAGGAAGGCTTTGCGTAAGCTGTTCTGTTGCAAGTCCCTACCAGATGCCTCCTTTATGTCAGCAGAGACTTTGGATGTTCTGGTACTCATTGTTCTAACTTTAATGAGCAATCTTTTTAAAACATATTTTCCATCTCCAGATCACTCCTATTTTTCTTTACAGTATCTTTTCTAAGAAGGGTTGATGGCACCACATAAGATATTCCAGACTATTATAGACGGTGGTAAATCAGCCTACCGAGCTGTTAGAAGTGCCCTTGTTGCACAAGCAATGGCTATAATTGAAATACACAATAGGTGTAGGAAGTCTCCTTCCAACCAATTTTAGATCATAATACTAGTTCAGTATTTTCTCTTCTGTACTCAAACAGCAGATGGTTTTGATTTGGAGGAGCAAAGCTAAGATGGTGACAAAACCAGACCTTTTGAAAAAAACACACGCCTCAGCAACTTCATACCACAGAGGTGTTTTCTAAACTCCTTGGGTCTATACAGTCTAGCGACCGTTCAGATAGTTATTTGATAAAATCACCTTATCTTTACTCTCTATCTGTTCTGGTTTAACAGACCCCACAGATACTACTATGTTTTGGTACATTTTAGTGGCGATTTAAAAATACGACTTGTGGCTGTTGAAGCTCTTGGCTCAACATGTAATACGTATGTCACATCAGAGTAAGATATTACTTCTCCCTGAGTCATCCCCCAGATGACAGCAGAATGCCAGGTCAGTACAAAAGCAGATGGGTTTCCTTGCATCAAAATCCAGTATCTCCTTGTTCAGGCTTCAGTTGTCACATCTATGAGGCACAGGTGACACTGCCCAACCATCCCTAACGGGATGCTGCTGCACTATGGCTTGCCTTTGCAATCACTTAAAATAGCTCTGCCATCTTAATACGAAAGAAGAATATTTGAATTGTTTATGTATATATAAGAGGAATTAATACATTTTGTCTCTTTCATAGGTTTTACTCCCATCTGGAAACTTTTGAATGGGTTCTGATTTTAACAGATACACCAACACAACCGTGTATGAATACAGACAAGGCATAACTTGCCCTCTTTTTACTAGTCCATGTTTGATGAGTTATGACAAGTCCCAAGAAGAGTGACTTAAAACACACACAGTGGGAAGTCTCTTACCTGGCCTAATTAAAGCTGGGTCCAGTGTTTCTATTCTGTTTGTTGCCATGATAACTTTAACATCCCCTCGAGAGTCAAACCCATCCAGTTGGTTCAGCAGCTCCAGCATTGTACGCTGGATTTCCCTCTCGCCACCTGAATTTGAGTCATACCTGTAAGAAAACAATATAGTCAGAAAAAGCACTACGCAAATTTAAGAACATGCATCACGTAACTGCCACAAATATCTACAGAAATACTGTGTGGTAGCTGCAGGCGTTTTTGTTTTGTTTTGTTTTGTTTTTTTCTTAAACATCCATAACAGATTTTTTTTTTAATTCAATGATCATCCATAGAAAAGAAAAAAGCAGCTTTTCATAATCATATTGTTGACACATAGGTAAGGAAAGAGACAATGAACTATTCTTGTAGGTAGGGGAAGTAACAGCAATCACGTGAAGGAAATCTGCCCTTTTTCCAAGTTTGTTATGTATTTGGAAATCTCATGTTCTTCCTTATGCACACAGTTGTAACTGTAGGCCCTCTGGCCTTACTAATGTGGCTCCTGGTTTAACTCTGCCCTTACAGGCACCCAGATTCTTCATTAATGAAGAATTCCATGTGTTATACACTTCACCATCAGTCCAATCCTTTCTACATATGCTGAAACACACAGGGCAGAAGCTGCCTCATCCTGGACCTTCAGGCTAGTAGCTCTGTAGTAGTAACATGTATGAGCACCTTTTTATCTAAAACACATTTGACTACCTTAAAGACTCTGTGTACTGGACAGTTCCAGTCAGCCTAACGAATTTTCAAAGTAATACAATTTGAACACAGGCTTAACAACAGCTTAGTGTGACACAAACAATGCTTCTCAAATTCCATATCCATGACATCGCACTCTGTAGCTTATCACATAATGTTCTAAAAACTTGTAAGTATTTACTCACCTGCCTGGAAGAGAAAAGTGATAAATGGATAAACTCTGTGTTAAGTACACTGCTTTACTGTTGAATCACTAAAGCCAATTACTGTTTATTTGGATTTGCACTTCAAGTACACCATGTGAACTTACACACAATGTTCCCTTCTGTTTGAGACATTCTATCATACAAACGGTACCAGCTAGCAAGAGAACAGAGATTATCTATTGTCATATCTCTTTAATATGAAAAGGTTGTGATATATTTTAGTTTCAAAGAAGTTATTTGAAGTTTTACTTGTTAAAAATGCTTATATCAAATAGAGTATAATGAAAATGGCAGCAGAGCTATGAAACTGAATATCAGTATAGATCCAAAGAAGTGTTTCTAGTAAACTTTCTATTGTCCCTCACAATACTTGCGAGTGAAGTGGGAGCCAGAGTACTGTACCTCTTTGTACCAATGGCATCGATCTCATCAATGAAGACGATGGATGGCGCGTGCTCTTCAGCCACACGGAACAGTTCACGCACGAGCTTTGGACCGTCACCCAGGTATTTCTGTATAAGTTCTGAGCCAACCACTCTCAGAAAGGTTGCTGAAGTTTGGTTTGCCACTGCTTTGGCTAGTAAAGTTTTACCTGTTTTCAGTTGGACAGAAATACTGTAATTAGTTTGCAGGCAAAAAAAAACCCCAGTGCTTTAACACAACAATCATAAGAAATTTGTGACAAACTCGGCAATGGTTTAATACTAAGCAAGCATCATTTATTTTACTTGGGTTAGCTCAGCACAGTTGTTATTGTACTACAAGATACCTGTGCCAGGTGGGCCATACAGAATGACTCCTTTGGGTGGCTTTATACCCATCTCTTCATAGTATTCAGGATGAGTGAGAGGAAGCTCCACAGACTCCTGCAGCACAAGAAAAATGAAACCGAGTTTTTACAGTGAGCACTCTGCACAGAAATTCCACGGGGATCCTGAGAACAGCATTAATAACAGAAATAAAGGCAAAAAGAACTTCACTAATTTCACGACAGACCTTGAAAATTATGTCTTTCTGTTGCCTCTAGTTCCAAGACAACTACTCTATTTGAAGAGGTCTTCCTATTGTTTCCACTTGACATGTGGAAGAGAAGCAGTGAGTGTTCCTCCTCCTCCAACCAAAATCATCATGCTGAATTTAGAACTTGGGAGTTCCTGACTCCCAAACACAGAGGACTGCGGGGTAGGGGACCTTTTACGAAAGGACACCTTCCACCACAAGTTACCACATACTACAGATGAGTATTTTAAGAGCGTTTGTGATTTTGCCCACCCAAAGCAAAAGAGCTGAGTTCACCAGGGTTCAGACAGAGCTCTGCTGGTAGGATAACCAACCAACCAACAACAACACAGACCAAGCGAACACCCCCCTCCAAAACCCTTGGATCGCACAGCATCAGACACTCAAAATGACCTCTGCATTTTTTAGAATTTAACTTTCAGTTTGTAACAAACAATCACTTTATAAGTCAGAAAATAAAACTAAGTTATTGCAGAGATTTTATGATCTCAGTGCTTTACAGATTCCACAGCAACTGTGAAAGGAACAGTTTGTGAACGGCTATCCTACCCACTTAAGAGTTTCTGTCTAGCAAAATCAAACCCAGAAACGAACTGGCAAGATACAAAAGAGCAGTACACAAACAGCATTTAGTCCTGTTCTTGTGAACAAACAGCACACCACCTACACTGCTAGCTTACTTAACAGTGTGAATTAGTACATCTGAATACCTTGATTTCTTGAATCTGGTTGTCAAGGCCACCGATGTCAGCGTATGTTTCTTGAGGAGCTTTCTCAACTTTCATCACAGTAACTAACGGGTCTGTGTCATCCATCAGGACACCTATCACAGCATGAACCTAATTCAAGTATTAAGAGTTGTCAAAAAAAAAAAGCAAGCAGCATTTTTAATACAAGTCTAAACACAATGCCCATATATTTAGGTGTGTGAAATAAACAGCATTAGCTCTCAGACCTGGGATTCTCAGGAACAAAAAAAGGCCAGTTAAAAACAGCACATGAACTTGTGCTTCATTTTATAAAAATAACTCACCTTATGATTTAGTAAAACAGAGCAGCCTGGCTCTAGCAGGTCCTTGTCCACAAAAGACAGAATACTGACGTAGTGTTCTGATCCTACTGATGTGGACACGATAGCGTGGTTGTCATCAATGATCTCCTCCAAGGTACCCACAGACATTGGGGTTCCCCGCAGATCATCCACCTTGGACCTTTCTTCCTGTTGTCAAGAAGAATCCAACAAACAACTCAAGAACAAGGGCAAAAACATTCCTGTACAACACTGGCTCAACAGTTCACACCAAACATAACAGAACTAGTCTTTGCTATTGTTGTTTTGCTGCCCAACAGACATAAAAGCACAGGCCAGTAACAAAATTCACTGTTACTTCAGTGCTATCCTGTGGAGGTTCCTGTAGGAATGTGCACAGCTAGAATATTCTGTCTTTCTCTATGGATGGGTATCTGGGAGCTGCACTTTGACAGACAACTAAGAAACAAGTAGCCACTGTGGCCTCCTCTGTTGTAATCCATGCTTGGACTAAAACCATTAAACTGGTAAGAAAAAAATCCCATTTTCTGGACAGTAATTAAGACCTAATGAAGAATTCTAAGTTATATTATATATTTGTATTGACTTACACATTCACGGCACTTTATTTCCATTGCGTTTGTATGAAGTAGTTTACATTAGAGCACCTACTGTAATATTGGAAGTAACAGTTCACTCAAACCTCACCTCTTGTTTTTCTTCCAAAGGTTTCATCTGCTCTTGATTTCTGATAAATTCTTCCTCCATTAAGAGGTAATCTTTAATTCTCTCCAATTTCAACAATTTGAGTCTGCACTGTGTGTGAGGAGTCACTGCAATCAGAGTAGAATCACAACATTGTAGAGCAAGTTTGGCATGGTACCAACTACTCACTAATTCATTACCAGGAATTCTGCTTTGTTTTCTGACAATAACTTCTATATGAGCAGCAGTCACTGTTTTACTTGTCCCACTATAATTCTAGGTAAAAAGCATTTTTAAAGATAATGCTTCCCCTGCATTTCTCCTCATTTCAATTTCTCTCTCTCTTACCAAGGAATTTACAGGCTGTATCTTGCATAACAATAATCTTATTTTGTGTTTTTACGTTAATTAGAAATAAAATTACAATTGCCCTTCTCTTTAATAATTTGCGATGTATGGAAGAGCCAGATCTAGGGGAGAGGACAGCTCAGTGCTTCTGGAAGAGAGGACGGGCCACGGGGCCGCTGGGGCAGGCAGAACGCTTACCCAGGGGCAGTTTGCTGGCAGCATCTGGTCCCTTTGTTTTCTTCTTCTTTTTCCCCACTCTGGTTGGAACCGGAGGTTCATATTTCTTCTTCTTATCCTTATTCACAAAGTGAATATTAACAATGCAAAAATAGACACAGACGTTAGGAACACAGACTGAGTAAGAGCCCAACTTCAACTGAATGGCTACATAACAAAACTGTTTCCTTTATGATATACAGCGAGAAGCCTAAAAGGAATATTATTCTTATTTTTCAAGAAAATTGAAAAACATCTTCTGCTTATTTTACATCCCTCTTTCTTATTTAGATTTCTGCCCATTTTCAGTGAATATGGAACACAGAAGCCTGAAGTAAATCACAAACAAAACTCATTCATGAAAGGACAAGGAAAATACCGAACCACATCATTTCTGTTGCATTTTAACCAACAGGTAACGTGCTTTCAGTTTGCTGGCTGAGACATCGCTGGGCATGGACATTGTACTGCCACCTCCAAAGGAAACTGGAAAGGCCTCCAAGGGGCCACAACACAGAGTACAGACCTCATGCAGGTGACAGTATGATGTCATTTTCAAAGTAAAACCAGTTACTTAAGTGACAGATTGAGGGCAACTAGTCCATCCTAAGACAGACAGATTTATAGTTTCATTGTTTTAAAAAGTAAATTACTACTGCCAAATGATTTTTCTTTCTCTTTATAGTTAAGCTTCCTTTTCTGTTTTTGAACTGCAACCAGTTTCCCCCACTGTGCACCCAGGAGAGATAAAACATTTCATCAAAACTAGTAAAAGCATAATTTTATGCAGTTCCAAGGACAAGGAAAAAAAATAAGTAAAATAAAGCATATTGCAGCCAGCCTCTGTAGCAGCACACCTGTAGTTCACCCTGTAGGTAAAAGCATTTCAGTAAACTACAGTTGTTAGTTACCTTGTCATCCTTCTTGCCACCGCCAGGGCCGTGTCCCCCACTCTGACTTTGACCCTAGGCCAAACAAAAACAAACAAAACCAAAACGCTGCTCTTAATCTTGAAATCTATGGACAGTTGCATGTAAACAAATACCATAATTAGATTTCTCCTATCTAAACAAAGTATTAATAAATCTGATTACGTGTCAAAAGACAGTGAATAAAGAGAAAAGCGGGTTTAAGAGGCAGGGAGGGACGCGTCTGGCATCACCTCGCTACACGGCAGCTTTGGCTCACTCCTCACTAGTGTAAATCGCTGGGCACCACGAAAGCTCCTCCTTCGCTCCGCTACCGGCCGCTCCCCCCGCCCTTCCAGCGCCAGCCGCAGGAACCGGCGCTGCTGCCGGCAGAAGCCCGACCCGCCGCGGCGATGCCCGCCCGGCCCGGCCACAACCCCGCTCTGCTCCGGCAGCTCCCGCTCACAGCCCCGCCCGGCGCAGCCCTACAGGCCGCGCTCCGGCCCCGCGCCGGCGGCGACTCCGCAAAGCCCCGGGCGCTGGCGGGGGTGGCTGAGAAGGCCGGGGGGGCAGAGTCCCGGGCCCGGCTGCTGTCTCACCATCCTGCCGCTGCCCGCTCCGGAAGTGCCGCCCCGACGGCGGCCGACGAGGGACACAGAGGCGGCGTCACTACGGGGCGCGGCGAGGGCCAAACGCGGAGCGCGGCGTGGGCGGGGCAACGGCGAGCGGCGCGGGGCAGCGGGTCACGTGACCGCAGGCGGTTGTCGGTCCCCTCACGCCCCCCGCGGCCGCGCTGCTGTCCGCGCTGGCGTCCGCGCTGGCCCGTCCCGTCCCGTCCCGTCCCGTCCCGTCCGCCCGCGGAGCCGCCCGGGCGGCGCAGGCAGGAGCGGCGGCCGCTCGGAGTGTGAGGCCGGCAGCGAGCGGCAGAGGGCTCCGCGCCGCTGCAGCTGGGAGCCGCGGCCCTCTCGGCCTGCAGCGTCCCGGCAGGTGCACGTCGGCCGCGGGGGCTGGTGTTTCGGAGCCCGCGGGGTTCCTCCGAGCTCGGGAGGCTGTTCCCTGCGCGCCCTGAGCAGCGAAAGCCGCCCGGCTGCTGCTGCTGCTGCTGCTGCGGGCGGTTCAGACGCCTCCGGATTAGTGCTCCTGAATGACCCGTTTGCTGGAGAAAAAGCGGTTTCTGTCCATTGGCGGAGACTTGGTGGTCACGTCTCAACTAGTGCTTGAGTTGCAATAGCTTTTGAATACAGTGTCAGGTTAATAACACTTCTCACTTTTCTTAACAGAAGAACCACGTAGCAATGGCCAATTGGAGAAGATAGTTAAGCATTCTGTGAACAGCAGCTTGTGCTCTGAGTGTGAAACCGCCTTCTCCACCCCAGAAACCCAGAGGAAAGCTGTCGTTTCCCCCTGAGATATTTCTCAGGTATTCTTATAGTTTAGTTCACATCAAAACGAGCAGCTCACGATACGTGTTAAAGCTCATACTAACCAGCTGCTGCAATGTTAATAAAAATGATATGCTGGGAAAGTACATTAATCTTGAGGGTTCTAGTTCCCTCCCTCAAGCACCACTACGTAACCACCAAGAGATGCGTCTTCCTGGAGAGACCAAAACGCTCTGTTGTGCTACAAGTGGAGAAGTTAGAAAGTTTGCAGCTCACGCTGCTTGGGGAGTGGACCTGCTCCTGGCAGGTGTCACGGGAGGGGTTTCTGAAATGCTGTCATGAAGAATTCCTCGGTCACAACTTTGCTTGGCACCTACTGCAGACTGGTTTTAATGAGTGGCCCGGCACTGTGGCAGGAATGTGGCCGCTGCAGAGCACGGCAGCTTTAAGGCTCAGGAGAGCAGCCCTCAGTCCGGAAAGGAACAAAACCAGAGCTCATGTTTTACAACACCGATGGGTCTTCTACTGAGACCGCATCTGGACTGGTGTGCTGAGTACAGCTTGCAGCAAATGTTTTCAGAGTGCTACTGGTGCTGGTTGTTCTCCACCTGTAGCATGAGCTGCCGTGTGTTTTGACTGTTCCAACAACATAAACAGACATTAATTCTACTTAAAAGTGTCAGTAAGACCTTCTTCCAAAAATTTGTTTTCCTGTAACATTTTTCCATCTGTGTTTTTGAAATAAATGAAGGCATTCGACCTTGTTTTAAAGTTATTGGCAAAGGGAGTAACCAGAAAAGCTTCCCAGTAATGAAAGAATGGAAATACAAATCAAAGAAGTGAGGGGTTTTTTATGTCTAGAAATGAAGCCTTGAGAGTTGTAACTGCCAAGAAAGAAGAGACACTGTGACCTTTCTGTCAGGACTTCTTGCTGTGAGCTGACCTGTGTGGGAGTGTAGAAGCAGAGGAGGAAGAGTGGGAAATATTCTTTGTGACCTGTACTTAAAGTTATGGTTGTTTTTCCTAGACCTGATGCGTTCTTCCATCTCTTGCATCAGCTAGTCAATATAAACGCATAATTTTGTGCGTAAGAATTGCTTTACTTAGGGGTAGCACTGTAAGAACACTGGTGAGCTTTTCAGGAAATCCCTCCCTCCAGACAAATGTATCATTCATACCTACAATGAGCTCTACCAGTCTGTAATATTCCTGGGGAAACACAGTAGAAACTTTCAGTGTCTGCTTTTTGGCATTCCCAAAGGCAAAGCACAGGTTGAATATAAGCAGAAAGGTTATAATCAAGATGAGAATATAGTCTAAAAGTACTTAGACTCTGCTTTCACCCTGTTAAGCAGCATATAAATTATATTTATATCCGTCACTTTTTTCACTGTAAAGATCAGAGTGTTTATGAAACGGGCTTTCACTTTAGAGCAGTCAGCAGGATGTGGAGTATGTTTTCCTCTTTGCTTTGATGTTGTGTTTTTCTTTCACACTTTCTCTAGAATTCATGTATTAGTAGGGAGCTTTATTAAATATTAATGTGCCTGGCAAAGCTATGTAGAAAGGTGTGAGGTTTTGATCATTTACTCTGGTTTGGTTCCATTTGTTCACAAAAGTTACTGGTTTGCACTGTGGATCTAATCTGACTTTTCTGTTATTTTTATTCTTTTATGAATTAGCTGCATTTTTGTTATGGCATCAGCTGTTCTGTAACTGTTAAGGGCACTTGGAATAAAATTAAATGAAACCAGATGTTCTTTGCTTTAATAACAGTCACTTTATGGAATTTACTGTCTTACAGGATTGCATCTGCATTTCTGTTAACCTTACAGTGTACAGTTGCTAGAATATCCTCTCCCTCAGATATATGCAATTTTACTTCTCTTCAACCTCACTTTAGATTCAGGCATACCCATATTTATTTAGAATTATACCTGTAATTGGAAGTACTGGTTATGGTTCAGATTTCCTGTCACTTTTTTCTTATAAAACTCCAATTTTAGTGGCTTGTAGCTTTGCAGTCATTTGAATTGAGCTGAACAAAACCATAGGGGTGTAGGATGAATCTAAAAGCCCAGCTTTGCATTTGTGAGTTCACAGGACACATCTGTGATGGCAGATCTGGTTTTGTAACCTTTATAATAATTAGGAAATTATACATGGGAGCAACAGTAAAAGGATATTGTCAAGATTGTCTCCTAGCTCATTCACTTAACTACATGCAGTGGAACAGCTGTGACAGAAAGCATGAATCACAGAAATGTTGTGGGTTTTGAACCGATTTCCTAATTTGGGGTGATCTGGTTAATGGCTTTCAGTTCTTGGGGTTAGTGCTGGCTGACTGCAAGTGTGGTTCTGTAACCTGGCTGCTTGTCCTATCTTTCCACATCCAGATTCTTTATTTGGTTGCAGAATAAAGATACTGTCAAATTAGGAAGTTTAAACAATATATATGTTCATTGATCCTGGTATGTCTGATTTTTTGTGTTACCCTCGCTAGAAAAATGCCAAAAGAGCGAGCGAGTGAGCAGGGGTAACAGGAGAGGACACACAGTCCTTGTTTCTAAAGATGAACACAGCCTTGGGGGCATCAAAAAGCTTCTGTTCACATAAAAACAATATTAAGAGTTGTTCAGGGAGGGTGGGTTTTTCTATGCTTTGTTTTTCTTAGTGTTTTCTTAGTGCTTCTATTCTGAAGTAAGCTGCCTGCTGATCTTTTAGGCATGTTGTAAAGCCCCCGTCTCTGTTCCCAGGCTTCTGAGGAGGAAGAGGGCAGCTGAGGGATGGGGGAATATTTGGGTTGGGATTAGTACATAGCAAAGAGATTTATTTTCCCTTTGCACATAGAGGAAATTACTAGGATTGCTCATGTTGTTGATGTTAATTTATCTTTATTAATATGTGTCTAGGTGCCTAGAGCTTTTTTTGATTCCATAAATTGAAATAAACAAATACAGATAAGAAAAAGATTAAGCTTACTATTGTAGCTACATATAGTGGGGTATATTTTCAAACGTTGCAATTCGGACTCCCTCTTTTTGTAAGTGGATTATGAACTTACATCTCCTTCGATAAATGAATAAAACTGCATGTTATTAAGGACCATTTGGAAAACTTTTGTGTGTATGTGTATGTGTCTAAATTCTGTGCTTCTTACAAGTTCTTCAAACTAACTGGCATGTAACTGTGTGAGGGGTACTTACTAACTCGGGACTTCACCCTTGCAGTGTCCCCACAGAATCAAGTAAGAGAAGTTTCTCGCCCAGTTCAGAACAAGGCTCATCCCCTTCTGGAACAGTCTTTTCCTTTACATTGCACAGCCAGGGAACCAGGGACATGGGGTTTTTTAACTAAGCTGCTCAAATAAGTGCCTTAAGTCAGGCAGCATGATTTCTTCCTCCTTCTCCCATCACCAAGACTCACATACAATGATTTTAAAAAAGGGAGTGTCATCTTCACCTCCATTCTTTTCCTGAAGTCCACACTGTACATTTGCACCAGTTCATTTTTAAAAAGGAATGGAAGCCTGTAAGCTTCAATGGCTCTTTGCGAAAATTCATTTGATTTGAAATATTTGGTCTATAATAAGACAGCATTCCCTTAGGAAAGATTCACCTGATGTTTCACAGCTTGAATCATTAGTCATAATTTCTGTGACCTTCCTTGACATAGTGTTGTGTTTCTAGACTGCGGACAGTGCTGGTCCTTAGTCCTTCCTGGCCCCCAGAATATTGTCACCCCCTTGTGGCCAGTGTGGGCAAGAGCTTTCAGCCTCTGACCTGCTGCATCCCCAAGGCACAAGGAGCTCTTGCTCTGCCTTTCTTTCCCTGCACAAAATTGCCATAATATCACTCAAAAGAGTAAACGGCAACTGAAGGCAACTCACTGATTCCTCATTTCGGGGAGAGCCCCGCGATGGATCTGCAGCTTTAGTGCGGCTGGAAGGTACTGAGTTAGCACCAGGGGGTTGTGACAGAATGGAGGGTTAGGGCTGCAGCTGGGGGCTTGTTCCTCTAAAACACTGTGTGTTCCCACCAGTGGTACCAAAGTTGCTGTAGCAAAGCCTGACACCTTGAAGACTGACCCATACGTGTTTTCAGAATACTGCAGAACAAGCAATTAGATTACCAATAATGCTTATAATATACTGTGTCTTCATATGGTTTCATTTGCAAGTCTCAAAGCAACACAATTCCTTTAAGTTAAACCTCATAGTCTTGTAGGCAGGCAGGTGGGTGAAGGAGACCGTCTCAGTTTTATGATCCAACAGCTGAAGTGAAATTTGTCCCTTATAGTAAGCGGTGTCAGATTCACCTCATTCACCTGGTGGCCAGTGCATCCCCATGAGCGATGGCAAAGTTTGGTCTAAAGGGTTCCAAAGAGTGAAAGCAGCACAAGAGCAGAGTGGCATCCTAAACCCAACTGAAAGGGAGTGTAAGAAGAAAATGTCTTTCTCCCTGTTATTGAAACAGTGTTTGGCAAAATACTAGGTAGTGTGGCTTATTAGTTCTCGTTTTTCTGTAAGAAAAGAACCTGCGGTACTTTAGCAGTGAGTGAAGAATGATGTTGCTATGGTGACTTTTTGTTGCATGCCAGGCAAATGTAATAATCAGTTGATTTGTCCATAAGGTTTAACATATTAGCCAGTCTGTATTTTCTAGGGCTTTTTGTAGCCTTATGAAAGCTGATACGAAGGGCTGCCTGATGAGGAAATTACTAAATTTGGGGAAAGGAGAAAAGTGGAAGTGGTGAAATATGGAGATGTCATATAAATGGAATCCTGAGTTCTTCACCTGGACAATTAATAGTTGCTAATGTTGAAAAGATGCCATCACCCAATGCTCCTCAGAGTCAGCCCATTGATATACCAATAGTCTATGGTAACAAACTGAGTACTTCATCATTAATTACATCAACATTCACATAAATTGAGTTTGTTCCAGAGCCACTTTGCAGGACTCAGTCAACTAATGAGGAGACACTGAAATAATTTTTGTGGAAAGAGGAAAATTTGGAATAGGCTTTTCCCCTCATTTTACAGAAAGTTGTATTTCTGAATACACATATGAATGCTTTCTAAATATTATAGTGGCTGCTACTTAGGCTGTGAGTCTGAAATCCTTAGACAGACTTGTTTGCCTAGTCTATGTGCTCTATTGAATTATTAACTGCTAATGATTTGTATGTTTTTCCTCACAAAAGGGCAGAGTTGTTATAATTACTTATCTAGTGCTACAAGCGCTCATGCTTTGCAAAGCCCCAGAAGGGCATTGTGGTGCCTGCTCCATGGGACTTCTGTCTCACAGTGCAGGAGGGAGCCCTGAGGGCAAAGCACATCAGCACAGACACCCCAGCCAAGGGTTCATTAAGGACAGTACTTTTGAGGAGAGACTTGCAGTTGAAAAGCACTTGGAGACAGTCCCAATGCCTTAGGAAGCAGAAGGAAAGGAAGGCTGAATGTAATACTGAAGAGCATAAGTAGACTGAATGCACTGGAGTGTTAAAGGGAAGCAGAAAGTGGAGAGAAAGGAGAGAGCTGTCATCAGTGCAGGAGAATGGGAAGTCATTGTCTGAGAGCAGAAAAACAAATGGAAAAATCTTAATGTCTCTAGTAACCCATGAGTCACTAGCTTCACCACCTTGCCACTGGAATTGAGATGAAGATACGTTGGTTTTAATTGCTCCTCACCGAAGTACTGGTTCTGCATTAATCTGTTGGCTATCATGTAGTCGCTCCTCCCTGTCATTTCCTGCAGCGCTGTAATCTAATACTGCACAAGCGTCTCGCCGTGTTCACATCCTCTATTGAATAATTGTGGCCTCAGTTTCATGATGCACAGTCTGTTCAATCAACCTGTGTTTGCACAGCTCTGTCTGGAGGTACGGTTGATATACCTGTGTAATTACGTTTACTGTTAATAGTGCAAATTGAATCTGTTGAGGTAGTCAGATCAGTCGTCCTCACTTGCAAGCAGCCGTTTCTACAGATTATTTCTTCAGCTGCTGAGGGACTGTTTTTTCTAGTTCTACTTTGCTCATTCACACAAAAGATACTCTTATTGAAAGATAAGTTTGAAAATAAGAACCAAAGCTCCATTGTGGAAGTGCCAGCACTTACTATAGAGACTGTGGAGAAATCTTGTCTATCCAAAACAGCTGGAGAAAGCCCTGAATTCAGTGGAATGAGGTGGTACTGGCATGCGAAGTGAGAAATGAGAATTCCTGTTTCCTTGGGTATTGCTTTATCTGGGTGTTTCTAATAATGGGTAGGGTGGATAATTCAGGAGTATTTGGAGATGCCAGTCTCCTCTGGAAAAGCATAGGAGCTGTGCAGGTGCTGTGGCTCTGAAGCTGTATCTTACCTTTTACAAAAATGTTTGTTGAAAAAGCTTTGTCCCTTCCTGATACAGACTCTTTCTCTGCCAATCCCATAAAGTCAGCCTTGGCAAGACTTTTCAGATACCGGTTTATAGTTACTGAAAATGTCTGCATTCCTTGCTGTAAAAATAGCCCTCTACTTCAGTTTCCTTCTTTTTCATTCTCATAAATTTCCTTCATACTGTATTCCTCAAATGTTTGATCTATCAGGATAATGTACTTCATATTCTAGTGTGAACTGTTTAGAGACTACAAGTTTGATTTGCAGGACTATACTGTTTTTCAGTAACATCAAACTGAACTGGGGTCATGCTATGACATTTTGAGCGTCACCTCTTCTTTCATAATCTGTTTTCTTTCTGTAATCTGTAATCTTTCATAATCTATTTACTCTTCACTGCATTTGAAACATGTAAAACCACCTGTTGTCATCATTCAGTAAGATTTGTCTGTATCCCCTCTAACACAAGAGAAAGGCTTCAACCGAAGATATATAGAATTATACAAGTTAGAGGTAGAAGAAACCTTACTTTTTGCAGAATATGTTTCTCAATCTGCAGAAAAAAATTGATGTAAACTACAAGAGTACTCCCAAGCTGAGTCTGACCGATCTGGCACAGGGTACGTGTGAATCAACAGCAAGATGCAAAATTCTCTAGTCCATTTTTCTGCTTTCATTGCTCTTAACACCTTAAGACAACTTTCTGCAGCAGCAGTGTATTTCTGGCAGGTTTCACATCCAAAAAATTATCCAACCCACGCATATTTATACATGAAATGTGATTGCATTGTGGCACAATCGTGTTTTCAGGAACCTCATGAAAGCATTCCAGTTAACTGAATATGAAGCAGGGATGGTAGTTACAACAATGTTAACATATTCTGCTGTCAGCTCTTAGAAGGGGAACACTTTAGCTCATGGGAAACCAAACCTCCCCAGCATGAGAATGAAGAAGGCAGATGCCCCCTCAGAGAAACAATAGTCTTTTGCAAAACTAAAAGAATTCCAACTAAAATGGAATGTTAAACACAACGCACTGTTGGCCTGTATCTGTCATTGGATCTCAGAGTATAATTAAATTTAGAGAAATTAATGTCTTCCCATGACTGATTGTACTTCTATTATCAGCATTTGTCTTCGTGGCTGTGCTCCATCCACCTGTGCTTCCATGTGATCAGCTTTAGAGATAATATGGTGTTTACCATATATCACCAGGATTCAGAGTAGAAAAGCATTTGCCATTTCAAAAACTGTCTTGTGTTGAGTGTCAGATTTAAGTTGTTCCTAATTAAATTCATGGTGGTCTGACTCCAAATTCAGCTCAGGGCTAAGAGTAAAATAAATAGCACGTTTCTGTCCTTCTCTCCCAAACCCAGACCGTTACAAACCTTAGCTGACCCTGCAAGCATTTTATGTTTATGCCGTAGAGAAAAGCCAGATCTGGAAGTATCAAAGACAGGGTCTGCCTGTAAGATTAGTTTTATACTTTCATTAGATAAAGTTGAAAGACAAGAACATTATTTAACATGTATTTAGCTTACTAAAGACACTTCTGACCAGAAGTGCTTGATTTGAAGAAAGAAAGAAAGATGAACGACTCGGTTGATGTAGGTGTGCTAGGAGTGTGTGTGCACGTGCAAAGGAGATGGTAACTGTGGCTCTGAGTCCAGGGTGGAATCTGAGAAGGAGCTTATGTCAGGAGAACTCGGGGAGGAAAGGTAGCAGTGCCCAGGCTGTGTATTGCAAGGCTGAGAGTGGAAAACAACCGACTGGACCTGTAAAACTGCATTAGTAGTATATTTGGTAGAAAGCACACCTTAAGAACACATCATGCATTGTAAGAAAGAGTGCCATGACAATATTCCTCCACAAATACACAAATGATATTTTATGGTTAGGAGTAAAATTCATTAAACAGTTTAACATTTTTTAGACTCTCATTCTCATTTCAGTGATTCTCAAATAGAGCTTGCCAGCAGAGGTCTTCATGGGTACATGTGCTTCTGTCTTCATAAAGAGATGCACTTTTTGCTCTAGGTTATCAACTTTTCCCCCTTTGCTACTCGTGTATTGTTTGCTGTTGCTCTTATTGACAGTGCACAGCTATGCAGTGGTCATACAATCTAAGTAAACTGTCTCCCTACACAGAAAGGTCACAGCTGCAGAGAAAAATAAGTGAAACACTTTTAAGCCAGTTTAGCTAGATCCTAGATACATAATAAAGTGAGAGACTAAACAATGACGGAATGGGATGTGGTGATACAAATCACCAAGGAGGAAATATTTAACATCGCAAAAACAATAATAAACAGAAAAAAGATGTAAGCAGTATTTAAATGTATGTCAGGGTATATACATGTCAAGGGTTGGGAAGAACAGAATAACACAAGAATGTAAGCACTAAGAAGTGAGGGGTAATATGAAAATAGGAATACCAGAATGACAGAAAGGAGCAGAACATAATGTTACTTTACAGAAAAAGCTGCCCAGTTATGAGTCTGTGGAGTATTCTTCTAAATGGAGTATTTTTCTAAACAGAATATTGGAGTAAAGACATTTAAATGGTCAATGAGGCAAATGTTTGGGTGCACACTGCTGCCAATGTCCCGCCCTGGCCCTGAGTGGCTCTGGGTACAGGGCAGGGATTTTCCTCTTCCCCGCAGGATGTGGCACGTCATTTCCTTCTGCCGAAGCCTGCTTTCTTGGGACTTCCCTGCCAACAAGAATTACTCACTTTGTGGTCTTTTTAGCTCAGGATGCTCCTTTTGTAAGTAAAGAATTGGTCATGCAGTCTGAGTAACATTTGAGAATGGATCTCTTGAGCACATTTAATTGAGACTGAATATAGCACTGTTGCAAAGAAATAAATTCAGTTTAGCCTCCAACAGCTGAGAAGACTGCACAGTTTATGTTACATGGTCCCTTTTCTGCATTTAGGTGGTTGTTGAAAAGAGGTTTGTTGGTACTATATTATAGTTATTCTGGGCAACTCTATTGCCTATGGCTCTGTAAGCTCCCTGAAAACAATTATTAATGCCTCTGAGTACAGCTATTTACATAATGACTGTAGAGTTTTCTTGGGAAGTGCCCTCTGAACATGCAAATCTCTCCTCATGTTGCCTGTGTGGTCCCTCAGCTCTGATGGACTCCAAACGTCACTTCAGGTTCTCACGTGATGCGAAAGTGCACAAGGGAAGAATTGTCAAAATTGGAGCTTTCAAGGGATGGTGTTATTTTATTTACACAACCTTCATAAGTACCCCTCAAGGCCCTCCTCGTGCTTCACAGCCAGGCTGCAGGCACCAAGGGTGCGGGGCTGCGCTCAGACAGAGGAGTCCGAGCCCAGCTGGGTGGCCTTGGCCCCAGCCATGCAGCAGCTCTGCTGGGGAAGAGCTTTGCTGGCTTTCCTGGGGCAGGGTTACTGAAAAGGTTACAGAAAACAGTCAAGGGGATCCTACCCAATTTGCTATTTGTTTCTTAACAGCACTGTCAACTTCTTTTGTAGTTCATTCTTCTGTCCAGTTCAAGCTTTGAAGTTTCATGGCATTAGTAAGGACTTCAGGGCATTTTTCTACTAAGTCCAGCCTTTTGTCTATTCAGAGAAGAACACAGTCACTACTCTGTAAATTAGAAGCGTGTTCAAGTTTGTGTTATAGCAATTAAATGGGAACTATCACTGTTTCCCTAGAAGCTTGACAAGAACTCTCTCCCATTGTTTTTGATTTCCACTATTACCCTGTCTCCATTCTGCTCTCAATATGGTGCTTCATATGGAGATGAAATGGTTTTCTTCTCTTCAATATGGATCACAAATAACATTTATTTGTATATTCATTACATCTCCTTGATAATAAGACAATGTTTGTCTTTTTTTTTCCCCTGAAACATCTGGAGGAACAAGCGAGTACTTGGAAGTTAGCATCCCAACAAAGGTGAGATCCCTGTGCCAGGACTTGCATAAATGCAAGTCATATTATCTAAACCAAACTGATTTCACAGCAGAGATGGCTAAGCAGGGCATTTCTCTGAAACCTAGACACCAGCAGTGTGTTTCCAGAAAACTTGTAAGTCTCAAAAATCAGTTCTGACCATGGAGAGTGAAAACTTCTCAATGTTTTATACTGGTTTATTCTTTAAGGATGCCAGACTTCTTCTATAACAGATATCTTAAACAGCACAACAACTGTGAATCTTGTTCTGGAAGTCCTGACTTTTTCTAGCGTTTCTCAGGGGAGCCCACACACCTAATTCAAGGTCATGATTTCCAAGAGATGACAAGAGAAAGAATTCACAGTCATGTGATTCCAGAAGATTCTGGTGGATGTCTGAAGCCCAACTTGACATTATCCATTTGAGGACCTAGGTTGATGGCCTTTATCTCTCTAGTAGCAACAAATTGCCCTGTACTAGTACAAATCATACTCAGGCAGAGGAAAAGTGGGCATGTTACTTTAAGTAATTATGATGACTAGCTAAAACTCTTACTATAAATTATCTGTTCTTTAGCCAGAAAAATCTGTAGCCTGTATAGCTATGGTGCTTTTCATGTGTGCTAGATCCCACACAGTTAATATGCTGTCTTTAAAATATAAGGAAATTTAAAAATAATCTAGTATGACTCATTGCTTTGTAAGGAAACTCTCTTTTTATTAACTAACTGCAATCTGTGTCTCCCTGTCATAGGTTTTGATTGTGGGGTGACAATAAAACTGTGGCAAATGTATTGTTAGCCCCCTCTCCCCCCTTTTCCCCTGAGGACAGGCGATCGGGAGGGAAAGAAGGACAGAGAGAAGAGAGCTGGAAAAATTAAAAATGTTTTACTGATGCTACTGATAAGAATAGAGAAAATAATACAAAATATACAAAACCAATCTTGAAAGTCCCAGCAGCTGCAGAGCCGGCACCTGAAGTCCTGGATTGGACTCTGCAGCCAACCGGAGCTGGATTCAGTCTGTCACTAGGCCTCAGTTCGCAGGGATGACTAGCAAGGTCTTCTCCTAATGTTGGCCATAAGGAAAAAAGGATGAGATCCTCGTGATCTCTCGCTTTTATATGAAGTATTCACGTGAATGGAATGTTATACTCCATTGGTCAGTGTCTTTGTCACCTGTTTCTCGTTGCCCCCCTCGTGAGATGTCCATCCATGCTTATCAATAACTTCGCATTCCATTGCTAGGTTTACCAAAACATGTATCCGGTTTTCCAGGAAAATGCAGCTAATATGAAGGCTTTAGCTGACAGGCAAATTCACTAAAAGAGAAACTTGTTTTTAACTAAACCAGGACTCTCCCCAAGGTATTTGGAGCAGCTGATCTGTCTTGCACCTCACGACTACATTATTGGTTACAGCACAAGAGTATAAACAATATCAAAATAAATGGCACACAAACAATGCATTTATATAGCAAATGGCAGCACTCCCAGTTATGGCTTGTGTGGACTTCATTGAAAGCCTGCAATTTGTTCAGTATTTTAAGCAAGATAAACTAGAAGCAGGAATCTCTAGAGCTGGTAGATTTGCTACCCCAAACAGATGTATTTTTCAGAGATCCTACTGCCAGTTAAAAAGTGATTGGCTATACAATTAAGGATATGATTACGAATATTAGATCAACAGGCTGACAATAATCATGGTAGCCAGATTTTAGTCTCTGGCAGAAATGAGATTAACAATTGAGAAGTCCTCTCGTGGAGACTAACCAGATTTCCTGTACAATATAAGCATTCTTTATTAAGCTTGTCGAACAAAAAGGCCACAAGACATCCTGAAATAGCAGTTCCAAGAAAACTAACATTTCATCTCTTTTTCTTTCTCTGAACAGGTCAATGTCTGGTGTTCCTCTCAGTTTGTTCTAGAGACTACTCACACAGCGTGGAACAGGAGCCAGGTTTGATGAGTGACCCAGACCTGGCAGGGAAGGCAGCAGAGCTGGATCACTTCTAGGTGAGGTATCTCATCCGAATGTGGAGCAGGGCAACTCATGCGGGTTCTGGACAAGCAGTGTTGGGCTGGTGCATGGGCTGTTCTGGGCAGCAGCCGGGTTTGAATTGCAGTGTCAGAAGTCACCAGTGTCCCATGCCAAGCAGGCAGAGGTTTTGGCTGAAGGGACTGCAGCCCCTGGGAGGCAGCCAGCACCATTCGCTTGGGGGTCTGCATATTCATAGCACTGAGTACCTTCTGTTCCTGCCGGTTTGTGGAGGCCAAACACTTTCCCCTTCAAGGATGCTAATTTCCTTGGAAGAGGCTCTTCTCAGGGTTTTCTGCTGTCTCCTCCTGATGATTTTTATGTAGAGACTGCCGACAATCAAACCCATGTTAACAGCTGCTGGCTGCAGTGCTGTGTGTAACATTCACAGCACTGCCAACCCTAAATCCCAAAGCCACACTGCAAACACCAAAATGAGAACCACATTTTTCCCCATTATTTTTAGAAACACATTTTAATGATCTCTTTGCCCTCAATTTTATGACCTTACAGAGTGCACCAGAACCTTGTGTTCCAGCTTTTCCTTGTGGTCAGGAGAGTATTTTATGTTACAAAAGAAAGCTGAGATGCTCCTGGATCACAGTAATGCAGGGGCTGGGAGTTCCAAGGAAAGTGTTCAATATCCTCAATACACAAATAAAATAAATAGTGCTGACAAGAACCATGGTTATTGATAATCTCTCCAGGAGCAAATTGGAGACCTTGCAAGGCAATGATAAAACAGTAAAGAACTGGTTGGCTAGACGGAGGGCAGCAACAGCTGAAGAGATGAAAAGAGAGGCAGGGGAGCAGAGCTTTATAGGCGTGTGCTGTCTGACTGCTGCCTGAAATGTGAAGGGATTTCAGCTGATTCCTGTCACCTATAGCCAGAGAATGTATTTCCAGAAGAGGAAAGTGAGTCTGGAGGAGTTGTGTAAGAGTGAATAGAAAAAACAGGACCATCATCTCTTTTTCATCATTAGCTTATGGTAGGAACATTGGAAAGTTACCCCAAATAAAAAAGGGGTGCTGGACAGGCAGTGGTCTGACATGACCTCAATTAGCACAAAACCATCAGGAATATGATGTCTCTGGCTGTGCTGTCAGAAGGAGGCAAAAATTGCTGCAGGAACCCTTAACCTTTAACTCGCATTAATGTCCTGAGTTTGTAAACAATTCTATTCCTCCCATGGTAAAAGAGATTCAAGGGAGGAAAACAAGCCCAAGAGTTTCTGTTCTGGGGTGAGATATCATGACAACACTATGTGTCCCCTGGAGCCAGTCTAGCCAGGCGTCCCAGAGACTCGGGGCTGCTGGGAGCTCCTGCACACACTGCTGGCAGCTGAAAGACAACGGCACATGGAAACGTGAGAGGCCAAGTGCTCAGAAGGATGAGGAGGCCTTTTTTTTTTCCTTCTCCTTTCCATTCGCCATGCATCATGGCTGAACATACTGACAACCTGGTGACTGGGGACTTATACACGTGCCCAAGACAGCCTGGATTTTGTCCCCACCTGTGTGACCTGGGGGGAGAGGTACGCTTCCAAACATACAGAAGAGTTCAGTTTTCGTGAGCCTCTCTCTCTTTATCCTTTCCCCTCAGCTCATGCAGTGGCCAGGCATCCCAGCTGCAGAATAGCCTGAGGTGTGAGCATCACCCCCAGAGGAGCTGGGCACAGACTGATGCCAGAACCAGTGCTGAGGAACAAGCAGCTACTGAAAGCATCCAGACCCAGCAGGTACCTGGAAACTTGTGGACAACCCAGAGGGAAAATCACTGACCACCCTCGTCCTGCCAGACAGACAAGCCATGAGGAGGAGTGGAAGCATGCACAGTATCACCTGTGGTGTATCAGGAAACTTCCCTGCACATGCTGTTCAATGATACACACATACACAGTCAGGCCATTTGTCGCACCGAAGGCTCATTGGTTTACTTTTCAATGGGTGCACTGTTGAGAAAAAGAAGAGACTTTCTTCCCGTGTGGCTTGTTGCAACTGGTTATTGCAGCAACTCACTGTGAGACCATGGCAACTGTCAGATTAACATCTTTTTTGTATTTAAACACAGTACCTGTTTGTAACGTGCGAGCTGTTTGTTGCCTTATTGGCCACCTCCATGTTATCTCTGGCACTGCGGAGAAGTTCTCAAGTCCTTTGTCTACACAGCTAATTGAAAATAAACCACCACTGTCTGAGCATGTATGGAACACACAGGACAGAACTGGATTGGGTCATTAGGCTAATTCAACTTACCGAAAGTAAGTTTACACCAGGGCTGACTGTAAGAGTCTACCTGCAGTAAGCAGTGGCCAGGGCTAAGAGCTCAGGTCAAAGTCCAGAAGCAGCACAAATACAAATATTGGATGTTTTCTCACTAAAAATGTGGAAGTCTGTCACAGGCCTGTAAATTGTTCTAGTTAAGCTTAAGTGTATGGGACCAGCAGCAGTTGATGCTGTGTGAGGATTATGTTATTTAACAGACATTGTTGCGATTAGCCTTAATAGAAAAATCCTCCAGAAAGCATATTTCAGTTCATTGTCTGAACTCTGCCTTTAGCTCAGTTATTCATTTCCTATCTAATTTCCAACTCATATTTCATCTTCATTACAAATCCCCTATTTTATCCCTTATAAAGAGCTAGTCTGAATGTTTACATCCTTACCGCTGTATACCTAACATGTAAATTGCTGCAGGAATTCTCTCAAGGCAGTTTGTTAAGCAAAGCTCATTAATTTTCTTGTGGCTGGGAGTGCAGGTGCATGCAAACACTGGTGACCCTGTCTCATGAGGTGCCAGATACCCCTTTTTGGCACACAGCCCTGCTTTCACTGCAGCCAACCCAGTGCTACTCAGCAAGTACCAGCACAGCGAGTACCTTCATAGCAGCCTCTTCAGAGAAGGAATATACCAAGTGAGCTTCAAGACTGGATTCATTTAGCATCAATACCAGTGTTTCTCCTGACTTGAGGCTGACACAATGTTTGGAAACTGTGGGAGGATCTGCAGGACTGACATACATCTGCAAGCCAGCAGATATTATTTGACAACCTCCACTTCTCACTCTACCTCTAAATTACATTGTTGGATTCCTTTTCTTTGCTCCTTTTCCAAATTTGTAGTTTTTGTTCCCTCACAAGCTGTGTGGGAAATCTTTAAGTAGAAAAATCCTGGAGGCTGAGAGGCTGTATGGAGACACTGTTGCATTGAAGTTTCCTGGACTTCTGCTACTGATTGCTGTTGGAAGCAGGACTAGACATTTGACCTGATCTGATTTGGCATAACTTCATTAAGGCATCCTCCATGAGTGGGTTTTTCATAACTTTTAGTGCATTGTAATATAGAGGCTGTTTTGTATGTAGGAAACTGTTGAAATGGGCATATACTGCTACCACAGAGACACTCACATCTATTCTTCTGTACTTCATGAGGAATAAAAGCTCATTCCTACCACAGCATAGCACTATGCAATGAACAAGCCTTTTTTGTTCCATTAACAACTTTGTTTTAGGAAGGCTACAAATGATCTGTGTTTGAATAGCACTTCTTCAGTGAAGGAATGCCCAGGAATGACCAAACCCTGTCTCAAAAGGTCTCTGATTTGCAGGCTGTTACTGAGGTGCAGAAGGCAACTGGTAGGATAAGGGACAAAAAAGTGGGTTCGCAGAATGTGTTCGGTGGCTTGGTTTCCTACAAAAAGCTTACGCTAGCACAGGAGAAAAGAGGGAAAACAACAGCCGCCCGTACCATGCAGGCTTACGAGGCGGGGGAGAATGCCTAATGTAATCTAATCCCTTCCCCACTGGCACTGGTGAGTGGAGTGTGTGCTCCCCTAACTCACCAGAGTCTGCTCAGAGCAGAGCTGTGTTCCTGTCTCCTGGGCTGGCAGCCACAGCACCCGTCTGTCCTCAGTCAGGCATGGCCAGGGCTCGGCCGCCTCTGTCCTCAGGAAATTCAGTTCTGCAGTGAAGCGACACTTCACCTTGTGCATCAGCATCAAAGAACTACCAAGCACATAACATACGCCAACAAGTTAAAAAAGCTGGAAGGGCTTAATCCACTGTGTTCTCCAGAGCCTCCCCTCTGTGCCATAGCTCTGGGCTGGAAATCTTTCCCCATATCCTGTGATAAGTGTAACCTCTTCTATACATGATACCAAAAGTCTACAAGACTGTAACATGCCATGGCAAAAAGACACAGGAGATATGAAGAAAGTCACCACAGCCTGAGGTCCCAGCAGCAGTGAGGCTTTGTTGGGTGAACATGACAATCTGACCTAGAAACTGTTGGCAGCTCATTTAACCTTCAGTTTGGGTTTTAATCTACAGATTCTTCCTTTTGTCTCCTGAGGCAAGGCATTTCAGTGACTGCTTCCTCCCTCTAAATTGCATGGAATGTTTTATTACTGTGCTTGTTGCCATCTTCGTGCCTCTGGTTAGAAGCTGTCAAACAGCTTCTTACCCAAGCACTTCTGATTTCAAATTCCAGATTGTTTACTTGCATTTGATTTGGTTTCTCATACAAAGCCACAGCTGGAAACCACATCCGCAAATGAGAGAACAGGGCTATGTTGCTAATTAGTGCCCTGCCAATCTATCACATTTTACCAAGCCTATGCTCCTGGCACAAGTGGCCACGTGTCACACTCTGCTCTATATTTGCCCAAGAGATCAAATGGAAACCACAGTGGTTCTTTTTCAAAAAAGGGAAAATTAAAATTCAAGTGAATGTCAAAGATGCTCTGAGGCCTTTTGTTGCACTTAACAATACATTATTCCTATTGATTCATCTAAAGTGCATGAGGCATGTCTAAGCCACGGCACGGAGTGAATCTGAAGTCTATCAGGAGGGAACTGGTCTGTGGAAAGACAAAATGATGGGTGGATGAGCATCAGGCCCCATGTTCCCCAACACTGCAAGCGAATCATGGGGGCCCCTGCTGCCCAGGGAGCTAACACCGGTCTTTTGGCAGGGGCTGTGCTAGAAGGCAGGTGCACAGAGAGCAGAGAGCCTGTCACAAGCACAAGTGTCTGCACAAAAGCCCACTCAGTGAAAACTATAAGACAATGATGAAGCACAACAAGGGCTGACACTCCAACCTTTGAGTTGCCTTTCTGCTTTATATGTTGGCCCCACAGAGATCAGCCTGAGCTTCCCAGGTAACATGTTTTTTCCCACAGCTGAGGTCAGGACAGCCACCTCTCTCTGCAGCAGCTGGTTGCTGTCTTCTGCTCATTCTGACAAAAAGTACAACTGTGGTAATACAAGGGCTTTTATATTTTGTTGACTCCTGACTTTGCAGCAGCTACTGCTACTGTCCCAGCACTGAAGTGCAAACTGAGCCAGAGAGGCAAGCTGAAGGAAGAAGTCATTCCTGTAGCAGCAGCCTCCAAGCCTGCAGTGTGGAGTGAGGCACGAAGGAAGAAATGTGCCACAGGAGAGCAGCTCCCAGGATTTTCTAGCACGAGATGTTGGTGCATCTGCCTGTCTGTGGGAGATGTGAGAGCGCTTTGGGGTTAACTGCAGTGAATCAGCTCATGTCTTTTTCATGCCTCTAGAAATCACTCTGAGAATATTACACAAGTACATCCTAGCAGGCGTATGTGCCACTACTGCTTGCGGTGCCAGCTGGGGGGAGCATTTGGATTTGAAATATCTAGGAAGGACTGAACTGCCTCACAAAACTGGGACAGCCGTGCCATGAACATCTTGCACCTCAGGTCCCCAGGTGCTCTGCAACATCTGTTAATTCTCACGACATGCTATGGTGTCAATTTTTATTGCTTAGTTTTTACAGAAATGAACAGCTCAAATAGGTGACTGATGCTTGAAAGACAATTCTGTTTTGTATAATTTTACCAAGTCTGTAGATCTCCTCCTTAAACATCGGAGGAAATTTTACCTACTGATGCACATTTCTGGAACAGGGGTACAGACAAGACTGGGCAAGGTGCAACCACCCCCCAAAGTGTAGCTACATTGCAATTGGTGACTAATGGAGCCACCCATTGGCACAATATGGAGAATGGAGGCTTTTAGTGAGAGGATTTGCCTGCTCAAAGGCAAAAGCACTCACTTAGATAACTAAAAGAGCATTCATGTCAATCTGATGCTATTATGTTTAATGGAGCTGAATGTGTGACTTCTGCTGAAATAAAATAGTCTTACAGCAGTGGGAGGAGAGGGAGAGACATTTTGCATTGTAGCAGCCTCATAGAAAGGAGAACAAGGCTGGAGATGCTGCAAGCGTAATCACAGAACTGTGGTTGACTTTGTGCATTGCAAAAGTGAACATGGGATGGATATTTCCATAAATGCCCTGAGAGAGCTGAGCAGAGGTGGAGTGACTTGCTTCCTGGCTTACATGGCCCAACAGGCACATGTGCCTCTGGCTCCCTCTCCTCTTCTTCATCATTTCTCTTTGCTTCCCATGTCATGCTGCTCCAGAATCCTTCTCATGGGGGCTTGGTAAAATTAACCTGCCCAGTAAAATAGCTTTTCTCCTAAAATTTCAGAATTTGCATAGTGGAAAACTATAAGCAGGGAGAAATGTTCCTTCTCCCCTTTAGCACATGGTTGGGGTCTCGCTCTCTGGCCCCATGCAGGATGTGACAGTAGAGTGAGGGTCGACTCTTCCCCACTGAATGGTATCTGGCTAACACTGACCTTCCGGTCCCAAGTTGTTCTCTCAGCCCTTCTCCACGGGCAGGACTTGCTAGCATGAGGAACAGATGCGCAAAGGATTCACATGCTCAGATTCACTCAAATGGCCATAGCGTGACAATACAGATAGTAAGAGGTGCTAAACACTAAACGTGGTTGCTGCCAAGCCCAGGAGGTGCCTGGAGTAATTTTTATCATTATGTCCTCAAAGTGGGTCCATAAGCAGCTGTCTTTGGTTGAGCATCTGGCTTATGCTGTGGGGCATTTAGATGCTGCTCCCGTTGTTCTGTCTGCAGGTGGTTATGGAGCACAGCTGATTTGGCTCTGCACAGAGCAGGCCTGGGAGCAATGGGACCTCCCAGCTACCCTCCCTCCGAATGTGACAGTGGCTGCAGCACCTTGCACACATGCTGTTAACACTGGTTTGCCTTTGATGTTCATCCGACATACTATTTTTCTGCCTACCCCTAAAAGTGTAAACAAATCTGTACTCATAGAGGAAATGTCAGGATAAGAACAGGTTAAAACAGCCTCTTAGAAAAGTTACCCCAAATCCTAGTGTTTATGCTCTGCAGTTTATGAATATGCTGCCACTCCCCTAGGTGGAAGCCCCATTCATAGCCCAATTAGCAAATATGGCCATGCTTTTAGTGACATGTACATAGACAGATCAGTAGTGATGTTGGTACTGGGCAGGAAACATACCAACTAAAAGCTTCTGGTTATCTTCCAGAGTTGGGCAGCTGGAATCAAACCACAAGATATGGGCCACTTTCAGAGGAAATAATGTAGCCACCATCTTGCTTTGTACCACAGCTCACTGCAATCACTCTTTCCTCAGTGCATTTTTTCACTGCACCGTTCAAGTAAATTTTGGAACAATAGATCATAATGTGACTGCCAGTCAGCTTTGTCCCCTCTCCTATAATTATGGGTCTCTGTTCAGTTCCTTATTGCTCAAGGAATCTTCAGTTTTACAAGACTATTTAATTAATCCCATTATTTTCTGAATTACAAATCACATTTTCAATTTCTCCATTTATCAGGGTGACAAAGCACTCCAATTTGTTTTACAGTACAAAATTCCCATAAGGTCTGATTGTTATAGATCTGCTCTGCATCACTGTGTTGCATCTATCACTTGAGGCTCAATCATTTCTATAACCAGCAGGACAAGAAAGCATTTTATATTTAAATAACATCATTTTGGTCCCAGCTCAGCAGAGCATTTAAGCCCGTGCTTACAGGCTAGGAGGTCATTAGGACTCAGCAGGTGTTACAGCAAATGAATGATGCATTGCTGTGGCAGGGAAGAACCTGAAAGAGTTCACAGTGTATCTGGCCCTTGCAGTACACGCCACAGAGGACAGTTGCCACACACTTCCAGCAAAGCTACTTTTCTTACAAATGCTACACAGATGCTCCCTGCAGGAGCTCATGGATGCTGGTAGAGTCAGCAGCATTTTCATCTGATTCATGTTTCTGAGGGTCTACAGATCAGTATAGTGAGAACACATGCTTAAATCCCACTGCAGGTAACTGGGGTGAAATGCATGCTGACCTGAAGGTACAGGCAGGCTGGTGTTGCCGCCTCCCACCACAGCCCCGCAGGGCTGTGTGCTTGCTCTGCTGCACACTTCAGTGGGAGCTCTGGAGCCCTGTAATGCTGTAGTGGCTCACTCCTACTCTAAGGCTGACAATCTTAACATGATTTTCAGAAAAATATTTGTTTCTTTGCTAGTTTCTGTTCAAAGGAAGAAGGGAGAGCCATTAAAAGCTGCTTTGTGTGTACTCTCCACAGCACCATTTTATACCATGGTAACTGCTGATGAGATCTCAGGGTGCAGAAGATCTGCTGAGGACTGGCAGATCAAACTCACCTGTGCCAAAAGGTACCAAAGCCATTCAAAACCTACATCTGATTGTGGCAACCTGTAAAATATTCAAAGGGTGCCACTCAAAATTAACTTCCTGTTTTATTAACAAATATAATCCTTGGACTTATTCAGTGCCTTGCAGTTAGACTAAAATGCTGCAATCAAATTAAAACCCCCAAATTCCTTTTCTACAAGTTACTGCAAAGCAAGATACCATGTGAGTTTACAATGTGGAAGTGTTGGGGAGCTGGTTCCTCAATGCCAGTGTTTGAATACCCTTGCAGTTGGGCAGCTGGGCTGGAGAGCTGCATGGCTGCGTGTTCATACCCCAGTGTACGCCCTGGTAATCTGCTTGCCCTGCACCGGCTGAGCTGTGAAGGAATGACTGTGGTGCTCATGTCATGGGAGCAAGCCTGGAAATGGGCTACCACATCTCCTGCCCAACCCTGCGACTCTCTCCTTTGGATCAAAGAGGACAGACATGAAAAGTTTACTCCTGAGAGAATGAGAAAAATGGGGTGTTTTTTTTCTTTGTGTGAGTTTTGGTTTGGTTTTTGGCTGGTTGGTTGGTTTTGTTTGTTTCTGGTTTGGTTTGGTTTTGTTTCTGCTGTAAGTAATACAATGTTCTACCTTTTTTTTTTTTTGGTCCCCTTGGGGATCTCCTCACTCAACCTTGCCAGGAGCTACTGCATCAGTACAGGATTATGAAATCAGCTTATATCTGATAAGATGCCTCCAGTTCTTCTGACCATGGGTAAACATTCTATCAATAAAGGAAACAGTACGTTTTTCCCCTTCACATTAGTGGTATGACTTACTGTGGGTATAAAAGCAGATGACCCACTGGTGTGAAGATCTCTTTAAACATTTAATCTGTATGAAGACGTGGTCCAGTCAGTGATTTCATCCCCATGGATCTCAGTTTGACCTTTCTTGTGAAGTGGTTTAATCGTCAAGGATCACTGTGTGCTTTTTCTGGCAGCTCATTTCTCCCATGCAGTGTACTTGTGCCTTGAAGATTACAGTCAGATATAGAAAATACTCATTTAACATACTGTATCCTGAGGCAGATCTTGCAAGGATCAAGCTTGCTCAGATTCTGTTTTTTAAATCTCTCAATGGAATCATATGACAGCTGCAAATTTAATAAAAAAAAGGCTTGTCATTTGGATGCTACTGTGAGCATTTTGAAGGTCTTGGCTTCATTGCTCTGACGTAACTCCCCTTGTTTGATGAATCAGAGCATCTACTTCATGAAGAGAGGAGCCCTGGCACAGTGCCACCAAAGCAGTGAGACGTAGTTGGGAATAACCAGTTGCGAGCAAAGTGCTCTGACTTGCATTTGGTTATCGTCAACAGGTCAGTGTGCTGCTCCTGCAGTTTCGAACAGTCACTTTTGAAGGGCATTTGGTTCTGTCCAGGGACTTTCAAAACTAGCAACATTAAAGTAACAGCCACTATAAGCAGAGTTTGTGCCTCTGATGCTTCAACAACTAAGCACATTGATTGCTGAGTGAAAGGCCCTCAGCTGTTGAATCACGTAGTCTGTATTACCAGGTTTTCTCCCAGATGAAACTGCATTTCCTGCTCTCTTCAGCTTTTGTATTTATCAGTTTTAACAGTCTCAGAGCCTTCAAATCATCAGACAGGAGCGCAAGAACAGACTGGAATGGAGTAGAAGTTAATATACTATCTCAATAATTATAATCATTTGGGAAGACAATTTGTAATTACTTCCAGGTCCATAAAGATAAATCGAAAGCACTTAATGCACAACTGCAGTGCATAAATGCTGTTTATTACCAGTGCTTTTCTTCCCTTAGGTCTCAGTACATCCTACAAAAGCAAGCTACTGCAAACCATCCTACAGATGGCGAAACTGAACTACAGAGAACTTAAGTCACCTTTCCAAACTAGTGCTCTGAACCAAAATGATCCAGATGAAGTCCAGGCTTTATAATTCCATATCTGATGCAGCATAGTGCATGAAGTACTAATCACATATAGAAAAGCAGTAGAGTTGTCGTGCAAGGCACGGATTTCACATCTTGGTTTGGAGCCCAGCCTACCCCTTTTCTAAGCCTCGGGTGCGTTGGTGTGGCTTTGAGGCAGGTGTGCTGGAAGTTCCCAACGGAAGGCCACTACTGCAAAACGCAGCACAGCTTGAGTGCCTAGGTCTGATTTTTCCAAGGTTCAATGGAAAATAAGAGTGAAGCAGGTAGTCTGTGTACTGATTTGGGTCTGCACATCTGGAGATGATCATCTAAAGCATCTAAAGCATCTGGACTGAAAGGGAGCTGGGATAAGAAGGCATATCTAAGGGTGTAGTTTTGCATCTTTTCTGCTACTTTCTCATTCACCAAGGCTCTGGCTCCCACAGGACCTTCTGGTGAGGGCCAGCTGGGATTTCTGCTGCTCTGGTGAATAGATCTTTCTTTTCCCTAGTGGTTGGAGTGTGGACAAGAGCCCTTCCTTCCTTCTTCTGGCAGCAAGCTGCTGTTCTGGTCTAAGTGGTCTTGTCAAGCTGTGTCCTGAGACAGCTTGCACTTTGGCTGACTATGATTTGATGATCTCTAGAGCTGGATATATTGTCTCGTCATGCAGAATCAAGCATGAAGCAAGTTACTCAAGTAGCTGAAGTTCCTTCAAAAAATTTGCACTGGCAGGCTTAGCAATGTTCTATTTTCATCTCCATGAAGTCATGGAGCTGGTGTAGACTCCTTATTCTGTGTTCTGGCTAGTTTAATAAAAACTGCAGTTGTATGTATGCATTGGTCACTCCAGGGCTGAAGTACTATTGTATGATATATAGATCTGCTGTTAACAATCACAGATCACGACAGTGGATCTGATCAAAAGAATACTTCCTTCCGTCTCTTTCAGATGCTCAGTGAAAAAAAGATATTCAACAGCTGAACTGTTAAACTAGGAGATAACCACCAAAAAAGTAACACACTGTTGCAGCCTCACTGTGAGGTTAGAACTCAACCCACAGAAGAGAACGATGAAAAAGCCACATAGCCAAAAAATGTACACTGATTCATTCACTGTATGGTAGGAAGACAAATACTCATCTGCTTATAGATCTCAAACACAACAAGACTCATTAGAATTCTATTCACAGCTCATAGCAGGTTATAGGCTCAAAAAGAGTCTGGGTACTTCAAGGGAGGTGTAAAGGCCATTGCTAGTCAGTAAAGCTATAATGAATCATGATCATATTCTCTGGTAACTAACTGGGAATTAAATTATTATATTATTCTTGTTTTTCCAACAAACCATGGCAACTTTAAATTGCTGAAGGGAAATATTACCTGTGATCTTAAGATATTGAAATGCTGTGATATATCTGGGTATTTAGTGTTATCATTTCTGTGTTTGTTTGAATTTGTTTGCTGTATTTGGCTCACTCTGGAACAGATGGCAGGAATTTTTGCTTCTGAGTGTTACTTTGATGGTGGAGGGTCAAGAATCCCTCAGTTACAGCAAACCATTGCAAAGGGTAGCAGTGGTTGGAAAGCGAGTACAGTTGCCTTCCTTTTCTGTGGAGGCAACCAGCCGCTCTCTGCTCAAGGCGATGTGCTCCTGGTGAGACAGCTGCCCACTGCTGCTGGCCATACACCACTCCGCTTCTCCCCTGGTACATGCGGAATGCAGGTACAGAGACAGTTAATGGGATAAATATGTTTTGGCTACACAAGTAAGATGTCAATTCCAGGGACACTGGCTTGATTAGAGACATCTTGTTGGGCAATGCTTGTTTTTACAATTGAACTGACAATTCTTGTCAGTCACAATAAAATCTTGACTCAGTCATGAATATGCCCAAATATAGATCCTAAGAAGAAGATTCTAAGGCGTATAAAATGGGACCCAATAGGTGACTCATTTGTGTATTTGTTAGAAAAAATTGAACATTTCTGTTTAAAGAACATGCAGTATTATTGGTACTTTAGGAAGTAATTGCCCAGACAGGCCCAGTGGTTTGGATCAATGCAACAGCCATTATATCACTGGTACGTTCTGTAATTATTCTATATTTGAACAGTGGCTGGAGTCTCATCTCCCCCTCACCCCATCATCCTGGTCAAAGCGAGCTGCGTATAATGAGCTTGCTCAGAGTCTCCCTTCTCCTACCATACATGCTGCCAGCATACCTTGTCCCATTTCTCACAAGCCCAAGCACAGTTGTTTTTTTCACCAAGTTTTCCGCCCAAGCAAGACACAGCTGCTGCAGTGTGGCCCCTCACCAGACCCCCATGAAGAGCTGCTGCTCTCACACCCTTCACCAGTACTACACCATCTCACTCAGGCAATTTGTCACCTGCACATTTCTTCATTGTGCAAAATCTGCCCCCATGTCCCAGGCTACATCCCTTCCCCACCTCACACAACTCAGCAGTTTGTATACTTTTTAGGCCATTAGCCTTGCTTGTGTTCTGATTGTACATTTTAGGAGAGGTCTTCTTAGCTAAAAGCCAAAAGGGACTGTGGCACTTACTTATGACGCAGACCCTGTGGCACACGTAGGCTTCCGCGAGGAACTGTCTGTGCTGGGAAGAACCCATAAGATTGATGCATTTTTCCTTCCCTGCACTGTGCCTTTCAGTGCAGGTCACTCTGCTCGTGTCTCAACACAAAGGCCACAGCAGAAGAGGCCACCATGCTGCTGCTGCTGCTGCTGTCACACTTTCATCTCTCAAGACACTGCGAAGAGGCAGTAAGAGAAAAAGCAAACCCAGCTTTTGCCACCATCCCCTGAGAAAGCTGTGCCCAGCAGAGCAGCAGAAGTCCTGCTGCAGGACCTCACTGAAGGGAATGGGGTCTCTTCTGTCACCAGTGCAGGACATTTTGGTGTATTTATCTGAGGACAAGGCTGCCCCTTTTCCAAATTGCCATAGAAAAAATCACCTGCACAAAACAAGGGGTTTACTCAGAAGGGCAAGACTTGCTTCTCACCAAGCACACAGAGCGTTTCACCTGCATTGCCTAATTAACTTCCTGCAATCCAGTCTGTGTTGTTTCAGAACCTGGTACATCTGATATCCGACAAAGTCATTCCTGTTTCTATGTCATGCTTCGTTTGCCCCAGTTTGCAGGAAGTATTTGGATGTTAAATTTGATTTAAGCCATTATGTTTCATTTTTATCAAGAATCTTTGACTCATTATTTTTTTAGCTGCTTCACTTGCTTGTGTGGCAGGTTGCCCCATTGCAAAGGCATCTGAGCACCTCATCACCAGTTTAGAAATCAGCAGACTGACAAGCCCCAAATCCTGAGAGACTGGGCCAGATTTTACAGGGGGTGATTCATCCTTCAGTTGGCAGCTTCCAGCTGCTGATATTGGGAGGTTTAGTCGTCTGTATTGACAGCACAAATGCCCCAGCCAGTCTTAGCCATCTGATGCGATACAAACAGATAATGTCTAAACTAGCTGATCCCTAATGTGAAAGGGCCTGCAAGAGTTTATTGGCTGTGTAGTCTCTCTAGTGCCACTGATAGTCCTTGACATCAGTAAGAACAGAGCAGAGGCAGAGGTGTCTGTATGTGTCATTTTCTTCATCCAAGGTATCAAGATTATGCATCAAGACTGACTGTGATGCATCTTGTAATGAAGCAGCACAACTGGGAGCTGCAGAGAAGAGCATGCATAGTGCTTTCCTTATAGCCTCAGAGACACAAAATCAGCGAGTAGGTTGTGGGAGGTCCTGGGCTTGATTTCTAACTATCCTCATAGCAATCTGCTCTCCAAACGGTGTTGTTGAAAGGCAGAATCATTTCACTAGACTGTAAAATGCATGAACAGCAGATGAGATTTATGACACATTTTGTGTGAGCAATGAAGTTGTTTCAGTAGTTACAAATGTTGTCAGGTACAATGAGTAACTGAGATTTTCCAAAATTAGGGTATTTTTAAAAGTTATCCTTAGAAAGCCTCTGAACCATTAAAAAGAACAGCAAAATTGAATTGGGGACTTCTGTGCAGATTCACAAAGCATAGTTAATGTTAGTTTTGGACAAGTATATAAAAATATAGATTCTCAAAATGAATGTTCTGTTACTACCCAGCCCTTGGGGACATATAAAACAGGCCCAGTGCACACACAGCCTATGGGCATGTGGACAACAAACAGGGTCTGAGTGGCATCCAGCCTCTTCAAGACTACAAACTGGGGGTACACTGAGTGCTCTCTGACCCACACTGCTTGCAGAACCTTCATCCAACAAGCTAAGAGCATAACAACGTCAAAACACCACGTTTACCACCCTTTTTGGGCAATGCTTAGGGCAGTCTCCATGAGGTTTTTCTACACCTTGCGAGAGGGTACTTAACACAAGCTATAAAGCATATGGGAACATCAGCACCAAAACTGCTAAACACTCCTGAGGCATTGCCTTCTGTTTCTGGTGATTCCCGCTCTCCTCACCAGCTGCTGCAGTGGCTACACCGGGGTGTCAGCCCTGCATGGGGCTGTGATGTGAAACTCGGGGCTGCTTCTGCACAGCTTCCTGACCCTACCAAATCTAACTTTTAAGACAAGGCTGACAAATAGGCATTAGGGCTGTGGATGCCGAGGGGAATTTGCACACTGCTATTCACATCTGTGACTGCACAAATACCTTAGAGAATCCAGGCGTGAGGCTGACCCCTGCTCAAAGGGCAACACACACAATTTCAGCCTCAAGGGTCAATGTCACAGAAGACAAAAAATCAATAGGATGACTGAATAGCAGAGTCTGTGTCCTAAGAGTCACAAGTGACTACTAATGTACACAGCTGCTGGGTTGTATAAATCCCTTTATAAATGTTTTACAGGATTTGGCCCCCAATTGCCAGCTTAGTTCCAAAAAGCTTGCTTGTCACACACTCTGACTTCTCTCTGCACATTTTTTAGAATGTTGTCATTGTATTTAAAATACATAGGAAGAAGATGCTTTACAACTGTTTACTGTTCAAATCATAATCAATATTAAATTTGTGCAGGGTGATGAAACAGAGCAGAAAGTCACCTTGCTTTTGGTTAAATTCATTTCTCAACACCTTCAGTTAGGGAGGGAAAAATGATTTTTTTCTGTTCTACAACCTCTTACAATATTTTATTCAAAATCCAATTTAATCACAGCTACATCCAGGCACACAGCCCCCATAGAAGCCTGACTATTGCTGACAAAAAGTGAAAATCTGTTTTCTGGCCCCCCTCCCAGGAAAGGCTGGTATAATTGGTCTGCAGGGGAAGCTTGTGCTCCTTCTTAAATTTGGTCCTTTCACTATTTATCCTTAAGGTAGCAGTATAATTTTTTTAAGTCCTTGTTCGAGGATATGAAAGTTACCACATGGAAAAATAATTTTATTGGATAACTATCCAACAAACAACTAAAGTGATTTTTTGTATCTGGACCTGCCTACTTGCCTTCCTTAAATTAACAGCTTCTCAACTCAAATCAAAATACTTCCTAGTGTGAAAACCACACGTCCTTTTTATTCACACCTAGCAGGGTGAATAGTTCACTTAGTAGGCTCAAACGGAAATAATTGCAAGCGTCGTCTGCAGCTGGACAAAGGTTGCCCCAGGGCTCCCAGAAAGTCTCTCCCATCTGTGTCTTTCTGAGTCACATCATGCCCCAGCCAGCCAGGTTTCTGTCAGTGGCAGCGCAGACAGGGCAGTGGTCCACGGGCCAGGAGAGCCAGCTGCTGCTCACTGCAATTTGCCTGTTGCATGGCCCTGGCTGAGATACTTCTTGCCATATCTCCTCCACAGGTTGTCTCCTGCTGGAACAGGGTGTTTGTGCAGCAGAATGAGCAAGAATGTCTCCTGAAGCCATGGACCAGAGGAAAAGGTTTGCCTTACCTGTTAGAGCTGGAGGAGGCCTTTCCATCTCTTGGAGGTGTTCACAAACCAAACACTAGCTCATGAAGTGACACCAGGGACAGCTTTCAATACCCCTGAAAGGTTGGTATGTTCATCTGAACAATTCAGAACTTCTCAGCCTACACGATGGAGATGGGCAGCACTCACTGTAACACTGTTCTCCACATCATGGTTCTCCTTTACTGTTTTCTTCCAAAACTCTTTTATCTTTCCAAACCAAATGTAGAATTCATAAGGAAAATATAGTAAAGGAGGGCAGGAGGGACAGCTGCCTGCCGAGAGTCAGAAGAGGAGAGATCTTGCTCTGGAGCAGCAGCCAGGTCCCTTTATATACAAGGAAAATCATAAAATCATAGAATATCTCAAGTTGGAAGGGACTCATGAGGATCATTAAGTCAAACTACTTGGTCCACACAGGACTACCTAAAACTAAACCATATGACAATGAGCATCGTCCAGATGGTCCTTGAACTCTGACAGGCTTGGTGCTGTGACCACTTCCCTGGGGAGACTGTTCCAGTGACTCACCATTCTCTCAGTGAAGAACCTTCTCCTACAGATTCATACCATTTTCTTGTGTGCTATTACTTGTCACCAGAGAGAGGAGATCAGCACCTCTCCCCCTGCCAGTCCCCTTGAGGAAGTTGTAGACTTCCATGAGATCACCCTTCAGCCTTCTCTTCAAGCTAAACAAACCAAGTGACCTCAGCTGCTCCTCCTAAGTCTTACCCTCAAGGCTTTCCACCATCTTGATCACTTTCCTCTGGACACACACTAATAGTTTGATGTCCTTCTTATGTTTAGGCACCCAAAACTGCATAGAATATTTAAGGTGGGGCCAGTGCAGTGCAGGGTGGGACAGTCACCTCCTTTGACCGGCTAGCAAGTCTGTGCTTGATGCACCCCAGGACATGGTTGGCCCTTTTGGCTGCCAGGGCACACTATTGACTCATATTCAACTTACTGTCAACTCAAAGCTCCAGATCTCTTTCTTCAGGGCTGTTCTCCAGCCCCTTGTTCCCCACTTTGTATGTATAAGCAGGATTATCTCATCCCAGGTGCAGAATTCAACACTTGCTCTTGTTAAATTGTATATGATTGGTGATTGCCCAGCTCTCTATCCAGATCTCTCTGTAAGACCTTTCTACCCTCGAGGGTGTCCACAGCTCCTTCTAGTTTAGTATCATTGGCAAACTTACTTAATGTACATTTGATTCCCACCTCCAGATAATTTATAAAACCATTAAAGAGCACTGGCCCTAAAACTGAGTTCCCCCCAAATCCAAACAGTTTCTCACAACTACACAGAGCACAGAGATTCAACTAATTTTACCACTAATCTTAACAGCACCCACTTTAAGAGAGTCTTCCTAAGCTCTGCACTAAGCTACCTCACTGGTAAAGATCTGGATGTGAAGTGTCAACAGAAGATTCAGCTTTCACAACCTTCACTGCAAGCCCAGTTTATAAAACATACCTGCTTTGGTAAGTACAGTTGAATTTGATCAGTCTCATTATGGCTTGTTTTCATAATGCTTTTACTAATGTAGTCTTCATCACACCAAGGCTGTCTGACTTACTTGTAAATAGGCAAGTCTGGGCTAACACTCTTTTCAGATAAAATAACACTCTTAGTCTTAGTGTAACTTGCAATTATTTTTGTTAGGCAGTCTGTGAAGAACTTGGAGAATATACCTTTGTGTGGCAGTTGCACTTCCCCCCTCAGAACTGGGGTGGCAGTTGCACATACCCCTCTGAGAACTGGAGCCTTCAATGGGGCAATTAATGGCTCTTTTGTGGGACCTGGTTGACAGGGTCGTTAGCAGTGGTCCAAAGAAGCTAAGAAACTTCTGGAATGCCCACAGCCAGATCTGATCAGACTACAAAACTGTGTTCCCGCCAAAGATTCCCTTTGTGTGATCTTTTTGGAGCAGCAGGTCTGCTGAGCCAGAGTCCTCCCCTTAGACGGGAAAGATGTCTAAGGAAATTTCCTAGGATTGGGAGCGCCTCACCTCCTCATTTGGATGAGTGATAATTTACTGGATATATCCCTGAATAAGTCCTTGCCTAACCTAGGTGGGTGATAGTTTACCCTGGAGTCAGAGGGCTCTGGTTTGTTTCTTGTGAGTGTGTGCATGTACGCTGCGGATCACTCGTTATTCTCATTTGTGCTGCACCCCAATAATCTCTTAAACTGGTATCTGAACCTTTATGTTATGTTATTGGAGTGCTAACTAATTGTATAAACCCTGTTTTGGTCGGTTCATTGGCTGTACTTTTCTGGCCAGAATAAAGTCTGTTTTGGAACTTGTTCACCTAAAACTGATTTTGGGGTCCCTCCGTGACACTTTGTCCTAATATTATTTTCATTTTCTGGAGACAAATTTAAAAAAAAATAACAGAAGAGACATCATTTTGTAAATTCTAAAAAAATTTTCTCACTTTTTGTACCTTGGAGTATCTTTTAATGGAGAATATCAAATGCAAGTTCCATTTAAAAATACCTAACTGAACACCTGCTGAAGCTGCTAAGCCAAGCACAAAATTGTTAGAAATCCTAGGTTATCTGATCATGATTTTCTCTCCTTATTCAGGTGCATTAGGCTACATTTTTTCATTTTATATGAGGTTTGGAATAATTTAATAGCCTTGATCAGAGTCCTATCTCTGCAAATAAGCAGCCAGTGTCTAAGTACTTATAAAAACAAACAAAGAGCAGACCTGCTCCCTGACTCCAAGCAGATGGGTACATCAACAACAAATTACGTGAAATCGGTGTAATTCCTTTCTGCAACAGAGGACCTCCTAGCTATGGGAGAAGAGGTAGAGAACATGCATCTTTGCTGATGCAATCTTTCCGTAATATTTTCATAAGGAATCTAGGGAAATGTAACCCAACTGCTTAAAAGTGAATAAGAATGGGCTGAAAACGGTGTTAGAGACATGGTTCATGATCAAAATGCAAGAAAGGGGGCTTAGTATAATTCCACATTTTCACCAGTAAACAGGTCAGAGTTAGTATGGCCTTTTCTGGGATAAGTGCTAGAGGTGTCATAGGATGTTTCTGAACACTGTATGGCAGAAGCAGCCTGGAGCTGAGGGCAGAGGCATTGAGAGGGCTCAGACTGTGGCTCCCTCACTCCGAGTTCTCTAGAAACAGCATTATGAGGCTTTCTGTCTTACTGAGAGCAAAGGCAGCTCTTGCTTAAACAGGGCAGACCTGCATTGCAGAAATAATTCCAAGACCATTGTTTTATACTTTCCTTTTAATACAAGAAAATGTGTGAATCAGATGTCAGGAGTGATTGTGGTAATTAGATGAACGATTAGGTCAGATCAATGATTGCAAAGCCTCACAGCAGCTTACTGATTCAATCAAATAAATTTTCAACCTAATTTTCCTCCCTTCAGCTTCAAAAATATAGCTAATATTTTATGTAACTAAATTCCTTAAACTTAGGGGTTTGGAACTTAGTCAAATACCCTTAAATCAGATGAGATTTTCTAACAGTATCCTAGTGCTGTTTTGGAGTGCCAAGTTGATACTACACAAGGAGCTGTGTGTGTAACATCAGTAGTGTGCAGAAGACTTCACAGTGTCACATAGCTTGCCCTACACCGCAGAGCTCCTGTTTCTGATGGTACTTAGCAAAGACAGTTTTGGAACCCCTGGTGTAAAAGTAAGGAGTTGAAGTCCAGAGTAACACCCTATAACACTAATGATGCTCATTAACACTTCTCACTCATCATTTTGCCTACATTAAACTATGACATACTGCAAGCATAGGATTAAATTTTAATAAGTGCCAAAAACTCCCCCTTCCTGCCTGTTAAAAGTGGAGGGCTGAAATGGTAAGTACTGATTGTACAGTTGCTGAGGCTCAGGGGAAATATGTAACAGTATGTCTTTCCCAGGGACTGTCACATGAGCTTAAATTCTCCTTGTTTGACTTAACATTAGTCATCTATGAATTTCATTACCTATGAGCAAAACTTGGAATTGTGTGTGTAGTTAGAGCAGTAATATAAGGAGACTTTATAGCACAGAACAAATAATGCAGTATTGAACAAGTATTTTTACAAATAACTTTTTAGAATAAGAACCAAAGCTGAGCAAACTTGAAACTGATTGCTGATGGAGCACACCAACACGGTGAGCATCTGTGCCAGACACAATTTGCAAAGCAATCTTGTGCTGTTTTGGAGTGTCTTGTACTGCAGTGTCAGCCTTTCAGCCCCTAAATTACCCATACAATATGTATGTGTGTACACATTTCTGTACTTCTGGACAATGCTCAGAAGTTACCTGTTTGAGTTCTTTACTACTCCAGGGTAACACTGGGGAGGACAAAAAGACCTTGGCTTTTGTTCTGTAGCAGGTTGTGTATCAATTCCTCCAGGAGCAACGGACACCGTCACATCCCTCTGAAACAGCTACTTGCACCCTTTCCATATGTATGGAGCAATGTCCTACTGCTACTCAATGTGTGGCTTTACCATGCAGCTTTGTAATGCAAAGAATACTTTTAAAGCTGAATATTTTGCAGGTTCAAGTCCCAATATACTCAGACTGTGTGTGACCCTGGGTAGCTCACCAGTGGGATGAAGGCCATGTTCACAGCTATAGAGGAGGAGGTTTCTTTCCCCTCTCAGATGCTGTGATGGCAACTGTCACCAAGAAACCAAACTAGGGGGAAGTGTGTTTCAGCTCTCTCTAGCCATTTGCAAGGTTACATAAATCCATATACTGCTGCTTCCCCTAACACATGAATCTAATGCTTTCATGCCCACCATACCATTAACTTTAGGCCTGCTAGCACCTCTAAGCAAGCTCAGCTAGGACAGAAGAAGAACATGCAGAGATGACTGTTTCAAAGCAATAAAACTATCCTTTGGATAAAGGATGTGTATCTATTATACTATGAGAAATGAGAAAGCAATAACTGAAATCCATACTACAGTCAGACACCTCAAAATGAAATCATTAATAATTTAGTCAGAGTTCATAAAACTTAGGTAGTTTTTCATATGAAGGATACTTTATCAGAAGACAATTAGATATCTTTTTTCTTTTTACTACTGCTGTTATGATCTTATTGAAGTAGTATCATATGTCATCTTGCCTTATAAGAAAAATGAGTACTTTCCCAACAACTTTGCAAAATGTGTATCTGAAAGGGATACAGGTGTTTACATAGGTGCAATAGAAAATATTTATTGGAAATGAAAGGTGTGGTTTCCCTGTAAATTCAGAAGGATGGAGAAACAGGCAAACCAGTGAGACTTTTTTGTGCCAGCTAGAATACTGTGTGATGAGAGTGAAGATGGTTCAGTGCTTAAGGTCTTGGAGAGTTTTGATCAGGAACCTTTTCCACAGAAACATCCCAGTTTTAGTAGCGCTGGCCTTATTCTCCACTGCTTTTCTCTTATGCACTTTGTATAGATGTTTAAAATGCTACATTCAACCCATGAAATGCCAATGCATGACTTATTTTACACAGAAAAAAGTAAGACAGTAGCATCCATCTGAATAGGACCATTCAATATTAGACATGACAAGTTCCTAAGCAATATAGACTGTTCTGTTTCTAGACATAAACTACATTCTAAGTGAAAGACATTAAAGAGAAGTTTTCAAGACAAGCAGATTATTTCATAGTCATCCATTTGCAGAATCCAGACAGTCTTCTCCAAGTCATCTTGCATTGGTTGCTGCCAGACACAGATTAGAATACACCATTCATCTGATCCAGTATCATATTCTTCTATCCCCATGAAGGTATATGAAATTAACAGAATCATAGAATGGTTTGGGTTGGAAATGACCTTAAAGATCATCAAGTTCCAATCTCTCTGTCATGGGCAGGAACACCTTCCACTAGATCAAGTTGCTCAAAGCCCCGTCCAACCTGAACCTGAACACTTCCAGGGATAGGGCATCCACAGTTCCTCTGGGCAGCCTGTGCAAGTGCCTCATCACCCTCATGGTGAAGAGTTTCTTCCTTTTATCCAATCTAAGTCTATCCTCTTTCAGTCTAAAGCCGTTACTCCCTGTCTTATCACTACATGCCCTCGTAAAAAGTCCCTATCCAGCCTTCTTATAGACCTCCTTTAGGTACTGGAAAGCTGCTAGAAGGTCTCCCTGGACCCTTCACTTCTCCAGGCTGATCAACCCCAGCTCTCTCAGTGTGTCTTCACAGAAGACCTCTGATCATCTCTGTGGCCCTCCTCTGGACTCTGCACTCCAACAAGTCCATGTCCCTCTTATGTTGGGTGTTCCAGAGCTGGACCCAGTACTCCAGGTGGGGTCTCACCAGAGTGGAGTAGAGAGGCAGAATCACCTCCCTTGACCTGCTGGCCACACTCCTTTTGATGCAGCCCAGGATACAGTTGGCTTTCTGGGCTTCAAATGCACATTGCCTGGTCATGTTGAGCTTCTCATCAACCAGTACCCCCAAGTCCTTCTCCTCAGGGCTGCTCTCTATCCACTCTCTGCCCAGACTGTATTTGTGCTTGGGATTGACCCAACTCATGTGCAAGATCTTGCACTTGGCCTTGCTGAACTTCATGAGGTTTGCATAGGCCCACCTCTCCAGCTATCTGGATGTCATTCCTTTCCTCCAAGGTATTGACCACACCACTCAACTTGGTGTTGTCAGCCAACTTGCTGAGGGTGCACTCAGTCCCACTGTCCACGTCAGCAACAAAGATGTTAAAGAGCACTGGTCCCAATACTAGCCTCTGAGGAATACCAGTAGTCACTGGTCTCCACTCATTGTTTATTCTGGGATTTTTTCAGGGGCTGGGTGTGTGGAATGAAACAAGGAATTGGAGGATTTATGGTTTTGAAGTTTTGCCTCAGGATGCTCCCTGCCACCTCTTAACCTTAAACGCATTACATTTTGAATAGAAATAGTTTAATTGCACTTCACAGAAACAGAAAGAAAATTATCACCAAAACCAAAGTATCTCCACCCTTAAAGGCACTGGAATTTGGAATTGAGGTACAGCAAAAGAACAGAAAATTATTACATTGTGAAAACAGGTCTTGACATTCTTAAAATACTGATTCTGAAAGGCATTAGTTTAAAAGACAGACTGACATGACAGCAGACTATGAAGCCAGAGGCACATATGTTGGAGTTGGATGGGATCATCATGCCCAGGATGTCTTTATGCAGCTTAATTGAGTAACAACAGAAGCAAAGCTATGACAGGCACCAGCACCAACTGCACAAGCCTGCCAGAAAACTTTGATATTAACTCATGCATCTAGGGCATGCCAGAATGTTTATACTGAAATTGTTATTCAGACTCACTGGACTGAGGGGAAAGCCCTCCAAGCATGATCCTATCATGCTCAGCAATACATGAAAGAAAAGACAAAGCACAGACCAAATGTAAATCAGCTTTTTTCACCTTTCAATAGCTAGCTGAGGAACAATTCAGAAATAAGCAGTGGTTCTTAAGAACCAGGGGCCTGAGATATCCCATCTGTTGGAGCATAATCTAATTACTAGATGGCAGGCTACTCTAGGGTAGGTCTTTTTCTCCCTCTCTTATTGCAGCTCTATCACATATTAATATTTGTATAGAACAGTTAAACTGTCACAATGCAATAACTTGACTTCTTAGGCAACCTAGCAAGTGAAATACCAGGTTTTCAGACCCTGCTTCTGTGGAAATAATTGCCTATGATGTCTGAAAACTGGACCGTCAACAGGATACTCCTTGCGAGAAGGAAGAAACCAGCTTGAACGCTTGGGTATGGGTGCAACTTGAAGACAGATCTCTTGCAAGCTGAGCACATGCTGCGAACACAGGAGCCATAGGATCACTATCAAAGCTAGCAATAAGAGAGGGTTTTTTATTGCTCAGTTGTGACCATTTGGCCAACATCTGAATTCTATGACTGAGACAATTAAAATGGGTATTTTTTTCTTGTGAGTGTACTGTTCTATTAAACTCCCATTACCTGAGAAGATAATTAAGGGAAAAAGTGAAGCACCAAGCAATAGATCACCATGATACCAGGAGCTGGCTCTGAGCAGAGGCGGGCTCAGGAAGAGAGTTCCCATCCAGATGGAGCTGAGTGGCGAGAGCACAAGCACAGCTACAGAAGTGCCCAAATGGGCAATGAAGCTGGTGGGGCTGAAGTCTGCATATGACAAATGAAGGCAGTGTAATATACCTTACAGCTGGGAACATGACACTTCAGTCTGGCATAGTGACTTCCTAGTCCCTGCAGGGAGGGACAGAGAAAGGATTGAAAGTTAGATGGTGAAAACAGAGCTGGACTACAGGGCTGTTGCAAATCTAGTCTGTAGTTGTCAAGGCCAGGGAAGGTTTATTTAGATCTGCATAATCCCTAGCTCAAAAATGTCTCACTAAACCCCAAAATTGCAGAAGTGTTTCCCCATCCATTATGAAATGTTGGCACAAGTGCAGAGCACCTGAATGAGGGAAGGAGATGGCACATCTGTCCATTGGAGCAACATGGAACTGAAGTGGACAGCTGCTGCTGTTTCACCACAGTTAGCAGAAAAAAATGTCTCCAAGTGACATCACAGAAGAAACACTGTTGTTCAGTAAAACAGATTTTCAAACTCACAGTTCCAAGTAGCATGTGTTAACCACAGGCAGTGTAGCTCTCACCACCACACGGCTGACTCTATACGAATGCGTATTTGAAGATTCCAGTTAGTTAATGGCACATCCATAAGCAACAGAAAGAGGGAACCAACAGTTTCCTTCCAAAGTGTCTATCTGAGAGGCAGAGAACATAAATGAGTGATTTAGTAAGAGATGGAATTATCTCCCTCCCCCTGTGGGTCCCATTTGGTAACTGTCAGAGTCAAGCTGCTCTCTGAAGGCTCAAAGTACCATCATGTTTTTTTCTCTAGACTAAGATGATTTTTTTTGCCAAGAAAACAGCCAGTTGAGCCACTTCAGATTGATGAGATTTCTGAGTCTTGTCAGGAAGAGATGTAGCTGCTATACTTGGTGAACAGAAATTGCAGGGTCTTTGATAAGCAAAGACATTCCAAGCTGCCGGGGAAAAAATAATTTCTACAGCTCATTGGCTTCAAAATGCTTCATTAATAAATACAATTTTGAATTTCATTTGTTTCACATTCAGAACAGATGGGCTGGCAAGGCCTAAGGATGTTTAACCAGTCCCTGTCTTTACCACAACGTGCACTAGTGTAAAGATTAGCACAGAGGCACTTGGCTGTTTCAAGTTCTAATCCTTGCAGACATGACCTTTACTTTTAATGATTTTCCTCTTTCCTCCCTACAACACAACACCCAGAACCTTGTCTGCTGTCCCTACCCGTAGCCCACATTCAGTATGTCTGCTAGAACTGGAGTTTAATCTAATTTCTCTCAGTTGGATCAGTTTGTTTGCTTGAATGATTCCCTACCAAATATGAGCACAGGCCGGTCCAGAGAAACACCAGTTAAGTATGATATAAATGCAAAACACTTAATACACTTTGCCCAAGTATGAATGTAAACCATTACTGTGCATGGTTAAATGTAATTCTCCTCCCTGAGAAGAGTAAGGTAAAGTGGACTGGAAGCTGATGTTCTCAGAAAAGATTCATCAAGATAATCACTCGTGACAATGAAGTGTCTTAAATACACCAGGGAACCACCAGCACTGTGGTGCTTTATTGAAGCAAGTGCTAGTAAGGTGTCTAAACCAACTTGTCAAGAAGCAGAATATCTACAAATTACCTTGCAGCTTTGTGTCATATTTTCAGAGTATTAGAGCTGTTATAGATCAAAACTATTTTAACAAAATGTGTGCTTAAAGTAGTGCTGCTTTGGGAATAATTGTGCAAGTACAATAAGTGTCTGATTATATACTTAATGGGCAGATGTAGGTATTCTTTTAATATTGGAAAGTGTATTTGGCCTGCTCTTACATTTTTGCTGCAAGTAGAATGGTTCTACTTTGTGCTATATTGCTAAACCTGGAGCAAAGTTAACTCCTATTGCTTGAATGAAAGGTGAGTGCTTTTGAAGTAGGATCATCAGATTTTTGTCCACTGTCACTGAGAAATTTCAGATGACCATGACATGCTGCATAGTGATAACAAGAAAGTGCTAGGTGGACATGGATTCATTGAAAGGCTTACAGTTAAATGAAATTGTCATCCCTTTTCATACTATAGATACTTCTGTTACTTCTACCTGCAGGACATGAAATGCTAGAGTAAGTAATTTTAAGTATTTTTACCATAAAACTTGTCTGTTACTGAGTCATTAAGAGGCACACAATTCTGAAAGTTGAGAGGAGAGCTACACAGCAGTAAAAACAGTGAATGCATGAAAAAGGCTTGTGCAAGTTTACATACTAAGATTTGTTTAGAGTTAATATAAGGCACACACATACATGCAAGAGATAAATCAGGTGAGGATGTGGTGCAAGGCCCGTCCACAAGGTCACATAGAAAGAGGCAGTTGACTCCACGCCTCAAGACCACCTCAGATAAGAAAGAAAGAAGGGTAATTGTAGTAGGCAATTCCCTTCTGAGAGAGACAGAGGGCCCAATATGCAGAGTTGACCCTCATCGTAGGGAAGTTTGTAGTCTACCTGGAGCCCAGATCAGGGACATCACCAGGACGCTCCCCAACCTGGTGCACTCAACAGACTACTACCCACTGCTGATCTTCCAGACAGGTGGGGAGGAAGCTGCATCCCGCAGTCTGAGGGGAATGAAGAAAGATTTCAAGGCCTTGGGACAGATGGTAAAAGAGTCTGGGGCTCAAGTGATTTTCTCTTCCCTCCTTCCAGTTTTGGGTGATGAGATGGGATGGAACAGAAAAATTCAGTCCATAAACAACTGGCTACAAGACTGGTGCTACGGGCAGGGCTTTGGTTTCTTTGATAACGGCTGGTTTTATAAAACACCAGTCCAGACAGTGATACATGGGAAAGGTTTATCTTGCAGGGGCAAAAGGATGCTGGGACAGGAATTAGCAGGGCTCATTTGGAGAGCTTTATACCAGATTCAAAGGGGGATGGGGTTGTGGATGGGCTTGCATCAGTGGGGCAGCATTCTAGAGTTGATGAAGACTGAGAGGCCTCTCATACCCCTAGGGTGGTATCAGTGTGCTCAGCTCGCTGTCTGAAATGCCTGCACACCAATGCACGCAGCATGGGGAATAAGCGGGAGGAGTTAGAAACCTGTGTTCGGGCAGGAGATTATGACCTGGTGGCAACTACAGAGACATGGTGGGACAGCTCACATGACTGGAATGTGGTCATGGATGGCTATGTCCTTTTCAGGAAAGACTGGCCAGGCAGGCGTGGTGGTGGAGTCGCTCTTTAGGTGAGAGAGCAACTACAATGTATCGAGTATTGTCCAGGCACGGAGGAGGAGCGAGTCGAGAGTCTATGGCTGAGAATTAAGGGGCAGGCTGGCAGGGGTGATACTGTTGTGGGTGTCTCTTACAGGCCACCAGATCAGGGTGAGGAAGTTGATGAAGCCTTCTACAGACAGCTGAGAGCAGCCTCACAGGCACAGGCCCTGGTTGTTGGGGGGGGATTTTAACTTCCCTGATGTTTGCTGGAAGGACTACTCGACCAGACAGCCACAGTCCAGGAGGTTGCTCCAGTGCCTTGACGATAACTTTCTGATGCAAATGGTGGAGGAGCCGACTAGGAGAGGAGCACTGCTGGATCTCATCTTCACTAACAAGGAGGGGCTGATTGAAGCAGTAAAGGCTGAAGGCTGCCTTGGTTGCAGAGACCAGAAAATGGTGGAGTTCAGGATCTCCTGTGGCAGGAACAGAATAGCAAGCAGAATTGCAACCCTGGACTTCAGCAGGGCAAACTTTGCCCTTTTCAGCAATTGTTAAGGGAAATCCCATGGGCAAGGCTGCTTGAAGGAAAAGGGGCCCAAGATGGCTGGTTAGTGTTCAGGGACTGCTTCTACCAGGCTCAAGATCAGTGCATCCAACATGTAGGAAGTCAAGGAAGGGAGCCAGAAGACCTGCGTGGTTAAACAGGGACCTGCTGGGTAAGCTCAAGTGGAAGAGGAGAGTTTATAGATCATGGAAGGAGGGGCTGGCCACCTGGGGAGAATATAAGGCTGTTGTCAGAGGGTATAGGGAGGCAACTAGGAAAGCTAAGGCCTTCTTAGAGTTAAACCTGGCGGGAGGGGTCAAGGACAACAGGAAGAGCTTTTTCATATATGTGGCAGATAAAACTAACACCAGAGGCAATGTAGGCCCACTGATGAATGAGGTGGATGCCCTGGTGAAAGAAGATACAGAGAAGGCAGAGTTACTGAACGCCTTCTTTGTCTCTGTGTACACTGCCGGAAGCTGTCCTGAGGAGTCCCATACCGCTGAGGCCCCAGAGGAAGTCAGGACAATGATGGAGTTTGCTTCGGTCGATGAGGACTGGGTTAGGAAGCAATTAGGCAATCTGGACATCCATAAATCCGTGATTCCAGATGGGATGCACCCGCAGGTGCTGAGGGAGCTGGCTGAGGTCATTGCTGGACCACTCTCCATCATCTTTGCCAAGTCTTGGGAAACAGGAGAGGTGCCTGAGGACTGGAGGAAAGCAAATGTCACTCCAGTCTGCAAAAAGAGCGAGAAGGAAGACCCAGGTAACTATAGACCTGTCAGCCTCACCTCCGTCCCTGGGAAAGTGATGGAACAACTCATCCTTGGTGCTATATCAAGGCATATCAAGGATAAGAGGGTCATTAGGAGCAGTCAACATGGCTTCACCAAGGGGAAGTCATGCTTGACCAAACTCATCACCTTTTATGAGGACATAACAAGGTGGATGGATGATGGCAGAGTGGTAGATGTGGTCTACCTTCACTTCAGTAAACCATTTGACACAGTCTCTCACAGCATCCTCACAGCTAAACTGAGGGAGTGCGATCTGGACGATCGGGTAGTGAGGTGGACTGCAAACTGGCTGAAGGAAAGAAGCCAGAGAGTCGTGGTCAATGGGGCAGAGTCCAGTTGGAGGCCTGTATCTAGTGCAGTGCCTCAAGGGTCAGTACTGGGGCTGGCATTATTCAATATATTCATCAATGATTTGTTTGAGGGAATAGAGTGTACTATCAGCAAGTTTGCTGATGACACCAAGATGGGAGAAGTGGCTGACACGCCAGAAGGCTGTGCTGCCATCCAGTGAGATCTGGACAGGCTGGAGAGTTGGGCGGGAAAAATTTAATGAAATATAATAAGGGCAAGTGTAAAGTATTGCATCTGGGTAGGAACAACCCCAGGTTCCACTATACATTGGGGAATGACTTATTAGAGAGCAGCGTAGGGGAAAGGGACCTGGGGGTCCTGGTGGACAGCAGGATGACCATGAGCCAGCACTGTACCCTTGTGGCCAGGAAGGCCAATGGCATCCTGGGGTGTATTAGAAGGGGGGTGGTTAGTAGGTCCTCCTTCCCCTCTACTCTGCCCTGGTGAGACCACACCAGGAACATTGTGTCCAGTTCTGGGCCCCTCAGTTCAAGAAGGACAGGGAACTGCTGGAGAGAGTCCAGCGCAGAGCAACAAAGATGACGGAGTGGAGTATCTCCCTTATGAGGAAAGGCTGAGGGAGCTGGGGCTCTTTAGCTTGGATAGGAAGAGACTGAGGGGTGACCTTATTAATGTTTACAAATATGTAAAGGGGAGTGTCAGGAGGATGGAGCCAGGCTCTTCTCGGTGACAACCAACAGTAGGACAAGGGGTAATGGGTTCAAACTGGAACACAAGAGGTTCCACTTAAATTTGAGAAGAAACGTCTTTTCATGGAGGGTAACAGAACACTGGAACAGGCTGCCCAGGGGGGTTGTGGAGTCTCCTACTCCAGAGACATTCAAAACCCGCCTGGACACATTCCTCTAGGTGTTCCTGCTCTGGTAGGGGGATTGGACTAGGTGCTCTTTTGAGGTCCCTTCCAATCCCTAACATTCTGTGATTCTGTGATCTTCAAAGGAAGTTTAGCTGAATATTTCTCTGGGAGTATCCAAATAATTCCCCTTGCACGGTTTGGGCTATGAGCTTATACTCAGGGTTTCAGTTCAGCCTAATTTCCTAGACTGCTACAGATACAATAAGGAAAAAGCGTAGCTTGCATAGTGCTGCTGTTTAATCTATTTAGTATTATCATTCTTTTAACATTTGGCTACAATCCCAGGCAAAGCACATAAATAAGGGAAACATTTGCAAAATAAAGGAGAAGCCTTGGAGGAGTTCAACAAAATAAGCTAAACTGGATTCTTTTCTGCAGGAATCTTAGAAAATCCACTTGCATAAATTCAAGCAACTTTAACATCTAGGAACAAGCTGATGTTTTTTCTCTAGGTACCACAGTAGTATGTGCAAAGAAGTCCACTGCTACTTTTTAAATTAGCTTTCTGAACAACAATGACAATGAAAGTGCAACCCTTAAATACATTAGCAGTTTGCCTGGATATAAGGCAATTGCTTGGGCAGTATCCCTTGGCACTTCATGCTCTGGTTCTTGGCTCACAGTAAAACACAGACTGTCACATCTTTGCTGTTTTCCCTACTGCACTCATGCCTGAAACTTGTCTGAACATATCCAGATCTCGTCAGTGTTGTTACTTTTGCAGTTACTTCCTCCTGGAGGGCAGGAAAAAATATCCACGGTTTTGAATTGTGTACTTATTAGCTTGCAAAGATGTGTGCTCCAAAACTGCATAGACAACCTCACCTGGAAAACTGGCAACTCTGAAGAAAAACACCAGACTTTTGTCTAAAGCAAAAGATTTGAAGTAAAGTCATGTGACTCAATATAATTTTGTCCTGTAGCTGTTGCCAGAGAAGAGAGAACAAGGTATTCTGTATTTTCTGCAAATAAAGAATGGAAAGGAAAAAAACATTTCCCTGTTCTTTTTGAGGTCATCTATCCCATCACAAATTCCATTTAAACAGGCTACAAGAACCCTGGTGTAACAATCAGGGAGAAATAGAACCTTCAATCATCTCCTTTTCAATCAACCATTTTAATTTAGAAGCAGAAGACTGCAGTGCAGGAAGATGTGGAAACTCATTCTGCTCCTGTTATTTTAGATAATTAATTCACAAGAGTGCGACACTTGCTATAGGCAGGAGGAAAAGGGAGTGCCATCAATGCAGAAAAAACTGCGAGCATACTAACTAGCAAATTTCCATGAGTGTCCACAGATTTCGATCAATCCGCATATGCAGACTTCTGAGCACAGCTTCTCACATGCAGATCAAAAATAGCGGTCAAGAGAAGTAAATGAGACCACTTACATTTATTTTCATCAGCAACAAGTGGTTTTAAATTATCACAGTGGCACTGGCATGCAATGAAAACCTCTAAGTCAATCAGGAAGTAACAGGAAGTAATCAGTAAATTGTGTGAGTCTTCAAGGTAAAAAAGAGGACAAGTTTAGCAGGAATGTCCATTAAACTTGACATGAAGGACAATTCTGCTGCTCTCAGTATTGGTAAAAACAAATCCATTGTCAAAAGTTAGTTTTGATCTACTTGGCTACCCCTTAGAGTAACAACAAGGCTTTCAGACATGATTGGAGTAACCAGATGAAATAGAAAACATACAAACTAGAAAACAAAACAAAACAAAACAAAAAACAACAAAACAAACAAAAAAAAACCCAAAGCAAACCCAAACAACAACCAAAAAAAACCCCACCCCAAAACAATAACAACAACAAAGAAACAACAAAAAACAACCCAACCAACATCCAAAATCTGCCTTACTACTTTGTTAGGACTATCCTACCAAGCACTAAGAGAAAATAGTCACCTGATAAATGTCAGAAGTAACACTTTTAATTGGAAAAAACGAAAGAACTCATGGTTATGTCATCTGAAGACTGACATTCTTAGAACTAAAAGATCAAAAACCTCACAAACCAACAAAAGAGGTTACTCATTAAAGGAAGCTGAATTAAAATGCAAATAAATGAAGAGTACAAAACCCATTGCATAGGCTCTTCCATTATTTTCCATTATCATGCTACTGCATTGGCCCTGTCTGAAGATTTAATTCCAACGCTAAAGTTCACCAGAATTGATGAAGATTCAGGGTCTGGAAGGCAGGATCCTAAGCTTGGGATTTGAACATAACAAAAAGAGTAAAGAGGCAGAGCATGAATCTTCAATACCTGTAGCTTTCCAGAAGTTCCTCTAGCCTTGTAGGCATTGATATGAAGGAAGGGTGATGTCAGGTGATGACGAGCTAGTGTCATATACTCAAAGCTATTAACGTCAAACAAACCTGCTGCTCAAAGTAAAGCACAACAAATTCCTAACAGAGTAATTGTTAGTTGGTATCAGTCTCACTGGAAATGTGGAACAGGGAGAAGAAACGAAAATGATATTGAGTTCCAATGTAGTGACAGCCAATGAATAAAGAACAACCAGATTCACACTGATATTTCTCCTGTCCCAGCTTAGTGAGTACTTATCAGGCCTGCTCCATCATCAGCCCATTGTGCCAAAGACAGTACATTACAGTCAAGATGAAAATGGTGCTGCTTTTTTTTTTCCCCACTAGCATAGCAGAGTACTTCACCACCCCAGCAATTCATTAAAATAGATCACATAGAATTTTATGCCTTAGAACAAACCCCCTCTTTGTTTAAAAAAAAAAAAAAAGAAAAAAAAAGGAAAAAAAAAAAAGGCATAATTGTGCTGGGAAGATAAAGAAATTAAAGCTGTGAAACATGCTGAGTGGAGGCTACAGGACTGAGCTCTTCCATGACCCATGCTGCAGCTCTGGTGCCCCAGCTTTCCCTGGCCATGCATCAGTGGCACATCCAGTGACTGGGCTTGAGACCTACACTTGCCTCCAAGTTTCCTTCAAAAAGAAGTGCTGGCACAAGTGAAGAAGTGACCTGAGCTGCTCTCCCATAAGCCTCCAGTAGAGGAAAGAGCACCCTGAACTGTGGGACATATGTACTAGGGAGACCTCTTGCCCCACCACGTAAAATCAGCCTCAACAATAATCACAGTAGTATCACAGAAGTTAGTTTTCAAATAAATAGGTGCCTGGAAGCACCCTTAACAGATCTTTTCCCCACCAGTTTGCTTAAATCTCCTCTGCAATAGTTTGAATTTTTTGTTACTTACTAAGTGGAGAACTTTTCAGGACTGTAGTAACATTTTTCTAAGACAGGTATAAACCAAAGAAAGCAGTTCATGACGCAGTGACTGAGACACTAACCTGGGATATAGGAGTCTGCTCTTTTGAAGAATGAAAATCAGGCCTGATCATTTGTTTTCAATAGGGATTCCAATCTGGATATTTGTTGTCTGCTTACACAAAGCCAAAGCATTTTCTTGCAGCATTTGTTATCTTATAACATGCGAAGCAGGAGAGGCCTTCAAGAATCTGTGAAACACAAACCCCAGGTTTTGCTCTGAGAATAACATAGATCATTTACTAGCCATGTGTGAATGGAGTTCTCTTTCACTCTCACTCACCACTGATACTGTGTTTGTCAGGAGCACAAACTCAGCCACAAGAGTAGATTCCGAATAAATAGAACCGAAAACATAAAAATCATCTTAATTATAGCAACTGAGTTTCAATGAACATAAACATCTGCCTTTCGGCAAGCAGCATGCATGGGAGCTGTTACGCGTGGGTTTGATACAGCACATTAGAAGGGACAAGTGCCTCATTTAGCTGTTTGCTGAGACCATGGGAGCATTTTGACAAGCTGTGTTAACATGCTAATAGACAGGGTTAGAGACAGTCTTGCACAAAGTGGCTCAAGTCTGTGACGGGCAAATTAAATTAGAGAGCATTTAATTGAGAGGCTGTGGTGTCAGCAGCGAGTACCAACTGTCTCTCCTGTCACAGGACATGGCGGGGGTGCCGCGGGGAGCAGCCATGTCGAGCAGTGCCACGCCAAGCAAATGGCTGGTGGGGCCTGGGGGCATCACTGGGGCATCACTGGACTTCCCTGGGGAACAGAAACTGAAGCAAACCACCAGCCTCATCATGCTCTCACCTCCCCTTGAGAAGCTCTGGCCTAAAGAGGCTGTTTCTCATCTCTGCCAGCAGACAGGCCCATGCCCAGGGGCAGCCCTGCCTGTCTAAACTGGAGCTCTTGCCCTCACAAGAGCAAACCCTGTACGAGTGAGAGCACTGAAAACCTCACTGGCCCTGACTGGCCTCTGCCCATGGCCCAGGACCCACGGCAGCCCCCCCAGGGCCATCAGCCCCAGCCACAGTGATGCTGCTCCCCACAGCCCTGCCCTACCTGGCTGTGGGGCCATGTCCTGGCTCAGCCTTGGCCCATCCCTGTCCCCATGGCCCTACCTGGCCACCCCAGAGCCATGCCGACCCTGGTTCCCCTCAGCGGGGTCTCATCCAGACGCACCTCGGCTTGGCAGGTCTCAGGCGCTGTCTGCCATGGTGCCTCACACGCTTGGTTGTCTCCCCACACCTCCCGCTGAGTGTGACCCCACAGGGCACAGACCAAAGCACATGGCTCCCCTGAGGGACCGCCTCACGGTTGGCTTTGGTCCCCAATGTCAGGGGGTCACCTGGTGCCTCCCCAAAACACCTGGCAGCTGTGAAGGGAGGAGCAGGGCCTGCATGTGGGGCTGAGAGCAGCCCCCTGCTTGGGGGCTGATGTGGGGGCCAGGCTGTGTCCCTGTCATATGGCAGGAACAACAAAAAGCCCTCTCGCTTGAAAGGCTTGGAATCTCTGTTCAGACAGCAGCCTCCTGACCTGGGCAAACACTTCTCGTTTCTGACGTAAAGTGCCAAATCCCAGCTTCGCCCCAAACCACCAGCCATGATTTCCTGTGTCTTGTAGCACTGCTGCTAATCCTGCCCTTGTACAAACCGAAAAGGCGTTTGGAATAAAACCTAACGTTTCCTAGTGTCTGCTGGTTTGTAGTATCAAGCAGGTAGTCATTTGGGACAGTGTTACCTGAAAAAAATTAATCCGCACATGTATGATAACATTGCTATCTTTTATTGAATATAAAAATATCAGTATCTTCATTTTTAAATAACTTACAAACCATTTCTGGACACGAAAATAAATGGATTTCATGCTATTCACACTCATAGCTTCTCATTTGTGGGAGCCAAACTTGGTGACAATAGTGCCTTTAAAGGGTCAGATTTTATACTTCCTTATTGCTTTCAGCATGCTGCACCAATTTTTCTAATAGCTGGTCAATAATTGAATATTTGTCAATGAGAAAGTGTCATCAAATGAATAAGTAATTCAAGAAATAGTGGGAAAATCACTTCAAAATATTTGAATCTCATGAAATGTGAGTTTTGAATGATGTATTATCGCAGTTGCCTATCTTCATTGAACATTAGCCTAATCCCTGATGCTAAGCTTATGTAGCAATTCTCAGACTCTGCAAAAAATAAAGAGCTGTTGAAGTAGAATATGATGATGGGATACAACACTTAAAATACAATCTAAAAGATTCATAGAGCTACATATATTAGCACACTAGCATTCATTTCCTTACAGGTCTTTGAATATAAATGCACTTCTACACTGTACCCCTACTGTTATTCTAATACCTGAGTGCTGCAAGAATCAGAAATGTAGGCACTCCAGAAGGTTTCAGATAGAGCAACACTCTGTTTTCATGGGAAAGAGCTGGCCTAATATTAGGTTCCACAGTGTCAAAGGCCAAATCCTTCTTTGGTGTAAACCTGTCAGTTTACGCCCACCTGAAAAATCTGTTTATGTAACTTCTTCACCCTTAAACCATTCACAGCATTTACCAAAGCTGGAAAGTAACTTGGCAGTTTTCATCTGTTGTAACAAACCTGTTGCTTTCCTGAGCATTTGTCTGCAAAGAAGAAAATCTGTATGATATGGTTGCAGTATATGAACATACATTTTGCTTAATAAATATTCAGTTACCGCATCTCTATTGCTTTTAGCACAGATATAAATTTCTAAAGTAAATTTACTTTGCTCACGTACTTCCTGAGCAGATGTGTAACATGGGAAACAGTGTTCAGGAGGCTTATTGTTCTGGTTATGAGTCCTTAGTGCCAACTGCTAAAGAGAAAAACTTCAAATGCACTTTTTATAAAAAATTGTTTTGCAGGAGAGGACAATTTTTTCTTAACACTGTCTGCCTGGAAGAGTGATGATTCAGAAGCATTGTTTTATTTCAAATAGTACAATTACTATTTATGTCGGCATAATTCTTAAAAATTCTACTGCATTTTTACATGATTATTGTTCCGCTTTAACTAAACACGAACTTAAAAGTGCACTTTTCCCCCCTTTATTTGCCTTTTCTTTTTCTTTCCATTTTATTCCCATTCAATTATTTTTAATGCTTTCAATGGAGATAACTAAATGGGTTCTGATATTTTTCTGTTCTGTTCCTTCTATTCTGCAAGTGGTCATTCTGGCGGGCACGCTGGGACTCGAGTGAGATGTGTGAGCCTTGCTCCTGTCGTACCTGCACAAGAGGGAAGAGCTGCCCTCGTGAGCACCCGGCAGGGCTGGTACTGAAGGACCGGCTTTTCTGTCATGCCCTATGCCCCTTGTTTTTCTCTTCTTTCCAGTCACAGTATAAGCAAGATTCACACTTATTTAATGACTTAGATCTGCAAATACTCCTGACTTTGTCTTCCTTGTCTTGGAAGTAAGCATTCAGAGACCTTTGATTTGAATTTTTTAAACTGCTTTTTCTTGGGTTTTATTTTTTGACTTTTGTAACCATTTTTTGTCAAGCTATTGCAATAATAACCAGGATGAGAACATAAATCTTATCTCTACAGCACAATAGCACATCTTCTTAATACAGTTTAACATACTACTTCTTTTTCACTTGCTTTGCACTTTGAGCAGATGTCATCATTCAGCTCCTTTGGAGGTACAGGCAATAGCTGTTTTTATTTGCCTCTATAAATATAATTCAGAACTCATCTCATGCAATTTAATGCTTTCCCTTTAAAACAGAATATATTTGAGTGGTTACATCTGCTAATAACACAGTGTTTCTGGAGTGCCTCAGTTATCTCTAGCTCTACAAATGTGAAATATTATTCTTTGTTCAGGTTTTCCACTGACCCTGAAATATTCTGATATTTGTTACTGGAACACCCTGATTCTGCTTAGTTATTGGAGTATTTGTGCTGGCAACTGGACTGAGTCAGATGTAGATTCCTTTCCCCCATCACAATACCTGTTAAGTATTAGAGGTTTGTCATGGTTACAGGCTCCTGCTCACAATTTTTGTTGGCAATGAGCTGGGAACACAATTATTGGGACTCTTTGAAAGCACTTGAATTTCTTGATTATTTTAAACCAGATTTGATGGAGGGGTAGAAATATGAAAGATATTAAATTTCTACAAATTTTGTAAATGTAAGTGTCTAGGAGAGAAGTGTGCCTGAGGGAAAGGCAGGGCAAGCTGTTACCTGGCCTGTTAGCAGCCTGCCCAGCCACTGCCAGCTTAGGATGTGCTGGCCAGGGGGCAATACAGGAGATGGGGTATTAAAAATGTGGAAATAAGATATCATAGTGGGCTTGCTATGGCTACAGGAAGGAGCTGAGACTATCTGAATATTGGATATTGAATATGCAATGGGGGTATTGGATTAGGGTGCCATTTGGAATAGAAAGAAAGGGACTGGATGACTTTGCTGAAGGTACAGAAAATATGTGGATGTTACAAGTCAATGCAGGGATCATGTACAGGGGACACCAGACATAAATTTGTATACACACAGGCATTGTTAGTTCCGCTGCTCACAGCAAAACTTGCTCATGGTGGTTTTTGCTAGCTATGTTAGTAGAGAGGCTTTTTAAGTAAAGGAATGTCTGAGCAGAATCCTACAATTTCCTAAAACTCTCCCAAAGCTCCCCGACTCTGCGAGTCTGTGCTCCAGGAGCGTGCAGGGGGCCCCAGGCACCCAAACTGCTGTCTGGGCAGCAAAACCTCCATCAGCAGCTGGGCAGACAGGCTGAGGCGCAGCCTTTGCTGCTGCTGCAGGGCACGAACACGGGGCTGCAGGTGCATGGGAGGCCTCCAGCACATGTGGCTGCCTGACTGCAGAGCCGCGCTCCCCAGGAAAATCAGAGCTGGATGACCATGAAAACAATCTGCAAGAGCAGGCAAATGCCTTGCTATGGCACCACAGCGGGCCTCTTGAGATGGAGCCACACATGCCTCCGAACCCTCCGGGTCCAGAGAGGCTCAGCTTAGTGTGCAGAGCAGGAAGAAGCGTGTGGTGTGTGGTGGCTGCCTTCATGTTGAAGGAGAGATTTGGGGTGATGTGGCCACATTGGAGCAGTGGTGCAAGGGGAACATGAAAGTGGGCTGATGTTGGAAACAGACCCACTTTTTTAAAGTGGCCTATGGAACCTGGCTGAAAATAACTCTCATTTCAGGTTCATGCACCTAAATAATCTAGATCATTTAGAAAATTTATTTGTGAAGAACCTAGTCTGTTTAAGATACTTAAATACTTCCCTTCCCTTGTCCTGACAATACTCTTTTCCTGTAAAAATAACTAAAACATACTTTGATTATCACATATTCCCCTGCTGCAACTCACTATGTCAATAGGATTACCAGGATGCTGCATGCAGCTGGCAATTTTACATATACAGTGAGGGGCAACTTCTTGAAAGAGTAGTCCTAAAAATTTCCCTGAAAAGAGACCAGTGCTTCCCTTTTGTAAGTCCTAATCTATACCCAGTCCTCATTGACATCCAATGTCCCTTCCTAAAGGTTGTAAGAAGATGAGAAGTATGTTCAGTGAGTTCTCCTTTTCCTCTCTGCAGTCTTGTTCTACAGTGCCTGTTGTTTGCTGTTACTATTAACTTATATTTGCTTCCACAGGTCCCATTCAGCTCTATGCTGTCCTGTGCTAGAAATCGCTTATTACAGTTATTACTGTTGCCGAACAGTCGTGATACAACTCCTCTCATGAGCCCATTCAGTGTCTATTGAAATCAAGCAAGTGATGGCTTTGCTGTATTGACCTACCTCCTACGCAGCAGATTTTGTATATTTAATGTGTCAAGGGTTCAGAGAGGGAGCAGCAGGACTTCCCTCCAGCAAGCCTTAGCTCAGGCCAACTTCCCTGCAAGGATGATTTCCTTATGAAGGGTATCTGATGAGAATGCAAAGGACATTGTACATTTTTTTTTTCTGTCAGATAGGCATTTGCTAGTGGACCATAAGTCAAGATGCTTTAGACAAATGAATAATAAGCACATTCATCATAAATCCACAAAGTATGTTTGGGGATTAAAGCAAGGATGTTTCTATGATCTGCTGGTCACACAGTTCTATTCCTGCTGTACTCACAGAGATCAGTGTTTCAAAAATATAATCAACAGCCTGACACATCAAGGGAAGATCATTCTTGAAAAACCTTTTCGTCACACGCACACGAAAAGCTGTTTGTGTCTTAGTACTTTTCAGGTTAAATATATCTGGCATAATCTCACCTAAAATAGGATTTGATGCACAAACTAATTAAAATTTAACTTGTATCTATAGAAAAATATTGCATGCTGACTTTTTTAATTAATTTTAATCAGTAAAACAAAAAAACTTGTCATGAAGGAAAAAAACTAACCAAAGTCCTACCATGTATTGCCAAGTAGTTTTGTATTTTTCAAATTGAATTCTTCCAGGTAATCTTTCAAATAATTTCATCTACTTCTGTAGCTCTGGGAAAAAAATTATTTTATAAGAGGTAACTGTAAAATGACAGAATAGAGTTTTGTGTTGGAGGCTGGTACATCAAGCTTTACTTGTGTTTGATTTTAAATTTTAACTACTTTTTCCCCTACTAATCAGTTGTGCAAATTCACCCAGGGATCTGAAAGCTAAGTATTTTCTGGTGCATATCTCAGAACCTGCAATAAAAATACTGCAATTGCAGCTTACTGTCCATAACACTTCATGAAACTAAGATGAGTGCAAAATTGATTGGGAAACAGTATTCAGACAACAGAATGTACGGAATGATAGTTCAGTTTCAAACGGGAAGAAGGTATCTATTAGGTTCTGCAAGACCTGGGACAATATTTTTATTAATAACTTGGATGATGGAATAGAGAACACAACTGTTAAGTCTGAAGTTGATTCCAGGTAGTCAGAAGTGACGAAGATGCTGAAGGACCAAAATGGGTGTGGGAAAGGGATCTGAAAAAAACAGAAGCAATTCAGAAACAATATGTGTAAAATGGTACACAGGAACAATCACCTGCGTAGACTGGAGGCACTAGAATTTAGATAACAGTTTTGGAAAAAAGAATTTGGCATCAATAGCACATGACAAACTGAAGATGAATCAACAGTGTTTTAAGATAGCAAGCACTAGCCTAGAACCTAAAATGGACAGGACATTGTATGTAAGATGTGGAAAATAATCATACTGCTCCATGCTCTATTAATAAAATATTTTCTGTGTCACTGTATTTTATTTTGAACACAATACTTCAAAGGAAAAATAAATAAAATGGATCAAACAGACAATCTGGAGCACAGTAGAGAAATTATAAATAATGTCACATATGGAAAGGGATTTTTCTAGTCTGGGGTAGCAAAGACCAAGAGGAAATTTTGCAAAAAACACCTTCCTTTGGAAAAGGAAGGGAATATTCTGTTCTACACGTGGCTAGGATGCAAACAATGTGCCTTGGCTGTAGCAAGGGAGATTGAAATTTAGCATTTGGAAAAATGTTTGAAAGTAAAATTCATGATGCTCTCCAGTAAGCTGCCTGGAAATACTGTGGAATGTTGAACACTGGAAATCCATTAAGAGCATGACAAAGTTCTCTGTTTTCTTATCATCATGGACTCTATTCTGCAGATACTAATTCTTACTATTGCACAGACCTGTTACATGGCGTCAAACAAGCACCAAAACTTTTGCAAATATGGTGGCACATTTCTGTAGTTCCAGTTTAAGCACAGGGCCTTCAAGCCTTGGACATCCAAAGAAGGTAACAGAGCTCAGGGCAGTCAGCAAAGAAGCTGATTGAGTTAAACATAAAAAAAGTTAAAATCCTGGCACACTAAAGGGATTTTTTTTTAAGTGATGCTAGAATATTGCAACAATCTTTTTCGTGCTTTGCAGGACATGGGATTTCAGTAATTTGTAGAAAGGAGGTCAGAAGTCTTACTCCTGGTATGAAACAATTTCTCAGTTGAAATCAACTCTTTTACTAAAAGCTAGATATACTATGAGACAAAACCATAGGTCTGTGATCGGTGGACCACATGAAGCTGTTTTCACTTCAAATCTGTGCTGTGAGTCCAGGAAGGTGTAAGCTCTGTTTGACACTTTCCTGGCTGACAGGACATTCAGGACATCATTCTCTCTTTGTGCCTCGCTTTCTTTTCCTCTTGACTTGCTCTGTGTGGCTTTTCTTGTACCTAACAGGTTGCAAGCCTGCCTCTCAGACTTCTTCTCAGGTGGACTGCTAATTTTATCAAAAGGTGCGGGAAGTCAATTCTGTGTGAGACGCCTCCCCCTTTGGCAATTTTATTTGAAACTGGACCATGTTTAAAGCAGAGCAGCAGCACACAGGCTGATGTACAGTCTGATCCCATGCACGTTGGTTCCATCAGGCAGTGGGCAAAAATGCTTTAAGAACATCTTATTATTGCCTCTGGTACTGCTGGGAGAAATTCTACTCAAATGCCAGTGAAATCATGGCCAAGAAGCTGATGAGGTAAAAGTCTTTAACATCTCTGCCATGGTTGTGGTTTATAGCTGCCGTGAAGATCAGTCCTTATTCAAAGGAAGAAAAGTGAAGTCAAGACTATTGTTTCCCTAATACCTAGGGAAGTCTGGAGTGTTACTGATTGTTACTGTGCTCACAGAAACATGCAAACCCATTCATTTATTAAAAATATAGTAAGCCAAAAGCGACAAATATTGATACCATGAAGCTCAGTCAGCTCAGCAGCCTTTACCGAAGGCATCCATAGAGAACATAAGCATCCACGCAAATTGCAGGCCAATTGGATATACAAAAAGAGGCAGAATATCCCTTTTGGCTGCCAAGGCATCAAAGACACTTCTGCTGTTCTCCATCCAAGTACCTCTACGTGATACTTTAATTCCAGCTTCCTAAAAACTGTCTTGTTACTTTCAATGGAAGTAGGTATGAAAAATAATAAAAACACATCTTTATCATTACATTTAATGGATGAGGTATGGCTCTGAATCCTCATTGAACAAAGAGGTCTTTGTTTTACAAGAATCCTTTCTGACAGTGAGTCCACTTTCAAGTGCAATATTCAACAGCGGCACATCCAATGGTTTATTTGGCTAGGGGAAGGATTTGATGAACTGAGACAAAGATGAATGGAAAGAAAAAAAGAAGGCAAGAAGATCTTGTGGGTGTGGACTGAGGGAAGCAAGTTGAAGGAAAGAACAACCTGACACAGGCAGTCAGCACAGAACAAAACCTGCCCTTGCAGAACTGTGGGGCATTTCAGGGAAAGTGTTATTATTTGTCAGAGTCTCCAGCTGAGGAAATGAGTGACCAGCAAACAATTCTTAGAGATAATAGTCTGAATACTTTCAATCTTAAATAAGTGTTCCTTATAAGTAGATTATTATTTTGTTAACCAAATAATGGACCCTGGCTGAGAAGCTGGTGCAGAACACAGTACTGCTTGAGTAGAATTAGTATTTGCACAACTGGTGGTAAAAGCAAAGCAAAAGGCTAGTTAACATTTCTTTGGATTATTTTGTAGCGCAAAATTAATTCTTGTGAAAAATGTCAGAAAGAGCTCAGTGGCAAAGTCTCCATTGATTTCAGTGGAGAATCCATTCCTGAGCTGAGAACACAGAAAAATCCAATGTGCCGAGCCAAGCCAAGATACCATAGGTTCCTTGCCCAAGGGGTCATACCCCTGCCTAGAAACCCAGGGCTGACAGACTGATGACCTTTGCAGTCCCTGCCATCTCTAATACCACTGCCAACAATAATGCCTAGGGGTCAGGATACCCATCTGCTATGTATTAGGCTGAGAAAAACAGCTGCGTAGATGCTGTTTACAAAGAAATGTGTTCAACTTAGAGCAAAGTATTTGCCCAAATGCAACAGCTGCAGAGAAGTGCTGTGACTTGCCCTTGGTACAAGGTGGTGGTCAGTGTTTCATGAGAGAAGGGCCCATCCAGCACCCTGTGAACAGAGTGCTACTGGCAGAGCCAGCATCACCCACCAAATTACAGGCATTTGCTCTGAGGTGGGCAGGAACTAGCTGGACCTGCTTTGGAAAAGGGTTCGGAGACTAGATAGCATCCAGAGGCCTCTTCCAGAGTAAATTGCTCTGTGAATTTCTGAACTGGTAGTTCTGGACAGCATTATCTCTGTTTACTTGTAGCTCTGAATACTAGATGCAGACAATATGACACCCAGAGGTTAACAGCCAGCAATTGCTGCTACTGCAGCAATATGAACTCAACTGGTTACAGTGTCTCCCTGACCATCGCAGAGATGTCAGCAATGGTGATTCCAACCTTTTTAACAGACTTCACACAGCACCTGTTATTCAGACCATCAGCTCATTCCCAGAACAAATACAACTTTAAAGTTCTTTGATTCAAACTGTCACTATTCATTAATAAGACCTCTTCAGTGAGCTGTAGAAATTAGACTCTGATGCAAACGTCACATTAGCAAAAAGAGGAGGATTTTAGCAGCTCCAAGTGGTACCTGTAGAGGTTATGTAGGTTATTTTCATTTTTCTTCATGTGCATCTTTTTCTTCTAAAGATATCAAAAAGCAAGGTTAAGTTTTCTCAGAGAAGACCACAAACAGAAAATGCTGCTAGTGTTCTATTGCTTTGAAAGGCAGAATAGCTTTGAAAGACATTTCAAAATACAGTGTTTGAAAACTAGGGCATCTTGCCTCTCTCTGGGATCTTCTGCATGGACACCCGATAGCAAATCCATTTGGAATCCAGAAACTGGCACACTTGCTTGGGAAGAGAACCCATTGATTCTACTTTTAATCAAAGTTTCCCTTTGTAAAAAGGTAGGCAACCTGAGGAAAATAATATTTCATTTTTAACAAGTCTCACTATCATGCCTCTCAAAATCTTTGCAAATTTATGTTCTTTATTCTATTATAAAGGGTGAGTGTCACGAGGATGGAGCCAGGCTCTTCTCGGTGACAACCAACAGTAGGACAAGGGGTAATGGGTTCAAATTGGAACACAAGAGGTTTCACTTAAATTTGAGAAGAAAGTTCTTCTTAGTAAGGGCAACAGAACACTGGAACAGGCTGCCCAGGGAGGTTGTGGAGTCTCCTTCTCTGGAGACATTCAAAACCTGCCTGGACACATTCCTGTGTAACCTCCTCTGGGTGTTCCTGCTCCAGCAGAGGGATTGGACTAGATGATCTCTTGAGGTCCCTTCCAATCCCTAGCATTCTGTGATTCTGTGATTGCAAATAATTTCAAATAATGAAAACTTCAGGCAAACAGAGTGGAAATGTAGAAAAAATATAAATGAGTGCATCTGTTCTACAAGGTTGCTATTACCTTTACTAATGCTTTTAAAAGTCTGCAGTGATGGGGTTTTTCCTCTGGTTTGATGCTCTATAAACATGGGCCATATCAAGAAGCTTTGGACTACTTGGAGCTGAAGGGTCATTCTTTGTGTTCACATTGTCTTCCTCTTAAATCTAATACAGAACAGGAATATGTTGGTCCACCTTGATGAGCCATGGCTTTAATTTCCCTAGTGAAATGTGATCTTTTAAGCAGTAAGCACAGAGTATTGTGTACGCTAAGAGATGTTTGGAAAATAAGGAAGAGGGAAGGGATTGTATTCTTATTTCCTGGATCAAGCAAAAAAACTACTGTGAAAGTTCTCAAATAGACAGATTGCACTCATATATTTGGCAGTATTATCTGCCCAGGGGGAAGAAAACACTCGGTGATTCTCCACAGCTTGTACATGAAATTGGACAAAATAGCTTTGCTACTTCTTGAAGTGTCTGAGAAATTACTATATTAGCCAAATGTTAGCAAGCTAAATCAAAAGAACAACCAATGCAAACTCTATTGACTGAAATGCTGACCCTTCTCTCAGCTAAAGCTCACTGAGCTGCTGCGCCCAGAGTGAGGACTTTGGTGGGTCATAGCAAACAGCTCCACTCCAAAGCCCTTGGAGAGGAGTCATCCAAACAACTTAATACCCTCCACCTCCAGAAGAACTTTATTCAAATATAATGTTAATCAGAAAGCTCTTTCCCCAACCTGACCTCTTTATCTTGATTAATTCAGTCTGAGAAATGAAGATGGTTTGTTTTTCATGCCCAGCCCAACCTTCTGTTTGTTATTCAATTTGTAAATGTGTCAAATATAATTAATAGTGGCAGAGGCCAAGGTTAAATCAAACAAACTGTAAACATTGCTTGTGCTATTTGGTTGATGCAAAGCTTTCACCATAAAAGGCTTTTAAATAAATGAATTCAGCTATTACTGTGCTGCAGCACTGAAACCTTGCTCCAAGTGTTTGAACTTTTCAGGGACACTGTCAGGTCAGCTTAGATTCAAAACCTAATACACGACTGGGATTCTGAAATTGCCTAAGGGAATTAGGTACCTGACTTGGACTGAAAGTCAATGCGTTGTGGGAAGTGAATTGTCTTTCAGCAGGAATTAGATGTCTTTGAAAAACCTGTCCATGTCCTTGTAAACAGCAGACCATGTCCTTCATGCAGATAAACTAATGCAACTCATTTGACACCTACATACCCAGCAAAGCATCTGATGCACCAATTGTACAAAACCTAAGACTAGCCAGAAAACCCTAAGAGCTACCTTTACTTTATTGTGTTTTGGTTAACACTAAATATTTCATTTCCATGTGCAATAATTACATTGTGCAATAGTGATATTATTAATGTGTGGCATAACTATGAGACCAACTTCCTAGAGATTACTCCATTGAGGACTTTAAGTTTGAGTCTGCCAGGCTGCAACTTGCAGTTTAACCCACTGATTTTAGTGGTACTCCTGACCTGGTAAGTGCAGATTCAGAGACTCAGTACATCCAAGGTTTTCCTCAAAACTTTTTGCAAGGGGGAATCTAAACTTTATTTTAAAAACTTTTTTTTTTAAAAAAACACACCCATATCTCAGCAACCATTGTGCAATTCATAGCAGGCAATACAGAAACTCAGTACTTTTGAAAGCAGGTTTCTGTCTTGTTGACTGAGATTGTAATGTTACGCAATGCAGCATTAACATTTAGATTATATAGCTTTGAAAATAGATCCCTGGCTATTTGACAGTATTTCATTTCATTCCTCATCACTACTTTAAAAAGTCATGCAAGAATGTGGTGTTGTCTGTATTTTTGTCACTCCTATGCCAAATTTTGCTTCTTTTGGCACATGTATGTCTCCACATGTTTTTCAGTGTTAATAAACTGGTGTTACATTATGAACTGAGCTTCTGAGGTTTTCTCTGTCTCTATACTATCATTGGACTGAAGTCAGAAATTTCCCTTTCCAATCTTAAGTGTCTTTTTATTTATCCCCAAATATTCTCTAAGAATTCTACTGGTCTCCTAGGTAAAGCTGCCTCATACAATGTTCAGCATGGCTGCTAGAGGGGGAACTCAACACCAAAGCCATAGGTCTTCTGGGGACAGGATGACATCATGATACAAGATGGCACAGTCACAGAATGTACTGGTCCTTCATCTCTGGAACGGCAATTCACATCTGAACAGAGATGATTAGACAAAATTAGTGCACTTATTCCCTCTTTATCTTCAATGGGCATTAAATCAGACCACAGAACCACTGCAGAGAGCCTTGCGACTGGCAGGCTCAGGTCATGAGGAAGCCACTGCTTGGGAGAGCAGGTCAGGACCCATCAATGGAACGCAGAGCCAGCATACACCAAAGATCTCATACAGCCTTGCCCAGTCTATTTGATCAAGGCTGCATATTAGTCCCTTGCTTTCATAACCATAGATGTTTTCATATCTATTGAAAAGAACTGATAAAGATTCCTCTGTGGTGATGGGTGGCTGAGGCTCAGTATCACAAAGAATGGAAAGGAGCAACATAACTGCCTTATGTCTTGGGAGCAGCTGAAACCACCTGAAGACCATCTTAATGATCTAAAAGCTAAATAATCTTACAGATGGTAATGCTTTATCTATTTCCATCAGTGTATATATGTATGGTTTTTCTCTTTCAATTTGATTTCTCACCTATTTTCTATTAATATTGCTCTGTGTTCAGACTTCCAGAATCAAATTTTGAAAGCTAATTAGATATGGAAGGATTTGAGTCAAAATCCTATATGGAAGCCAGATCCTTCATTGACAATGACACAGAACTATATAATAAATGAACTAAAGAAACTTGCATGTTTTGATGATTTGCCTAAGATGAAAATGTGTGTTGCCTCCATCATCTGGAAAACAGAGTATTGTTGAGTAACTTTGGTCTTCAGTGCTCAGCAAAATACGACATTTGCAACTTAGAGTTAATAACTGGCATAAATGGAGAAGTAAGCTGCGCCCTTCGAGACTGTGGCTTTTCTGCCCATGATGAAAGCCCTTCTTAAGCAATGGGTCAAGTCCTAAACTATTTCTGCTAGTTAGCAGCATGAGGAAAACTTCTGCAATGAGATTTTAGGGTTACAGGCAGTGAACAGAGGGATTGCTGAAGGAATTAGGAAAAAAGGCTTCAGAGCAGTACTTTTCTCTTTTTATATCCAAGTATTTTTATTCAGTGAGGTTGAGACAAAGAAGGTCTTGCAACGAAAAAAAAAAGTAAAAAAAGTATAACAATGTAACAGATCTCGGGTGCTATAATATCATCTAAAATAATTCAGTAGCAATTTTTGCTAATACATAATCCCCCCCAGAAACAAGTCAGACTGCTTTTCTCACCAAAGTTAAAGTTTGGGAGTGGATTCAGATTTTACTTGGATGCAAATATGAAGAGATACTATTAGGGACATTCCACTGCTGCACAGCTGAGTTCATATCAGTATTTGGACTAATGGCTTCAGCTGGAAGCTCTCCTTGTAACTAAGGACAGCAGGATTTTATTTTTAATCAGGATATTTTAGCTGTAATATGTCAAAAAGAGCTTGCAATTCTTCTCACTAGTTAAGTTTAATATTATATGTAAGGATTCCAAGAGGTATTTTTTCATTTTGAAAATCAAATATTGCTTAAAATTAGTATTAAAATGTTATCCTACAGTATCAGGAACCTCAATAAAAGAACTTGTGGTCAGAATGAAGAAAAAGAATATATTAATTCCTAATACAAATTAAACTGAAGAAGCTATCTGCATTGTTCCTAAGAAGAGAAGTTAAGAACTGAATACTGGTGTTTTCAATTTCCTAAAATTGTAGTATTCTACAAGCTTTCCTAGCTGGGAGAAAACATTCAATCCTGATGCATGTACTGTTCTCTTCAGGGGGAATTGGATCAGGACTTTTGTGACCAATTCTGATTATTTATACTCTCATATACTGTTTAGCTTTAATGCATTGCATGGTTAAAGGAGAATCAGGAATTCAGCCTAGTCTTCCTTAAATTCTTGCTAGACTTTATGTTAATTTAATCCCTTATTTCTCCATTTACCTAATACAAAGCATGATTGCACTATTAAACATCACTTTGTTACCTGTTTTTGTATTCTTCTCACTGTTATTATTCTTCTCATTGAAGTCTCCTTTCTAGTCATAATGAACACTCAGAGCATTTCACTGAGAAAAATGAGGAGTTAAACATTTTCTATTTCCCTAATCAAGACCCTGTCATTATCATCACTGAAAGCCAGAAAAGCAGATGAAGAATGACAGAATTACATGAAAGGTAAAAAAGACACTGCCAAAGTGATTTTGTGATCACAGTCACTTGTTACAATAGTTGGCATGGCAATCTAATTGCATACTAAAGTCTGTTGTGTAAACTCAGTTACTAGTTGCATTACATAATGCTGATGCTCAATTGCATCAGTTATAATTGAACATAATATGAGTAGAAATTTGGAAAAGTCTCTGTTATTGTGGAATAATTCATACAACTCGTCAGCGTGGCAGTTTTCAATTTAATTTGATATCTTTGAAACAGAAAGCCACAGTGATTCAATTATAGAAGAAAAAGTAGCCTAGGAAAAAAATCACGCTTTGCAAATGGAGAGAAGACAAAAGTAGAATAAATTTTTATTCTATCACTTATGACAGTATCCTTTTAAAGGGAAGACTAAATTAAATTCTAAAGGACAAATTCTCTTCTCATTCACATCACAATAGCTCCAGAGTAGTCCTACCAACTTTCATAGAATTACTCCAGATTTACACAAATATTAATGGCAGCAGAAGCTGCCCTTTCAAGCCCAGCTGTTTCAAAATAGGAATACATTTTAAGAAGTGATTTAGAAAAGAAAATTGTTTGTTTGTTTTATTTCATTAAATTGGGTCTGCAATATCACAGAGAAAGGCTGATTCCTGTTTTGGTCTCAGATAAGTTACTTTCAGAAAACAGGTATACAGAGAGTAAGATGAAAAGCTCAGAAATAAGAATGTGTTCAGTAGACACACTTGGTTGCTTCTCATACCATAGACTTCTCTACCTGAAATCTGCCTTTCATATAAATGGAGGAGAACAGGATATGGAAAATTGATCTGAAGGCTAAATAACATGTCTCCTGCAGTGACTTGCTTGAGGAGCAGAAGGAGGGGGAAGAAGGCAGGCTGAGACTGGTGCAATTCAAAGAGCAAACACGCTAAGTGATAGCCCCCAAAAAAGTGTCAGAGGTTTTCCAGCAGGAGGTATGCTGTTCCCATCCATCCCACCCTCTGGCGACACTCTCTCCCTAGCTATTTCCACTTGATTCATGTCGTTTCTGTACTTGTTGAAATGGTTCACACTATTTCGCTTTCTTACTGTTATTATTTCACCTATCCACACTTGTCTCTGCCAGTCTGTTATTCATAATTGCTAAGGCTCCAACCCCACCAGAGAATCCGTTTTGCTTTGAATTAGAGCCCATTTGCCTCGGATAGCCATTAGCAGTTTCCGACAGCTGTTTCTGCATGATGGCCAGTGAGACTTTATTGGAGGCCAGGAAGTCTTTCATGGAGATCATCTCGCCTGACAGCCGGCGTCCGTCTGTGTCACTCTCATTGACAACATCAGTCTCGATGGAGATGTTTCTCCGGCTACGCACATTTCCCGGCATTACCACGTTCCTCCGTGAACGAAATAATTTTCTTTGGCATCTGTGGCAGCACCTACAGTCCAGCTTCTTTAATATCCAGTTTATAGATTGTTTGATGACAATAGAGATCACGTTAAATAAGGAATAGATGCAGCACACCCCCATGAGTATGAAGACAAAATTGCCAAAGCGGTAAAGGCCTTGGCTCTCATATTTGGTGTTCTGGCTGCTGACCAGATCACCAAAACCAATGGTGCTGAAGGCCACAAAGCAGAAGTAAAGTGAGTCAAAGTAACTCCACCCTTCGATTGGTGTGTACATTGCAGAGGCACAGCAGGAAATGATGAGTGACACTACACATAGAATCAGCATGACGTAGTACACGGAGGGCTTCCAGCCCGCCAGGCTGTCCACCTCAGAGCTCCCCGAGCCCCGCCGGCTGTTGTGAGGGAGAACCCCTTTCCTCCTCAGCTGTCTTTCATGGCAGGACTTCATGACATAGGCTATGACTGTGATCAAGCGCTCCAGGAACAGGTTAAAGAACAAAATGGTCCCTGCACATCCTATAAGGCCATAAAATATCAGAAAAATTTTGCCTCCAACGGTGGCTGGGGTGGTCATGCCAAACCCTGGAAGAAAAAACAGAACAGTTGAAAAAAATAAACCCATAATCATGGTGTTGGTAGTTTTGTCACATGGAAGACTGATGAACTGTCAGCAAATCCCTGTGGCACAGCTCAGCTCTGGAAAAAAGCAAAAACACTCTCCCCAGCTGTTACCCACCTGTGCTTGACCATGTCCCAGTAGTAAGGGGAAGGAAATTCATGCCAGCATTTCCTCCAGAGTTAGAATGAAACAAAAAGCAGAAGAAAACATGCTGGAAAGAAAATATACTTTAGTGCAGGCCTGAATTTTGTTCTGGTTGCTAGGCTTGCTCCACCCCTCTTTGCGCCTGGGATCACTTCCAGGCTCTGGGGTTATCGCACCCACTTCCTTCTCTCTGATGCTGTTCTGGGTGGCTTTTGACTCACAGGGGTCCGTCCCCACCACATCTGAGTAAACCCAATATGAGTTTTTCTGACCCTTACTTAGCTCCTGCTGTAAGTGCGGGTGGCCCATCAGCCAGCACCCAGCACCCACCGCAGCCCAGGGAGGAAAGTCCAGGCTGGGAGCACACGCCAGAGGAGGCAGCTCCTGACAGGGTCAGCAGCCCCTCATGAGTGTCCCCAGCAGGCATTAGAGCTGCCCTGCATCTGACACCGGGGCCTGTCACTCATTATCAGTGCTTTTTCTAATCAGCATTGCCAAAGTTTTCATATTTCTCTGTGTCCCATTCCACAGCTCAAATCTGTATGTGAGTCTTTACTTAGGTGTTCTCTGGCGTCATTCCCATCATGGGATTTCTCAGGTCAGAGATGCTTCAGGCTTCCCTCAACCCTTCTTAAAGCCTGAAAACAGTAATTTTGTTTTGGTTAAAACTGTTGATAAGACAATCTTACTGTAGTAAGATATAATTAAAGAATAAAAAGCATGTCCAAACATCATTGAGCAAACTGGAGTAATAGTCCCTGTTGGTTTATTAGGATTAATAAGGGATTACATAACTGACCAATTAAGCCAAGACAATCTTGTTGAGAGAGAACAATCATGTTGGACAAGAGACACAGTTATTTGTTTCCCTGTCTTTGTATTGTGAGATGCTAATTACGAGATAAAGGCATTAGGCTCTGAGAAATAAAGGAAGTCATATTTAGTGCGATACATTTGTGCTTGGAAGACAGACAACTGCAGTGTGAAGAGACTCCCATGTTTCCAACACTGCTGAATTGCACTCCCCTTCATTGGAAACCTGCCACCAGCACAGATTGGTCTCTAACACTGCTCCTGCCTCACAGGGTCAAGTGACAGCCCTCACCATCACCCCCCCGGCAGGACCCCGTCCAAATGACAACCCCAAGTGTGAGCTCTGGAGGGTCACTGCATCCTCACCTGCATCTGCGGCCAAACTGCAGCCTCCAGAGGAGCTACAGGAGGCCCAAGCCTCCTTGTCAAATGTCAGTGCCAGAGACAGCCGGACTGCAGCTCTGTGATGTGGGCAACAGCATGGCGACACAAACCACACGGACAAAACGTTCTTCATTACAAGAACTTTTTGCTGTTGTTCTCCTTGGCACACATATGTTTTCACTCACTTTCTACCTCCCCATTCTGCTCTGTGAACTGATCCCTCTATAGTCCTAGTTTTGATGTTTATATTCTGTGCAGTCTGGCTTGTATGCAAGTCATGACCTCCACCCTGTGGACAGACCTGTAAAGACCGATGGATGAGGGGAACCTCTGCAGCTGGTGGGATCTGCCCAAAGCAGCCAGTGTGAGGGAGGCTGGGGGCCGCCATGTCCCGGGCCCCTCTGCTCACTGCAGAAGGGCTGCAGGCTGGGCAGGAACGGAAAGGCAAGGGAGCCTCTGGCACAGGGTGAAGGGCAGTGGGCAGCATCTCTCACAGAGTAAAGCAAATGCCCTGGGAAGAGAAATGTAAATCAGGTTCACGCTTCTAGCATGGCACAACACCTTTGGGCTGCTTCCCACAGGCCCCTTTCTGGATCCTACCACGGGCATCACGGCCAGAGCTCATCAGCTTTGTTTGTTTAGTTGACTGGATTTTATCGCAGAACTGAGATGTGTGTGCATAAAAAGCCACTAACAAAGGCAGCAAGCAGGCATGATGGGAAATGCATGGTGAGCTATAAATACCAGAAGATGCAAAACATTGATCCAAAGAGGCAGTGAGGCTCTGATGGGACTCTACCCCTTGTCAGCTCCTCCTCGTCAGCAGGGGCACTGGTTTGACCTCCTGGAGTAAATGTAATTTTTGTTCATTTTTCTATTTATAAACCTCAATGTGTAGCAATCAATGCTAAGATTTCTAAGGAAGCACTAAAATGGAAAACCTAAAAGCAATACAAAGTTATTAACTTAACAAGCATTTTCCTTCAAAGCTAATTTGTCAAAAATGAGCTATGAGCTTTTAGTTACAGAAATAATTTCAGTTCATTAAATGCCTTGTATTTCCATGTATTGGGCCACACTATGCCTGGTTAACTTTGGCTATCACAGTATTATACCCGGGATTAATTCGGAATGCTGTATTATAGACTAGGGCTTGTTTGACAGTAAGTCATTTTTCTCCAAATGGACTTTTGGGGTGTTTGAAATACTCGTAAATCCAAGGAAATCTGGTTAATTGTATCGGCCAAGAAATGCAGGAGGGCAAAATTGCAAAAGGCTTACAATAGTGGAAATGAAACTAAATGTTCTTGTATGGCATTTTTGTGAGGACACAGAATCTCCATACTGGGTCAGACCGCTGTCTTTGACAGTGAAAGATATAAGAAAATGTGTATAGGGAAGAAAATATGAACAGAGTGATCTTTCTCTGGGATACTCTCTCATCTTGCAGAAATCAGCAGTTTAGAGGACATCACATTTAATAATTCAATCATCAATCTTGTAAAATAGTTTTTTAAAATAATCTATACTCTTGGTCTCCATTAAAACTGAGGCAGTAAGTTGGAAAAGAAATCTTTGTCTAACCTGCTGTCTGACAATTAATTTCAGGGGTCTGCTTTTTGCAGTCAGTTGTAGCAATTGTCATTCTCCATGCACATTATCCCTTCACCTTCCCCCTTCTGCTTTTATAGACTTCTATTATTTCCATCTTTCTCATTTCTTCCCCAGTCTGGAGAGGTCTATGAAGTTTAGTCTCAAGTTTTCACTCTGCTAAGACATACTTCTGACTAGCCCTACTACCTTTCTTGTTTCTTTTCTATCTTAATACAGTCTTCCAAAGATAAAGGAGCAGGACCAGAAATACACAGTATTTGCAATGCAAAAGTACTTTGAATTTATGCAGGGCATGCTGATGTGTTGTGCTTTGCTCTCTTTTTCACAGGAATTCCTATTTGTCTTTTTAATTGCTACTGACCACTGAACCGATATTTTCAGCAACCTGTCCACAGTGGGTCCTAGCTCACTTGCTCAACAACTGATGGCTGCCTTGGAGCTCTTCACTATCTGGCTGTAATTACATCTATCTTTTTCCGTGTACATTACTTTGCATTAATCAACACTGAATTACGTCTACATTTTTACTTAGTTATTCAGGAATACGAGATTCTTCTATAGTTCACTACAGTCAGGTTTATAGTTGGTTATCCTGAATACTTCTCTGTCCTAAGGAAAGGTTGCTCTCTATTTATTTCTCTATCTCTTTTCTTACATTATTTAAGACTGTTGAAATGTGCAGGTGTCAGCAAATAGCCCCAGAGACCCTGATGTTAATCTGCTACCATTTTGAAAACTGAATATTGATACCTCGCTTTTCATCTGTTCTTTTTAAACAGTTATTTATCAAGGATAAGATTTAACAGGACAGGCTGGAGAGTTGGGCGGGGAAAAATTTAATGAAATATAACAAAGGCAAGTGCAGAGTCCTGCATCTGGGCAGGAACAACCCTGGGTTCCAGTATAAGTTGGGGAATGACCTATTAGAGAGCAGCATAGGGGAAAGGGACCTGGGGGTCCTGGTGTACAGCAGGATGACCATGAGCCAGCACTGTGTTCTTGTGGCCAAGAAGGCCAATGGCATCCCGGGGTGGTTAGTAGGTCGAGAGAGGTTCTCCTTCCCCTCTACTCTGTGGTGAGACCACACCTGGAATATTGTGTCCAGTTCTGGGCCCCTCAGTTCCAGAAGGACAGGGAACTGCTGGAGAGAGTCCAGCACAGGGCAACAAAGATGATTAAGGGAGTGGAGCATCTCCCATGTGAGGAAAGGCTGAGGGAGCTGGGGCTCTTTAGCTTGGAGGAGACTGAGGGGTGACCTCATTAATGTTTACAAATATATAAAGGGTGAGTGTCACGAGGATGGAGCCAGGCTCTTCTCAGTGACAACCACTGGTAGGACAAGGGGTAATGGGTTCAAAATGGAACACAAGAGGTTCCACTTAAATTTGAGAAGAAACATCTTTTCAGTGAGGGTAACAGAACACTGGAACAGGCTGCCCAGGGGGGTTGTGGAGCCTCCTTCCCTGGAGACATTCAAAACCCACCTGGACACATTCCTGTGTAATCTCATCTAGATGTTCCTGCTCCAGCAGGGTGATTGGACTAGATGATCTTTTGGGGTCCCTTCCAATCCCTAACAGTCTGTGATTCTGTGATTCAACTTTTCATCCCATTGGAGTATTGTTTATTTCTTTTGATGAAGAGTTTTGCAAAAAAGCTTTTATAATGTCCAGGTACACTGTAATTTTTGTGAGGTGTGACTTCCCTCTGCAAATCTATATCACCTTTTTGAACACTCTGACTAGTTATATTCTTGTTTACAGTTTCCTAATGTTCCTCCATGGCAGACAGATTTACTGGCCTCTGGTTTCCAGGAACATCTTTGTAGCCTTTTTGCACAAATTGTGGTTACATCTGCTATCTTTTCTTCTCCTTGCACCAAACCTGATTTCAGGCTATAAACCACAATTAGTTAAGCAGCATTTTCATGTTTGAGTTCTTTTATGAGCCCTGCATGAAAAATTCAGTCCTGGCAGTTTGAAAGAGATTAGTCAAATAGGAGAAATAGAGGAGAAACCATGAGCCAAATACATGGAAGGGAAATGACTTAGTGAGCAATTAGAGCAGAAATCTGATCCATGCGGCATAACAGTGAAAGAGCAAGAAGTTAAATTGGCAGACTGGGAAGCAAATACAGAATGAAATTATGAAATCATATAAAAGAGGAAATAATAGCAGTGGCTGACACTTGCAGATTATTTGAAAATATTATACAAGATTGCTTCTTGTGAAGAAGAAAGAAAACAGGAAACAACCGCAGGAAAAAAATGCTAATTTTTTATGGTATGAGAGAATGCTGATGAAATTTAGTGAACTTTATTTTACAAATTGGGTGACACTTCTTGAAAAAGAGTTATTTCAAGTAGAAATAGAGATTACAGTTAATCAAGTGGGAATCAGATCATTCTGAATTGGAAAAATTGAATATTTTTAAGGTACTGAAAAATGTTTCAATTGATTGGTTAGATATGTCCGCAGATATGGCACTATATTATCACCATTGATAGATACGCATGATAAGCCCTAACTTTACCAGCCCAACAATGAAGAAGGCCTTCTTAGTAAAGATTTCAGATATCTATTCTGAAATCAGTATGATACAGATTTACCTATGTCCCATGATCCACTGACTACTATAAACTGATGTTACCTTTCCTAATATTCAGCTGAACTGAGCAAATACATTCCTTGTAGCTTCAATTTTCCTTTAACTGTTGTGGTTTGGCTTTTTTCACATATTGCTTAGGCAAGAATTCAGATTTGTTTGCTGAGTATTTATACTGATTCTGAGTTTCTCTGTAGCAGAACTACATTTTGCAGAAGCTGGAAGGAATTTAAACTCCAAGTAGAGTCAGTAAAAGTTTTCTAAAGCACTGCATACCTCTTATGCAAAACTATTTTGCAGATTTTGTCTTGGCAGTAAAACTTCTATCATGAAGACTGTTACTGCAAAATGCTCTAAAATCTACCCGTGTCTTCAGGTTATATTGTGTGCATATTCCAAGAAGACAGAGATTACTTATACAAAAGAACAATTAAAAAATGTAAATGCATCCATAGTATAATATAATCATGCTTCATGATTTCCTGAAGCAAATAGTGGGTATAACCAAAGAAAAGCAAGCAGCTGTAATTCCTATCAATAGTCAGCTTGATAAGGACTGAGGCCCAACAGAAGTTCTTCTAGAGCAGAATCCTTTGACAGAAGGTAAATATTGATTAACATGAAGCAAATATTGTTCTTAATATAACAGTAACATGCTTGTATCGAAATCTCACAAGAGGAACAGTCATCAACTTTCTACAATTAAACAACTCTACAAAAAAATCTAGTTTCTCTATTTTTTGTTCCTCAATATCTTGATTCATCTTCCTCCAAAAACAAGCACCAGCCCCTAAAAGCCAGACCCCCAAGATGATGTGGTGCAGATATCCCACCCAGCCACTCTGGCTCTGCCTAGGTCCCCCAGCACCACAACATCCCCCCAGACAGCCAAGGGGGCACAGCCCAGGGCACTTGTGCCACTACATCCTGCCATGTCACACACACAATGCACAGCCCCAGGGAATCCAGCTGCCAACTCCAGGCCAATATTAGGTAATTTCATCTTTTCTGTTGTAAACTACTTCATCGCTACCAATTGTTGTAAGTGTTTCTCCCAGATCACTATCCACACTCATCTCCCTCTGCTTGGTGATACACAGTCTGGCATCTCTTTTAATTCTGGATGTCCTGACATTCACAGGTTGCATTAATTAAGCCTTCAGTTTTCATTTCCTGGTATGCTTGATGCTATGAAAGAGCACGAGAAACAGTTCCTCAATCCTAATCCCTCATGAACGAAGCCTGGAGCACCAAATATAACCTGTGCGTAGGAAGACTAGGACTGACATACAGATTTTACAGTTAATTCTGGATCATGAGATTGAGTCTTTCTATTGTTCTGCAAAATAGCACTCTTTTCTGAGAGGTTTCGTTTCCTTTTTGAATGTGTGCAGTTCACTGCTCCTGCCTTTCCCACTAAGAGGAAGTGGGTAGAAAAAAGGGGTAACACTATAGCAACAGTAATGAATCATTGTGATGCTAGAAATATCATGATAAAACAGCTTTCCAGTTTAACCTACGATCAGTCGTCTTTGTCTGTCATGTTGTGACTGTATTCCTAATGCATTTTCTATTTATTTGATTAACTCTTTTCCTTGTTTTTGTCTATCAGTTCTACTTTGGTCATGACTCACTCGGGAAATGATGAATTTCACCAGTGGAACGGTCAATGGAAAACAACTGAAGATCGTGACAGACATGAATCGAGCTAAATACCAAGACTTCCAACTGCAGTGAAAAGATCATAAAGAAAATAGTTATTAGGAGAGAGAAATATGGAAAGTCTTAGATACCTGCAAAGATGCTGACTGTCCTTCCCTCAGACACGTTCTGCACTGAACTCTCTGCGTAAAGGACATTCTGTGCTTCTAAAAGACAGGCAGAAGAAACTACCCTAAGTGAAGCTGTGCTTCAAAGGCTTCACTGATAAAAAGTCCTGTACTGTGTACTGTTCCTACAGTGTGCAGACACTAATTATTTGGCAAAATTCACTTCTGCCATGATGGCCTATTCTGGTGCTGCCAGAGCACAAAAAGTAGTCCTAGGAAAACTCTACTTCTGCTGGAGTAATTGCCACCCACAGGAACTCTTGTAGGAAGAGCCAAAGCACTCTCAGATCATGTCACTTGTCACATCAGTCCCCTTAGGACACTGCTGCTTCAGCAACCTTGTAACAGAGCCCTGCTCTAGAAAGGAATGGGGGCATTAAGTCATCCCCAGGAAGAGAAGAAAAAGACACACTTCTGTGAAGACTTTTACTGTGTGAGAGGAGATGCTCATGGAAGCAGGCAAGGTGCTGTCACAGCTACCTGACAGCAATAAACTGGGACTTGGGTCTAACTTCTGATATGAAAACAAATGTCTAGTGTGGTTCATTTTGCTAAGTGTATGCAGAAAATCACCCCCCCAACACACACACAACCCCCTCTGTGATTTCCCATTAGTGGATGCTCAGTATTTGAACTGTGTGGCTGCCTGGTGAGACATACTTATATTCACACGTGTTGTCAGAACCACTCAGATAAACATCTTGACCCTCTCTCTAACTATGAGGGGAGATAGAGCTAGCTGCATCCTTAAACCCTCCTTTACTGCAACAATTATTTGACAAAATAATATTTTATCAGGGACAGCCTGGAGTATGTTAGCATTTATTTCATCGGCAATGCTATTTTCTCATGCAGATGGTTACATGGTTACATGGTGAAGGGCTCAGCCTGCCCAGGCAGGCAGGGATGTATGGCCATAACAACGCTCCTTTGTGCTATATGCTCTTCTGTTTCCAGACCCACCCACCTGAGTGAGCTCTGTGCCTCCTGCCCTGGTATCCCAAGCACCTTGTAGAGCTGTAAAAGCTGGAAATGTCTCCAGGGCTATTAGATCTTAGTCACATCTGCAGATACACCGCTATGCTGAGTGATCATCTGCTCGGTGACCTGGGACCCTGCCTTGAATGCCACTGCTGCTGCTTCCTTCTGTGCCGGTCTGCACCCACAATGTCGTGCTCGGGCAGGTTGAGAGAGATGTAACCTTCTGCAGGGCTCCTAGCAGGGTTAAGTCCATTCCTAAATGGCAATGCTGATGCTGAGACTAATGACAGAAGATGTTTTCATGAAACAATAAATATAGTTACCCAACTACAACCAATACTTTCTCATATATATTGAGATTTTTTTTCCCCTCTCTAGCTTGTTTGGAGAGTCATCAAAGTTGTCAGATAACACCCTCACCACTTTTTCATTGAGGCTGAAATACAGAAGGAAGATGATACTGCTTCAAGGATGGCACGAGTCCCATGCTTAGCCTGTGCCACTGTGGAGTTACAAGACGTGTGTGAAAGATTGTGCATGACATTACTTTGGCCGTGAGAAAAACCTTCTGAGAACCCAATCTTGTAACACTGATGTAGGTTTGTCATGCCAAGTGTGTGAACGTGACTTCAAGGGTAGAAATAGCAAAATACTGAGGCTTTCATGGATTTGTTTTTGCAGCACATAACATAAAGCTTGTTTCGTGTCAGCGTGTGTGAGGCAATGTCTGTATTTAACATGGCAAAGTTCAGCTCACAGTGAGCCACTGTTTAAACCTGTCTGAAGAGCTGGATACCTGTTACTGCCCTTCTTCTCTCATTCCACTTATACAATCTGCATGTTCTGCCTTGAAGAGAAACCTATCTTAAGAAAAGCTTCCAGTGTTAAGAAATCTAAAAGACATAAGTGAAAAAAGTACTAAAGGGATAACACTGGATGAAAGACAGAATTAAAATTCAATTTTAATAGACAACATCCTTAGGGATCTGTTGATGTATCAGTTATAATGTCTGTGCAGCCCTTAAATAATAGATAACTTTTTGGGAGAGAGAGCCACTGTAATTTTCATTATTGTAATTTTTTTGTATAAGATAATTTATGAGAACCCTGCCATTCTGTTTTATATAATGAGGGTTATATTTTATTTAAAGTTCATTCAAGGTCTTAAGTAAGAAATGTACACAGCTGTGTTACAGCTTCTGTGCTATCATTAATTCAATGTATAAATATGCTATCATTAATTCAATGTATAAATACTTCATGCCTAACTTTGGGTTTCCCTTTATAATTTTATGTAGTTTTTGAAGCCTGAGGTGTATGCCCAGTGCCTTTCTGCCATCCCTAGATAGATTTGTAAGTCTGTAAACCTTTTGTGTTACTATAGGGATAGAAAAGGGCTCAGTTTTGAAAACACCTCATTATTATGATTTTAAATTTTTTTTTGTGACTTGTTGAAAAGTCATTTAAACGTTTGTGTAGTTTTTATTTAGCCTTAACACATAACAACATTTATCTAAGTAAATAATCTATATTTTATTAACACATTTGTATTTAATATTTAATTAAATATTAATACGTCATATGAAAAGGTACTCAATCCCTACGTGTAGGTGAACAGCATATCTGGTCCAGCCTCAACACCCATCAAAGCCAGTCATCAATAGTTTGGCGGGCTCTAAAAGGCAGAAAACTATCAATAACTGCTGGCGCTGCAGGAGTGCTTGAGTGCTCGGTTACATACTAATACTTCCCAGCCCCTGGGAAGGTGATAAGGGTTCAGTCCCTGCAGCTGTTTGCAAATGTGCTGCAGACATCAGCTTCCACCTCTTTCCTCCAGAGAAATGTCTAGGACTCAATGATCTTAAAGGTGTTTTCTAACCAAAATGATTCTATGACACCAAGCGCAGCTTTTGCTGGGTGCTCAGAGCCCTCTTTGGATGCAAACCTGCATGTGCATGGCCCCAAGACAACCTAAAATCCTGTGCCAAAACGCACTTAGCAGCTTATACCTTGGTGTGGGTACTGGAGTAATGAAGAGTGTTAGTTCTGTGGACAAGTAGCACCAACTGCAATTCAGCGAGTGCAGGTGTCAGTGCCCCCGTCCCCTGTCTCAGGCCTCAGGCAGAGGCTGTAGCCCTAAGGGCACTGAGTCTATGGGGAAAAAGCTTTTTGCTGTTTCTTTTTGGAGAAACGAAAGCCTAACGTTTTACAATTAGGGAAAAAAAAAAAAAAAGTTCTATTTGATGTTTTGATAAGAGAAGGATGCTAAAGCAGTAATATTTCTCTTGTTCCAAGTAAATAAATTAAAAATAATTAGATTGCTGTGTGTGCTGCAGGGGAAGGTTTGCTTGTTGTCCAGTCCGCTGGCACCAAAGCCAGGGACTCATCAGGCCCTGCCTCCAACCCAACACATCGTCCGAGTCCTCTCCCCGGGGCCGATGCCAACACACCTCACAGAGACTGGCAAAACTGGGGGAAATGAGTGTGACTCGAGTTCAAACTACAGCAAAGTATTAGCGTTTAACACTGAATGAAAATATTTAAATGGTCATAACATTTCTGGATAATATACCATCAAACATTGCATAGAGTACAGGTTTTTGAATGTATGTTGTATTTAAATCTTAATACACAACATATTCACCTTTCTTAAAGGTTTTCCTTAAAATTATAATAGCTATAATATCCTAGACTCCAAGCTACACACAAATTTATCCAAGGAACAATAAGGAAATATGGTAGAACAAATAGAGCCTTTCCTTAGTTAAAAAATGCCTGAGAAGGCAGTTTATATAATGTAGGAAGAAACACAGTTATCATCAGTTCCATTCCTGTTAAAAACCAGCACAAAAATAAAAATAACAAATCAAAATTTTAATCACAATAGAAATATTTTCAACATGAAAGCCAAAGGCATATGCTTTTGGATTTAAGGTCATTGAGCATGGAAATGCAGTAACTGTCAGATTTGCAATGTATATTTGGTTAACATTCAGCACCAAAAGAAGTCCCCATAAAAACATATTTATAGGAAAAAAGCCTTAAAAAATTGGCCTTTCTTACTGATTTCAGAAGGGTATGTTCAGAAGAGGTATACACTGTATACACAGTATATATGAAGCGTCTGCGATGTGTTGAAGAATCAAAACCAGACCTAAACATCTTGAAGTATGACTGAAACAGGGATTATAAATATTTCTTCAACAAGCTTGGAGAAAATGAATGGATTAATATATATACAAAACTGAAAATTACAGATAATTATATCTGCATTAGATAATCATGTGTATGTGTGATGAATACATATATATGTACATAAACATTTTATTTTTCTATTGATAGTCTCCCTTACTAACAATAGGCAATAACTTCAAGCTATAATTCATCTTGGTAGGATAATACTTTATCTGAATTGTGAATGTAATTAACACTGTTTCAAGGGCTTGTTTCCAGTCAGTCAGTCTGTGTAAACATAATAACTTCAGCTATTAAGGAAGAGGAACATAATGTTTTGTACTAATTTAGCCATAGGTTAATCTACACAAAATTTTTCCTTTTAAATAGTACAAATCTGCCTGCATTTTAAGAATTTTCAAATGTTAGTTTAAATTTGGTTATTGTGAATTTTATTCCTGGCATGGATACATGAGATATCTTTATTTTTCTTGGAGGAAAAAAGTGTTCCTGTGTCTCCCGGAGGGCATTTTTCACGTAATACTGTAGGAAAGTTATATGTCTGTAGCTGCTGTGATTTGCTTTTTTAGTCCAAAATGTATTAATAGAATTTTCCTTTGGTCTGCAGCTTTAGTGTTTCTTCTCATTTAGAGGTAAAGCTATGAGGAGTAATGCAGTTATTTTTGTTTCTCACCGTGGAAAAAAGAGAGACAATGTGGTGTCTGTTTGTATCTTCTTGGTAACATGAGCCTGGGGAAACTCTGCTAGTAGCATTTTCAGTGAACAGGATTTTTCATCAGTAAGGCTCTTCCTTGGCCTGAAATACCAACACAATCAGAGCAATTTTATGTAACATGGTCACTTGCAGTTTAACTAAAGCAGAAAGACAGAGGCTGACAGTGTTAAAGTCAAAAAAATAAAGAAAAGAAAAGGAAAACAAAAATCTCCAGCATTACAGGCTGGAAGGAAGCTGGACACAGATAAGGAAAGCTTATTTTTGGTAATGTAAAAAAGCCCACGATATTTGCATATGTGTTTCTGTATGATTACATTTTCCTAACCAATTTGAAGCCTTATCTTGATGGCAGAGGGGAAGGCTGGGAGCCATCGCTACCAGAACCACCATTTGCCAAGGGCCTCAATACTGCTACTTCCACAGCCTCACACAGAAAATTAGGTTAGCATGATGCTTGGATACATCAAACTCCAGAACAGATCAAAGGACCACAGCATAAAAGACAGCACAAACACTGCTTTAGTTCCCTGGAGACTGACAGAAAGCCCACAAAAGCTAAGAATAAAAACAAAAAATTCACAGTTCCCAAGCAGGTGCTGCAGTGACTGCAGATGCAAAGCAAGGACCATGAGTCCATACCATATTGGCTGTTGGTATGGTATGTGGTAAGATATTTAAATATTCCATATGAAAAAGGAAGCAGATATTAATGTTGTGATTAAAATTGCAAAAACTGGTAGGCAGTGCTGACAGCAAATATCAGAGATTGCAGTGAATATTTATCACTGGAGAACTGGTGATGTAGGACTGCTAGTTCTGTGAGTACTTACGATGAGCATATGATGATAAACTTCAACACTTGTTTTATCAACTTGAAATTTCTTATCCATTATTCTGTGTAAGATACCTTAAAAGCTAAGAGTTATGAGGGGGGCAAAGACTCTCGTATTTTTTGTTATTTTAAAAGCAAAAACTTATGCTGGAGAGACTGAGAGCTGGACACATGGGAATAAAAACTGAGTTTGTGAAATAATTACAGAATGATCAAATGGTTTGGGTTTAAAAAGATCTTGAAATACCATCTAGTCCAACCCCCCTGACATGGGTAGAGTCATCTTTCACTAGATCATGTTGCTAAAAAGCCCATCCAACCTAAATAATGTCAGGCTGCTCCAAAGAGCACATCGCCTGCAAAACAAGCATTATTGCCACCAGATGCAAGAATGTCCAGACAAACTTAGGACACTACACAGAAGCAAAAAGAATCGAGGTAATGTCAGTGACTGCAGTGAATTTTGTCTTGGAGACAAGAGTAATTGCCAAACAGTGTGCTGGCTTCTATCTGCACAATGACAAAACGCATAGTTTTGTTTCCAAAATGTCTGGCTTTTTCAAAAGGCAAGGACCTGCTAAGGCCCTGGTTCATGGATTGCCTAAAGGAAATGCACATGCACCTGTGAAGTCAGAGATGCTCCTTCAGTGACAGGTCTAGTGGCATATGTCTGTAAATCAAGCATAAATTAAATAATCCAGCCTAGTCATATTATTTTACAGGTCCAAACATTTATGTAGAAAAGGACCTATATGTAAAATGCAGCAGGAAGGTTCACACTGCAGTGCTCCAAATCCTCCATAGCAACTTTGTCTTGCTGTCAAATTATTGTGCCATTGCAAATGCTAAAAAAAAAAACCCGACACAATACCTACTGCAAGGACCAATTCTCTTCTTACCTACCTGGGTGATGACCAATCCTGCTCACTGTGCATCAGGCAAACTTAAAATCTCAGCATCACTTGCCTCATTCACCCAAACAATTCAATAAGAACAAGACGAGCACGCAGAGGGTAGAATTGAAAGAGATGATTACAAGAAGATAAAGAGTGGTCAAAAGCTACAAAGCTGGGTGTTTTCTGATGTAACTTGACAAGGGATGTACTAAGGACATCCCAAAATCAGGGGATGGATCTAGAGGCTGCCTAGTCCAGCTCAGATCAGGGCCTCCCACGCACAGCAGGTGTCCAGTCAGATGTGAATTCATCCAGAGGATAAAAGGGATGCCAGGCTTTCCAGTCAGGCATTTATAGATTTATGGAAATAAAATTATACTTTAACGATGTCTGGAAAAAGAGATGTTCATATATGCAAAGACAAAACTGAAGTGAATTATTTCAGCAGTAAAATTGTGAAACTGCTTCTGAAATACTTTTGATTAAAGGTTAAACAGTCAGTAGTAGCTTTTGCGAGACCCACAGAAAATCTTTATTTACTTTTAATCTGCTTTATGAGGTTCCCCTCTGCAGGTTTAACTGAATTGACAGCTTTTGTTTGTGAGAAATCACAGCACTGTTGGAAACACAAGCCATTTCAGAGGGGCTGTCACCTCCGCTCACAGGCACCTGCAGCCACCAGACCCGCAAAGCGGATTCCTACCAGAGCTCAGTATTTGTGAGACCCCAGGAGACGTGAGCTCTTCTCTGAATGATTACCTGAAGACATCACTGAGTTGAAATCATAATGCAGACAAATATTAAAAAGCTTTGGGGGAAATGCCTGGCTGAACTTTAAAGAGATTACATGGACTGTGGAGTGCAACACATGGACTGTCTTAAATTCTGAAAGACTTAACTCAGGGCTACGTCCTGGACTCTGCGCTAAGAAACAGTAACTTAATAAAGGCCTATCATTTCAAACATTGGAGTTAAATGAAGGAAAGCCATTTCAATAAGCACAAAGATAATTTTATCCCAAGAATCTTATCCTGAGATTTCAGATTATTTGGGAATATGGCTTTTCTCAGTCTTTCAGAAGCTGTTAAGCCTGGAAGCCGAGAGGTTCAGCTGTTGGAAGCCTGTATACAAAACAACACTCCTTTGCAAGTACCTTTTTCACAGATGTGTCATGGTTTACTTCATACTTTTAATGTTGATCAGCTAAACAACTACAGTTAATGAAAATAATTTTGCAGATTCTGCCTATGAAAACGATGAAGCCAAAAAAAACTTCTACTACGTATGTTCATCCCAGGAACTGAAGTAACACCTATTCAGTTCATAATGTATTCTGCCAGGGAAAGAAGAAATGCACGAATAAGTCTAAATAGAAAGCACTTCTTTAATTTTAAAACCCTTGAAAAAAAAGTTATAATGAAACAGCAAAGCAAAGTTCTGGCTCTTCTAGAAGTTCTGAAGAAGACACCTGTACTGGTAATAGGTTTAAAAGCTCATCATTCACAGTGCTTATCTCCCAGCCCAACAGCACATTTTACTTTGGAAAAGAAGCACAGAATTAAACAATAGGATTTCTCAGGAGTGTAAGCGACCAGTTCCGTGACTAACCATGTGAAAACAAATCGGAAAGTTTTGAGGCCATTTATGAAGTCCTTTCTGCACTAAAAGGAGTCTGTGCAGTCTTTTGTGTCTCTGTAGCGGGTTCCTGGAAGCCAAGTCAAACCAGTTTGTCATACATGAAAAGGAAATAGTGCTTTCATACAGCATATAATGCACACGCTGAAAAACGGGTGCAAAAGCTAGTGTCACAAAGGAATCTCTTTTAAAATAAAATGTCTTTTAGTGAAGTAGTTGAAAAGACGGAGTTTATCAGACTTCCATTAAAGGCTCATTTCCTTCAACAAGGGTTGTGAACTACAAAGAAAAAATATATATTTTTTTTTTTTCACCCAGCCAGGAGCTGAAGAAATTAATGGTTTCAAAGTCACAGCAACTTTCTTAACAAGTAGAGAAATAAGTGACATTCTCCAAAGAACAGTTTTCAATGAATGGGAAAAGCTTAAGCTTTTATGTTGCTGTGTTTTAAAAAAATTCTCAACATCTATGATGCAGAATGGTATAGACAGACAAAGATTAACCCCTTTTCAACAGAACAGGGAGACCATAACTGCCAATGTCCCACAAGTGAAAAATTAAGAAAAAAAGCCCCCAAACACTCCAGGCTGTTGCTAGTAGTATGATTTTAATATGTGCTAACATTAAAATGCTGAATGACAAAGTTAGCTGGTCCAGTACTAAAATGTTTTGTGAAATAACAAAAGGGAGCTGTAGACCAAATATTGGTTAGTAATTATTCCAATGCACTCAGCTTTCTTGAGGCTATTAGAACTCCTGGGGTGCTGATACTTCAATGAAAACTATGGCTGAACTAGTGGTGCCGTATTTTGCTTTGTGCTGAGTGTTGCTGTCTTCCAGGATCTCTGGGAACACCTGAAAATCTGTATCACATACACTGGATTTGACCAAAACCCACCCCTGTCCCTTCTTTTCTGGCATCCTAGAAAGTGAAAATTGGCTAAAATACTTTTTGCTCAGTATAGAATTTTTAAAAAATATTTTAAAGATGTGATTTTAAAGATTGATTTTGAATAAAATTTTGCCTTAAAAGACGTTACAATGAATGTTTTCCTAGAAGCGGTTAAGACAAAACTAACACAAAAAATAAACCCAGCCACCAGCTGCCTTGCAGTCCCAAGAGTGATGTTTTACTTAGAAACATGACAATGACGTTCTTTAACAGATGCATGTCTGGGCTTGCTAAAACATGTTTTTAGCTGATCTTGACATGTTTATGGCTTTGTGATCCATCTTTTACAAAATGCACCACTAAAAGTCCTCTTCAACAGAAGCATGGGAATAACACGCTTTGCGTATATTCAAATGATAAATCCTTCTGGTTGAGGTAAGAAAAAAGCATCCAATGCTGTCCATGAGTAAGAGGTTTTGTAAGTATCCAGCACAAAATACAACATAAAATCTACTCTTACTTAAACATTTAATGACTATTCTTGAACAGTATATACAGTTCAGGAAAAGAGGAATGAGTGGACAGCAAACTAAACCCTATCCATCTCTGTGAATGTTCACTGACAGATGAGTCCAAGGCAGACAAGACAGCCTGCCACCCCAAAGAAATTTTATTTTGTGTAAGGTCTGTTAATCACCCATGCAACGGCAATGGTAAGGTGTCATCAGACAGAAGATCTGAATGCGTTCAGATCACCATTGGCTATCAATGCCAGCTGATTCATATGCATGTTGCAGCTGATTTATTTCTCTTCCATGTATCTACTGACCTCATATTGTGGTTTTGAGTATCAGGATCTTTTCAATGACTACATACAAGCCTCACAACTGACAGCACAATGTTTAAAGCTGAAGATGTTTTAGCAGACTTTCTACTAAAGACATTCTTTTCAAAAAACCTGACACCGGGCTTAGAGAACTTCCTCAAGCTGCTTGAACATCTGCATGTCATTACAGTATAACCTCTGCTGTATTTCACAGTGAGTAAGGCCCAGCAATACCTTCACCTCTTTCCCAAATCCTGATCTGGGTGCAGCCTGTAGTTTACTATAGAATCATAGAATATTAATATTTTTGCTTGGAAAAGACCCTCAAGATCATCAAGTCTAACTGATAACATAACACTGGCACTAAACTGTATCCCTAAGAACCTCATCTATGCGTCTTTTGAACACCTTCAGGGATGGTGACTCAAACACTTCCCTGGGCAGCCTGTTCCAATAGCTGGCAACCCTTTCTGTGAATAAAGTTTTCCTAATATCCAATCTAAACCTCCCCTCATGCAATTTGAGGCCATTTCCTCTCGTCCTGTTGCTTGTTACTTCAGAGAAGATATTTGACTTGATATTCACAAACTGAGCAGATGAGCTTATTTAAAATCATATTCATTTCCACTTCCATGTCTTTTAGTAAACTTGTATTGAAAAAGACAGGGTTGTTGATCAGGTAACTTAGAAACTCTATTTTTTCACTCTGGCAATGAGTTTTACTTATTTCTTAAATCATGTTCCCTATTGTCCCCTTCTGTTTAATGTCTTCCCAGATATATTTATAAAATAAACCAACAGAAAATTGTTAGCTGAAGTACTGATGCTGAAGTTAGGCATCAGTCTTTGCATGTTTGTGCTGATGGTTACAGTGGAAACCTCCTGGCTTGGAAACTGAGTTGTTATCTACCTGCTGTGTCAGTAAAAGCCTTTTGGCTGCTTGTAAAAAAAACACATTTACTACTTCAAAATACCCACTTCATCTGAGGAATGATGCATCATCTTTAAAAATGCTTTCTGTATGAATCTCTCTCTACCTGAAATATTTTCAGCAGAGAAGACATATTGGTTACCTAGAATATAAAAATATTGAATAATACAAACAAAAATTATGTAATGAGGTGATAATATGCTGTTTTACAGCTGCTTGGTAAAAGCAACTCTTTTCCAAACTATTGTAATATGGTGTTTGAGATGATTTTCATATAATTTATTTCATATTCTGAGTGTCCTTTTAAACACCCCTGTCAGGCATGACTAGAAATGGAGGGTGAACAATATATTGACTTCTGCAGGACTGCCAGTGTGCAGTTTATCATCGAGCTATTGAGAATCAAGAGAAAATACAACAGTAAACCACAGTTATTGATTTTCATGTAGTGCATCAATTGCTCTCTTGGCTTCTTGCTGTCTTTCATTTTTAGTCCCTTTTGTTGTCTGTTATCTACTTGCCCATGAAAATTTGTTCCTTGGTTCAAACCATCCTGTGGCTTCAGCAACACATTTGTCCAACAAGAGTTCAGACCAAGAGTGGTTTTTTTTTCCTTGCTGTCTGGGCAGCCATCACTGATTGATGGAGGTAAAGTGATTAATTGCTTTTAGGAGCTGCTTTCTGGACATCCACATTTCCACATTACATTCCGGCTCCTGGGGAGGATAATTTCTCCTTTGGTTTGAAACTTGCTGCTTTTGAGTACAGCCCCAACCTGAGCAGCCCATCGCTGCCTTCTCTTCCAAGTGACAACACAAGGAAGGGAAAGTTTGCCAACTGCAAAATGTTTATGTTATTTTCTAAAACTTACATAAATGCATTTCCTTATCTCTTGCAAGCCAGACCTAAAAGACTGTATACAGACAGAACAACACACTTGGCATTCCTACTTAATTTCTTATCGCTGCCCATAAGGTCTCACGCCCAGAGTTCTTATATTCTAGACAAAGAACATAACGTGATAGGTACATGTTTCCCAGATTTAATAGATATGTCAATGTCATGGGAAAGATAAGTGATTTAAATATTAAGACAGAGCGTGGGTCAATATGACTACATGCATGTGCACACCCTTCCCTGAAAACTTATTGGCAGTAAAAGAAGAAGCTAGTTAAATCTTTCAGTTCAACAAGAAGCTTTGACATTAGCAAATATTTGCTCTGTGGTAATATAAACACTAAGGAGAATTCTGAATTATTAGTTGTTCCTTTCACATTTGCAGCCTCTTCCTTACTGAAGCACTTCCATATATATTGTCCTTGACATCTTCCCATCCTTGAAAGAAATACCCTTGATGAAATTGAGAGGGAGTAAATCAAATTGCATCTAATCAGTTGAGGCTGAAAATGTTTCTCAAAATCATGAGAAATGCTTGAATTTGGTTGCTCATTACTTTTATCTTCAGTAGGCAGGAAAATCCAGTTCACCAAGCAGCCATTACAAAGTAGTTTTAGCCAGATTTCTGAACCCTTTGTACCTGATGGCATATTAGAGAAATTCACTGGACAATCAGATTTTGGCCTTGATACAAACCATATTCTACAAATTAGACATAAATCTATTAAGAGAAACAGAATTATATTTGGTTTACAGCAATAAGAGTGAGGTAAAATTTGATCCTCAGCCTTGAGATCCATTGGGGGCTACATCTTCATAATAAAAATATCTTAGTAGATAGAAGCATAAATGCTAAAAATAGAATGGTTACATTTGCTGGCATTTTACCTTGTCTAGAAACTGGGGGTTTACCTGCTGCTATTGATATGTAACTCCTGGAAACTCTTACTCACATCTTAGGAAGTCAAGTTTTGCCATTATTTTTTGTCATGAGAACAGATATCATATCACAGAAACAAAGTATGGAAAGCAAAGGAATAGCGTAGACCGACAGCCATAGATACCCCCTGCAGCGCTACAGGCTGGGCACAGAGTGGCTGGAGAGCAGTCAGGCAGAAAGGGACCTGGGGGTACTAATTGACAGGAAGCTCAACATGAGCTAACAGTGTGTCCAGGTGGCCAAGAAGGCCAACGGTATCCTGTCCTGTATCAAAAATATCGTGGTCAGCAGGACAAGGGAAGTGATCCTTCCCCTGTACTCTGCATTGGTGAGGCCACACCTGGAGTATTGTGTTCAGTTCTGGGCCCCTCAGTTCAGGAAAGACATTGAAGTGCTGGAGCGAGTCCAGAGAAGAGCAACAAGACTGGTGAAGGGACTTGAACATAAGACCTATGGGGAGAGGCTGAGGGAGCTGGGGAGAGCTGGAGCTCTCCCTCCTGGAGAAGAGGAGGGAAGTTATAGCCAGGTGGGGATTGGTCTCTTCTCCCAGGCAGTCAGCAATAGGACAAGGGGGCATGGGCTTAAACTCTGCCAGGGGAAATTTAGGCTGGATATTAGAAAGAAATTCTTTCCAGAGAGAGTGGTCAGGCATTGGAATGGCCTGCCCAGGGAGGTGGTGGACTCACCATCCCTGGAGGTTTTTAAACTGAGATTGGACATGGCACTTAGTGCCATGATCTAGTAAAGGGACTGAAGCTGGACCAAAGGTTGGACTTGATGATCTCTGAGATCTTTTCCAACCCAGTCAATTCTGTGATTCTGTGATACTGATGTTGTGTGCTGCTTTTGCTTTTCCCTAGATTTGTATAACCTGTCTCAAGATTGTTCAGCTTCTTAAAGCCTGACAGCTGATTCTGAGGAATGAATGAAAAAGCCACATGATATCCAATGATGATTTGAGGACTCTGTGTAAAGCAAGACAGGCAAGTTCAAAGATAAGTTTGCAGTTGTATAAAATTGTCTCAATATGTGGCAAGTCAGCTTAGGGTTGATACCGACCTCCTCTCTAAAGTAAATACAGAAACAGAATAAAACAAAGAAGTTGACTTCAATAACCAAATTCTGGGTAGCTGATCAAGATGCCATGAAGGGTCTAAAGCCAGTTTAATTCCTTTCCTTCTCAGGGAAGGAACCATGTGTGATGGTAGGTCCTTCAAAGGAACACACAGAACTGTTTTAAAGAGAAAAAGTCAAAGGCTCTCAGGAGAAGAAAGGTCTTTAAGTCCCCAGAGAATGGGACTTCCTCAGGAGCAGAAGACATGTTTCTCTATAGAAAACTGGAAAGAGAGTGGTCTAGTCCATCTTAGCAAACAGACATTTCATCCCAGTTTGAATATTTCGCCTGCTCTTCAGAGAAAGCCGTGATTTGGTTAAATATTTGAAGGGTTTATGTGGGATGTGCTTCACTGTGTGGTCCTGGAGAGGTAAACCACATGCCTGAGCTCCCTGGGGCCAAGGTTCTGGGGAAGGTGATACTTATGCTGACAGGGTGTCTTGTGCGATCAGTATCAGTCTTGGAAGCCATGGAAGCCAAACAGTGAGATCCATGAAATGGAAAAAAATCAGTGCTCTCCCAGAAACATGCTAGGGAGACCACAAAGGTTTCAAACTCAAACTCAGGAAGCTAAAGCACAATGCCCAGGAAAAAAAGAAAAAAGCACATAACCTTTTCATTAACATTCCCTAGAAATAAGCACAGCTGGGAATTTACTTGCTGAAGTAAACTCCTGTGCTGTGAAAAGCACCTAGCAGCTGGATGTATGTCAAAGAACTATTGGCAGAAGACAAGAGGATATACTGATTGTAAAGTAAATCTTTAAATACTTACCAAAGACCAAAGCCAAAATGGTACATCAGCCCCTAAAGCATGCATCATGAAAAATTCAGGTGACAAAGTGTAAGAAAGAGATGCACAAAACCTCAGCTTTTCTTTAGGTATTGAAAAGTCTGCGGGTAATTATGTTCCCCCACTCACCCTGACGCTTCTCTAGATGCTTAGTTGTGCCCGTTTGTGTCCACAGATGCTGTTACCTCCACTGGCCTGAGCATTTCTGGGGTGCACAGGCAAGGCAGTCCTCTGCTGAGGTCCCCACAGCATTTGAACCCCTGGCTGCACTCTACCCATGGTTAACACAGAGCAGCCAGATTGCATTTAGCACAAAAGGCAACAGCTACTGCTGCTTCCACATAAAAATCCAGCTGGCGGTGTCTGCCTGTTATGGGATGTTTGAGATTTGGATTCAGCCTTCTTGACATCACTCCTTCATGCAGAGCACTTGGGTGGAAGCAATGTACATGGACCTTGTGTAAAGCATGGAATGGGACTCCCCTTCATGCCGGGAGGAGCAAAGCTGGTGTCTGGAAGTATGGCATCCCATTCCAGCTGCTTTCCAGTGCTCCCTGCCCCAGCATGGCTACTGAGCACCTCGCAGCTGAAGCAGTGAGTGTTGTAATCACACTGTCGTGTCTCCTTCTTCCTCTACCAGCACGTGGTCTCAGAGCACACACAGACAGCGAGACCCCCTCATGATGCTCGAAAGGATTTATGCAGTGGCTGCTGCAGGCAAACCTGTACGTTTCTCCTGTGCCCTGCCAGCACCCGGCTTTCTGCTGGTGAGTGGGTGCTGGCAGTGAAGGCTTCTCTACATTAATTTGGCCCCTCGTGTTACCCACATTTAAACTGATGTTCATAGCATTATGAGAAATGTGTCAGGCTCCTGACATCTCCTTAACATGTCTTGAATATAAGGCGCCACCAGATACACCTACACACCAACTAGATAACTTCCATGAAGAGCAGCATGCCAGGTGTCTCCATGGACTTTAGAGCAAGCCAAGAATAAGGAAAGAAATAAATCACAACTGCTTAACAAAGTATCAGGATGCACACCTGACGGAAATAATGTTACCAAAAAAAAAAAAAAAAAATCAAATACCTAGTTGAAAATGTCTCTGTTCAGACTCTAATTCGGCGTTTCACTTTAGGGGTCAGAACTAAGGACCCAGCATCATAAGCATTCTATTCAAAGAGTTACTTCACATCCAAACTTTCTTTTCTTCTTGTATTCCTTCTTTACGAGGTATTAGTGAGTCCGTCTGAACCTTCAAGTGAAGCTGGCTTAGTTCTTTATTTTTTATCATTATATCACTGTCAGCAAAAATGTAGAAGAGAGATTCTGTACATTGACGTAGACAGGAGATCTTCTAAATGTGCTGATTCCCCAGGAACTGATACTGGGACCAGTTTTATTTAGCATCTTCATCCATGACTGGGAGAAGAGAGTGCACGGTGATATCCCCAGGTTTGTGGATGACAGTAAGTTCATTTGGGTAATCAAATGCCACTGATAGCAAAAAAGGATTTCCTAGAACAGAGTGAGGGAAAAATGACCTAAACCATGCCTGTACAATGCTGAACTCAGACCTGGACATTTCACTATGGAGGAAGATCCTGGAGTAAACATTGACATTTCTCTGAAATTATTGCTCAATGTGTAGCAGAACTCAAAAAATAAATAGAAATAAGGCCATCATTTGCCTGCTACGTAAGACTCTTGGTGTAGACATCTTGAACTGCACTCTGTTCTGGTCTCTTCATCTCAGGAAGTAGTTACCTGAGTTAAGGAAGGTGCAAAGAAGGATGACTAAAGTGATTACAGGAATGGAGTAGCTTTTATATAAGGAAAGAACATCTCCATTTAGAGAGGAATGTGTTGAGGATGGATATAATTAAGGGTTGCAAAATCCACATGGTAGAAAAGCTGAATCGGGGTATGGCATTAACCAGATTCTGAACTAGCACATCATTCAGTGAAACAAGTAAGAAAGGAGACCATATAGGCAGACAGTATTAGCAAACTCAAAAAAGAATTGGACTAATTGATAAATTTAGGGTCTACAAGCAGAGAGGAAATGGAATGGGTCAGAACACACCTTCTAACATCCATATCCAACAATTGTGGATGCTGAGGGAGTACAAGGAGCTGTGACTTTGACCAGGCTCACATCCCCAAATGACATTACCTCCTGCTGGAACCTCCTGCTGGAACACAACAGTGGACTAAAGGGAGCATTGATCTGGTCTTGTTGGGAATGTCTCGTGTTTTCAGAAGAGCGTTGCTTTCCTGCTTGCCCAGTCAGGGTGTTCATGTTACTCCAAGTATGCTGAAAATTTGGTAGGAGGGCTCCCTCCGTCCTTCTCCCACCTTCTCTTTTAGTTGTGGGCTAGTTGTCGCATTTCTATGGTATTCCTTAGCAAAAGTATTAATTCAAGCTAGAAATTCCATTTTACCTTGCTTAATTACTTAATAAAGAATATATGTCAGAAAATAACTACTATGAAAACATCTTAGAAATAACTATTTAATCAGCTTCCAGCATTTCATAGAGATCAAACACGATACACTTACTGATACAATGAAAACCAACACTGAGATGAGGCTGGGCTGAGGGAGGCCGGGCTGACTGACATCACGCATGTGATTAAGTTTTGGGTACTTGCTCCCAAAAAGTTTTGATGTGAGAACTAATCTGTTTTCATAAAATTATCAAGGGGTATTAGCAAACCATGATTACTACTTGTCAATTTAAATTTGAGTACAAGATTCTATGCATAAAAATACATAGTTTGAATTGCAAATCACTGTAGTGTCTCCATGTATTATTAAGGTACATATTTCCCCTCAACACAGAATAATCACGATTACACACACTTCAACTTTTGTTCACAACTCAATTACAAAAACACATGGTGCTGTGTATTTTGACGTCCTACATCTCTTGCCGCAGCCGAGGCCTTGGACCTTGTAAGGAAGAGGATGTACAGTTCTTGCATTATTGTCTTTCCACCGAACATCCACAATTTCAGTTAAAGACTTCGCTATTTTTACCTTGGAACAATTGAGTCTGAGGAGATCACTGATGATTCAGGCAAAGACATCATTTGCTTTGCAGCCCATTCAGCATGAGGAATGGTAACTACTTTTTTTCAGGGACTTTGCTCACTGCAGGTTTATTCAATGTGTTTCTTACTTTGGTACATGACAAAATGCAAAAAAGAAATCGCAAAAAAACACACACACAAAAACCCAAAAAACCCACAACAACCTGCCACCCTTTATATGTCCTCATAAAAAGCAAATGGTAAAAATTTGAGTTCATCCTTTTAAGGAGACTGTGCAGTTATGTTTCTTATATTACAAATAAATATTAATTTACTTCTTCTACTCATATTAGTAAATTGTGAGTCTTTATTATGGCATTCTCTAATTAATTCTATTTTAAATATGTTGAAGTGACTGTTTTTAAACTCAGCAGTGTGAGGGCAGTAATTCAGCATAAGCCTAACTTAATGATGTGAACAGGTGTGAGGAAATGACAGATTTATTGCATTGAGTAGGAACAAGCTAAAGCAGGCTGCTCAAGGATCAGGTCTTCCACAATGTGACAATACTGACCGGTAGGGTATAGGTGTCTTTAAAACGAAACATTCTTTACTACTTTGGCTTGTAAGATGCAAGTACATCATCTGAAAACTTCTGAATTCCCCATTTTACACAACCCTTTGTTGCAGCAATGCTGCCTTTGGAGTGAGGCAAAGCACACAGCACCACCTGCACTGATCCCCTGAGAGCTGCATCAGGCATACAAACAATTACTTTAAAATTTAAAGCATGGGTTGACTGCTTTGAGTAGGAAGGTATCTGTGAGTATTTGAGCTTTCCTACCCACTGCACTGGCTAAGGAAAATCTAGGTTCCTGCAACCATTTCCATAAGCTTCTCCTCCAGGAGTTATACACCTACTATGTGTTTTCCAAGTGTCTTTAAAACACATGCTTTACATAACAAATAGAAAATCACTTTCAGTTTGAAAAGCTATAACATACTTCTATTTCACTCTCTTTATTAGAGGTTTGCCAAATCCACTTCTTTTCTAATTTGTATTTGGACATAAGAACAGCCACAGCTGTAAGAACAGAAATAATGAACTACTTCAGGAAGTGATTAAGAGAAATTCAGTGTAATGCACACCAGAAAACGAAGGCATTTTTAGCATTGGTGAGACACAGGCTTGAGGATCTCAAAGCTTCAGTGCCCAGTTTTGAGCTGCACCATTATTCTGAGTTGCAGCCTACCAACTTCAGCAGTCCTTGCTCAGACACCTCACTGCGTCAAGCCTTGCTAAATGCTGTTGCAGTTCTGCTATTTAAGTAAATGTAATTTTTTTAATCTGATGGCCTAAAAGGTACACATCCATGATTTCACATAACTGGCAGCTGGTGGTGTGGAAGCAGGAAAAAAATGAGAATGCAGGAGGAGCTTGGTGTGAGCTCAAATGACCTGGTGCAGGGAGTTTAGAGCAGAGTTCAAACACCCCAGCATTAAGTTTGAAAAAGTCTGGGACTTGGATCTCCATGAACACAGACTTGACAGATGCTGGATTTATATCAGCATTTGGGCATCTTTTACCAAATCCTTTCTACTTTCAGGTGATGGCAAATTTGAGTGTGGGACTCCAGGTCAAGTGGGTCCCACATCCCAAAGTCTTTCTGAGCCCTGTTGCTGTAGTTATTTCAGCATCTCCAGCATAAATGCACAAGTTGCCAGCTATACTGTGGAAAAAAAAAAAAAAAGGAGCTTTCTCAATTTACACTGAAATTTGAGAAGCATTTATCTCTGTGATAATGGCAGCAGAAGCAGCTCTTGCCCACTCAACCCTGGTGCTGGTTTTCTTGTCGTGACAGTGCAATTGTCTGTGGCCAAACATTGATCCAGAGCAGAGGTTAAAAACAACCCTTTTGTCAGAGTATTTTTAACCAGATGAGTTCCTTGATGCAGCTAATTGCACATCCCAACAAGAAGCAGGTAGGATAGAGAAAGGAGGTGGTTCTGGGTGTTGGACATGGAAGAGCTTCAGGGCTACAGGATGCAGCATTGCCTCTCAAGGATGATCTGCAGCATTTCCACCAGACCAGCTCCTAGTAAGTGATTCATCAAATGCCTTTGGTTTTGGATATGCTGTCCTCTCATTCCTGGAAACACTTATTTTCTGAAGGTATGTTTCCTTCAGACTCTGCTCACCAGGGGAGGCTGAGGGGGCTGAGCTCTTCCAGCTGCCACTGGCAGAGCTCCCCTCTGGAGGATGGGAGAGAGAACACCGGGGCCTCATCAAATGGGAGTTGCTATGGGCAACTGTATATAAGAGAACGTAGGCTAGAGGCAGAGAAAGCCAGAGGGATGAAGTAGAAACAGGAGCCCAGCAGGAACAGCTCTCAGAGTGGGTATAAATGCTGATATAATGGCAACTCGAGCAGTCTGCCAGTAGTTGCAAAAAATCACAGCCAATACACCAAGGGGCTAAAAGTTATAACTCCTGGCAGCAGATGTGAGTTTTCAGGCTTCATGAAATGAGGGTGCAGAGGTGCCTGTTCCTCTGAGGACAGGGAGCAGATGGAGAGTTGCAGAGACTCAGCAAAGCAGTCAGCTCTGCACCATCATGATCAATTTACTACCTTCCTCACACCTAGCTGGGCACAATTAATACTTTTTTTTTGAACAATCAGGGAAATTAATGTTTAATTTCTCTTAAGGCCCTTGCAGAGTGTCTGACAGGCAGTTATACAAGCCAGTGTAGTCTAAGCAGTTTAGCTGTCCAGGAAAAGAGCAGCTAACCTTCTGTGCAACCTCCATTGAAGAAAAATGTTAGCTCTTTCCATTAACACAGAAGGTGGCCAAAATGGCTATTATACACCTGAGTTTAAAGGCTGACTTTCACCTCACCTCCAGTTGCTTCACAATTGCTTTTAGGATTCTTAGATGGACAACTCCATGCATACCACCATGCCTCAATTTTAGTAACCTTCCCATGACTATACAGCATCAAGCCAGAAAGCACAGTGACAGCCAGGTATCAGGTATGTCAGTGCTATTGCTGGAAGCCAGTAAAAGAACCATTTTTGCTCCGCATCCTTCAGCTTGCCTTGCCCTGCTGCCCTGCCCTCGATCCTCGCGCAGGGGAGCCAGGACTGCAATACTGCTGCTTCTGTCTCAAAGGCCACCTGGACAATCAAGTCACTGATTTTTCTTAATTTAGTATCCCATAGTGTTGGTGTTGCCTTTCTCTTTCCAAATCCAAGATAAGGTTTTACTTTGTTTGCCTCTTTTCCTTAGGCACTTCCGCGGAGTGAGGTCCAGCCAGCTGAGGAGGTGGCTGAGACAGGACATTACACAGGTTGGCTTCTTCAGGACACAGTTGTGCAGATCGGACTCCATCCACCTCTGTTTTATATGAAGGTGGTTCAGCTAAATCAACCTTCTTTTCAAATATAGCAAATTAGTCACTTTTTAACACAAACCCAAATGACACTAAAGTCTCCTGGGATCTCATTCAGCCAAACATTTTTCATGCACAGCTTTGAGTTTCACACATTATGATGTTTGTTTCTAAGGCAAGAAATCAATTGCAAAGATATACAAGAACTTACCCTGAAATTTGCAAGCAGCTTTTTAATTTCATATAATTTATTTTAGTCTTCTGTTTCCCAGAGGATATAAACAAGCTCTACAAAGAAGTCATAGATAGTCATTGCCAGTTTATATTTCATTGACTTTTTTCAATGAAGGATGATTTTTTTATCCAAGCCCAACTTTAATAAATTCAACTAAAACATATCAGGAACTGTCACATCTTCAGGTCTCCAATTACTTTCTAGCCGCATTAAACAGCTACAGTAAGAAGTCTGCTAGCACCTCATGGAAACACCTGAGATGTCTTCTAATTAGGTGTGACTCTACCTGAAGACAGCATCCAGCTTTCCTGCCTGTTTTTTCTCTTCCCTCATTTGATGCAGGCATATTTTTCACAAGAAATCAACAATCTCATTTTCTTCAGTGTTTAAGCTTCTCTTCCCTGCTATATATGTGCACATAAACTAACTGGAACATTGCAAGAGAGAATTATAGCTTTATACAGGAAACACAGAGCAGGAAAAGATTTCGCTTAAAAGCAGATGTACAGCATGTGTGCATCCACAGATGAAGCACTATGTCTATGAAAAACTCTCCATTGCCCAACATGGGCAAGTATTGAAGAAATTCACTGAATGAAATTAAAGGTCAAAATACTGAGAAATGAGATTCATCCTTTTTATGTCCCCTTAAAAGAGCTGTATTTGGTTTTGGCACACTGGATGTGATGCAATTGTTGACATCAATAATTAAGAAATAATTTCTAACATTTCCCACTGTAGAACAAGTGAATAATGCCATTAATACAAGGGGTGGTCCTGCCAATTTAAAGTAACAAGATGCAGGAAAGTGCCATGTTCACTCCTCACAGAAAGTTAAGTATATCTCCATGGGCAATGGACACTTTTGACTCTTATTCCCACACCCCAGAACTCCTTTTTTTCTGACAATGTTTCTTCCTGCCTTCCAGGATGAATCCCACTGAATTACAATGAGTAATATTGCACTGCTATGAAAAGATGCTTCCTTTTTAATTTAGAAATTAAATCTTGCAATGAAATGTGCACAGATGGTGTGGGGCTTAAGCCTTGAAAAAATGAAGAAGTGATGGGCAACAGGAACTTCAGCTCTTTTAAAAAGAAAATAGTTGGTGATGGCACATGCAGGTAAGAAGTCAGTGTGCAATGCGTGGGGTAGAGTCTCAAACACACAGACTTCTCCTTGAGTTTCTCACCAAAATGTGAAAGAAAATATTGTCACTGCTCTGAAAAACTTACACATCTGCTCAGTTTATCCTATGGTGGGAAATTACTGGCTTGAAGCCATGACAAACTGAAGTGCATAGGTATATCTTTGAAAGACACATGAATGAACCGATAGACGGCTATTCAATCCCACTGATAAGTTTTTGCCACACTTTTAGTTACAATGCATCAGTTTGAAATTTTATTTCGATTATACATAAATATGACGCTCTCTGCTTTTATCTTCTTTTTTTTTTTAAATGGGTTAAGTTGATCCTGATAAAATCACTATTGGTTCTCCCAGAGATAAATTTTACCTCTAAAATGTAACCAAAACCAACTCAAAAGTCAAGTATTTCTGTTCCTTCTTCATCATTATTAACCCAGTCATAGACTACTGAAAGTCAGAAAAAACAACAACAAAGCATTTCAGTAATTGCCATCTGTGGCCTTTCTGAGAGGTTTTTCAGTTATTTTACAGTTAGTGGAAACAGGTATGAGTTCTGCTTTTTTTACCTGGGCAGATTCTCAGGCAGAAATATACAATGCCATAATATTTTGGCTGCAAACACTACAGAAAAAGAATGATTTAAAAATATTTCCATTAAATAATCACCATGCCTGCCACAATAATCTGTTCATCAGCATATGGAATGATAATTAAAGGCTAGAAAAAAACATGAAATTAGCTTTCTTTCTATGATTTTGACTGTCCCTGGAGACAAATACCTTCCACAGTGCATCTTCTCATGTATTTCAATGCCTAGAATGCAGAGAAATATGTGAGGAGTCACTTTTTTTCCCCGTGTATCACATAAAGTTCAGAAAACATGGCACATAAGAAAAGGGAAAACTGTTCATGTCTGAAAGGAAACATATTATGTCAGAAGGAAGATTGTGTTTAAATCAATATTTTTTTTTTTACATTAAGAAAAATAATACATAGTTGTTTACTTTCAGTTATATCAATATTCTTACTGGCAATAGTTTTTGACATGGGAAGGTAATGAAATCTTCAGCAGGCAAAAAATATTTCTTCATAAATTCTGAATAAAAGAATCCCTAACTGTAAATGCTGATAGACAAATTCTGGTTAACTCCAGCAGCTAGAACAACCACAGAAAGCCTGAGCTGGCCAAACCATACGAACCAGCCTACCAGACTGGCTGTCTCTGAAATCAGTTTTTGGTTCCTCACACGGTCACAAAAGCATCATGCACTCTCCTTTCTCAAAAATTAGACTGGACTCAAGACTTTTCTTAGAAAACAAGTCTCATGATACTCTGCTATTCCCTTGACTCTTTCCTAAAACCTTATCTGCTCCCTGCAAGAGCAAGATTCACTGGCACCCAACACCGTGAAGTCACCAGTGGAGCTGTAACTTCCCCACTTCTGAACATCTTCTTGCCCAGACAGTTAAAAACCAGCCTTTGCTCTCTAGCTGCAGAAGCCAGTGCAGGTTGCACACGGTGCTGCTGACCATGTTAACTGCTGAGGAACATTTCCATCCTGCAAATACCAGCTGCAATCGTTGTTGCAAAATGCACAGTGTATCCCATTTGCTTCAACTGAAAAGCATGCTGCCTGCTACTGCTCACTACCCCGTAAAACCCCAGATAACCTGGCACTAACCCGGCCACATGGGTTTCTACCTCCTTTTAGGAACACAAATATCTCCTTCACCAAAGGAGGAGCCTGACCTCCTCTTGCAATTTCTCTGTTCGTTTCATGTAATTGACACAAGACAAAGCTGGACTTGACCAAGAGACAGAAACCTGGAGAAGAGTTTACTAATACATCTCAGGTGTCCTCTTTTCAGAAAAACAGGTGAAGTGAAAAACCCCAAGTAACGAAGCAGGCCGTTAAAGAGAATCTGTCATAACAAATGACCACCAGTGCCCTGACAGTACTTGCTCTCAAACCACGTCAGGCAATAGGCAAATGCTTCTCTAAAACTGTAAAGCTGAATAGGGTAAGCTAAAGAAACTATTCCATGGGGTTGAATGTGCAAAAAAACCCTGCACTTCAAGTAAAATCTTGGCTTGTTGATGGCAAAGCATCATGTTGAAAACTGAAGCAGCTAATGAAAATGATGATTAACAAGGCTTTAAAACTGGTATTTATTTCTACTTTTCATAACTCATAAACTCAAATACTACATTCCATTACTAATGTGATTAAACTGTATCTTGCTGCAGTTGTATCAGATAATTAAGCGTTTTTGCCTCATTTGGCACATATTTAAACTGAGGCACAGGAGAGGCAAAGCCTGTCTAGCAGCTAATGGTAGAACCTCAAATAAATGCTACAAGTTTTTGAACCCCATTTCTTTAAACAGCTTACAGTACTAATTCCTTGACCAAGCAGCTGCCTCATGAGTATAAAATGAAGGTTTAACAGGGAAACATATTAAAGTATTAAATGCAACAAAAAGACTCTTCAACTCCTATCCTCTAACAGATTAATGCCATGGTATAAGGCATCTCACGCAGTGCACGGCTGACCTCTGACTGACTCCCCACTGACTAGTTATTCGACATTTGATGCCATGCAGCACTTTCATCACAAAAGCTCCAGTACACTGTTGCTGTGGCAGAAATGACGAACTGCAAAACACCATGAACAGCAATGGCCTCGCATCTTTCCAGTCCATACACTGTGATATTCCTGCATTTCCAGCCTCCCTGACGAGGCAGCACGTTAACCCTGCAGCGCAGTTAGGATTGCCACCCACCCAGGTTTGGAGGCCAGTTTCCCTGCATGCTCCCACTCTTGTGTGTTGCCCCACATGTCAGCATTGCCTAATTACATCTGCAGTTTTAAAAGAGACCTCAGCATTGATATTCAAATATTCTGCCTGTTACACAGTACAAGGCAATATACTTAGCACGGGAACCTTGCTCTGGGTCACAAGCTGGAAAAGATTGTACATGGCCTTAAATAAAGGTGAGAGCATGCTTTTAAAATTGCATTCACTTCGCTACTCATGTGCTGCTGTTTGGTTTCCCAAGGAATATAGATATGACATTATGGTGCCTACATGCCCAACATAGCGTATCCTACTTCTGAAAATAAACAGATATCTAGTCTTCAGAAAGGGAAGGGCTGCTGCCAATTGACTATAAGATAAATTGGTCACAGAAGGTTTCCTTCTGTGTCAGTTAGACAGCAGGTTAGACCCCAAAGCATAACTATTTACACAGCTTATAAAAATGAAAACAAACAAAAAACATGTCTGAAAAATGGTCTCTATTTGTGTATAATCTCATCAGCCATGCAGAGATATTTACATAGGAAAATTCTACAGTAGCTGAAGAGTTTGGTCTGGTGCTATGTTACTCCTTTCTTATGCCTTTGTAACTCCACTATAAAAAATCTGTTTACACTGGGGAAAACAATGATAAGTCAGACATCAAGACAGCAAATTCAGTGACATATAAATGTTCTGTAAACAACAGATGTAAAACTTACTTAACTGCCTCTTACCATGCCTTATTTGCCTTTTAAAATCCTCTCTCATCTCTCTGCACCTCAACCCACTGGAAATTTCTGTAGGTCTCCCCTAAACTCCCTTTATTCTGTAAAAATTTTGCCACCCTGCTGCCAAAATAATGGCGGTTAAGAGGTGCTCTAGGACGAGCTCCTGACTGCAGACATCTGCAGGGCAAAGAGGACGACATCTTTCCTCTAGTTCCTTGTCACCTCCACAAAACTCAATGAATTGATTAAGCAGTAACTGAGTTTTCTGGTTTCTAGCAGTACAGTGGAAATACATAATTTGACTTGTAAAAAACAACTGTATTTTCCTTGCCACTGAAACATTTATCATGAGTACATGCTATTACTGCTTTTAGAGTTTGTGATTCAGGGAGGGAAGGGAACTGTTGTGTTTTTTTTTTAAAAAAAAGATACTTGCTGGAATACTTTCTTAGAAAAGGAAGGTTTTATTTTAAAAAGTCTGTAAAAGTCACTTGGATTCCTCGTAGTTCTTCCAAAACTAATAACAATTGCATTAATATATCTGTTAGGAAACTCATGCTGTTTGCAGCCTAATACTATCATTTGCTCTAAAACTCAGTTTTCATTGATGTTCATGTTCTGAACAATGATCTATTAGTGGAGTTAACTCAGAGTGGCTCCAACAAGCACTTAGGAAGAAAGTCTGCAGGTAGGTCCCTCATAAAGCTTGTGGTGACTCTCCAAAATTCAAACACAGCCTCAGTGATAAAATGCACAGTTAGCAGTAAATTTATCCCTCACAGTGTCTTGTGTTTTAGATTAAATGTAATTTTTTCAGTTTTTCTCTGATGAAGGCAGGCTCCGAATTGAAAACTTTATTTCCAATCATCAATTTTATACCACCATTCACATGTATACACTACAACCACTATCAAGGGCTCTCTAATAGACTGTAGCCTTATTGATTTCTTTATATATCCTGGCCACAGGCAAAGTTAAAAGGCATACAAAGTGCTAAAATGGCAATAATACAAAGTATACGGAGGCTAAGTTAATTTTACCACTAGCGATTTTACTGTTACTATGGCAAGTGTGAAAGCATTCCCATTATTTAAGGCAGGATTTTGCAGTGCTGTAAGCCCTCATGCTGTTATCCTCACAACTCTGTAAGAACAAACCAACCCAGAGATACTTAAACCCCTTTTTCATATAAGAATCACTTCTACCTCCACCTCTGGCTTTTCCCTTGTGGAAAAACATTGCCAGCCCATGTCCTTGTACATTGGTCACAGCTCTGAGGCTTTCATGACAGCTTCAACAGAGCATCTGGATCTGATCCTGTCCAAAACAGCATCATGCATGCACAGGCTCTCCTCCTGATCTCATCCTTGGCCAGGGAGACCACAACTGGGCCTTGAATAGAAAGGTTAATGAACTGAATTAGCCTAATATGAAACTGCCTAAAGTAGTCAAACGCATGCTTCTGGAAGGAATGACAAGAGAGAACACAGCCTTCCACAATACAAAGAGATGCTGATTTGCCTCACAAAATTATCATTAAAAAGACCGAGCTATGTCAAAATAGCTAAGAAATGTTAGAACATAAACAATAGGAGATGAGATTCATCTAAAATACGGTGAAGGCTGAGGTACTATATATATTATAATTAAAGTTAAGCACTTATGTAAATTGCTGGGGTTGAGGGTCAGAGTGTGCAGCACTGCAAAGCCCCACTTTGCATGGCTGGTGTGATCTTGTAGCAGATTTTATTGTCAGCTGTGGGCTTCTCTCCCTGCAGGAGAAAGAGGATTTTGGGTAGTCACAATAATGATGAAAAGGCCCTGGCTGTTAAATATAAAGGGAAGTTTAGACTATGACAAAAATAAAAAAGATACTTAGTGGTGTAAAGAAAGTGAAGCATCCTTGCTTATGTTTTCTAACCCAAGAACAAGAGGCTATTTATTTAAATACAGATACTGATGAAGAAGATAACATGTTTTCACATTACATAAGTCACTAGAGATGGGGGTTGCACTTTACCAGGCACTTGCACAAATCAACACAGAAGTGGGCACAAGAACTCTATACACTACTGCAATGTAAATCTGTGTGAACCCAAAAGGTCATTTCATCTATTACTCCACCCAGAAGAACACTAAGTAAGGTTGTCTAATTGCTTAGTAGGATCCAAAAGGCACTGAAATCCCTTTCTGCTGACATCTAGGCTGAGCCTTTCTCAGTCCCCCTAACACACCTTGTCTGCTTGCCCAGCAGAGAGCAGGTGGCTCCCGCCGCCTGGGCAGGGTCCTGTCACATAGTGGAAGATCCTTATTCCATTTTCCTTCTTCTTTCATCAATACAATCTTGTATATTCAGTGTTTGCTAACAGACAATGTTTTAAGGCTTGGTCACTCTCAGCCATCTCCTCTGGACTCTCTCCAACTTAGTTCCACTTCTTTCTCAGGGTGCACTGCCCAGAAATGGGGAGTACACCAGTAACTCCAAACAGGGTCCAAACAGACAGCAGTGGTTACTTCGCACACCTTACAAGCAATATTCCTGCTTATATGCCACAGACGGAGACCCTCCTCTTTTGGTGTTTTTTGTTGTTGTTGTTTTGTTGGTTTGTTTGGGGTTTTTTGTTTGGTTGGTTTTGGTTTTGTTTGGGTTTTTTTATGTGTGTGTTTGGGTTTTTTTCCCCAGCAAGGTATCTTCTCATGTTCCATTTGTGATCCTCTCCAATGCCCACGTGTTACTGAAGAAATTCTACGTGACCTGTTGTCCAGCTTCTGTCCTTGCACACTTGGTCATTCAGTGTGCAGGATTTTGCATTTCCCATGTATCAGATTTTGCCCCATTCTTGCAGATTGTTCCTCCAATTTGAGTTCTCATCCTGCCATTCGAAAGGCTTGCATCCCTCCCATCATCAGCTGTGAGTTCAATAAGCTAATTCTCTCTCTCTTCATAGAAAGACTTCTACGAAAAATCCTGAATCATTGCACTGGGACCAGATTACCCTGTTTAGGAGTACCACTTGACGCAGGTACACACACTCGCAGTGATTATTTCTGCCTGAGCAGTTTTGCAAGCAGTTTATACTCACTTTACAGTAATTTAATCTAGACCGTGTTTATGCAGGATGTGCATGAACAGCCATGTGAGACAGTATCAAAATTTATTCTGTAATGATGATTTCTCTGTTTTCCCACTGAAAAGGCCCATTACCTTGTCATGGAAAGAAAATGATTCATACAGGCTATCCTTCATACACTGGCTTTCATGGTTTTGCCCCTTATTTCCTTCCTACTCAGGTTTTCTCAGCTTACAGGAAAGAAAATAGTTTTCTTTCTTTCTTTTCCATCTACTGTCAGTATACCAGCATATATATATATATATTTAGCCTGAAATGTATCTATGCTGTTCTGTATTTCATATTATAATGAAAGGAAGAAAAAAAACCATCCAGTCCATAGAGAAAGATCCTGGCTCTAACCACAGTCCCTGTAGATGCAGGGATCCAAACTTTGATGCTCTTTTCCCTGATTTCATAATTACAGTGGACTAGAAACAGGCAACACGCACCAGTAAACCTGTTTTTTTTCTTGAAATGGTCTAAAATTGGACTTACCTAAAATTAAAAATATTGCAGTGTGACCAGGTAGGAATTTCCAGGTGAAAAACAAAAAGTTCCAGGAAGCAAAAGACAATTCACAGAAAACAAACAAAAACCCCCTCCAAATTGTAAACTATATGAATTGTGAATTGTCACCTAACATGCCCCACTCACCTGTCTGATTCTCAGACCTGTTCTTTCTTCTTCCTGATACTTATTGTTCATTAAAAAAAAAGAAGAAGAACCTCTTTTTTAAAGGATATTTTCTAATTATATCAACTGAACATTTTCAACCCGAAATCTAATACCAGTAATAAAGAGCTGTAACCTTTCAATTGCTATAAACAAGCCATTTGAATCAGCGAACATGCTCCAATTTATTCCAGATATATTTTCAATTGATAAAAAAATGTTCCTGAAAATTGTTTGTTTGTTTTCTATTGTTTGTTTGGGGGTTTTTGGTTTTTTATGGCTCAATTTTTTTTCTGTTTCGGTTGTTCATTGGAAAATGTACTTTTTACTTAACCTGTTTGGTGTTTTTTTCCAAAGGGACAATAAGAATTTGAGGGGTTACTTTCAAATTACATAATCAATATGTGGCAAAATTATCAAATATATAAGAGTACACAGTCCTATATACAGGTTAAATATTATGAAAAAGTATATAGTATAGCATGGCATAGCACAGTATATAACATTTCCTGAATCCAGGTGCTTAATGGTTCATTCTATAAAATTATCATAACTTACTGAAGAACATTTTCTTTTCATAAATACAAGCTGTCAATTGAGGTCAACTGGTATTTGTCATGGCTTAACTTGTCAAGATATTGGATAATTGTTTCCCATATCTTCCTTTTTAGTGAAGTTACCACCTGATCTGTACCTGCTTGCTGCATGTCAGTGCTGGGATAACAGTAACTCTCCAGCTGTCTTTCTGTCTGTCTGTTTGTCACTACAGCAGTCACAGGTCCACCTCGTATCTGTCTTTAAAGCTGTTACTACTGTTTTGGTATTTTTTTTCTTTATAACTCCTACTGTGTATTTACCTAAGCTGCTTATTTTATGTCTCTTAACTAGCTAATGATTCCTTCAGCAAACTATGCCCAGCTGTTCACAGCCAATTTGTTAAGTCAGAGTCCAACCTTCCTCTTCCAGGAAAGCAACACCAGTTTCCTGGTGTTCTTCTAAACTTCTACCCGCTCCTTTTCAGTGGATAACTTCACCCTTTTTTATTGTCTCTCTATTGTCTTTAGGTTCCAAGTGAGTAAGTGATTATTTCAAAGCAAGCAGCAAAGCTGTCAAAAGTGGTAATAAATACTGGTAAGTCACAATCTTCCAAATGCTCAGTTTTGTTTGCCTACTTGTTGTTTCAGAGGATACTGTGAAGCAAAATGCTTCATCACTGCATGGGAGGATGTGTGATGACAACCTCACGAAGGTGAGCGTTTTTCTCCTGATTGCTTTTTTACCCTGACAGAGCATCACAAATTATTTCTTTTTGGTTAGAGAGCTTCTCAGGGAAGCAGAGAAAGGTAACACCAGCAGATCATTACTTCTATTGCAGCAAAGGCCTAGAGGCTCAACAGCATTTGTGCAAGCTGCAAAACAACATGAAGAACGTCTGTATAACACTAATGTGTTCACCCTCACAAATACTTCATAAACACTATAGATGCACATATACGTAAAACATAACTTGTATATCTCTTATAATACATATGTACATACCTTAAAAGCATGCAAGCATTTTTTTCTTTATTTGCATTATGTACTTGGCTGATTCATAAAATATATTTTCTATCTCTGATTGTTTGGAGTAACATCTCAGGTGTGCTCAGGTCTCACTGGAGTGGGGAGCCAGACCTGGACCAGCAAGCAGGAATCACTACCTGGTGTCCCGTTCCCAGTGGGAATCTCTGGCCAATGTGCAGTTCAAAGCAGGAATCAGTGCCTGGTGTCCAGTTCAGAATCACTGACCAGTGTGCAGTTCAGCCACAGCCATCTCTTCTCCTCTGGGAGAAGACAACTCCCGCATTTGAGACAGACACTACAGGACTGTGCTGATGGTAGGAGATATCATGCTGCCTTCATTTTTAGCAGAGATACAGGGGAAAAAACAATAATAAAAAAAATCTGAGAACAGTTCCTGTTTTCACTTCTAGCAACAATCCTGTTACGTCTGCTTAAATTTCTATGGCATCTTCTTTTGCATACTCGTCTTTACCTCCCACTGACAGTGGACTTTGTACTTTCCTCTCCTTAGTTTATTTAACCCTTTGGGATCCCATGCTAGCCAAATTTTGCATTAAAGGATTTGCTTCAGCGGTACTAACAAGATATAATTACTGAATATTTTGGCTCTGTCATAATTTGTATTTGAAGGATTGCTTTGCTAATAAACTCTGATTTATTCAGCTGCACAAAATAGGAACTAAACTTAGCCCTTTTATTTTCAACAATATTATTGCATGGGATATACTCAATTTTCTTTCTTTCTCCTGCTTACACAGGTGGGGACAGATTGTCTCAGATGCAGTATGCAAGGTCTCTATGTTATGGCCAGCTGACATTACAAAACAGCAAAGACAGCAATTTCTGAGCTGGAGCCATATGACACGCTCTCCTTTTGATGTGATACAGTTAACAACAATGTTGTATTAAAATAATACCAAATACATATACTCTTATTATCAAGAGCATAATCTAGCAAGCTTTAAATGAGGTAGCTCTGCAAAGTAAGGTGTAACGTGATATCTGTGACAGTGAGTACAAGTCTCTTTTGCAGGATTTAACTGTGCTGTTCAGCTGACATGTGGGAAGAAAAAAAAGGCATAAAATCTTGGTTTTGAGTGGCACTAGCACAGCTTTCCTGTGAGATGCAGGTATACACTGGCCCCGGTTCTTTGTGAAGAAATCTTTAGGCAAACAAGACACGTTCTTCCAGTGAAGACACTTTGCCTCTATTTCTGTTTCTATTTGGAATTATTCCTGCAAGGAAAGATGATAAGTGCTTATGTAAAGCCAAAAAGCAATAAACGCTTCTCTTCATGCTGAGATATCAAGTCAGTGTTTCCTCTGCTCATGCACAGTTGCTGTGGAGTGGGATGTGAAGATCCCACAACATTTAAAAAGCGTGGGGAAGTCCTGCAGTCCTCACCAAGCTCCAGTCTTCCCATCTGCCAAGGAAGGATCCTTTTCACTCTGATAAGGGGAAGCCCCACAAAGCACCATAGTAGATCAAATTTGGAAAGACAGGAAGATCTGCAGGAAAACATCACTTCAAAGCCAACTAAACACTGACTTTCAGTACCTTGCAAATCATTCCTGACTTTGTATAAATGGGAACTCTGAGGTATCTGAAACTCAGATCATAGCATTAGTCCACTTCAAATTTAATGTTCGAGACCATCTGTAACAAACTGACAGCAACATTCTGGCTGCCACTTCTGTCCAAGTGTGAAAACTAATTTCAGGGTCTAGTCTCTTGCACTGAGCTAGCCAAGTCCACATAGTAGTCCAAAAAGACAATTTTATGCTAATTTTCCACTTAAAATACCTTGTCAAGGGAGGCACCTTTGCAAGATGACACGGTTTGCAGTATCGTAAAGATCTCAGTCAAGTCACACCTTTGAGCACTACTTGACAAGCGTAGCTTGCTGATTTTTTGGCACATTTCCTATTCCAAACCACTGATCCAATCTTACGATATTCCAAGATTAAATACAAGTCATTACAACTAACATAACTGGATGCATCATCATGAAAACACGATATTATCCTTTCCTTAAAGACATTTCTTTCCTTCCAGATCACACATTTATTTTTAAGAACAAAGCACCACTTCTCAAGGAATATATCAAGTAATACAGAGTTTGGAATAAAGTAAAAAATACGTAATTCAAACTTGTGTAGGTGAGAAACTGTGATGTCTTTTCCTTTCTTCCTTCCCTTATGAATGGACTACCAAGAAACAGAAGTGTTGCTGCGTTTCCAAATTCCAGACTTTCTGGATTTAGATAATTACCATCAGGCTCTAATCTAAGACAGTATACCTGTGGCTCAAAGCACATTGATTTCCCAGCAATAATCAGTGGCACTGCCTCTATCAGTGAGGAACTAAAATCACCATTAACAGTAAGTTTCATATCCCAACGCGCTAAGCAAGGACATTACCATTGTAAAATGTGCAATCACCAGGACTTTTTTCCTAATGGCAGGGCTACTGATTTCATTGCTATATGGCTCCTGACGTGAGGAGAGAAGGCTTAGGATGATTTGCATTTCAATATGGAAACCACAAGCACCTGAGTGCTGCAAATTCAGCTTTATAAACCCATATTGCCATGGGTACAGGACGGCATTAGTGGCCGTATTTTCCTAGCAACTAACAAACATCATCAGGACAGCAGGCTTTCTTGCCTATGCCTGCAATACTATTTTTTCTAGCTGGAACTATGCATTGGTTCTAAACAACGGTTGCATATCTTTAAAGTTAAGAATACCTGGGTGAAGCAGTGAATAGTTTCCATTCCTTACATTTCAATTATGATCATTTGTCCTGCATTTTCCCTATGGGGTACTGAGAGCTCTCATAATTTATGAGCCCCAGGATTATACTGGGGGAAGGAAGAGTAAAAATCTCCCACGCAGAATTTTCCTCAACTGACTCAAAGGCTGTTTCTCCAGTAATTATTTTCTGATGGCTGCTGAGGAAGATCCATCGTGCTCTTGATTTTCATTAAATGTGATCATGAGCAACGTGTAAGAGTCAAAGATGACTCATTGGATTTTATGGGGCGAAAACCACGGCTGTTCCATTTTTACCCAGTAAGTTTTTTCATAGTCCCATAGCAATGAGAAGAAATCAAATTTTTCAGCAGAAAAAATGGTGGAGAGAACAATAATGATGTCAAGATGGTAGTGTCTGAAAGATGAAGGTAAAGTTTTGTCTTACTTATTTTCATTTGCTACTCAGAAATTGCTCAAGTTTTAATCCAAGCGTGTGCGAACATCCACAGTTTATATTCTTCCTGATCATCCTTTACATTCTAGTTTATGTAGAGATTATTTACAAAGCAAAAACATTCTAGGCAAAGATTATGTTACTTTGTAAAGATCTGTTAGTCATGGGTGCTCTGCCTAATTCTATGAGAAGCCCTCTATACCTCTCTTGAACCTATGTATGTATACACAAAACATGTAAATGCAAAAACATTCTAGCCATGCCTAGCCAGCAATTAACAAGAAAGCAATTACACCCACAGATATATTGTGAAGCTTGAAGCTTTCAGAAATCTAAAGAAAAGCTCGACATAGGAAAGCTCGGTACTGATAGCAACTGAAAAAATAAACACATGTATAGTTTTAGTTGGGCTCTGCAATAAAATGGATCTTATGTGCCCACCTGCTGATCTCTCTGATTATCTGTCAGTCATATTCTACTTGACTAATTTTTGGATCTGTTGAGCAGTCTCTGCCATATCTGAAACAGGCTAGAAGTCTCCAAGATAATTATAATCCCCCAGGTTTTCTGACAATAAGAGTTTGGGTAGCAGACAGAGATGACTTTTGTGAAATTAAGGGGCTCAGAAGACACTTAACTATTACTGTAGAGTGAGCTGGCTGAGGCAATAACAGGAACAAACTAAAGGAAACTGAGTTCAAATAAAAAATGAGATTAAAAAAAAATCAGATATAATTAATACGATCTTAATGAATTTTCAATACATCCTTACAAACATCTAAGCCAGTCGGGATGTTACGCACTCACAGTTCAGTTAAAACCTAAGTTATAACCTCAGCTTTGTTTCCTGAGGTTATTACCAGATGCGTGAGGGCACCAGGTACAGCTAGAACCAGCTTCAAAACCATCCCTAAACTTGATTCCTCTATGTGGACTTCACGGTCATCACTGGTCGCCTCCATGACTTTGATCAGATACATACACTTTGGCGTTCAATACAGGAGTATTACTCCTGCATTTCAATCCCCTACCAAACACAGAACTCAGATAAATGACATATATGGTTTCTACACGAAAACATGCCTTCTGCAAACAGGAAAATCCCATATCCAAAGCAGATAAATGTGAGGAAAATTTTGCGGGCTGGCTTCATTCCTATTTACTACTTCACTTGTTTGTGTGTAGGTGTGTAAACAAACGCAGGTATTCTGTGGCATGGTGTATGTCACATATACATTCAGGCTGAGGTGTCCCAGTAGCCTTGGCAGCCCTTCTCTGTCTTCTGCAAGGATGCACTCTATAAGAGTAGAAATCTTCATTTCTAAGTGCTGATGCACTGAAAAAAGTAATTTATACCCAAATCTAAGCTAATATCACAGCAGATTAGCACAGCTCGTAGGCACGGGGGCCCTGGCACAGGGCGCCTGGTGGCGCATCATGGCGGCCCTTGGCAGCGTGGCATCTCGCGCTGAGGCCTTGGGATATGAGGGGAGGAGGCCACGCGGTTCAGGCTGCACACCTCATGCATAGAGTTGACTGATAACCATGAAACTGTTACTGCCCGTGGTTCACTATGTCATGTCAAAAGGGACAACCACTGCTTTTCCAACAAAATGCTCTTGATTTAGTGACACTGAACTGGTATCAATTACTCTGCAGAAAGGTTCAAAGGAGATAATAATCTCTAAAATGCTGCAGGGTTGTTGTTTTTCATTGCTAAATTGTGCATGTTTTGACAGTAATCACTGAACCCTTTGCTGTTTTCAGAGGTTCCCATGGTGCTGCTATGAGGTCTGGTAGATTCTGCAATGCTCAGATCAACAGCAGAAGGATTTATTCAACAGCAAGTGTTGGGTTTATTCTTTTACTTCACACGTCAGAGCTTCAAGCCTACATATTTTTGTCATAATACTTTAAAAACTTTAAATGTAAAATTAAATGGATACAAAAAACTTGAAATCTAATAAATCTGAAAAATAGCTCCCTTTTTGTCCTTCTGAGATTGATTGTTCATGATTTTACAGAAGACTTCACTTGCTCTTCTGTTGCACCTTGCTGTAAGAACTGCCAGTATAAAAAAAACTGGCTATACTTCAGTGTCCTGTGAAGGAAAAAAATGGAGAAAAAAGACCAAAAAAAAATTTCCACTTTATTAATTATATGTTTTATGTGTAATTGCAGAAGGAAAATTTAAAACTCATTTCTACATAGAGCTGTTTATACATTTTACTTCCTCTGGGAATAAAGTAACTATTTCTGTTTCTTCAGGGTGATTACTGAGGATGTGTGAGATTAAGCATCTGCATAAATCTGGGTTGTATTTCAGATCCTATCTACAGCACTATCTATTTTAGGCACATTTTTGACACAGACATTCAAGAGTGCTATTCAGACTCTCTCCCCTCTGCAGATGCCTGGCTTACAAAATTCCTAGAGCCTTGTTGTTCCTTCACAAATACCCAAAGCACCTATTTAGGTGCCACGAATGCAGCACCTCATCCTGACTACCCAAATCTTGCATTCCAGGAGTCATAGAGGGAGATGTCTAAACTTTCTTCATCTCTTCCCTTACATTTGTTGACTTTACTAGGCAATTACAAATTCTGTTCAAAACCATTAGTGGTGGTGCCTAATTTTATTGCATATAGTGGGCAATGACTGAAGCAACCACTCATCTGGGAAGCCAGAAGCTTCAACTCTAAGTCCTAGTTGCCCACAGGGAGGTTTCAAGCATTCATCTCATTCCCCGGAGCAGTATCTAAACCACCAACTTGAACACAAGGCTGGGAGAGAGCCTTTTCTGTCTCTCCTTGGAGAACCTGGGCCATGGTGCCAACTCTAACAGAAAGAGGAACGGAGCATGGACATAATGCTGCCAGGGAACATAATGACTGTATCACCTCTGCTTTTTTATTTTAACAGCATAGCAAAGTCCTGACACTGATGGTCACCACTTATGAATGCTGTTAAGTGGTCAGCTTTCATCCCTGCCCGAGGAAAATGAGATTCTTTAGAGGAATCCGCTCCTGGAAAAACTGCTCCTATCAGCCCCATAGCTTATTGCACCAGAGAGCTGGCTCAGGCAAGGGCCCCTGGGGGCTTCTCCAGAGCTCCCTCCTAGAAGAAGTCTCTTCAGAAAAGGCAAGATCAAGCCTAATGCAGCCTGTGTTTTCATCAGAGACAAGGTAATGGTCAGGAATGAGCAAACAAGTAGACAATAAGGAAAGAAGGTGGGGGTGGAAAGAAAGATCAGGTGCAAAGTCTGTGGTTGTTGAAAGCGACTTCATATAAAGTGGACAAAGCATCCAAATTAAACTATTCATAACAGTGTCTGTTGGACTCCTGCTGTAATCAGACCCCAAAGCTCTACTGAGTCCTGAAACAAAAAACAAGACCCAGAGAGACTCTGAGAGGGATATACTTCTCTGAATGGACCAGTTGTAAACACAATGTTCTTCATTTTAGAAAGAAACTTCCGAAATTAAAAACCCTACTGCTACTGCTTCTATTTGACCAAAACTGAATTTATGATTAAAAAAACCCAAAAACTAACCAGTTCGCAGTTTTTCAGGGTCTGACCTATCTTAGAGAACTAATTGTGCAGTGTGTAATTATGCATCTACTCTGCTGAGTATCTTCTTTTACATTGCTGAGTTTTGTGGGATCTTGCATAGATTTACCTTTTTTTGGATGTCCTCTGAAGGGCAAGTGCTAGAGCCAGTACATTGCTAGAAAATCAGTTGACATATGGTTCAAAAGTCTGCCCATTCTTTTTAAATGGCTGTTATTCCAAGTACTTGAAAGTTGTATTTGATGTAACTGAGGCTTTTGCTTCTCTCTATCTATAGGACTTTTTATCACTTTCTAATTAATGAAATAATGGCAAACAATTATATTGATATCTAACGCAAAGCATATTGTTAAAGTTTGTCATGCCCACTTAACTTTCCTTTCTTGTATGTTACCGTAATGTTATAACCTCAACATTTTCTGCCTTTCTGTCTTCCTGCTGCTGGAAGCATTAATCAGTAAAGTTATTCAATTTTAACATTTAAATTAAGTGGCAATTAAACACGAGGAGGTGAAATGTCTGCATAACTTGTGTCTCTCAGGATGCTTCTTCTAAGTGAAGTCTACAAAAGACTTGAAATGCATTAGGAATCTCTTATTTTGCTATGGACAAAGCCTCATTAAAGCCATGAAAGGGAGCTACACTTCTCTGCAGGGCTAAATCCATGTTTCACCACTGATGAGAGTTATCTGCTCTCCAAGTCAGAGCCCTGCAAGAGCACAAACCTCAGAAATGGTGGGGAAGGCCCACTTCAGTTTTCTGATGTTCACGTCCATCAGGTGTCACGTGTTTTGCCAAGGAGAATCTGAGTTTGGCTCTGTGGTTAAGGCAGAAGTTTCTGACATCATCTATGGAATAGAAAGGTTTGCTTGTTTTCTCTGGATTCAAGTAAAATTCTGTTGGCCACCGTAGATGAACTTCACCAGGCAGAACAAACTGACTTCTTACCAAGTCACGTAATAGTTACTTGATGTGAAGAAAAGCCGAAATTGCCAGATGCTTGATTTGTTTCTAATTTTAAAAATAGAATATCTTTTTTAAAATGGAAAACAATAAGGGAACAAATAAAGAAAATGACTTATATTCTAATTGTTTCTGTGTAGTGAAATTAAGTAGGAATTTTCTAACAAAACATTTTTTCATGGGAAATAACAAAGCATCAAACCCAAGCAGTTCACAGAAGAATTTGAGGTTTGACATATTTTTCCCAAAACAGAAACAGGATTCTGACAATTGAGAATTCTGCCTTCATGGCCTGCTAAAGAGCCCTGGTGTCCTTGTGTGTGGCTGAGAGACAGCCCTGCTCTGTGGGTCATCCGGTGACAAGTAACTCATAACCCCAAAACAATCTGTTGCAGAGCCAGAGGTTCATGACAGCCCAGCTGTGCTGGCGGCTCTCGGACACACAGTGCTCCTCGGGCTTCTTTGGCATCAGGAGAAATTATCCTTATTCTGGGAAAAGGTCTCTGAATGTCCCACTGCCAGAAACTTTCCAGAAACCACTCTCCTTTTTAGCTTCAGCAAGTGGAGTCCTTGGTGCACTTGGCAGCATGCTGAAACCCTGACATTACATATCTGGCTGCTCCACGTTGTTTTTGAAAATGAGGGGGAAAAATCTACTCCTGCAGACAACTTTCTGTACATGATTTGTAGAAACTTTCAGTCTCTGTGCAAGTGGCATCTCAAGCCTGAACTGGCTGCACTGGGGCACCTGCTTCCCGTACCTCCTTTGAACATGCTGTTATTGCAAACTTTTCCCTACCAACCTAAAACTGAATGCTGACACTGTGTCCTGGGACAGTTCCAGAGTTCAAGGGTTTAGTGGGCCAATTACCAATTACTAGCTAGCTCCTTTCTTAATAAAGTTGAGCATCTGTTTTGTAAACAGTTCTGCTAAGAAACACATTTTCATTTCATAACTTGGTCTGTAATTCTAAATTACGCAGTAGCACTGCAGAAATGAAGTCAGAGATATCCTGCAGCCTAATTTACCATTAAAGGGTAGATAAAATTGTGACCAAATGTTTGGATTTACAAGAGCTCAAATAAAGAGGAATACTCATTATTCCAGGTCAGAAGGTGGAATTCAGCTAGAGTCAGGAGGAGATTGCCCCCCTTAATATCCACCTCTTAATTGCTGGTTATCTGCACTCCATGATTTTGGCAGTACAGCAGAATAGAGGGCCAAGCTCCACTAGACATTACATGGAAAATAAGACTTGCAGAACAGAGCAGAAGTAAAGGAAGAAAATATTTTTGCTGAAAACAAGTCCTCCCTCAGGACAAGAGGCCTAATCCCCTGGCAGCTAGGGAATGGTGGGCTTGATACTGTGGACCAGTAAGAGAGATCCCACATCCTGGCTTACAGGAGACTCTTGGAGCAGCCAGTATTAGATAAAGGCTTCTACAAACTGCTTTGCTGAGAGCATCTTCCTTCTCACAAATCACAGCCATCAACCTAGGCATGAGGGTTCAGTTTTTCCAAGATGTAATTTGGGCACAGGTCCAGTTAATATCAGTAGATAGGATAACAGTCAGCACAGCACAGAGGGGACTGCATTTGCAACCAAGACTACTTAAGATGAAAGGTAAATGAATGATTTGATTTTAATGTTTCAGTTCAATGAGACGAGTCTCCCCTGCTGTGGATACTTATTGTTTTCCTGTAAATTCCTAGCCCTTTACATTTATCCCTTTCTTCCACAGCTATTTTAATTTACAGGTTAGTGACCTGAGCTTTCTAACATCACAGCAAGGCACAAGCTGCCTTCTGAGCCCCGCAGCCTCCCCACCGCCAACCGCCGAACCTTGGACCGCTGGCCGGCACCTGCAGCAAGTGCTGGGAAGTGCTTATGGAATTCAGAGCAGCGCTTCTTCTCACCCATATTTCTTGCTTTGATTTTTCTCTATGCTGATCAGGTGCTGATTATCTGTCATCCTTAAGGTATCTCAAGCCAATACTTAAATGTGTTTCACGCTTTCTTTTTTTATTATTACTCATCACGTCAGGAGTTGACATGATTTTGTCAGGATTGCAAACACTTGCCAATGCTCCCCCTTTAATCTGCTGGGGAGGCAATTCTAGGTAGAGACTGTTCTATCTCACAGCTCTAGCAGCAAATAAACACATTGGAAACTGAGCTGGTATTTTTGTATGACTCTGAGCTGCTCATTTTCATGCTAGGTTTGGAACACTGCCTATTACTTCCTTCTCATGCAACATGTTCTGTCATGGAAAAAATGATCTGTTTGCAATTGAAAGTGTTGCTTTAAGAAGAAAGCAACAACAACAAAAACAAAAGTATATGAAGAAATACTACTTTAAGTTATTTATTCTAACCAGCACTTGATTTACCCTCATATGGATGAAGTTACACACCAGATAGCCAGAGACATTGCTTTACTGCAGGGGAATTTTCTCCTGGGCAAGTGGGGTGTGTGTATGTGAATGGCAGCAAGATCACCTCAGGGACCCCACCAAATCAGAGCAGTTTTTAATTCCAGCTAGGACTGCACAAGAGGCTCTGAGAAAGGATTTCCCAAAAGTGTGCAGAACCAGTGACACTTAACCACCTGTTGTGCCCTTTCCCCATCAACTCCAGTAACTGCTTGAAAACCAATCTGACTCTTGGGGCAACTTCTCATCCTGCAGGAGAATTTTCTGCCACCAAAGCAGGTCCTATCAGCAGTACTCATGGCGCAGCTATAGTGCTGTGATCTAGATCTCTGCAGCAAGGATCGTGCAGAAATCTGCATATTTTTTTAAATCCTTAGGAAGGTTCTCAGCATGCTGAGACAGCATAGGAGAAGGTTCTGAGCAGGACTGCCAGGCTGAAGCTGAGACAGAGGGAAGCAATGTACACAGAGAGATTGGTTTTACTCTAATTAACTTCCTAATTCCTGTTAGTTCCTTGTTCAGGAAATTCTTATAACAGTCACAGGGTGGGTATCATCCTTACCCATACACACAGATGAAGTTTTAACTACTGTGCTTTTGATTAGGATGAGATAATGTAAATTTTAGCCATTACCACAGGTAAAAGAAAATACAAACACTCCAAGTGACTATATTTTCTACAAATGCTCTAAGTTATTAAAATGCTTCCTACTGAAGTGGTGAAAAGAAAAACAAGCACTCTCCCTGTCTGAAATTAATGGATAGACACCATTAACGAATGGATCCTTTCATTATGTTGAAGGTCTTTCCTCTTCAGGAACTGCAGATATGCCAGTTAGCAACAAAGCTTCACGCTCCGAGTTCTTAATGAAGACATGAAATGTTGTAGGAACAAGCGGCTGTGTGATGCTGTAACATGGGTATGGGGCAAAATCTGTCTTAGGACTCACTAAATCAAGCAGTCCAGGAACATAGAGGCCAAAAGATCCTGAAGCATAGCTTCATTGTTGAAAGGCAAGTGTCTATATTCAACATGTTAGTAGCCAGACCTATGCCTTCAAATCATCTGGAATACCTGTGAAGGAGGGACAAAGGCATTTAGCCTGGATAATTATCAGTGGCACTAAAAGCCAGATCACTTCAGTTTGAGCAATGGGTAGTGAGCACCTGTGCTGCTGCTGCAGCTCAGCAGGTGACTCTAAGCCTGTAATCTTCATCCTAAACACCTGCCTGCCCACTAGCCCTTTACAGGGAAGTCCTTTATCTCGGCAGTTGCCTTGATCACTTCCACGGCCACCTCTTCCTAATTTCTGCTGGTTCGCTGCCCAGGCACCTGCTTTAAAAAGAGTGGTGATGCCCAGCTGACTGCTGTTCTGCCTTTGAGCAAGGACAGAAGATTAAAAGTTGGATTTACATCTTCTTTTCTGATGTGGTGTTTAGGTTAATGAGGCTCAGAAATAAAGGGAAAGAACTTTAGGAGAACTAATACATAAACTAGTACTAATGGATGACATTTGATGGCTTTTATTCAATGGGAGCAAACTTTGATTTTTAAAATGCAAATCTGCTCTGAAACATGGCTGTAAAATGACCTAGTAAACAAACCAGATTTGTTCTTTGTGTATTTTGAGTCATGCCAATGTTTTCTTTGCAGACAGGTTATACAGAACATCGAATGTAGTCCCTTGAATGCTGGTAAGATAAAAAACTAATCTTAAAAATATCTGCCCTTCAGTGCAACAGCCTCTCCAAGATATGAAATAGACTTATAGACTAAATAAGATGTTATTTCCAAAAGCAGTATTCTGTCCTTGATTTGAGTAGCAAAATACTTTACAACCAGTATAGAAGTACACTGCAAAAGATGGCTTTTAAACTGATGGCAGACTCACTCACCTGGTTATTCACATGCTTAACTTTAAACACATCAGGAAAAGAGTTCCAAATTTCTGCAATAAAACTTGATCTGGTTAATTTCTTTTTCCAGTACCCACCTAAATCAGCTCTTGAAGCAGGAGATAATTCATCCTGGGGGAGCATCAGAGAAAAACATCACGAACAGGAGTATTTCTCCTTAAAAAAAAAAGGACAATTTGAAAAGCAGCAACCCAGCTCTTGCTGCATAAATTACAAAATATTTAGTATCTAGTTATGACAAGCCTATTACATGCCACTTGCTATTTCTCTGCCTTTTCAGATTTCAGACTCAGAAATTGGAAGGAACAAATTTGTGGAAACTTGAAACTGTCACGGCCTTCAAGAGTAAATGAGGGTGCTCAAGAGTAAATGTTTTATTTCTTTGCAATACTTCAGTACTTATAACTTCCAAAACACATTTCCTTCCAAAATGATGTTTTGAAGATGATATAGGGGTTTCTTGTCAATGGCACTGAACTCCAGCAGTCCTGACATGAAACAAGGCTGTAATGTAATAGCAAGCAAAAACCCACGAGGTATCACAGAACAGCCAGAATACAGCGTCCAGCTGAAAACGTGGGGAGGATTCCTGTTTGGTACCAGGAGCATCCAAATTAAAACATGGGCAAGGCTGAAGTCTTACAGAGGGTGACAGGACAGTTCTAATAATTGGGGGATTTGGTTTACAGCTCGTCTGGAAGGCGGCATCTGTTTCAGCACAAGGATGTTTGAATTTGTGGTGAAGCGGCACTTCAGAGGGAGGGATGCCCAGTACTGCTCCTTGGGGCGCACAGGACAGTCTGGAAAACGTTCTCATTAAGCCACAAACCAAACTTGCACCTGCTTACTTGATGAACTAGGAATATTGCAGCTTGAGATGGATCATGCAGACTCCAGTTCCCTGGGCAGATGAAAATGCCTATTTAAAGCATTATATGTAAAAGATAAAAGGAAGAAGGGAAGCCTGTATAACAAAATTAACTCCTATTTAGAAAAAGAGAGAAACTGCCAAGTACAAATTGTAATTTTTCTTAAAACAAACAGCACCACAGTGCCAGGCACAGCATACAGGGAATGAAAAAGTGATGTGATGTAAGGAGAATGCAAAAGGAAGGGGAAAAAAAAAAGAAATTAATCTGCAATATGAAAGAAAAGTTGCATTTAAAGCGAAGGTTCTACCCTAATGGCACTATTCCTATTTTTATAGAAATAACCACAGAAAAAAAAAAATCTGTTTCTGCTTCTAACTGGCCTATAATATTTCCTTATTTTCAAAGCAATTCACGGAACATGCTGGTTTTGCTCTAACTAGCTTTATGATTTTTGAGCTTGACTTCATATGTAACTACGTGTATGTTAGAACATGGAAATCAGTACCATGCCTGTTTGCTGAGTATTATCCTCCACCAGACAGAGCCAGCGGAGCTCAGCAGTCTGTACAGGCTACATTGATATTTCTGGCGTGAATAAGAGAATCACAAGTACAGATGTACACAAGGAACAGTCTATTTTAGCAAGAAGGCTGCACAGCAGTTGCTGTGATGTTCTGACTAATTACTGCAAGAGTGTTGCAGAAAAGTACAAACGATGCAAATACATGCTTAAAATAGAAAACTTTTTTTAGTCAGCATCCTTAGTACATTTAAATTCAATGTTTTGCTACTTGTTTTACTTTTTTACAATGTTACAGCTTGACACTGAAGCAATATATGCTTTCTACTTCTTTATTTTTCTAATAACTGAAGCCTATCAGATTTTCAGCAGAAATGCTTTCTATTAAAAAGTGTCACACTTAAACTAGTCATCATTTCTTGTGGATGAATAACATCACATTTAGGGCCTTATTAACATTCTTACTGTGAGAACAAAACCACCTCAAACTCAAAATTGGTTTGAGGTTGCAAAAAGCCTGGGCTGTATTTGCAACCAACAGCACCTTCTGATATATTGAATTTTCACAAGTCAAGAAGACTGAAACACTTCCACAAGCTATATTCTTCCCTCAGGGATGGCAGTTTGAAATCAATGAAACACTTCAGCCACACAAATGCTATCAGCATCCCAGTCTTATAATCCTAAATATTTTTCCTGCCAATCTAAATTATATAATAATATTTCAAAAATTACTATTCATTTATTAAAGTATTATTTTCATTTTTAATATTGAAACAATCCTGTTTTGAAGTGTTTTTTACTGCACTGAAAAGCTTTAATAAATTAACTGTTGATGCATCAATCATCTCAACAAATGCTTCTCTTTAACAGATGAAATAATTCTAGTGAATAAACAGTACTATCCATACAAGTAAACATAAATTGTAATCAAAGCCTTTATTTTCAGTGTTCTATATCTTGACTAAACTATTCTAAAATTCAGTTAAGACAGTCAGCAAATATTTGGATTCACATTTGCAACCCTTCCCCCCAGCATTTATGATTTAGTTAGAACAATTTTCCCATACTTTTTATATACGGGCTAATCCAAGTTAAAAGATTTTTTTTAATATATTTTCAACTATAATGTAATGTTATTTGAACTCACTAGTTTTTCATTTCTTAAGTCAATATAATATATATATTTTATAACAATCTCACTGTTTGGTATACCTAGACCCTCTTTATTCTTAGAATTCATCTGCAGGACAAATTAACACTGCTCCCATAACCAGCAAGTAATTTGTTTAAATTAGTGTTTTTCATTTCTCCACCCAGCTTATCCCACTTCATGGCATGTCTAATGTTCTCAGCCCTGATTAGGCTTTTGCTTTCAATTGAAAAAGTAATTTTCCCTCCAGGACACAGGAAAACTTAGTATTGCATGTGTCACCACTCCAGTTAGAAACCCCTCATTTGCTGTGTGCTCCAATATGTAGAATTATTCTCCAGCTCAGCCTGCAGCTCCTCGGGAAACTTCTGGCTTGGAAAATAATAGATGCCTTAGAAGTATTAGGCAGAAGTAGTAGAATTACAGCAGAGAGATCTTTTCACAAGGTGAGCAGGCTGGAGGGTGGCCCATCTGGAAAACAGACCCTTTCTCCAGCTGGCCCATCTGGAGAAAGCCAACATCTACCAGGGCTGCCCTTGGCCCGGTATTGTCTGCACAGTCTTTGCCAGGGAGCTTTGCCAGCGGCCACAAGCACGGTGCATCTCCAACCTACCCACCCTTCTGCGAAGGGCCGCAGGGTAGATGGCATGGGGACGGAGGCTGGGCAGCTGGCCCTGCCTGCCATCTTCCTGCAACGTTCACCTAAAGAACACCGTTTCCTTTGGACACACAGACAGCGTACAGAGGTCCCAGCTGCATGTCACCTGAAGGACTATGTTCCATTTTCAGTAGTGTTTTGTGCAAAAAATGCCTTGGCTTGGGAGTAAATGGGCTTTTAGAAAGTTTAATTGCGTTAAATCACTCCTGAGTATAGGATGTGGCCATCCAAATCATTTAGGCCTTCCAACAATTATCTAAGACTTATTATCTGTCTGTGTTTGAGAAGTGGATCCTGCAAAAGTGGCCTCAGCCACATCCCACCCGAACACTAAGGCAAGGCCTGGGTACACTCGGGCCCCCGTCCTCCCTTCTCCTCATCGCCTGGTTTCTGCAGGAAAACAATGCAAGTGGAGAGCCCCAAAGTGAGCAATGGTTTATTTTGCTCGGTCTCTCTTTTCAACAAGTTGGACATGAGGGGAGCAGTGGAGGGCACAGTTGAGAATATCTACTACTTGGTTTAAATGGAATTTCAGTGCCTTAAGTTTCATTTCATTGCCTTTAATTGCCTTCATCTGTTGAACCCAGATAACAGTACTTTCCTCATGCTCTTTGTCTCTAAGTCATACTAGTACGAGCAACTTTAGCAGAAGGAGGTACAATCAATTACAGCTGCCGAAATAGAGACTTCCAGCAAAGTACTTTGCTCCTTAAAGAAACAAGTTCTTAAAAGTTAAGATCTGTTTATTTTTAGCCTTTTAAAATGAATCGTTTTTGACTCGGGCTTTGGTTGGTTTGTTTGTTTGTTTGCTTCATTTCAGAAGCAGTAAAGCTATTGTTATATCTGATTTCACTACTTTAATTAAGTGCTTCTCAGTCCATGATCAATTCTATTTTAGGCTGTTCTGAAGTTTATTTAATTTGAGATGTATACTAAGCAGAGTATCATAACTACACATGTCAAGGCCTGCTTCATCCTAATATTAAAATGTTGCTTTGATTTCCTGAAGGTTTACAAAAAAATCTATGAAGTTCCATATAAATTTGTCACAAAATTATTTTTATCTGCATTCTAAAAAAAACAAATGAAAAATTGCCAAAGAACAAGATATGCAGTGTGCCGAGCACCTTGCCTTTTTTTTTTTTTGAGGATAACAGGGATAATTAATACAAATTATCATAGAATCCAGGGAAAAAGCTCTGGCACAGGCATAAAAAGGTCATCTCATTCACTCACTGCCCAGTGATGGAATTAAAGATTCCAGCATCATTCTTGTGGGATGTTTGCTTAACGTGCTTGTAAAGGACTCTGGTGATAGGGTCTGTACAGTGTTCTAGGGAGACACAACTGCTTCACTTGACTTAGGAAACTTTTTCTAATGTATAACCTGGATCTTCTTTGTTGCAATTTCAGCCCATTAACCTATGTCCTAGATGCCATGCACTTCAAGAATAGAATGTGGAATCCTTCCTGCATCAAATTTTCATACATTCTCCTCCCTCACTAATTCCCTTCCTTCCGCTGTGCCAGTCCCTTGATTTCTTTCTGATCTTTGCATAAGTCTTGTTTTCTAGGTGTCTGGTTATACCAATCACTTTATTCTAGACTCTGTTTCTAGAAGTGAAGCAGACGAAATCTGAAAACTGTATTCCAGACAGTGCTTCCCAGTACAGCATAGAGTGGAAATACTACGCTGCAATATTCCTCATACATTTCAACATGAGTTTAAAATAAGTTTTTACAAAGGCATAGCAGTAATTCTGGATCAGATACAGGCAGCAGGCCCCTGCAGAACCCCATTTCATACATCCTTCTATTCTGAAAATGATCCAATGAAACCTGTTCAGTGAATGCAATTTCCAGCTGGTCCCATTGCAAATTCATCACAACCACGTTTCTTCAGGTTACTTATCAAATGTGAGGCAATGACAAAAGTCATGCTAAAGTCAAGATATCTGATATCAGTTGCTTATTTCTTAACCATAAGGCTCGTTACCTTGTCGTACAACTAAACAGACCAAATTTGACAAGACCTACTTTTGCTAATTTCACGTTGATCACTACTTGGCTCCTTGTTTCGGTTTTGATGTTTACAAATAGTAGATCTGATTACCCATTCAAGCAATTTTAGGTGAATTAAAGTTAAGTTGTTTGCGCTATAATTTTATTTTTAAAACTCCTTCCTGTCATCATCCCTTTTTTAAAGACTGGATGCTGTTATAAGTTGCCTGGAATTTCATCCCCTTCCATGAGTTGCTGAAGGGCTCCTTATTGCTTTAGTAATCTCTTTGAATATTCTAGAATGAAGTCGAGTTGGCTTAAGCGATTTGAAAAGAGCTGACAGATTTAGGGATTATAACCCATTCTTTTACTTTCCACTTTATCACAAGCGTTAATTGTATAAGACGTCAGTTCAGAGTTGATCTTTTCAGGAGATGGGTGCAGAAAAAGGCATTAAACATTTCAGTCTTCTTGGAGTAATTTGTTGAGAGCTCTTCCTCTTTTCTGTACAGCAGACCAATATTTTTCTTAGTCTTTCTCATCGATAGTGTCTTGATAAATGACTTCACATCACCCTTGATACCCCTCCGCTTATGGCATCATGTTTTGAGGGACTGGACATTTTATTCTGTTCCTGTACTTGCATATTATTCCTTTTAATTGTCTTCACTAGTTTTCCATATGCTTCCTTCTTGTGACTGAAATCAGTAACTAACTTAACATTTAGACATGTTGGTCTTTTACTACTGTCCTCCCTCTACATTTGGATTACTAGAGCCAGCATCTTTAGTATCTTTTGTCCACGAGACTGTTAGCCTGCCTTAACTCACTTTTGCTTCAGTTTTGGTTCCTCTGAGACTGCACACTGCAGATCTCTGAGCTTATTAAAAGTTTTGCTCTTGAAATTCCCTGGTTTTCTGTTCTTCCTCCTTCTCTTCTAAAGAATAATGGACTCTGCCACACTGTGGTCACTGAAGTTGCTTTCTGAACTTCCAGTGAAACTAGGATAGGGTCAAATCCAGAAAGATTTCCTCTTAAGTTGCTTGTATTTTTCAAAAACTTGCTGAAGAACTTGTGCCCATCTCCCAGCGCATAAGCCACTAAATATTACAGATAAATCCCCTGTTATGATCAAGTCATGCCCTGGAGAATCTTGCCAGTTCCTGACAAAAAAAAATGTTCCCAATCTTCTTGAGAGAGTGTCACTGATAAATTTGTTTCCTCTACAGACTGATTTTTTTCCTCTACAGAGTGATTTTAACTACTTACTGATCTTGTTTAAGAGAGAGAAAACCTGTAGCAGAGAAGTTAGTCAGTGTTGCCAACACTGGTGTGCTGTTTCAATTCTGCTCCTGCCTGGGTGCGGGATTTATCTCACCTAAATTTCAACACCAATAGTATAAATATCTACTTTGCACTTGGTACCTCAGCTGTTTTTTTTTTGCTGTGTGGTTTTGTTCATTTGTTTTTTCCAGTCAGGGAGGAGGAACAGACACATTAGGACATACTAATTGATGTGACCTATTTTAGGTATCTTCCATAAAACTGTATGACTTGAAGATCACTTGAAGACTCTGGCACTAACAGAAGTAATAAAATCGACAAAGGAGATCTGACCTGGCCTTTTCTCTAACCTTGTGGGTTATAACCACCTGGTTTAACCTGCGTTTCAACCCCTGTCCAAGAGGGAGCCTGCCAGGCTATCACTCCTGTAACTTTTTAGATCTTGCTTCTAAAAGGCTTTCCAGGTTGATTTAATTTCATACTTCCTTTCTATTACATGGTTTGCTTTGTTTGAAGATTTCTACTTCATTCTGCAGATAGCAGAGACTGGTGGCCATTCTGTCATTATAACCCCCATTCTCCTTTTCGCATTTTTTCCTACATCTTTGCTTTATACAGATCTGTCCTATATTACAGGAAACTTTCAGTTGAAGTTTTCATGGACCGTTCACTTGAGCAGGGAAATCTTTCTAAGGTGGGGAATGCTCTAGTTTTATTAACAGATGCAGTCCTCAGCTGGTACAAATTAAAAGTTAAGTGAGTTGACAACTACTTGGTGGTCCTGTAAGGCACATAAATGGCATCAGTTTGCCTGCAACTTCCCTAGAGCATCAACCCAAGCACCCCTTATTGGCAGACACAGAACCAAAGGGGGAAATGGGGATGGAGAGAGAGAGATGAAGGACGGGAATGGAAAGTGAAGAGGCTTTTTCTCTAAAGATGCCTTTCCTGAAGCAGCCTCCCAAGCCCAGGTGACGGGAATCAGTCCCATCCTCACTCTCAGGGCACACACGTCTTTTAGGTGCTCAGGGCTATCAATGCAGGAGTATTACAGTGCTTTATAAAACACAATCTATAATAAAAGACCTTTTAATACACACTAGACAAAAGTTTCTTCTCAAAGTATCAAAATGAGAGAGGAAACATTCTTCCCCATTTTTTTTTTTTAACTCAGTCAGCTCTCTACACGTCAAATAAACCTCCTTGCTCTTCATTGCTTCTAATTTCATCGTTTCTGGTTGCTGTTTCCTCTTGTTGGCATGGGATAAGCCTTGTTGTTCCTCTTTCTTTTCTAGTTCCACTTTTAAGACATCTATTGAGCAAGATATTTTTTATCTTGCACTCCTCTTAATGCAAATGCTACATTATTTGGAAAAAAAAAATAAACCTAGTTCTGTTCTATTTACACAATGAAAGCCAGCAGGATTGTTTCAATACCTTCTGAAAAAAACAGCCTCCAAAGCAACTGGTGTAACTTTTTTTTTAATTTTGTTTCTTGTATATCTGTGAAATATTTCAAAGCAAAATCTTCCCTTCTAAATTTCGTCTCCTTGCACAATGTTATTTACTCAGCCAGATGCACTTTTCACTTTTAAATTATCACCATACAGTTGTTGATACATTAATTACTGCAATGACATTTTTATGAAGCTGTTTCTTGTATACTATTTCTACTCATTAGAATTCCTAGTTTTTCACACTAAAACAATGAGATCTTTGAATATTTTGTCATCATGGAAACTAATTATCATTTTTAAAGTATGACAAAAGGAAAACAACAGGAGACACGGCATTCAGTAACCTTTATTCCACACTTTCCGGCTACACGGGGAATAGGCTCAGCAAGTCAGACACTGCAGGATGTGGTAGATTCAAAGGGAAAGAGAGAGTGGGTGTCACACTAACTCAAACAGTCATGAACTGCATTGATACTTGGGGTTTTCCTATCCTTCTGGCCACGGTACAATAGAAGAAAGCAGAGAAGCCATCAATATGTTACCTTCAACAGAGCATGTTGGATCTACGTGTTTTATTTCTAGTTATCTGAAGGAGAATCTGAACGGCCTGGTGCAATTTTTGCACTTCTGTTGATGAGTACAGCAAGATGACAAAAAGTACTTTATATCCAGGAAAGGACTCAGAGGCTTTGTGGCTCCAGGAGAGCAATCCTGTCCTTGCATGCTCTGGTTCTGCACGTCATACCAGGGAGGAGGTGGGCACCTCAGAAGGATTTCCGAAACAGCCCCCATTCTGAACAAGGAGGTCCTCATAGGAATGTCTCCATCACTGAGAGCAGCCTTGGTGAACAGCATCTTGGAATCAGTAAAGGATCCATAAAACTGAAATTATGTACACATCACCTTCTAATAAATGTAGCCTTCATCAAGAACAGCCAGAATGTGAGAGTTGTGGTCAAAGCAGGGAACCGAAACCCGAACTCCCTTTCTTGTGGCAGAACTTTAATTACTATGCTTTTATTCAACAACTGCATGCCAGTTTTTTTAAGGAAAAGATGGATCTCTCCAAAAGAAAATGTATAGAGGTTTGCATTCAGAACGGGATTCAGGGTCTGACGGTGTCTTCTGAAGTTCACGGTGAGGCAACTGACATACAGGGACAAGAACAACAATATGCTTTATGGCCATAAAAATGAGCTTAGCCTCTCTGAGTCAAAAATTAGTTTTTTTCTCCCCGTTGGGCTGGATAAAGTGAAGCGGAGAGATGACACTCATACTTTATTAATGAATGAGGGGCACAGCTAGGAGCATAACTAAAAGCACAGACTTGTATTGTTTTGCTCTAAAGGGTAGGACACACTTGCCCCATATGCACAACTTTCTTGAAGTGTCAGCTCACCAAGAGAAAAGAGACGACCAGAATCTATGTTTAGAAAAATCCAGAAAATGAATAAATCTATGAAAAAGAAAACGCTAGCTCCTGTGAACTTATCTCATTATGCCACCTGGGATTACAGAGCCCTGGTCATAGCTCAGTGGCTAAAGAGGGTCATTTTGAATTATTAGAGATTTTTGCAGCATAAGCAATATTTAAAGAAGAAAAATGTTAGCTAGGAGAACAACGCACCTTGTGCTGCACAAGTTCCAGTATTTCAGGCATGGTATGGTTAGGTAATGGCACATCCTTTTTTGAAACCAGGAATAAGCTTGTCCCTTGGGCCCGGGCGGAGCATTCGGTGCAGTTGTCATCCCGCGTCCACTCCGCACATGGCAAAGACAGGGTGATCTGAAGGCTGCAAGCAGTACCCCAGCTCTCTGGTTTGAATGAGCTTGGCAATTTGCTGGGTATTATCCCACAAACACACTTGTTTTTTGCGCAGCCTCAGTAGCAGGTACTGCATTTACACAAGTGAAAATGAGGAAAGCAGCACTTTCTCTGGCATTGATCTGCGCTCCCTCCTTCGCTCCACAGCCGACTGCTGTTAACATGGACAGTGCGGCTGTCTCACCCCGTGCAGATTTCCTTGTTAATAAACGATGCTCCCGTCAGCAACCCTCCCCAGGCTGCTTAAATAAGTTGCTGTGACTCCTTCTACCCCTTCTGGACATCACGTTGCTCATCACTCTCTCCTGTAAAAAACTCACCCTTCACTCAAGGAAATTTCACCTCTTGGGCCTCAGGTCAGTGTTGGTGGACAAATCTCTTTCTCACCATGCAGAAAGTCTTTACACCTCCAGCCCACAATGCTGCAGCTGCTTGCAGAAAGGAATGATGCAAATTTTGACAATTTCTCCAGAAAATGTACCTCATTTTGTGAAGATGATATAATTTCCTCCTTTGCCTCACTGCTTATAAACAGTTTGCACAGAAAAGACAAGAGGCAATGGGCACAAACTGAAATACAGGAAATTCCATTTGAACAGGAGAAAAAAAACCCTCTTTTACTGTGAGGGTGGTGAAACACTGGCACAGGTTGACCTGACAGTTTATGGAGTCTCCATCCATGGAGATACCCAAACCCCAACAGGACGCAGCCCTGAGCAGCCGGCTGTACCTGACCCTGCTTGGAGTGCGGGCGCTGGACCAGACGATCTCCAGAGATCTCCTCCAGCCTCCAGCAGCCTGTGAAAAGGGCAGCCAGCTCATGGGACAGTTTTAGGAGCTGCTTCAGGCTATGTTTTTACAACAAGATTCATTTTTTTTCCATTTACAGTTAAAACAAGCAGGGTTTAATCAACATCATAATAGGGGCTGTGATGGGCATAGGCTTTTTTAAAGAAGGGAAAAGGAAACAAAGTCCTTCAATTTTCTTAAGTTATTCAAAGTAAAAAGGCCGTAAATGAGATAAGACTGTCTTAATCCATTGATGCAACTGAGTTATTTTCGAGTGGTTTCAAGGAGCTGAGAAGGTTCTAGATGCTACAAATATCCCAGTATGTTAACCCTTTGTGTTGCTCAAAGGTAGTAGTATCCACCTATTTCCAGTGGAACTGAGGATGCTCAGGTGTCTGTCATGAAAGACAAGCAGTGATCCAGTGCATAGATCTTCAAACACCTGGACAGCATCTCCCTACCTTCTGGAGGCACTGCTGCCCCCAGGTACCACAGAGGTCCACAGAGGTACCACAGAGGTCCAGTAGTCAAATGCCTGCTGATAATAGCCACCTTACAGTCCAATGCTGCTGAACACCCAAAGCGTACCAAATGCTGCATAAACCACATATACATGCACCGAAGAACAAATTGGGAGGCAGGTCTTGTTTTACTTTCTGGTCTGAGGAATATTTGGTTAGTCTATGCAAAGTGGAAGAGTTTCAACAGAAAACACTGACAGTCCCGGCTTAAAAATTATTCCCCAGACGGGTGGTCAGGATACTCTGCTGCAATGCAGGGATGTGGCTTCAAGTCCTTGCTGAGAAATAAGTTCCTTTGTTCACTCACATCCTGAGACAGTACTACTACCACCTGATTTCTAGGCAAAAGGGACACTACATTAAGTGACAAAGGGCTGACTGGAAACCAAACGGGGCTTACGGAGAAGCCCATGTGGGCTCCTCCCTGCGGTTTGGAGTTCAGCACCTGCCTTTGTGGGATGAAGAGGCTTTGACCCCATCTTCTTCCTTGGCATCACCTGCTGAGTAGCCTAAGTAGTCTCCTAGTTGGGCAGGTATTTGTGGTTGCCTTCTCATATTTCTAATGTTTCCAGTATAAGTAACCTTAGTGCTGCATCACACTAAGCTAAAGACACATCAAAATAAGGTGTTACCGACTGAGCACTGATAGGAATAAACCCTTTTATGGAACAAATTCTAAATTACTAAACTGAGAAAAGACAAATTATTTATTTTTACTAGCTCAGTTCTGTTTAGCTTTATATTTTCTTGACAAATTAAAATAGCCTGGTTATATTTAGTTTTGACCTCTTTCCTTGATGCACTGATATAATGCTTTCATATCTATGTGACAAACATTTTATGTGAATCTTAATTTAAAATACAGTATTATTCCCTTAGATACTGCAAAACTCTCTTCTTTCCTCTGAAAGACAAAAATACATTATAGTATTGCTTTGTAGTTAAAGTACAGGAAGCAGATGATGCTACAGGTAATGTTTCAGTGACACTTTACCAGGATATTAAAGTGGTTAGGTTGACCTTATTTACTGCAGAAGAAATAAATTTACTTTGGTTGAGCACCAAATTAATTTCCACTATGCAAAAGAGAAAAAAAAAAAGTTTACGGAAGAAATAAAAGATAACTGCTTTTACAACAATTTACCTGCTAAATCATATAGTACTGAATGTAAGTTAGCTGATATTAGGAATATGCCATAAAAGCACCTATTCCTTAAAAAGTGCTTTTAACTGAAGGCACCAAATTTTATTCAGCTGTAGAAATTTCTATAGACACCAGAAGTATAGACTGGAAAACACATAAAATAATAATCCTTCCACTTTCCTTGGAACTAGCAAGGTCGCAGTTGGAATAATATTAATATATTCATTTTGAGGCACTGTACTGGGGCATGAAAGAAGATGTGGACCATCTGCAAAGGGCTGAGAAGAGTGCAAAAATATCGATTTGTGTAAAACAAAATCTGTTGTTAGGACCCCAATAAAGCAGATGAAAGTAAGTGTACGGTTGCAGAGTCTGCGGGAGAACGCTCCTGTGTGGCACAGCTGAGGGGATCTGACTGAAGCACAAGAGTCTTGTGAACGTCTGGAGAGTCCGGCCCGCAGCACAAGCCAAGATAAAGCCCTGAAATGCACAATGAGTCTCACAAAGCAGCAGTGCTGCTGAGAAGATTAAGAAAAAAAGGGATGCTATTGATATGATTGAAAGAGTGCAATGCCACTGATGGGATTAATGGACAATGCAACTAATAAAACACGCTGAGAGAGTGACACCATGGATAAGACTGAGGAAGAGCAATACCACGTCAAAAGAAGGGACAGGATGTAAATTGCCAAAGTCTACAGACCATACACAAGCCAAAGGAAAAAGGGTTCT